>NC_057811.1:90032934-90643262 GCF_018294505.1 Triticum aestivum
CGCGGGCACTGCAGGCGGCGGCGGCGGGTGCGGGTTGGGGTGGCGGCGGGGTGAGGAGAGGAGGCGGGGTGGGGGTATTTAAGGAGGGGGAGGGGGTGGCGTGGAGGAGGGGGCAAGGCGGCGGCGGCGAGGCGTGCTCAAGGCGGACTCGGGCGGCACCGGCCGTGCGCGCGAGGGAGACGACGCGGGCGGGCCGGCCTGGCTCGGCTGGGCCTCGGCCCAGTCGGGCGCGGGTTTTTTTTAAAATATTTGCCGAATCTAAAAAAACGCAGAAAAATAAATAAAAATCCAAAAATGTTAAAACAAATTTTCCCCGTCTAATTAAAATAATTAGAACAAGGTGAACATTTTTTGGCTCAAAAATGCAGTTTTGAAAACGTGCAATTTTTTTAATGCAATTAAAATTGCAAATAACATCCGAATAAAATCAAATATTTGATTTTAATATTTTACCTCCAATATTTCAATTATTTTGGAGAAGTCATATTTTCTCCTCTCATTTATTTTAATATGAAATTTTTTCGGAGAGAAAAATAATTAAAACCAAAATCCTCGTTTTATTATTTGATAAAAATCAAATATGAAAAATCGGGAAAATCCCCAACTCTCTCCGAGGGTCCTTGAGTTGCTTAGGATTTATCGAGAATTTGCCAAAATGCAATAAAATATGCTATGCAATGATGATCTAATGTATAACATTCCAAATTGAAAATTTGGGATGTTACAGTATGCCACGTATCGCACATTGTCAAAAAGTAATGCGGTGGACCTTCTTTAACATGTGTTAAAAAAACAAGGACCTTGAGGTTAAATTAGCTGAGGGAATGGGGCATTTCGGTCATTTAACCGAAATGACCCATCCCATCACCTAATTTAACATCGACACAACTTCCCATCCAGTCACCCATCCGATGGCTGCTCCAGCCTGAGCACACTTAACTTGGTAGTTTTCTTACATGAGCTACTGGTGGAACAGCTAGTCCTTGCTGATAGGAATGCCTCTTCTCACCCTTATGGTGTATCCGGATGACCGCCCATCCCACAATGGCCAATAGATGTTGTGTAGACAGAGCATATCACATACGTCTTATTAGAAGCAATCGTCCGCGTTATTATCGGTCTTCGCACACATTTCTGATTACAGACCTGTTTGCCGCGTATCACACACATCTTGTTATATTGAACCGTTGCTGTTCTTTTGCCTAATCACAAACAGTTCATCCGAGTGAACCGTATGTTGTACATCGCACACACCTTTGATCTGGCTGACCGTTTCTTTTGTGTTGCCAAATCACAAACAGTTCATCCGAGTGAACCGTATGATGTGTATCACACACGCCTCCATCTGGCTGCCCATTTCTTTTGTTCGTCCTCATCGCAAATAGTTCATTGAACTGAACCGTATGCCCTTCATCGCACTCGCAACTAAAACCTGAACCGTGTTTGATGCATCCGTCATCGCAAACGTTTTACACATTTCTGACGGTTTTCATACAACACCGTTTGCGATTATGGCCTCACACACAGTTTCTCGAAGGGTCTCTGATCATAGTGTCGCGTTAGCAGCATCCTACTGTAGTGAAGGGTTGCCATTTGTACGGGTTCGGTGACCGCCCTCAAGGATCCCTTAGTGGAATCACGGCATCTTGCATTGTGCGAGGGCGCGAGGAGATTACGGTGGCCCTAGTGGCTTCTTGGGGAGCATTGTGCCTCCACACCGCTCCAAATAGAGATTAGCATCTGCAAGGGTGTGAACTTCGGGATACATCGTCGTCTCCGCGTGCCTCGGTTATCTCTTACCCGAGCCCTTTACTTATGCACTTTACTTTGTGATAGCCATATTGTTTCTTGTCATATATCTTGCTATCACCTAGTAGTTTATCTTGCTTAGCATAAGTTGTTGGTGCACATAGGTGAGCCTAGTTGTTGTAGGTTTTGTGCTTGACAAATTAACCGCTAGGTTTATTCCGCATTTGTTCAAGCCTAAACCGTAATTTTTTTAAAGCGCCTATTCACCCCCCCTCTAGGCGACATCCTAGATCTTTCAATTGGTATCAAAGCCTCGTCTCTCCTTTTAGGGCTTAACCGCCTAGAGAGTAAGGATGTCTACTAGGGTTTAGGATTCTCTGACACTCTTAGTTTCGATGGCACAAATTTTGATGTTTGGGTAATTCGCATGCTTAATCTCTTTAGGGTCATGGACCCAAATTTAGAGAGAATTGTAGGTATGGGTTTTTCTCCTCCAAAGGATCCCCAAATATTATCTTTAGAGAATGAGAAAAACTCTTATCTCAATGCTCAAGCTTCTAATGTGCTTTTCGATGCTTTGAGCAATGTAGTTATATTTCAACTCATGTCGTTCCGGGATGTTCATGAGTTATGGACAAAGCTTCAAGATAAATATGGTGTGTCCGATTTGTGGGGATGATTGTTCTCCCTCCACCTCCGGCTGTGTTGCCTTATCAACTTCTTCTACTTCACCTACATGTGGATTGCCACAAGGTAATGCTATGGTGAGTAGTGTTGGTCATTGTAATGATGATAGTGTGCTTGTTCTTGGTGATCCTTCATCATTATCTTATTGCAATGGTCTTTCTTTGGAATTTAACACTTCGAGCACCTTACATGTTTCACATGCTTGTGTTGATAGTCCTTGCATGTCATGTAGAAATTGCTTGCTCAAATCTCATGATGATATGCTTGTTATGACTTTTTGCCATGATAAAAATGTATCTATTTCCTCGAGTTGTTGTGCTAACAATGTAGAGGAAACTCAACACTCCATGGAACAAGATGTCGTCTTAAATGGTGCTTCAAGGGATCCTACATCATCATCTATTGCTTTATGCCTTATGGCTAAGGCTTCAAAGGTATCTCCTACTTTGAACGCCAATATGTCTCTTGATGATGATGTTAATGCTAATGATGATGAGATGAGGATAATGATGAAGAGAATGATAATGTTGCTTCCTTAAAAATTAAGGGAGAAATGATATTTAAAGCTCTTCATAAGAATAAAATTGCTCGTTACAACTTCCAAGAAATCATGTTTATTGCCATTGAGAGCAAGAAATACATTGAGGAGTTGGAATCTCATCTTGAGGAGCATGAGGTCACCATTGATAAAATGGAAGGTCATGAGCATGATTACGCTAATGAGATCGCGGACCTCTCTCAAGCTCTTGAATTTAAACAAACCACCAAGGAATCTCTTGAGGATACTTTTGCTCTAGAATTATCTAGAGTGAAGGAATCTCATGATAGAGCTCTTGAGGTGGCCAATGTTTTTAAACTAAAAATGCTAAGCTTGAAGTTGCTCATGCTAGACTCCTTGAGGATTTTGAGCACCTCAAAAATGGCTCAAGGGTCATTAAGGGTGAGCTCATCGAACTCACCAAGTCTCATGCTCAACTTGAAGCTTCTTATTTAAAAGAGCTTTCCAAGTTGTCCTCTCCTATTGTTGTAAATAATGATGCTTGTGCTACTAATTCTATTACTTGTGAAGCATCCATTTTGAAGGAGAATGTTGAGCTACGGGCTCAACTTGAGGTGCTATCTAGCAATTATGGGAAATTGGAAGAAAGTCATGAAAATCTCTCAAGCTCTCATGATGATCTTCTAGTATCCCATAATGTGCTAAAGATAGCTCATGAGGCCATGATTGCTAAGGTAACATCTAGTGAGCCTCATGTGGATACTAGCACCACTTCTAGTCAAAATACTATATTGCCATGTGCTAGTCCTTGTAATTCATCTACTCACAATGTTGGTACATCTTGTGATGAATTGCTTTCCTTGCCTTGTTGCTCTAATGATGAAGCTTATACTTCCTCTAGTACTTGTATTGAGACTAAGCATGTAGAGGAAATCAAAGAGCTCAAGGCCCAAGTCACTTCTTTGAAGAAAGACTTGGAAAAGAGTCATGAAGGGAAATCGACACTCAACAATATCTTGAGTGTGCAAAAATCCCCCACTGACAAAGGTGGACTTGGATTCAACTCCAATAAGAAGAACAAGTCCAAGATGAACAAAAAAAGGGCCAAGAACAAGTCAAGAATTCGGCCAAGATTGTTTGCTTCAAGTGCAAAGTAGAAGGGTGATATGTCTCCAACGTATCTATAATTTTTTATTGTTCCATGCTATTATATTATCTGTTTTGGATGTTTAATGGGCTTTATTATGCACTTTTATATTATTTTTGGGACTAACCTATTAACCGAAGGCCCAGTGCAAATTGCTGTTTTTTTTGCCTATTTCAGTGTTTCGCAGAAAAGGAATATCAAACAGAATCCAAACGGAATGAAACCTTCGCGAGGATCGTTTTTGGAACAAACGCAATCCAGGAGACTTGGAGTGGACGTCAAGGAAGCAACGAGGCAACCACGAGGTAGGGAGGCGCGCCCCCACCCTCGTGGGCCCCTCGTGGCTCCACCGACCTACTTCTTTCGTCTATATATACTTATATACCCTGAAAACATCCGAGAGCACCACGAAACCCTATTTCCACTGCCGCAACCTTCTGTACCCGTGAGATCTCATCTTGGGGCAATCGATCATGGAGGGCTTCTACATCAACACCATAGCCTCTCCAATGATGTGTGAGTAGTTTACCACAGACCTTCGGGTCCATAGTTATTAACTAGATGGCTTCTTCTCTCTCTTTGGATCTCAATACAAAGTTCTCCTCGATCTTCTTGGAGATCTATTCGATGTAATTCTTTTTGCGGTCTGTTTGTCGAGATCCGATGAATTGTGGGTTTATGATCAAGATTATCTATGAACAATATTTGATTCTTCTCTGAATTCTTATATGCATGATTTAATATCTTTGCAAGTCTCTTCGAATTATCAGTTTGGTTTGGCCTACTAGATTGATCTTTCTTGCCATGGGAGAAGTGCTTAGCTTTGGGTTCAATCTTGCGGTGTCCTTTCCCAGTGACAGCAGGGGCAGCAAGGCACGTATTGTATTGTTTCCATCGAGGATAAAAACATGGGGTTTATATCATATTGCTTGAGTTTATCCCTCTACATCATGTCATCTTGCCTAATGCATTACTCTGTTCTTATGAACTTAATACTCTAGATGCATGCTGGATAGTGGTCGATGTGTGGAGTAATAGTAGTAGATGCAGAATCGTTTCGGCCTACTTGTCACGGACGTGATGCCTATATACATGATCATGCCTAGATATTCTCATAACTATGCGCTTTTCTATCAATTGCTCGACAGTAATTTGTTCACCCACCGTAGAATATGCTATCTTGAGAGAAGCCACTAGTGAAACCTATGGCCCCGGGCCTATCTTCCATCATATTAATCTCCCGTCAACTAGCTATTTCTGTCGCCATTTATTTTTGCAATCTTTACTTTCCAATCTATACAACAAAAATACCAAAAATATTTATCCTATTATCTTTATCAGATCTCACTTTTGCAAGTGGCCGTGAAGGGATTGACAACCCCTTTATTGTGTTGGTTGCAAGGTTCTTGATTGTTTGTGCAGGTACGAGGGACTTGCATGTAGTCTCCTACTGGATTGATACCTTGGTTCTCAAAAACTGAGGGAAATACTTACGCTACTTTGTTGCATCACCCTTTCCTCTTCAAGGGAAAACCAACGCATGCTCAAGAGGTAGCAAAGGGCATCATGTTAGATCTTGCCCATTGAAGAAGAAGCCCATTAGTGACAAGCAACAAGGGAAGCGACCACAAGTTCACTCTCATGCTCAACCTCAAGTTGAAGAAAGGCCTCTTCCCAAGAAAACTCAAGCTAATCCTTCTCAAGTTGAGAAATCAAGTGAGAAGAAAGTGAAGAGTAGACGTTGCTACCTATGTCATGAGAAAGGTCACCTTGCTTCCTCATGCACTATTGGTAACTTATCCAACCCAATTATTATTGATGATATCTATTCTCTTGGGAAGGATAAGGTTGGCAATGTGTTTGCCAAGTTTCTTGGTACTCAAAGTGGTTTCAAGCAAAGAACCATTTGGGTTGCCAAGCCTATTGTGACTAACCTCTTAGGACCCAACTTGGTTTGGGACCAACAAGCTCAAACTTGATCAATATGTGTTGTTGGAGGGCATTGGAGACTTGGCTACATTATGAAGAATTAAGGGGACTTCATCATTCCTATTGTATCAAGCCAAGTCAATTGGGTTATCAAGTTTCTATACTATATCCAATGTGCCTCCTTCCGGTAACTTGTACTTGAATTGTTTACATTGAAAGTTACTTGCCCCTTTGCATGTTTTGGTTTTGTTCCTTGCATGTGTTTGTATATGTTGTGTCTCCAAATTGCTTATCTTCAGTAATCAAGTATGTGTATGTTGGTTTGCACTTCATGTACATGTGTGTCATACGTTGAGCCTTTGTGCATCTTGTTTGTATCTTAGTTGGCTCTTGTGAGAGATTAATGGAATATCCCATTGTGGGGGAGTGACGTGCTTTGTGCACCTCACAATCCTATAAATGTGTGTACATGAGTAATACCATCTAGTATTGATATTACAAGATTATCTAGTCTCTATATGGTATGTCTTCTCATGAGAAATTCAAATTCGAAATAGTCCATTAATTATCTCTTGTTGGATCCTCTTATTGCCTCTTGTTAAGTTTTTATTGGTATCACATTATGGGGGAGTAATATGCTATGTGCATATTACAAGCCTAGAAAATGTGTACATTTGAGATATTGTCACCTAGAATTGATATTGTAAATTATCTTGTTCCTAGGTGGCATGTTAGCTCTACAAGTTGCAATTTGCTTTTTGTTTGGTGTGAAGATGATGTCGGATATCCTTGCTATCTACCACCAGGAATTATTTCCAAATACTTCTTGTCTTTTGACAATTGGTACTCACTTATGTGTGGTAGAAATTATTGATCATCTCCACGTTGGTGTTTGCTTCTTATTTCCTTTTCTCTTGCCAAGGAATTTATCAACTCCCTTTGTCTTCCATACCACTTGTGGATCTTGTTAATCTCTTGACCTTGTCTAGTGTTTTCTAGATATAGTGAAAGTGGTGATCCCACCTTGTGCATTTTGTATTCAAATGCAAATTCTCTATAATGCACTAGTCTTGGGGGAGCTATCCTATTTTCTATAGAACACTCATCTTGTGGTCCTTATCAAGTGTGTGTTGGTGGAACGCAAACTGTTTCTTTTTGGTACTTTGTGCCATCATGAAACTTTGTAGAGAGCTTGGTTTGTTTGGAACCATTCTCTTTTTTGGGGGTTTGACATCTTTCTTTCTGTGTGTATCAATGGATATCTCATTCCTTGATGTATCTTTCAGTTGATATCCTCCAAGTGATGATTTATTCTTTTGGTATCTTTTCTTCACTTGGTATTTCTTTGTCAATTGGTATCGGTTCTTGAAAGTATTGAGCATGCATATTAACTTCATGTAGTCTCTTTGGCATGCTTTCTTTCATTTACCCAATATATAGGGGAAACTCCACCAAGTCTCAAATTGGATGAGATGTGCATGAAATTCATTTTCATATCTATATGCACATATTTATGTGGAGTTTGTCCTATGCATTGTTGGTTCTCTAACTCTCTGGTCCCAATGAGGTTGGGTACCATTTTGTTTGTATTGTTGTTCTAGGAACAATTGGAGATACATTGGATGCTCGGCTCACTCACAAGGAAGGTGGTGTCACCATGAGCTTATTGGAGTCAAGCTAGGATGCTCAATGAACTACTATTTACTACCTTCAATTGGTTTTTTCTACATCCTTCCAATGATATCTCGGTAACAAGTATCTTTTCATGCATTATTTTCTTGCATTCAACCTTGTGTAGGTTGCATCTTGGCATGCTATTCATTCCATCTTGTGATACTTGTTTCCTTTCTCAAAGCATCTCAACGATAATCTCATGTTGCTAGTTGTGATGTCTTTGATGGTTGTGTGGTAGGGATTCATTTATATACAATAAGACCATATCTAGCCATGTGCTATGCTTCCAAGCACTTATCTTATTGGTATATGTATGACTTCCTTTTGGATATCTTGTTCCTTCGTGTTGTAACTATTTCGGGTGCACATCCTTCATTGTAGATATATATCATCATGATTTCGTCTACCTAGAACCTTATACACTTGAGAGAAGTTGCATATCTAGATGATATCCTTTCTTTCACGTCCACCTTGCCTTTCTTATGTTATTTCTTTGGTGGCTCTGTGAAAGTGTGTGCCATGAGTGCGGGTCATATATCATTGCATCTTGATGCACTCTGTTGTGGTGAAGATATTGTTTTCTCTTGCTTGTCTTGATGAGGCTTTTTCCATTTCGATTGGTATCCCTCCTCTTGACAAAGCTGTCATTTTCTTTCTTCACCATGGGTTGTCACAAGTGTTGGTTATTCATTGTGCATTTTTAGTGTGCTTGTGAACCCTTTTGCTTGGTGTGTGTGTGGGGAGGACATGTCATGCACCTTGTATCTCCACTATCCAAGACTATGTTGATGCTTAATGCTCATCCCTATATTAGTCTTCTCAAGTGCTTTGCCATGACTCACACACATCGGTTTTGGTTGAGCCTATTCTTAAGTTGCCTCTTTTACATGTTGCTCAACCATTTGTTTGTTGCAAGTGCTAGGCTTTGTTTCCTACTTGCCCACTTGCACTTGTTGTGAGTTTCTACTGATTTTCAGGGAGTGATTATCCTATTTTTGTGCACTTGGTATCCTAATGCAAATATTCTAAGGAGCGCACAAATCATGGGGAGCTTCACTAGTGTCTTTAGAACACTCCCTTGCTCTCTTGGACTTGTCGTGAGGTTCTATTGATCTTGGGGGAGTGACGATCCTATTTTGTGCTCGTTGTATTCAATTACAAAACTAAATTGTGCACAAATCATGGGGAGCTTCTCTAGTTTCTCTAGAACACTCCTTTGCTCATATCATAATTTCTTTTATTCATGTGGCACGTAGGATCATTGGTCTAGTTGGTTCAATTGGTATCTGTCGATTGCTTGCTTCAATTGGTATCTTTTAATTGCTTGATTGCTTGTGTCTCTCTTTGTTATGTCTTTGTGGCATATCATTCTTTAGCAATCTTTGTGCCTCAATATAGTTTGTCTTCCTCCAAGTATTTACCTTTGGATATGTGTATGACATTCCACTCTCTTGTTGAGAAATACACAATTTATGGAGGAACACTCTCTATATTGGCCTTCTGAGCTTTTCGCCCATTTTGGCAATCGATGCCAATGGGGGAGAAGTTTCAGAGAGTTTTGTGGAGAAGTTTTCAGAGTTTTGCATTGCTTTTGTTTTGTTCCTAAGCATTTGCATCTCTTACTCATGCATCATTGGTTGTTGCATTGCATGGTGATGCATAATTCCTTATATAAACTCTCTTGAAAGTGATTGTCATCAATTACCAAAATAGGGGAGATTGAAAGAACACGCGGTGCCAACATGCTTGGTTTTGGTAATTGATGACAATCTCTATGGACTAATGGTTGCATTGAGTTATATTTGAAGGTTTTGTCCATAGGCTTTTCTTGGAGTACATGTGTTGGTTTCAAGGAGAGTTTGTGTCGACCAAGGTGCTATTCAAGGAATTACCTAAAGTTTGGTCTTGTGAGAGGTTGATCAAGACTAAGTCAAAGAGTGAATCAAGTTGATCAACACACAAATTGTAGAAGATGTACCGAGAGGGATCAAGTGATCACATGGTATGGTAAGCATTGTCAATTACGCTTTATGTACTACCCCGTGGTCTTCGTGAGAGTTCTTTGTGGGGTTAGGTTGCGGTGTGCAAGTTCAAGTGATGCATCACGAAGAGATCAAGTGCTTGAAGCTTGCCGTCCATTGTAGTGACAATGGACTTGTGAAGATGTGCCGAAGAGTGGCTCACCCATAGTGGATTATGGGGGAGCAATCATCGAGTCTTCATCGAGCCAACGCAATCAAGAAAGGTGGTCCAACTTGAGGGAGTCAAGATCGTCATCATATAGCTCAAGTGGACTTCGTGCAAGGCAAAGGTTTTCCCTTGATAGGTCTTCTATTTTACCGGTCTCATGGTGGTAGTTGGGAGACCGGGTTATAGGATCGATTTCCGTACTATCAAGGGGGGCTCTCGATGAGTAGCTTGATCGTATCATTCTTAGAGAGCTCAAACCATTGCATGCTTGCATCATCTTTCTTGGTTCTTGTTTGGTTTTCTCCTAATGAGATTTGGAGCTTATGGTCATCTTCTTGACAAGCTCGAGTTCATCGAAAACGGAGTTCACATGCTTCTTCTATTGCGTTTTCGGTGTTGGAGGTTTTACCGGTCTTATTCGAGGAAGGGTTCTCACCAGTTTCTTATGGGCCTTTTCTAATTTGCTTCTTATTGGTATTTCTATCAAGATTGTGTTAGCCCTTGTCGCTAGCTTTCCAACAAACTTGGTTTCGTTGAATTCAGAGTCCGTTTACAGAAGTTGTGTCAGTTTTGGTGTCCTTATAAAAGCTGCAGCGGTACTACTGCTCGTGGGAGCGGTACTACCGCTTGGAGGGGATGTAATTTTTTACTACGGCTCTTGGGAGCGGTACTACCGCTTGGAGCAGTACTACCGCAACTACTTCCGCTTCGGACCAAAAACTCGTCACAAGTCCAGCGATGGTAGGCACGGATGTATTTTTTTAGTACCGCTCGCAAGCAGTAGTACCGCTACCCTTTGAGGTAGTACCGTGAGGATGAGCGGTAGTACCGCTCTGTGCGGGCTGTGAGCATAACGGTTGGATATTCCCCCACCTATAAAAGGGGGGCTTCTTCCCCAATGAACCTTATCCTTTGAGCTCGTGTTCTTCCCCCATTGTTGATCTTCTTCGAGCTTGCTATCTCTCAATCCCTCCATGGATTCTTGCTAGTTTTTGGGGGAAAGGAGAGAGGAGATCTAGATCCACATTTCCACCCATCACTTTCTCCTCTATGTGAGGGGAACCCCTTGGATCTAGATCTTGGAGTTCTTGGTGTTCTCCTTCTTGTTCTTCCTCTCATTTTCCTCCCTAGCATTAGTTGCTTTGGTGGATTTGGGAGAGAAGGACTTGGGCATTATGAGTGCCCTTGCCATTGCATTTGGTGCATCGGTTTGAGTTCTCCACGGCGATACGTGGAAGTTACAAGTTGAGAAGCTTATTACTCTTGGGTGCTTGGTACCCTTGAGCTTGTTCCTCTTGGGTGCTTGGGCGCCCTAGACGGTTGGTGGTGTTCGGAGCACAATCATTGTGGTGCAAAGCTCCGGGCAAGTGTCGGGGTCTCCGATTAGGTTGTGGAGACCGCCTCGAGCAATTTGATGGGTACCGGTGACTGCCCCCAAGGTTTGCGAAAGTGTACGGGTTCGGTGACCGCCCCCAAGGGTTGCCATTTGTACGGGTTCGTTGACCGCCCTCAAGGGTCCCTTAGTGGAATCACGACATCTTGCATTGTGCGAGGGCGTGAGGAGATTACGATGGCCCTATTGGATTCTTGGGGAGCATTGTGCCTCCACACCGCTCCAAACGGAAATAGCATCCGCAACGGTGTGAACTTCGGGATACATCGTCGTCTCCGCGTGCCTCGGTTATCTCTTACCCGAGCCCTTTACTTATGCACTTTACTTTGTGATAGCCATATTGTTTCTTGTCATATATCTTGCTATCACCTAGTAGTTTATCTTGCTTAGCGTAAGTTGTTGGTGCACATAGGTGAGCCTAGTTGTTATAGGTTTTGTGCTTGACAAATTAACCGCTAGGTTTATTCCGCATTTGTTCAAGCCTAAACCGTAATTTTTTTAAAGCGCCAATCCCCCATCATCATCCCCCTCTCTTGAAAAGGAGTCATCCTCGACTCTACCTGATCGTCACACAAAAGAAAGTAGGGCAATACCAAATCATAATGCAAAGGTTTCATGATATTGTGAAAGTTAGTTTTCAACTTTGCTATGTTATGGACGATGCAAACATGATGTTTTGTTCGACTTAGGAGTTTTTTCCAGCAAATATTTCCATGGAGCTCAAATTTATAACTAACTATGAGCATGTCCATATCATCCTTGCCACTATACTATCAATGGGAATGAATATAACATGGGCTACTTTCTGGTTGACGGTATCTATCATGCGCGAGCTACCTCCGTAAAGACCATCTCCGGCCCAATTGGCCAAAAAAGTCTCACTTTGCCCAGAAACAAGAAGCAGCTAGAAAGGATGTTGAGAGGCATCTAGAGTTCTGCAGTTGTTCGTGGACCTGCTAAGCAATGGGATCCGAGGATCTTGTGTGAGGTGATGACATGCTGTGTGATTATGCACAACATGATCGTCGAGGATAAGGGTGAGGATACTGCCGCGGGTCTTGAATTTGAGAATATGAGTGATACTATCAAACTTCTAGACCAGAATCTAGCCACATTTGATGAGTTTGTTTAAATACATTAACATATTCGGCATCGAGCAACTCATGAGCAACCGAACAGATATCTGATTGAACATCTGTGGGAGGTTAAAGAGGACACCATTGCTGGAGTGTAATATTTAAATCAGAACTCCAACTGCATTTGTTTTTTTAGCTAAACTAGAACTAGATATGCGACTATTTTGAGCGTGCAGATGTATGCAGACTTTAAAATAATTGGGGACGGATGTATGCAGCTAGCTTTGGATGACCGACTTCCGCATCATTGTCCGCAGACTCTACTGGAGGGTCTTTTTTCCTTTAGTCCCTGGGACTAAAAAAAATCTAGTCCCTTGCAACCAAACACCACCTAACTCTATATGTTGAGAAGGATAGTGACAAACAATTTGGTTTACTAAAGATGTACTCTCTCTGTTCCTAAATATTTGTCCTTTTAGTTATTTTGATGAAATACCACATACGGATGTATATAGACATATTTTAGAGTGTAGATTAACTCATTTTGCTCCGTATGTAGTCGCTTGTTGAAATCTCTAGAAAAACAAATATTTAGAAACGAAGGGAGTACATAAGTGCAATGTGAGACCTTCATGTAATTTTCATTATGTTTAAGTTTGAGGTGTCTTTTACTTCTGATGAACTTTTGTAGTAGATCAAGATATTTTTCGCAACAATAAGTAAATTACAGTGATACATCGATTACTTATTTTATACTTAAACTAGGTATATTCCAGTTGCCATGAAGGTCAATTTTTTTATAACACGCTAAAAAGACCATACGAGAGGGAAATGCATTGGAGCTGTTAGGTGTCACACACCCTATATGAATATAATATTAGAAAGAACCAATTGTTTTTAAAAAAATCTGAAATCTTGGGATATCAAACATGGTGCCCATTCTACCCCCACGTTTTAGTTTCATGAGGAATGGATGCCCGTAGTATCCGCGACGAAGAAAATACAGCATCCATGTTTGATTTTCAAAAAAATTAGATATTTTTTAAAATCTCCTGGTATTTTATACGTAATACTTATATTAATATAGGGGTGTGTGTGGCACCCCATACAAGACATACAACCAGTAATCAACGGTTGGGGGCATGTTCCTTGGGGGCCAAGTTCTTTGGTACCTTGGCGTGGCTAGAAGTTTAGCTGTAGGCGCGTGGGCTACATTAATCAACCAAAAATCAAGCACGCGGTGAGCTGTACGCGGCAGATCCGTCGTGTGCGCCACCACGTTCACACGGCTGCATCCAGGAGACGTGTCCAGTTCAATATACTTTCAGTAATAAAAAAACATAATAATGCTCTTGCCAAAACAATACAAGGAAATAAAATACTCGTGTTATTGGAAAGAACAGAATCGCAGGAAGAACAGAGCTCGTCTTCACAGAAAACTTGGCTCGCAAGGATGCGAGCCGCGGTGCCAACTCTTCTGCTGCTTTTTTTTAAGGAAAGAGAGAAATTAGCGGGGACATAAAAAGGGCCGGGAGGCGGGCCGCCGGGGCCCAACTACCCAAACCAAACCCAAAGCCCACGAGAGCCACCACAGAGGAGAAAGAGAAACCCTACTCGTCCCCCGCAGAGAGAGTCTCGAGACGAGACGCGAGACGAGAGAGGGGCAGAGAGGGGAACGAGTCGAGGCGCGCGCCGCTTCCGTCGGGGACCAATATAAGCCGGCTTTCTCTCTCCTTCTCCCTACAGCCCACCAAACCCTCGCTCTTCCCACCGCAGGAAGAGAGCTCCTCTCCCCTCCCCGCCCCCACCGCCTCCGCCGACGAACCGATCGGATCCGGGACACGATCTCGGATTCGCTCGGCAGATCAGCGCGCACCAGCCCCCAAGCCTCCGGATCCTCCTTCGTCGTCCTCCCCACCGCAAGCTTCAGGTAACGTCTCCGGAGAGATCTCTCCTCCGCTTTTTTTGCTCTCCGTGTGGTTGGCGGCGTCCGTTCGTGCTCGATCGATCGATCTGGGCCGGGGGCGTGTCTGGTTTCGTAACGGATCGATCTGGGTCTGTTTAGTTCCGTTGCGGGACTGGATCTGGGGCGGGACTGGAAGATTTTTTCCCGGGCGTTTGCGGGAGGGGATTGATCTCGAGATTCGTCTATTTAGGTTCCGCTGCCTCGGTCTCGAGAATTTTGTAGCTTCATGCGCGATTTAGTTTACTGCTATTTTAGCTGTCTTGTGGGTTAGATAGATTTAGGCTAGGTTGTTGATGATGATTTCGTTTTACAAGTCTAATGGTCTGCGCTGCGTACTGTGGACTGGGGGACTGTGCATCCGTTACTTCGTTTGGTTAGGTACACTGTTTACTTTTGTTAGTTGTGACCGGTGTGAACCAGTACCTGGGAACATACATCTTGAGTAGTGTTCTGCGTCCCATAATGGGGGAAGAATCGTGGAAAGTACATGTACTTGTTGAACTTGAGTGCTAGGTTCTATTGGCTTTGCATTTGATGCCTATAATTATTGCATGTGCATGTAATCCTTCAGAGTTAGGTACACTGTTTGTGTTGTTAGTTGTGACCTATCATCTATGTGAACTACACAAACGTGTTGAGAGTAGTGTCTCAGGAATCATGGAAAGGTATTGGCTTGCTTTTTTTTGCCTCCAGTTATTGCTGGCCATGTGTCCTGCATACTGCTTACCTGACTAGGTTGTCAAGTTTGCATTGTTGCTTAATGTGAGGTGCAATCTTGTTGATTTGATTGGTTTCTTTTCCTGTTTAAATAAAACATCATCTGGGATTTGTGTCCACTTAAGTGGGATAGTCTAATGCTATTATGTATGCAATCAATGGTTGTTTGGTACCAGAATTCCTGTTATTGCTTTCTGTTAACATGCTCCTGTTTTTGTTTAACACAGCCATGGCAGGAATGGCACCAGAGGGTTCCCAGTTTGATGCTAAGCAGTATGACAGCAAGATGACCGAGTTACTGTAAGTCAGCTCTACCAATTTATTGTCTCAGCCTTTGGGGGCCATGTGAAGCTCTCCTTTTTTGCTCAACAGATTGCATGATTATGAATATGCAGGAACCAAGGTGACACCGGGGAGTTTTTCACCTCGTATGATGAGGTGCACGAAAGTTTTGATGACATGGGCCTCCAAGAGAACCTTCTTAGAGGCATCTACGCTTATGGTATACTTCCATCAGATTGCAGTCTCATATTCCATAGCCCTTGATAGCAGCGCTGCTGCATTTTAACTTTGGGAAACATCTGTTCTTGCTAGTGTTTTGGGTTACCTGTTTTAATCTACATGACCTGCCTTTCTTCTGTATAAACCATTTTCTGTGTGATGGGAGGACATCCGAGTCCTCTTGCTTTATGCGGAGCAAGCTTTCCATGCTTGTATATTCCTAAGCAAACGTCACAAAGTGAGCCCCCTGATGTTGAGGTTTCCCTAGGGTTTCATCCACCAGATGGCAGTTTCATATTCCATTGCCCTTGATAGCAGCATTGCTGCAGTTAAACTTTGGGAATTGCCATGAGACGCACATCTTTTATTGCGTGCATTTCATTTCAAACACATTCTTATGCATATGTTAATGGATCACATGTTTTGGTTTGCACATTGTGCTATTTTCTGTGTAAACTACTTTCTGTGTGATGGGAGGACATCCGAGTCCTCTTGCCTTACTTGGAGCAAACTTTCCATGTTTGTATATTCCGAAGCAAACGTCACAAAGTGAGCCTTCTGATGTTGAGGTTCCCCTCGGGTTTCCTCCACCAGATGGCAGTCTCATATTCCATCGCCCTTGATAGCAGCATTGCTGCAGTTAAACTTTGGGAATTGCCATGAGACGCACATCTTTTATTGTTATTCATTTCGAATGCACACTTGTGCCTTGTAGCCAATAGATTGCATGTTTTGTGTTGCACATTATTTTTTTTCTCTCTATAAAAACAGCTTCCTTTGTGGTGTGAGCATGAGTTTTGTTTGCATGCAGCGAAATCCTGTTCTTTTCACACCCTTCAACAATATAGTTTGGTCATCTTACAAATACAAACACTTCTATTTGTAGGTTTTGAGAAGCCATCAGCCATTCAGCAAAGAGGAATTGTTCCCTTCTGCAAGGGTCTTGATGTGATTCAGCAAGCTCAGTCTGGAACAGGAAAAACTGCCACCTTCTGTTCTGGAATCTTGCAGCAGCTTGACTATGGATTGGTTGAGTGCCAGGCATTGGTCCTTGCTCCGACCCGTGAGCTTGCACAGCAGATTGAGAAGGTCATGCGTGCTCTTGGTGACTACTTAGGTGTCAAGGTGCATGCATGTGTTGGTGGAACTTCTGTTCGTGAGGACCAAAGGATTCTTGCCAGTGGTGTGCATGTTGTTGTCGGCACACCTGGTCGTGTGTTCGATATGTTGCGCAGGCAATCCCTCCGTCCAGATAACATCAAGATGTTTGTGTTGGATGAAGCTGATGAAATGCTTTCACGTGGTTTCAAGGATCAGGTATACTTCTTAAGACATAATTACTTAGAATTCTGCACATTGTTATTACTATGCGTCCGTGTATAATATTTGACAGAACTGAAGTCAAACTAGTTGCTTAAAACTGAAGAAGCTTTTGTTTGCTCATGTTCATTCACATATGATATTATTTACTCCCTCCGTCCCATAATATAAGAGCTTTTTTGACAACACACTAGTGTAAAAAACGCTCTTATAATATGGGACGGAGGGAGTACAAGATAGTATTTCTATGGTAATAGTTGCAACTTGGTTCTTCATTATTTATACTATCATCTACAATTTATATTCTAAATGTAGAGTATTTGTCTTTTACATGCGTCATTATTTATAATCTCTTATTAATTAATTACTATTGATACACCAATTTATATTTCCTCTATGATTTGTACACCAATCACTGATCATGTTGCTTAATTAGCTTGAACTAACAGGCATTTTTATCTGTTGCAGATCTATGATATCTTCCAGCTTCTTCCATCAAAGATTCAGGTTGGGGTGTTCTCAGCAACCATGCCTCCTGAGGCCCTTGAGATAACCCGCAAGTTCATGAACAAGCCTGTGAGGATTCTTGTCAAGAGAGATGAGCTTACCCTTGAGGGTATCAAACAATTCTATGTCAATGTGGAGAAGGAAGAGTGGAAGCTGGATACACTCTGTGACCTGTACGAGACCCTGGCAATTACCCAGAGTGTCATCTTTGTGAACACCCGCCGCAAGGTGGACTGGCTCACCGACAAGATGAGGGGACGGGACCACACTGTCTCTGCCACGCACGGAGATATGGACCAGAACACTAGGGACATCATCATGAGGGAGTTCAGATCTGGATCTTCTCGTGTGCTCATCACCACCGACCTGCTGGCCCGTGGTATTGATGTGCAGCAAGTCTCCCTTGTCATCAACTATGACCTGCCGACTCAGCCTGAGAATTACCTCCATCGCATTGGTCGTAGTGGTCGGTTCGGGAGGAAGGGAGTTGCCATCAACTTTGTCACCCGTGAAGATGAGAGGATGCTGTTCGACATCCAGAAGTTCTACAACGTGGTCATTGAGGAGCTCCCGGCCAATGTCGCTGACCTTCTCTAGATTATATCTTAGGAATGCAGTAAGGTGCTTGATAAAGTTCGTTTTTGTTGAATATCTCCCAACTCTCAGTTTTGGAGTGGTAAGGTCTGGGTCTGTTTGAATCGTGGTTAAGGATGGTCTCTTGAGTTTTTTCCTGTTATGCAATGTCCGGAAATTTTTGTAGTGCGTAGGCTGTGCCATCTCCTGGGCTAGCTGGGATAGAGTGACTCTCATGGAGTATTTTACTTTTCGTTGTGAAGTTATTTTATTGCCCATCTGTTTTTGCATGGTCGAGCTAACATCTTTTTCCTTCTATCATGTCTGATCGATTAAAATTGAAACAGCGTTGTTCTGTCGTAGCAGCAGCGATTGGCTAGCCTAGAAAACGTAAGTTGCAGTAAAAATTGAAAATTGCTAAGTTGAAACTATGAAACTAGTATATGTTCAGTTTGAATTTGTGAAATTTAGGCTGTACAGAAAAATCATAGGTGGCAGCCACCGAGCGATGCATGCTAGAATCCGGGCGAGGCGTTGGCAGGATGGGGGAGTTTGTACGTGATGCTGAAGGGCAAAGGCGGTATATATTGCTGCTGATATGGGGATCAATTAGGGTGGCCTTCTCAATACAAGAGTTGGATCACCTTATGCTGCTGTCATTGAAGACATCTTGTTCTAGTTTTTTTTAGAGTAGCAGCACTTTATTCAGATAGCAACATCAGTATCACTGATAAGTTTAGGGATTAGAGCATTACAGCCGCCCTCAAAGGCCCGTGGACAATGACCGGGCGTCCCTCAAATTTTATAATTTACAACCACATCCTGTTTTCAAAACATCTGTTATATGCAGGGCTATGTACTGTCCGTCTTGCCGGCTGGACATCGAAAATTGTCCGTATTTAATATTTTTATATCCGTATTAGTCCCACCTCGTCGAGTGATGAGCTAGTCGACCAGCTTAAATATCCGGTCGTCAAAACGAGATAAGTTTCTGACATCATTGCCTCCTTTGTTAAGGATATGGACTTTTACAATGAATCTTCTATTTTTATCACATAAAATATTCATAGTCAGGGTCTATCTCTTTCACATAGGCAACATTAGTGTCAGCTTTTTTTGAATCGTGCCTATGCATCAAAATAAAATAAAAATCTACTATCATTGTAGTAGAGGTATCAACAGTAGAGGTATCAACGTATATGATCTAGACAAACTTGACATTCGATGAAGAGGTATCAATAGAGGTATCAACGTATATAATCTAGACAAACTTGACACTCGATGAACAATTATCAAATTATCAGCCCATGAAATGCAATCTAGTGTCAAGTTTATCTCGATCACACATGTGAGAATTGATAGACCTAGACAACAACACCAAGCGTTCCGCCATCCGTTGGCACAACTATTCAAGCCGGGCGGCGTCCGCCTCGTCCAGCGATGTGGGACTAAAATTTGGTTGAACCGATGAGAGAGGGAGGAGTTTCGGGCGTTGCAGGTGGGACTGCTGACCTGCAACGGGGTCGACGGGCGTGCCCGGGCGCCCCCATATTCGCCTCGTATTTGGGCTGGATATGAGGGGTGCCGGTCAGCCCGAGCATTTGAGGCCCGTTTGAGTCAGATTTTCGTGACCGGATGGCCGGCTCGGACGTATGAGGCGGGTTTAAGAGGTCCGGCTGTAGATGCCATTACACCACAATAGATTTGACTAGGAGTATGCTCATAGCTATGAGCAATTGTGTGCTGGTACATTCAACAAACGTTTTACATGAATAAAAAAGCAAGCTTCAAAACCTATCGCCAAGGATTTAATATCAGCAATCATCGTACCTACTGTAGATCGATCCCTGAAGGCGGCACCAAATCTCTGGACCAAAGAGAGACAGCCGGAGGCTAGGATTATTTTAGAGAAACCCTCATCACGGGCAAGGGTCAGGGCATGGTGGCAAGCCAAAGCCTCAGCAAGTTCAGGCGTCATGATCCCTTCATACTGCTTATTACAGGCCAACAAACATTCTCCGTTGTGATATGGTATCACAACGTCGATTCCCATCCTTCGAGAGCTCGAGAACAGTGCAACATCCACGTTAATAATGTTTGACCCTTTCGTCGGTGGAGTCCATAGAGCCATTGACAGAGAGGACTCACAACTAGAGGTCGAACTAGTTTTGGGAAAATGATGCACAATCAGATTCACATAAGCTTTAATCTTCTCAGCCACCCTACAACAAAGCAACACAGTAGCATTGTTGCGAGCATCATTTGTAGCCTCTCAAATGTGCCAAGCCGTTACAGCAAGAACCGTACATGAAAGGGAGGAACCTAGATCAAGGAAGTCAAAAATCCATTGCTTGGCGTTGAGAAGTTCTTCCTACACAATTGGAGGGGATAGGTCTCCTTCACCAACTTCCAGACTTCACGAGCAAACGGGCAAACGAGAAGTAGATGCTCCACCCTCTCCACCCTACCACAGAAACAACAACCATCCTCCTTAACAATATGGCGTCGCTGAAGTTGGAAACCAGTGGGAAGACAATCATGAGAAATTCTCCAAAGGACAATTTTCATCTTCCGAGGAGCCTTGATGGCCCATAGCGCTTTCCAATGCTTCTCTCAGAACGAAGGTTGGAGCTGAGCCCCCTGCCATCCACACTAAGGTCTTTACGGAAGGCAGAAGACTTGGCCAAATTATACGCAGATTTAACCATGTAGATCCCAAACTTATTGTGTGGCCACAAGGCAAAGTCATCAGCTCCATGTTGACTGATAGGGAGTTGGAGAATTTCATTCGCCACCCAGTCATCAAAACAACCCCGCACCACTTCCACATCCCAGGATTTGAGGTCCTTAGACAAAAGAAAATTCGCCCTTGTGTCCTCAGGGATTTGTATAAGTGGTCAAAAGCTTCCAGCAGCACACCCGGGTATCCAGTTATTTGTGAGAATATTAATATTATTGCCATTACCAACACCCCACCGAACACCTTGCTTGAGCAGATCCCTGCCAAAGAGGATGTTGTACCAAGTATAGGAAGAGGACCGGAGCCTAGAAGAGCACCCTGGCACACAAAGAATCAGGCTCGGTCAAGAGCCTCCAGCATTGACGTCCAAGCAAGGCTTGGTTGAAAGTGATGAAATCCCGAAAGCTCGTGTCACCTAGGAACTTGGGAGAGGTCATCCATTCCCAGGATTTCCAATGCATCTTCCTTCTCCCATCTTCAAAACCCCACCAGTGGTTGGCAATGCTTGTCTTCATTCTCTAGCAAGTTGCAACTGGGATCTGGAAGCAACTCATCAGAGCATGGTTAATAGTATAGGCAGCTGCTGGCTATAAGCCAGTGCCATGCCATCTACAGCCCATCTTATAGCCAACATGTATAATAGTAGATTAAAAGAGTGTACTACTTTTTTATTACGTGGCCCACCTTTCATTCTCACAAAGTGCCTAGGAGCGCGTGCTAGAGCTGGCTCTTCACGAAGAGCCCGCTTACCTTCTCTCTTCTCTTCTCTTTCCTCCAACTAAGCAGAAATATACTAGTTTATTCTTTATAGCCCGCTGACTCAGCTCTATTATACTTGCTCTCACATAAGAAGGAATGGCCTGCGCAACAGCTTTTAGAAAGATCTCTTTGCCTGCTCGAGAGAGAGGACAACTAGAACATCCATTAATACGCTTCCAAATGCGGTCAGGCAGGAAATTGAAGGAGCTCGTGACAGCTCTGCATATTTTAGTAGGCATACCCAAGTAAGTAGCTTGTTAAATTTCAGCTTCCACCTGCAGGGCATCCTTAACTGCCTCGCGCAGAGCCTGAGGGCACCGTTTGCCAAAGAAAACCAAGGACTTCTGAAGATTGATCTTTTGACCTGAAGCCTCACAATACAAGTCTAAGGTTGACTTCAAGGCCTTGGCACTTCTGATGTTACTGCGAGCAAAGAAGATACTATCATCTGCAAAAAGTAAGTGTGAGATCAGGGGGCCTTTCCTTCCATTACATAAACCTTGTAGCTCACCAAGATCCTCCTGTTTTTGCAGAAGACAAGATAAACCTTCTGCGCACAACAAGAAAAGATAAGGGCTAATTGGGTCACCCTGACGAATTCCCCTTGACGGAACCACCGGTTCAGTCAGGCTACCATTGACTCGAATGGCATATCTAGCCGTGGTCACACATCTCATCACCGAGTTGATCCACGTCGGGTCAAAGCAAGCTTACGAAGACAACCATGCAAGTAAGATCATTCGATTCGGTCATAAGCCTTCATCATATCGATCTTCAAGGCGAAGAAAGGTTGCTTACACTTTTGCTTGCGAACTGTGTGCAAACATTCATAAGCCACTAAGGCACTCTCAGTGATCACTCGTCCTGGGACAAAGATATCTTCTTCTAGTTGAAGATGTGGGTTTCCAAGCAAATCCAGTAGCACATGACCTAGCAAAAATTGCTCGTATGTGCTTACCAAGTACCAAGTGATAGCATTAGTTGGAACTCTATTGCACCGCATGTGTCCATCCAAATAA
Source organism: Triticum aestivum (assembly GCF_018294505.1). NCBI lineage: Eukaryota > Viridiplantae > Streptophyta > Magnoliopsida > Poales > Poaceae > Triticum > Triticum aestivum. The sequence continues at coordinate 90,055,381 of NC_057811.1, forward strand.
TCGGTGTTGACCATTGGGCATCTATTTGGATGGGCATCGATAAATTGGCTTTCCTGAGGCTCCTCAGCTTTCCCCATTTAGTTTTGTGCCAAATCGTTGGCGAGGCTTGTGCGGCCAAAACGCCCGTCAATTTTTTGGCGAGCCCACCATCTCATATCACGCTTGTCACACCAGCACAACCAGCATCAGCTCGCAGAGTTGCCTGCATGAGCAATGTAACTATCCCCGCTCTCGCAACTAGACCGAGGATCTGTTTCTAAATGCCTTCCATTCACAGCGTAATGATTTTACTTTGCTTAAACACAACTTCGCGCCCATTGGTTTGGATGCTACGTGCCTACGAAGGACAGTTAACATGTAACATGTTATATACAAGACCACATGGAGCAATAGAAGGCATGTCCAGTGCAGTTTGCGTTATAAGGGCGGGGTGCCTATGTTTAACGGAAGGTTGGTGAGTGTCATTGGCTATTCATGAACTTAAAATTAAGACAATACTCCCACCGTTTCTTTAATGCTGGTATTTCGAGAAATAAAAGGCATGGAACAAACTTGAGTATTTATTTCTTACTAGTATAATATAGCTATAAAACCTCCAAAAGTAAGAGACTGCAATACAAAGCCTTGTTTTCCAGGTAGCCATAACCGAAACACACCACATCCATCTTTGTTTGCAGAGAAAAATAAGATGCATCATCTAATCTAGCAAAAGGCATATAACGCCATAAAAACACATTTTTGCACTCAACATGCCCGAGCTGTTCAGAGCTGCAAGCATGAATGCTTTAGTCCCGTCTGGCTATCTGCAGAGATTTCTCGTGTCGCCTGTGGTGAACAACCTCCATTACATCCTGATCCTGTCGTCTTTACATCTTGCCCCCAAGCTGTAGAAACGAGGCAATTTTCAAGAGCACCACACTTGGAGATTCAAGAAACTTATTCTAAAAACCATGTTATCTCTGAGAGCCACATTCCCCAGCAAATTGCCGCAAAATCTACAGAGAATAGCTTGTTGATACCACTGGATTTAGTTATCAACCAAGAAAACTATTAGCCCTTTTGGAACATGATTCCACCTGAATATATCCCTAACAATCGACCAATTAAAATTTCCATAAGGGCATGCAATGAAGATGCGAGCAGTTGTTTATGCTCCCCACACTTTTTGCACTTGACATCACTATACCATTGGCCATTTATCAACTATTCAGTCGAAGGGATAATGCCAGAAGAAAATTTTGATTTTAAGAGAGAATTTAGCAGCCCAAAGCTCTTGCATTTTAACATTAACAAACCTCTGAATTGTAGAGTGGTACTACGTGAGTATTTAGTTTTTGATGTGACATGTTCTTGCCCATCGGTTTCTTGCTTTCTGCAAATCATAGATTTCCTTGTAATCATGTCCGATCTTTGAAACTTCGAAAAAGAAGCTTTAAAAACAAAATTTGTTTTATAAAAAGTTGGCTTAAAAGCTTAGAATTTTTTATTGTTCTTATTTACCAAAAACAACACATACAACTAACACCGTTAGCGATTGATCTTAGCTTTGTTGTGTCATACAATTAAGAGCCTCGCGAGCATGGTCCTTTCATTTCTCTGCCTACGAGGGGCTTTGATGATCTAGCTTGCTTGTCCTTCACATGTTGTTTTAGTAGTAATGATATATGGAATGCATTTTCAAATAAGATCCATTTTCTCTATTATAACCTCACATAACCATTCATGTCTCTGCATTTTCAAAAGTTCAAATGTTGGCTTTAACTTAGAGAACGTAGTGATGGGGTACATTGTGTGAGTGTGGATTAATAAAAAGAGATTTGCAAGTATCATCATTTTTTTCCTAGAGCCGAGGATAAGCCTTAGCCTCTACATTGATTGATGTAACAACAATACATCATTAATTATTAAAAAATATGAAGCAATGCGAGGCATTGGTATTGAACAAACCGCCCTAAAATCTGAGGGCCATCCATATTCAAACTACCTTGCGAGAGCTATCACCCCTGATGTAGAACTCCAATCCAACTTTCAACAAGGAAATGTCATGCAGATGTCGATGCTCCTTGATCTATCCACACGGCTAAATCATGGGTTTTTTACCCCAATAAATGGTCCATACTAATAGCTTGATGGCGTCCTCTATCCCTTATGATTCAAAAAGTTCATGTGAGCTGGCTTGCTTGATCGGGATCCATATGATTTAATCGGTTGTTCTTTTGCACATACAATCCTATCACATTCTAGTGTTTTTCCTATTCTTGTACTTTTAAATTCTATGAATTAAAGAGGCTCTTAGTATATTAACATCAATATAAAGTACTACTACTGGTTCTTATTTATTGCGATTAATGGTATTTGAGTTTTTTTCAACACTATGGTGTTTGCGTTTTATCAGTTGTTTTAGTAAAAATGCCGATCTTATATTAATCATGGGAGGGTGGACCATTTACTAATATATAAATATGCATAATGTGGCAATCCATAATTTTATAGGAAGAACAATGCAGTTCAACATTGTCAATGGACCATGTTTATTCCAATAAACAGTGCTCTGCTATACGCTAAAGCAAATCCAACACCCTAAACATTGGCAGACGCGCCAGACGCGTCCACGAACAGTGACCAGTCACCCCTTGAATGTCTGCTTCCACAGTCGTGTGCCTCATACCCCCACCCCAAATTCATGCTATCCATGCAACGTCAGAGAAACTACGTTGATCATCATACAAAACATAGCAACAAAGGAGGCATAGATTCACAGTTCATACAGACATATCATCACAGTTTATCGGAGAAAAAGAGGCAGTTCATCGCCAACAAAAAACATGGATTCGAACTAAAATAACTAGACACTAAAATGGAGATAGACATGACATTAGAAATTAGCATTTCCACCCCTTGCCCCTGTGGTCACCTTCAGCGGTTGTGGCCCTCCGTGTAGGCGTCAGCAGCGGGAGGGGCATCGCCAGAGTCGTCGGACGGGATGGAGATGATGACAGCCATCTGACGGGTTGCGCACGCTTGCTGCTTCGCCAGTCGGGCGACTTTTGTTGCGGCCACTGCCTTCTCTGCCGCTTCGCACTTTGATTGCTTGATGTCGAACTGGATCTCCTTTGCGTTCTTGCGGCGGAGCCGCTACACGTCCGTCTCCAACGTGGTGAGATAGTGGTGAAGGACCGCCGTGGGGAGTTTCTCCTCCGAATCGACCGCCGACTGAACGCGAAACCGACGTGAGGAAGCCGCCTCCACCACCGCCTTTCCCTTTCTTGTTGTCGCTCGCAGCACGCGCCTCTGATTCCGGAGTCCGCATCCCTGGCGGCGGTGTGGGGCTCAGATTTGGGAGGAGACGGAGCAGAGATCGATCTACCTCCCTTGTCCACTCGCAATCGCTGCAGTGCGATGCTGACGACGAGGCCTCATCGTCGTCCACCTCCACCTCGTGGATGAGGACGTCCCAATCGACATGGTCATCCTTGGAGCCGGATCCACCGCCGGAGTCGTTGCCGGTGCTCGACATTGTGAGAGGAGGGGACATAGAGGGGAGGCAATCGATGGAAGCGGAGCAAAGAGTGAGAGAGCAAGGTAGGGTTTGGTCTAGGTGGGGATTTGTGTAGGGCTGGGGTGGGGTCGATGTGGACCAGCACACATATATGAGTTGGATATTAGGTGTGCCGGCCAGTCCAAATATATAAGGGCAATATAAGAAGGCCAGTTAGACTGGCGAAAACTCATCGGTCACTGAGCAGGCGTCCGCCCGATGAAAATAAAGAGTCAAGCTGTTGCATAAGGGCATGCTAACCGAGCCTTGTACGGCTTCCTCATCAAGCTCCCATACTACAACTAGTGGAGAAACTCCACCGTGGGACTAAGAGTGAGGATGCGTTTTGAAATGCCTTCCATTCCGTGTGTAACATTTCTTTTTCACAACCGAGCGGATAGTAAAGGCAACTTCAATGCCAATATGCAAATTTCCTTCTGCATCTGTTCGTGGATAGGGGGACCAGTCCACGGATGTCGGGTGGTAGGTGCGACATATGCTAACGGGTGGCTTATCATTGTGGGAGCCAGTAAGACGTCACCGGTGCCTGGAAACCGGATGAGGCGAAGACATGCACGCCGGCGGATCTTACCCAGGTTCGGGGCTCTCCGTGGAGATAACACCCCTAGTCCTGCTCTGCGGGGTCTCCGCATGATCACTAGATCAATACAAGTAGCTACAAGTGCTCCTTGAGCTGTCTGGCTAGAGGAAGAAGAAGGGCAAGGCTAGCTCTCCTTTTCTCTCTATGTGGTGTGTGAAACTCTATGAGATCAACCCTTTGCATGGGTGCCCTGGGGGGTTTATATAGGCCTACCCCAGGGGTACAACGGTAATCCGGCTGGGCGCGGGTCCCAGCCGTCAGTGTCTATGCTCGCCGGCTTCTCCGCCGGTCATTGGGGCCCGCCGACTGGTGGGTCCCGCCGGCTGTCGGCTTCTTGGCCGGCAGGCCGGCCCCACCGCTTGGGGGCTTTGTCGGCGGCTGGTTACTGTTGCCTCACCTTTGATGACGAGGGCCTTGTCGAGGTAAGCGTGGCTACAGTGTCGCCGCCTTGCGAGCTCTCACTGTAGCCTTACCTCGTCTTGTCTCCTTAATGGGGCGCACGCTTCGAGGGAGGGAGGTAGTCGGCTATTGGGTGCCAGCCACATCCCTGGCCGGCTAGAGGAGGCCAGGCCACCTTCAGATGTCTCTCCGGCAAAGGGGCCCGCTGCCCACGGGCCGTACTGGCACCTGTCGTGGGTGACATCGAGGCCAACATGGCTACAGTGCCGCGCCGGACGGGAGATGGCTGGCCCGTACGGCGCCCTATGGCCACGCCTGTTCCGGGATTCGGGGGTAGTGGGCTGTACTGTGGCCACACCCCATCGTACCACCGCTATGTGGGTACAGTCTTGGTGGATGCAGTCTTGGCCGGCTTCTAGGAGCCGGCTTTCTTCGTGGCCGGCTTCTGGGAGTCGGTCTTCTTGGGGCCGGCATCCTGGAGTCGGCCATCTCGTATCTTTCTTGGAGGAGGTTTCTGAGGCCGGGTCGCCTTCTGGTAGTCGGCCCTGGGGATAGCCTGCCGGGGGAAGGCGGCCCTATGCTTTGTATGCTTGAAGGCTCGAATGGCCTGATAATTTTTCGAAGAGCCAGGGGGAGTCGGTTAGGCTACCCGTGGCCATTATCTCCGACAGTAGTCCCCGAAGCTGGTTGGGCTTCGAGGCTGAGAGGAGGTCGAGAAGCTCGGTCAGCTTCTTATCTTGACGAGCCCGCAGTTGGGAGCCGGCTTCGGTTGGGCGCGCCGTCTTGGCGAAATTTTTACAGTCGGAGGGCGGGAGTCTGTTGGCGCGCGTGCCGGGCTGTGGGCCGGCCGCTCGCCGCCTGCGAACCACGTGGCGTCCCTTGGCTGAAAAGAGCCTGCCAACCCAACGCGCGCGACAAGACGTCGCCGCAGGCCGAGGGCCCGCCACTCCCACGCCTAGGCCCAGGCGCTGATTCTTTGCGGCCCACAACTGTCTGCACGTCTTCTGGCGGCGGTTTCCGCTCGCTGTTTAGGGCGTAATAATTGCGAGTCGTGGGGGAGTGGGTGTAGTTAATCCCACGTTCCTCCCCACGCCTCGGCTCCTCGGCTTCACCGCACGGGGCTATAAGTAGGGGAAGGAGGGGAAGCGGCAGACGCTCGCACGCTCCTCTCCTTTCCGCCATCTTCTTCCTCCTGCTTTCCCTCACAGCAGCGACTCGCCGCCGCGCCGTCCCACCAATCTTCACTCCGCCCCGCAACTTTGCCGCCGCGAGGCCGTGCTTTCTCCGCCGCCACACTCTTCCTTGCCAGCCTCTTGCCACCATGCAGTACGGCGGGGATTGGGACGGCTCCAACGTCCATATGGACCACATCGAGTTCCTCCGCAAGACGCGGCGGTTGGCCGGCGCGGACCAGGTGCGGGTCCGTCTCGCGCCTGCGAAGGACATCACGCCGGAGCCGGAGGAAGGCGAGCGGGTAGTCTTCCGCTCGCATTTCCTGCGCGGCATCGCTTGCCGGCGAGCGCTTTCTTCCGCTCCTTCCTCGACTTCTATCAACTCCAGCCGCACCACCTCACCCGAACACGGTGGTGCTGCTGTCCGCCTTCGTCACCTTGTGCGAAGGCTTCTTGGCGTTCTCCCCACCCTCGAGCTCTGGGGGGAGTTCTTCCAATCTAAGCTGGGCACCCGCATGCAGGGCGCGCCGGCCCAGAGCGGCGCCTTCATCGCAATGCGGAGGCCGGCGACCGACAACCCCTTCCCCGTCATCACGTTAATCCAGTCGGTGAAGCTCTGGCAGAAGTCATATTTCTACGTGAAGAACGTCGCCCCGCAAGGCGACTACGTCAACTTGCCGGCTTTCGTAGCCGGCCCGCCGGCTAGGAGGCGGCCCCAGTGGTCCTATCGGGCCGTGACGCTGTCGCAGGCTGGAGCCGCGGCCGTCGCCCGACTGTGGGTGATGATCCAGTCGGAGGGCCTGACTGGGTCCGACTTGCTGGCCGTCTTCGTCGCGCGCCGGGTGCTTCCGCTTCAGAGCCGCCCTCACCTGATCTGTCAGATGAGCGGCCAACTCGATCCGAGTCGGATGTGCACCAAGGACATGCCGCACGACGAGGTGGCCCATATGGTGAATTATCTTGCGAACTGCAAGCTCTCCGCAGAGTGGCGGTTTGGCAAGGAGCCATATTCCCGTGCACATCCCCCGCCCATGGTATATTCTCTTTTTCCCTTTCTTCTCTTAGTTTTGTCGCGAGTTCCTTTTGGCCGTCTCTGACCAGTCGGCACGCCTTGGCAGAGCCCTCTCCTTCGACCTGCAGCCGGGTCGGAGGCGGAGCGCCGATTCCTCCCCGACCGGGCGGAGCATGACCTGGAGGACCACGACTTGGGGGCGGCCGCCATGGATGAAAACACCGAGGTGGGTGGCGGCGAAGCTTGCGGCGAAGCAGGCGGCTCCGGGCTGGGAGCCAGCTTCGACGACTGGCCGGATGACGACGAGGCGGAAATCGTCCCACGCCGCCAGCCGGCGCCCGGCCACGGCGCGGATTCCTCCGCCGCGCCGCCTGCTCGGGGCGGCGGGCAGAAGCGCCGTGCCGCGTCGGGCTTGTTCGGCAGCCGGCCGAAGAAGCCCAAGGGCAGGGCGGCGGCGACCAGGCGGGATGAGGCGGCCGCGAAGGTGGCCCGCTTCCGCAAGGTGGTGAAGCAGCCGCAGATGGTGTCGGCGTAAGTGTATATTCCTCTGTACATTCTTTCTTCTTTTCTTGGTGATTTCTGAATCCTTGCCCTTTCTCAAAAAATTAGGGCTCCGCTTTTGCTCGAGCGGGTTGCTGCCGCCTCCGTCGTTGGATCGCCGGGAGGATCCGGGAGCACCCGCCGCGTGGAACCCCGCGCCGAGCTTCAGGTGGCGACGGAGCGAAACGCGCGGGAGGCGCGGGGGGGGGGAGCGGGAGGCGGAGGAGTTGAGGGCGGTTGCCGCCAAGGCGACACAGGACGAGGCGGCGGCGAAGGCGCGTGGCGACGCAGCGGCCACGGCCCAAGCGGAGGCTGCGGCCGTGGCGATAGCGGAGGGGGTCTTTCTCGTCACCCCTCTGTGTGTCGCGGCGCCCGAGGTCCCAGAGCCCCCGCCAGAGGAAGCCGGCGGCGATCAGCCGGGGTTGGAGAGGGAGGACGACGTCGTCGTCCCAGAGAGGGAGGCGGCACCGGCCCCACCGACTGGGGCGGCTCAAGGCGGCCGGCCGATCGTGCCGCCTGCGCAATCGGCCGGGGGCAAGCCGGCCATGAGGACGGACCTGGTGGTCCAGTCGCCATCGCGCCAGCGCACGGGGAAAGCCGCATCAGACCCGCAAAAGGCCGCTGGCTCCAGCTCGTCGTCCCAGGACATGGAGGCGGCCAGCGCCAGCTCGGGGTGGATGCCGAGTGGAGGGACGGCTGTGGTGAACGTGGCAGCGCAGGACGTTCGGAACCGCCTTCAGTCCCAGGCTGCGGCGCTGAGGAAATACAATGACGAGTTCCTTGCGACGCGGGCGGCCATTCGGGTTAGTCTTCCTATTTTTGCTTTTTTGATCTTGGTTTTTTCCGTGGGGGCGCGTCAGCGCACCCACTGGGTGTAGTCCCCGAGTTCCGAGTCGGCTGCTGGGCAGGCGGCTTGGAACTTCTTAGCGGGCTTTGTCTTGCTATCTTGTTCTCATTCGCTCCTCTGTCTGACTTGCAGGACTACCACAACCTCCGCGCGGCTGCCTTCAACTCCCAGGCTCGGGAGCTGACCCAGAAGAATGCTGATCTGTCTGAGAGCCGGGGTAAGTGCTTCGTCTTTTATCTCACGTGGGGGCGCGTCAGCGCACCCACTGGGTGTAGTCCCCGAGATTCGGGCCGACTGCTGAGCAGTCGGGTCGGATCTTCCTTGGCGACTTCTTCCTTATTGCTTCTTTCTTTTCTGCCATCCCTGCAGCGGCCAACGCCAGTCTGAGGGAGCAGCTGGGCGGGGCTCAGGCCCTCCGTGCTAAGGAGGCCGAGTTTGTCGCCTTGGCACAGGAGCGTGACCGCCTGGCCAAGAGGTTGGCCGACCAGGAGAAGAGCCACAAGGCGGCCCTGAAGGCGGTGCAGGACAGCGAGGCCGCCCTCCAAGCCGAGTATGAGACAGAGGCGGCCAGCTGGGCCGAAGCGAAGCAGACGCTGATCAACGGCTATGGCCAGATCGAAGACTTGGTTGACGGTAGGCCGCCTTCTTCTTCGTCCTTGCTTGCCGCTTGCCGTTTAGCTCATTTTCTGACTTGGTGTTTTTCTCTTCTTTCTCTTTCTTCCTTGCGCAGAGTACTTCCCTGGCTACTCTACCGCCGCCAACCAGGTCGTCGAGGCCCACCGCGAGGCACGAAGGCAGGCTGGCGCCGAGATCGCGCCAAACGCTCGCCGGTCGCTGGAGGAGCAGCTCTTGGCGATTCAGGCCCGCCTCCAGCCGGCTCATCGCATGCTCCGCCGGCTTCAGCGTGTTGGGGCGCAGGTGTTGGCCGCTCTCTGGCCTGGTGAGGTGATTCCCCGCACCCCCAGTCGGACTGCCGACTGGCTGGAGGTGGCGGTCGGCCGCTTCGAGGCCTGGAAGGCTTCTGCGGCTCGGTCCGGCGCCAGGCGGGCGCTGGAGTTCGCCAAGGCCTGGTATCCCGAGCTGAGTCTGGACCAGCTGGCCACCTGGCGGCAGGAGGCCGACACAGAGCTGGAGCCGGCGCGGCCGGCTATCATCCAGCGGGCTTCGGCGATTGCCGATTACACCGACACCAGCGCCTTCGCTCCTGAGGTGGACGACAACGGCGTTGCCCAGCCGGAGGAGTGGTTCGGGCTGAACCCGGCAGACGGCGAGGACTCGGCGGAGGAGATCGACTCCAGCGACGAGGGCGAGGAGGAGGAGGGTGAAGACGCCGCGCCAGATGGTGGAGCGGCCGGTCAGCCTCAGCTTGACCGTGCCTCCAGCAACAAGGCACGCGTGGGTGCACCGCCTGCAGCCGGCGATGATCAAGCCGAGACCCGCCAGCCGGCCACTCCTCCAGCCGGCGGCGCCGTCTCCCCGACCAGCCCGGCTCCCCTGCTGCGCCCTTAGTCTAGTCTGCTGCCTCTACTTTCCTGTTTCACCATTCTTGGAACAGTGTTTTGTTAAGTTTGCACAATTCCACCCACTGGGGGTGTATTCGAACTATATTGACTGCCGGCCTGTTTGGGGCCTTATGTGTAAATATAATTATGCATGCGTTTGGCTTTCCCTTGTTCTTTGCTTTTCATCCTTCGGTTGTTTCCTTTGCCGCCCTCCCTTGGTTGCCGCCTTCCCAGCCGGATAGCTGCTCTGCAATCTGTGGCCGGGGAAGTGCTTGGGAGGGCAAGTACTCTAGCTTTGTTGGATTATAGCGAAGTGATTGGGAGGCCGGCCAGCCGGCTGTTTTGACAGCCGGTAGGCGTGGTTGGAGGCCGTCTTTGCGTTATATAAGTTCGTTAGTCCTTAGCCGTTTTTCGTGTGGGCATCCTTTCTGCCTTTGGCTCTTGCCAGTCGGACAGTCGGTTCTTCGAGCTGCGACTTTCAACAAGAGAGGGCTCGGGTGCCGGCACACTACTTGTCTGACTTCAGGTAGAACTTTTAATATAACTTAAGGCGGCCAGTCCCCGGGCCGACTAGTCGAACCCGGTGCCAGACAGAAAATCAAATGTAATAATACATTCATGAGTATGACGCTCGTCATTCATAGATAAAGGAGGGCAGTCCCCGAGTGCTCCTCGGGGGGCCCGTTTGTCTCATATTTAATAAAAACGGTAGCATGGTACATACTGCTTTCAACTGTAAAATCTTCTCAGGAGGTTCGCGTTCCATGGTCGCTCCGACTCCTTGCCGGAATCATCCCTCTTGCGTGCTCTTGGTTTTTGTGCGTCGATCAGGTAGTAGGAGTCGTTGCCTAGTGCCTTGCTGATGACGAAAGGGCCTTCCCAAGGGGCCGAGAGCTTGTGCTGGCCGGCTGTTCGCTGGATCAGCCGAAGCACAAGGTCGCCCTCTTGGAAAGATCTTGGCTTGACCTTTCGGTTGTGGTAACGGCGCAAACCCTGCTGGTAGATGGCGGACCGGCTGAGTGCTAACAGCCGGCCTTCTTCCAGCAGGTCGACGCCGTCTTCTCGCGCTTCCTTGGCCTCCGCCTCCGTGTACATGGTGACCCGAGGCGAGTCGAACTCGATGTCAGTTGGGATGACAGCCTCGGCACCATATACAAGGAAGAACGGAGTGAAGCCGGTTGACTTGTTTGGGGTAGTACGCAGACTCCAGAGGACAGCCGGCAGCTCATCGAGCCAGCAGCCGGCCGATCGCTCCAGTGGTACGACCAGTCGGGGCTTGATGCCGGAGAGGATGAGTCCGTTTGCTCGCTCGACCTGGCCGTTTGACTGCGGGTGGGCAACGGACGCTAAGTCCAGTCGGATGCCCTGTGTCGCGCAGAAACGTGCCAGTGCTCCTTTGGCAAAGTTTGTGCCGTTGTCGGTGATGATGCTGTGCGGCACGCCATACCGAGTAGTGATGTCGGCAATGAATGTCACGGCAGTCGGCCCGTTCAGCTTCTTGATCGGCTTCGCTTCGATCCACTTGGTAAATTTGTCCACGGCGACAAGCAGATGTGTCAAGCCGCCGCGGGCTGTCTTGAATGGGCCCACCATGTCCAGCCCCCAGACGGCAAAGGGCCAGGTGAGGGGGATGGTCTTGAGTGCAGAAGCCGGCAGGTGTTGCTTGGAACTGAAGACTTGGCATCCTTTGCAGCATTTGACTATCTCTTTGGCATCTTCCAAAGCAGTCGGCCAGAAGAAACCATGGCGGAAAGCTTTGGCCACAAGTGATCTTGAGGCTGCGTGGTGGCCGCATTCGCCTTGGTGGATATCCTTGAGGATTGCTACACCTTTCTCTGGCTCGACGCAGCGCTGGAAGACTCCAGTGACGCTGCGCTTGACAAGTTCTCTGTTTATTATTGCATATGCTCCGGCTCGGCGTTGCACTAGTCTTGCCGAGATCTCATCAGTCGGCAGCTCTCTGTTGACTAGGAAGTTGAGGATGGGCTGGGCCCATGATGGAGCTGTGACTTCTTCTACTGTTAGTACGGCCACTGTGACTCGGGTGGGTGGGTTGGGTGGTGGGGAGTTGGAGTCGGCCACCGCTTCTTGTGTCGCTGCAGTCCCCGGGCCGACTGCTGCAGTCCCCGGGCCGGGTTCTGAAGTCCCCGAGCCGGGTGCGACTACGGCAGTCCCCGGGTCGCTTGTCGAAGTCCTCGAGCCGCCTGCTGGGTTCCTCCAGTCGGATCCGGCTGCATCAGGGGCGGGCGGTACAAAGATAGAGTCCGACTCTGGAGACGGCTTGATAGATGGTTTGAGGAGGCGCTGGAGAGAGACACCGGTTGGTATAGCCTGTCGGGTGGAGCCGATCCGTGCCAGGGCGTCTGCTTGGTCGTTGTCGGCCCGTGGTACGTGAAGGAACTCGCACCCTTCGAAGTACCCACTGATCTGCTGGACGAGGAATCGATAGCTCGCCATGTTTGCATCCTTGGCGTCCCAGTCGCCAGATGACTGCTGGACCACCAAGTCCGAGTCGCCATAACACAGGATCCGGCGTATGCCGAGCTCTTTGGCTAGCCGGAGCCCGTGTATGAGCGCCTCGTACTCAGCCACGTTGTTGGAGGCGGCGAAGCGGATTTGCAGCGTGTATCTGAGCTTGTCGCCTTTGGGAGAGGTGAGGACGATGCCGGCTCCCAAGCCGGTGCGCATCTTGGACCCGTCGAAGTGCATCCGCCAATGAGTAGAGTCGGGAGCCGGCGGTAGGTACTGGGTCTCGGCCCAGTCGACGAGGAAGTCGGCCAACGCTTGGGACTTGATGGCGGTGCGGGGCTGATAGAAGATTGTGTAAGGTGCAAGCGCAATGGCCCATTTAGCCACCCGGCCGGATGCATCCCGGCTGCCTATGATCTCGGCAAGCGGGGCGGTGCACACGACCGTGATGGGATGCTCTTGAAAGTAGGGCTTCAGTTTCTTGGCGGCGAAGTATACTCCATAGCACATCTTCTGGTAGTGTGGGTAGTTTTGCTTTGAGCTGGATAGTACTTCGCTTAGATAATATACCGGCCTCTGGACTAGCTGGGCTCGGCCTTCTTCTGGGCGCTGGACCACGACGACTGTACTGACCACTCGGCTAGTTGCGGCAATGTAGAGGAGCATGGGCTCCTTCTCAGTCGGCGCCGCCAGGACAGGTGGAGTGGTCAGCATCTTCTTCAACTCATGGAAGGCTTGGTCTGCTTGGTCATTCCACTCGAAATGAGTGGATTTCTTCATGAGTCGGTACAGGGGGAGAGCCTTCTCTCCTAGCCGGCTGATAAAGCGGTTTAGGGAGGCCAGGCACCCGGTGAACTTCTGAACGTCTCGCAACTTGGTGGGAATCTCCATTCTCTCAATGGCCTTGATCTTCACAGGGTTGCACTCAATGCCGCGTTCGGAGACCAGAAAGCCTAGAAGCTGGCTGGCTGGTACTCCGAACACGCATTTCTCGGGGTTGAGCTTGATCTGGAATCGGCGCAAGTTGGCAAATGTTTCTTTGAGGTCTTCCAGCAGGGTGCCGTGCTTTTCTGTCTTCACCACAATATTGTCTACGTAGACGTGGGCATTTCTGCCGAGTTGCTTGAGGAGGCATTTCTGCATGCAACGCTGAAAAGTGGCACCGGCATTCCTCAAGCCGAATGTCATAGTCAGGTAACAGAAAGCTCCGAATGGTGTGATGAAGGCGGTCTTCAGGCGGTCTGCTGGGTCCAACTTAATCTGGTGGTATCCTGAGTAGGCATCCAAAAAACTCAACAGCTCGCATTCGGCGGTGGAGTCTATTACTTGATCAATCCGTGGCAGAGCAAACGGATCTTTGGGGCATGCCTTGTTGAGGCTAGTGTAGTCTATACACATTCGCCATTTGTTATTCTTCTTCAACACCAAGACTGGGTTGGCAAGCCACTCTGGGAAAAACACTTCCATAATGAAGCCGGCGGCGAGGAGCCGGGCTATCTCTTCTCCTACGATTCTTCTCTTCTCTTCTGACAGTTTGCGGAGGGGCTGCTTGACCGGCTTTGCGTCCGCTCGGACGTGTAATTTGTGCTCGGCGAAATCCTTCGGAACACCCGGCATGTCCTTTGGGACCATGCAAAGATGTCTCGATTCTCACGGAGGAAGTCGACGAGCTCGCCTTCCTATTTACTGTCCAGGTTTGCACCAATGACTGCAAACCTCTCCGGGTTCTCCGGGTCCAGAGGTATTTTCTTCGTCTCCTTGGCCGGCTGGAAGGAGCCCTGCGCATCATATTCCTTGGGGTTGGGGGACAAGGCCGGCTGCTTGCCGGCCATGGCCACAACTCGATCCAGCATCTTCTTCTCTTCTGCCACTACGAGGGACTCGGCCAGTCGGCTGCTGGCTGCAGCGCACTCGATGGACTTCTTGTAGTCGCCGGCCACTGTGATGATCCCCTTTGAGCTCGGCATCTTCATCTTCAGGTAGGCGTAGTGGGGCACAACCATGAACTTGGCTAGAGCAGGTCGGCGGAGCAAAGCGTGGTAAGGGCTTTCCAGATCCACTACCTCGAACCAGATCGCTTCTCGGCGAAAGTGATCCTTGTCTCCGAAGAGAACATCCATCTTGATCTTGCCGATCGGGGAACATGACAGGCCGGGTACGATGCCATGGAAACGGTCCGGCTCGGCATGAGCTGCTTCGCCTTGAGGTTCAACTTCTCCATGGTGTCGCGGTACAGTATGTTGATACTGCTCCCGCCATCAATCAGAAAGCGGGAGAATCGGGCAGCCCGCCTCTCTGTTGCGAGTGTGACATCCAACACTAATGCGTAGGAGCCAGGGGATGGCATCACTTCTGGGTGATCGGCCCGGCTCCAGTTGATAGGCCTTTCAGACCAATGCATGAACTCGGGGCTGCTGGAGGCGACTACGTTGACCTCTTGGTGCTGTCGGTGCCGGCTGCGCTTGTCTTCAACCTGGCTCGTGAAGACGACGTAGGCGGCGTGCTCATCAGGGAACTCATCTTGAATGGCTCCGACTGTTGGGGGGCTGGAGGCGGCGGGCCGGGAGGCGGAGGCGGCACCAGCCCCTCGCCCTTGGAGATCCGGGTGAGCCAGTGGCACTTTCGGGTCGTGTGGTTGGATGGCTTCGCGCCGCTGTGGAACTTGCAGGGGGCATCGAGAGTCTGCTCGTAGGAGAAGGCCGGCTGCCAAGCCGGCCTGCCGCCCCTCTTCTTGGGAGCAGGCCGCTCTTCGGGCTGCTCGTCTTCGATCGTGGCCACCTGCCGACTGGTGGAAGGCGGCATAGGGGCCTTCCGCTTGTGGTCGTTCTGGTAGGGGCGCCGATTGGAGTCGCCAGCCGGCGTCTTAGGAGCCGGAGCGAGCACCTTCCCAGAGGCGCCTACTCGGAGCTCGGTATTCATCGAGGAGTCAGCTGTGGCGTACTTGTCTGCAATGACCAGCAACTCGTCGAGGGTAGCCAGCTCATCGCAGAGGAGTCGGTGCTTGAGGAGGGTGCCCTCTTGGCACCCGGTGGTGAAGTATTCGATGGCCTGCACCTCGTGCACCCCCTCGCAGGAGTGGTGGAGCTTGGCCCACCGCGTGAGGTAGTCGCGGGTCGACTCGTTGGGCCCTTGGACGCATAGGGAGAGCTGGCGGGGCTGCTATGGGTTTCTAGCAAGAACGTTTCTTACCTACGCAAAAGCCACAACGTGATATGCCAATTTCTATTTACCCTTCATAAGGACCCTTTTCATCGAATCCGATCTGACTAAAGTGGGAGAGACAGACACCCGCTAGCCACCTTATGCAACTAGTGCATGTCAGTCGGTGGAACCTGTCTCACGTAAGAGTACGTGTAAGGTCGGTCCGGGCCGCTTCATCCCACGATGCCGCCGAATCAAGATAAGACTAGTAACGGCAAGTAAATTGACAAAATCAACGCCCACAACTACTTTGTGTTCTACTCGTGCATAGAAACTACGCATAAACCTGGCTCATGATGCCACTGTTGGGGAACGTAGCAGAAATTCAAAATTTTCTACGCATCACCAAGATCAATCTATGGAGTAATCTAGCAACGAGGGGAAGGGGAGTGCACCTACATACCATTGTAGATCGCGATGCAGAAGCGTTGCAAGAACGCGGATGAAGGAGTCGTACTCGTAGCGATTCAGATCGCGGTTGATTCCGATCTAAGCGCCGAACCACGACGCCTCCGCGTTCAACACACGTGCAGCCCGGTGACGTCTCCCACGCCTTGATCCAGCAAGGAGAGAGGGAGAGGTTGGGGAAGACTCCGTCCAGCAGCAGCACAACGGCATGGTGGTGATGGAGGAGCGTGGCACTCCAGCAGGGCTTCGCCAAGCACTGCGAGAGACGAGGAGGGAGAGGGGTAGGGCTGCGCCAAAGAGAGAGGTGTTCTCGTGTATCTGCAGCCCCAAATACCTCAAGTATATATAGGGGAAGGGGAGGGGCTGCGCCCCCATCTAGGGTTCCCTCCCCAGGGGTGGCGGCAGCCCCCAAAACCCATCTAGGGTGCGGCCAAGGGGAAAAGAGAGGGGGACGCTCCTAGGGTGGGCCTTAAGGCCCATCTGGACCTAGGGTTTGCCCCCTCCCACTCTCCCTGCGCCTTGGGCCTTGGTGGGGGGGCGCACCAGCCCACCTGGAGCTGGTCCCCTCCCACACTTGGCCCACGCAGCCTTCTGGGGCTGGTGGCCCCACCTGGTGGACCCCCGGGACCCTCCCGGTGGTCCCGGTACGTTACAGATAGCACCCGAAACTTTTCCGGTGACCAAAACAGGACTTCCCATATATAAATCTTTACCTCCGGACCATTCTGGAACTCCTCGTGACGTCCGGGATCTCATCCGGGACTCCGAACAACATTCGGTAACCACATATATCTATTCCCTATCACCCTAGCGTCATCGAACCTTAAGTGTGTAGACCCTACGGGTTCGGGAACCATGCAGACATGACCGAGACGTTCTCCGGCCAATAACCAACAGCGGGATCTGGATACCCATGTTGGCTCCCACATGTTCCACGATGATCTCATCGGATGAACCACGATGTTGGGGATTCAATCAATCCCGTATGCAATTCCCTTTGTCTATCGGTATGTTACTTGCCCGAGATTCGATCGTCGGTATCCCGATACCTTGTTCAATCTCGTTACCGGCAAGTCTCTTTACTCGTTCCGTAACACATCATCCCGTGATCAACTCCTTGGTCACATTGTGCACATAATTATGATGTCCTACCGAGTGGGCCCAGAGATACCTCTCCGTTTACACGGAGTGACAAATCCCGGTCTCGATTCGTGCCAACCCAACAGACACTTTCGGAGATACCTGTAGTGCACCTTTATAGCCACCGAGTTACGTTGTGACGTTTGGTACACCCAAAGCATTCCTACGGTATCCGGGAGTTGCACAATCTCATGGTCTAAGGAAATGATACTTGACATTAGAAAAGCTCTTAGCAAATGAACTACACGATCTTGTGCTAGGCTTAGGATTGGGTCTTGTCCATGACATCATTCTCCTAATGATGTGATCCCGTTATCAACGACATCCAATGTCCATGGTCAGGAAACCGTAACCATCTATTGATCAACGAGCTAGTCAACTAGAGGCTTACTAGGGACATGGTGTTGTCTATGTATCCACACATGTATCTGAGTTTCCTATCAATACAATTCTAGCATGGATAATAAACGATTATCATGAACAAGGAAATATAATAATAACCAATTTATTATTGCCTCTAGGGCATATTTCCAACAGTCTCCCACTTGCACTAGAGTCAATAATCTAGTTCACATCACCATGTGATTAACACTCACAGGTCACATCACCATGTGACCAACACCCAAGAGTTTACTAGAGTCAACAATCTAGTTCACATCACTATGTGATTAACACTCAATGAGTTCCGGTTTGATCATGTTATGCTTGTGAGAGAGGTTATTAGTCAACGGGTCTGAACCTTTCAGATCCGTGTGTGCTTTACGAATATCTATGTCATCTTGTGGATGCTACCACGCGCTATTTGGAGCCATTTCAAATAACTGCTCTACTTTACGAATCCGGTTTGCTACTCAGAGTCATCCGGATTAGTGTCAAAGTTCGCATCGACGTAACCCTTTACGACGAACTCCTTTTCACCTCCATAATCGAGAAAATTCCTTAGTCCACTAGATACTAAGGATAAGTTCGACCGCTGTCATGTGATCCATTCCCGGATCACTATTGTACCCCTTGACCAACTCATGGCAAGGCACACTTCATGTGCGGTGCACAGCATAGCATACTGTAGAGCCTACGTCTAAAGCATAGGGGACGACCTTCGTCCTTTCTCTCTCTTCTGCTGTGGTCAGGTCTTGAGTCTTACTCAACACTCACACCTTGTAACACAGCCAGGAACTCCTTCCTTGCTGAGCTATTTTGAACTCTTTCAAAATCATGTCAAGGTGTGCGTTCTTTGAAAGTATCATCAGGCGTCTTGATCTATCTCTATAGATCTCGATGCCCAATATGTAAGCAGCTTTATCCAGGTCTTCCTTTGAAAAACTCCTTTCAAACAACCCTTTATGCTTTCCAGAAATTTTACATCATTTCGGATCAACAATGTGTCATTCACATATACTTATCAGAAATGTCGTAGCGCTCCCACTCACTTTATTGTAAATACAAGTTTCTAACAAACTTTGTATAAACCCAAAAACTTTGATCACTCCATCAAAGCGTATATTCTGACTCCGAGATGCTTGCTCTAGTTCATGGAAGGATCGCTGGAGCTAGCATACCTTTTAGCATCCTTAGGATCGACAAAACCTTTCTGATTGTATCACATACAACCTTTCCTTATGAAAAACTGGTAAGGAAACTTGTTTTGACATCCATATGCCAGATTTCATAAATGCAGCTAATGCTAACATGATTCTGACGGACTTAAGCATCGCTACGGATGAGAAAATCTCATCGTAGTCAACTCCTTGAACTTGTGAAAATACTCTTTTTCACAAGTCGAGCTTCATAGAAGGTAACATTACCGTCCACGTCCGTCTTCTTCTTAAAGATCCATTTATCTCAATGGCTTGCCGATCATCGGGCAAGTTCACCAAAGTCCATGCTTTGTTCTGATACATGGATCCTATCTCGGATTTCATGGCTTCTAACCATTTGTCGGAATATGGGCCCACCATCGCTTCTCCATAGCTCGTAGGTTCATTGTTGTCTAGCTCTGAAGTAGCACGCATCCTCGTCGTCCTACGAGGTTTGGTAGTGACTTGATCCGAAGTTTCATGATCACTATCATAAGCTTCCACTTAAATTGGTGTAGGTGCCACAGGAACAACTACCTGTGCCCTGCTACACACTAGTTGAAGTCATGGTTCAATAACCTCATCAAGTCTCCACCATCCTCCCACTCAATTCTTTCGAGAGAAACTTTTCCTCGAGTAAGGACCCGTTTCTAGAAGCAATTACTTTTGCTTCCAGATCTGAAATAGGAGGTATACCCAACTGTTTTGGGTATTCTTATGAAGATGCATTTATCCGCTTTGGGTTCGAGCTTATTAGCCTGAAACTTTTTCACATAAGCGTCGCAGCCCCAAACTTTTAAGAAACGACAACTTAGGTTTCTCTAAACGGTGTCGTCTCAACGGAATTGCGTGGTGCCCTATTTAAAGTGAATGCGGTTGTCTCTAATGCCTAACCCATAAACAATAGTGGTAATTCGATAAGAGACATCATGGTATGCACCATATCCAATAGGGTGCAGTTATGATGTTCGGACACACCAACACACTGTGGTGTTCCATGCGGTATTAATTGTGAAACACTTTCCACAATGTCTTAATTGTGTGCCAAACTCGTAACTCAGATATCTCTATGATCATATCATAGACATTTTATCCTCTTGTCACGACGATCTTCAACTTCACTCTGAAATTACTTGAACCTTTCAATAATTCAGACTTGTGTTTCATCAAGTAAATACACTCTGCATCTACTCAAATCATCTGTGAAGCAAGAACATAACGATATCCACTGCGTGCCTCAGCACTCATTGGACTGCACACATCAAATGTATTACTTCCAACAAGTTGCTCTCTTGTTCCATCTTACTGAAAACGAGGCCTTTCAGTCATCTTGCCCATGTGGTATGATTTGCATGTCTCAAGTGATTCAAAATCAAGTGAGTCCAAACGATCCATCTGCATGAAGTTTCTTCATGCATATATACCAATGGACATGGTTCGCATGTCTCAATCTTTTCAAAATGAGTGAGCCCAAAGATCCATCTACATGGAGCTTCTTCATGCGTTCTATACCAATATGACTCAAATGGCAGTGCCACAAGTATGTGGTACTATCATTACTATTTTATATCTTTTGGCACGAACATGTGTATCACTGCAATCGAGATTCATTTTAGGTGCAAGACCATTGAAGGTATTATTCAAATAAACAGAGTAACCATTATTCTCCTTAAATGAATAACCGTATTGCGATAAACATAATCCAATCATGTTTATGCTCAACGCAAACACCAAATAACAATTATTTAGGTTTAACACCAATCTCGATGGTAGAGGGAGCATGCGATGCTTGATCACATCAACCTTGGAAACACTTCCAACACATATCGTCATCTCACCTTTAGCTAGTCTCCGTTTATTCCGCAGCTTTTATTTCGAGTTACTAACACTTAGCAACCGAACCGGTATCTAATACTCTGGTGCTGCTAGGAGTACTAGTAAAGTACACATTCATATAATGTATATCCAATATACTTCTGTCGACCTTGCCTGCCTTCTCATCTACCAAGTATCTAGGGTAGTTCTGCTTCAGTGACCGTTCCCCTCATTACAGAAGCACTTAGTCTCGGGTTTGGGTTCAACCTTGGGATTCTTCACTAGAGCAGCAAATGATTTGCTGTTTCATGAAGTATCCCTTTTGCCCTTGCCCTTCTAGAAACTAGTGGTTTTACTAACCATCAACAATTGATGCTCCTTCTTGATTTCTACTTTCGCGGTGTCAAACATCGCGAGTTGCTCAAGGATCATCATGTCTATCCCTGATATGTTATAGTTCATCACGAAGCTCTAATAGCTTGGTGGCAGTGACTATGGAGAACCATCACTGTCTCATCTGGAAGATTAACTCCCACTCGATTCAAGCGACTGTGGTACTGAGACAATCTGAGCACATGCTCAACGATTGAGCTTTTCTCCCTTAGTTTGCAGGCTTAAGAAACTTGTCAGGGGTCTCATACCTCTTGACGTGGGCACTAGTCTGAAATCCCAATTTCAGTCTTCGGAACATCTCACATGTTCTGCGACGTTTCAAAACGTCTTTGGTGCCACAATTCTAAACCGTTAGCATTACGCACTGAACTATCACGTAGTCATCAAAACGTGTATGTCAGATGTTTCGCAACATCTACAGACGATGCTGAGGTTCAGCACACCGAGCGTTGCATTAAGGACATAAGCCTTCTGTGCAGCAATGAGGACAATCCTCAGTTTACGGACCCAGTCCGCATAATTGCTACTATCAACTTTGAACTAAATTTTCTCTAGGAACATATCTTAAAAGAACTAAAGCGCAAGCTATGACATAATTTGCAAAGACTTTTTGACTATGTTAATGATAATTAAGTTCATCTGATTATTTAATGAACTCCCACTCAGATAGACATCCCTCTAGTCATCTAAGTGATACATGATCCGAGTCAAACTGGGCTGTGTCCGATCATCACATGAGACGGACTAGTCATCATCGGTGAACATCTCCATGTTGATCGCATCTACTATACGACTCATGTTCGACCTTTCGATCTCTTGTGTTCCGAGGCCATGTCTGTACATGCTAGGCTCGTCAAGTCAACCTAAGTGTTTCGCATGTGTTCCGAGGCCATGTCTGTACATGCTAGGCTCGTCAACACCCGTTGTATTCGAACGTTAGAATCTATCACACCCGATCATCACGTGGTGCTTCGAAACAACGAACCTTCGCAACGGTGCACAGTTAGGGGGAACACGTCTCTTGAAATTTTAGTGAGGGATCATCTTATTTATGCTACCGTCATTCTAAGCAAATAAGATGTAAACATGATAAACATCACATGCAAATCATAAAGTGACGTGATATGGCCAACATCATCTTGCGCCTTTTGATCTCCATCTTCGAGGCGCGGCATGATCAGCTTCGTCACCGGCATGACACCATGATCTCCATCATCATGATCTCCATCATCGTGTCTTCAGGAAGTTGTCTCGCCAACTATTACTTCTACTACTATGGCTAATGGTTAGCAATAAAGTAAAGTAATTACATGGCGTTATTCATTGACACGCAGGTCATACAATAAATTAAGACAACTCCTATGGCTCCTACCGGTTGTCATACTCATCGACATGCAAGTCGTGATTCCTATTACAAGAACATGATCAATCTCATACATCACATATATCATTCATCACATCCTTTTGGCCATATCACATCACATAGCATACCATGCAAAAACAAGTTAGACGTCCTCTAATTGTTGTTGCATATTTTATGTGGCTGCTATGGGTTTCTAGCAAGAACGTTTCTTACCTACGCAAAAGCCACAACGTGATATGCCAATTTCTATTTACCCTTCATAAGGACCCTTTTCATCGAATCCGATCCGACTAAAGTGGGAGAGACAGACACCCGCTAGCCACCTTATGCAACTAGTGCATGTCAGTCGGTGGAACCTGTCTCACGTAAGAGTACGTGTAAGGTCGGTCCGGGCCGCTTCATCCCACGATGCCGCCGAATCAAGATAAGACTAGTAACGGCAAGTAAATTGACAAAATCAACGCCCACAACTACTTTGTGTTCTACTCGTGCATAGAAACTACGCATAAACCTGGCTCATGATGCCACTGTTGGGGAGCGTAGCAGAAATTCAAAATTTTCTACGCATCACCAAGATCAATCTATGGAGTAATCTAGCAACGAGGGGAAGGGGAGTGCACCTACATACCATTGTAGATCGCGATGCGGAAGCGTTGCAAGAACGCAGATGAAGGAGTCGTACTCGTAGCGATTCAGATCGCGGTTGATTCCGATCTAAGCGCCGAACCACGGCGCCTCCGCGTTCAACACACGTGCAGCCCGGTGACGTCTCCCACGCCTTGATCCAGCAAGGAGAGAGGGAGAGGTTGGGGAAGACTCCGTCCAGCAGCAGCACAACGGCATGGTGGTGATGGAGGAGCGTGGCACTCCAGCAGGGCTTCGCCAAGCACTGCGAGAGACGAGGAGGGAGAGGGGTAGGGCTGCGCCAAAGAGAGAGATGTTCTCGTGTATCTGCAGCCCCAAATACCTCAAGTATATATAGGGGAAGGGGAGGGGCTGCGCCCCCATCTAGGATTCCCTCCCCAGGGGTGGCGGTAGCCCCCAAAACCCATCTAGGGTGCGGCCAAGGGGAAAGAGAGGGGGGCGCTCCTAGGGTGGGCCTTAAGGCCCATCTGGACCTAGGGTTTGCCCCCTCCCACTCTCCCTGCGCCTTGGGCCTTGGTGGGGGGGCGCACCAGCCCACCTGGAGCTGGTCCCCTCCCACACTTGGCCCACACAGCCTTCTGGGGCTGGTGGCCCCACCTGGTGGACCCCCGGGACCCTCCCGGTGGTCCCGGTACGTTACCGATAGCACCCGAAACTTTTCCGGTGACCAAAACAGGACTTCCCATATATAAATCTTTACCTCCGGACCATTCTGGAACTCCTCGTGACGTCCGGGATCTCATCCGGGACTCCGAACAACATTCGGTAACCACATATATCTATTCCCTATAACCCTAGCGTCATCGAACATTAAGTGTGTAGACCCTACGGGTTCGGGAACCATGCAGACATGACCGCGACGTTCTCCGGCCAATAACCAACAGCGGGATCTGGATACCCATGTTGGCTCCCACATGTTCCACGATGATCTCATCGGATGAACCACGATGTCGGGGATTCAATCAATCCCGTATGCAATTCCCTTTGTCTATCGGTATGTTACTTGCCCGAGATTCGATCGTCGGTATCCCGATACCTTGTTCAATCTCGTTACCGGCAAGTCTCTTTACTCGTTCCGTAACACATCATCCCGTGATCAACTCCTTGGGAACATTGTGCACATAATGATGATGTCCTACCGAGTGGGCCCAGAGATACCTCTCCGTTTACACGGAGTGACAAATCCCAGTCTCGATTCGTGCCAACCCAACAGACACTTTCGGAGATACCTGTAGTGCACCTTTATAGCCACCCAGTTACGTTGTGACGTTTGGTACACCCAAAGCATTCCTACGGTATCCGGGAGTTGCACAATCTCATGGTCTAAGGAAATGATACTTGACATTAGAAAAGCTCTTAGCAAACGAACTACACGATCTTGTGCTAGGCTTATGATTGGGTCTTGTCCATCACATCATTCTCCTAATGATGTGATCCCGTTATCAACGACATCCAATGTCCATGGTCAGGAAACCGTAACCATCTATTGATCAACGAGCTAGTCAACTAGAGGCTTACTAGGGACATGGTGTTGTCTATGTATCCACACATGTATCTAAGTTTCCTATCAATACAATTCTAGCATGGATAATAAACGATTATCATGAACAAGGAAATATAATAATAACCAATTTATTATTGCCTCTAGGGCATATTTCCAACATCATGCCGTTCTGCGGCCGCGTCGATCAGCTGCTGGATGCGCCTTGTCATGTAGGGGAGCTCATCAGCCCCCAGCCCATTTAGCTCTTCAGCGGCCGCCTGAGCGGCTTGCAGATTCTCGAGCGGTGTGGCGTAGACGAGGCGGTCTGCCCCCAGCATGCTGACGATGGCCGCGCCGCGCTACTTGACGAGGCCGGCTCGGCTCGGTCCGCCATGAGGCGGCGTACCGAAGGCGGCGCGGTCGACTTCGCGCTGGTGAGCCTCGGTGAGGCGTCTCATGGAGGCTATCTTCTGGCCCTCCGCGATGAGGGCAAGGCGGCGTGCCTCCAGGGTCTCGGCGTCGGCGTCGGCCGGGATGGGGACGGACAAGTCATGCATCGCCGCTTGTAGGGCGTCGTGGGCGTTCTCGCCCGAGTCGGCGACGTGGCTGATGACCAGCACCTCAGTGACAGCGCTGCTGCCGCTGTCAGCTCGAGGGAGAGGGTCGTTGAAGACTACCACGTCAATGGGGTAGGCGTCGAGCGATGCCGTGTCGGAGTCGACAAGCATCGGGTCGGTGGAGCCGACCGACTCCAAGTCTACAACAAGCTCGCTGGAGACGTGAAGTTGGTCGAGGAGGCTGACGAGGCGACTCTCGGGGTAGTCCGTGCCGCGCCGGACGCGGGCTTGTCGGAGATGCGAGTCTCGCCAAGAAGATCGGCGAGGCAGCTCGCTGCGCAGGCGTCGTCAACGCCTTGCAGCGCGTCAGGGCAAGCGCCATTGGGTGCAGCAGGCTGGCTGCGCTCGCGAGAGAGAAAAAGGGTTCCCGTCCAGAACAGGTCTCCGGACGACGGTGCACCTGGCCCCACGGTGGGCGCCAAATGCCGGGTAGTAGGTGCGACATATGCCAACGGGTGGCTTATCATTGTGGGAGCCAGTAAGACGTCGCCGGTGCCTGGAAACGGGATGAGGCGAAGACATGCACGCCGGCGGATCTTACCCAGGTTCGGGGCTCTCCGTGGAGATAACACCCCTAGTCCCGCTCTGCGGGGTCTCCGCATGATCACTAGATCAATACAAGTAGCTACAAGTGCTCCTTGAGCTGTCTGGCTAGAGGAAGAAGAAGGGCAAGGCTAGCTCTCCTTTTCTCTCTATGTGGTGTGTGAAACTCTATGAGATCAACCCTTTGCATGGGTGCCCTGGGGGGTTTATATAGGCCTACCCCCCAGGGGTACAACGGTAATCCGGCTGGGCGCGGGTCCCAGCCGTCAGCGTCTATGCTCGCCGGCTTCTCCGCCGGTCATTGGGGCCCGCCGACTGGTGGGTCCCGCCGGCTGCCGGCTTCTTGGCCGGCAGGCCGGCCCCACCGCTTGGGGGCTTTGTCGGCGGCTGGTTATTGTTGCCTCGCCTCTGATGACGAGGGCCTTGTCGAGGTAAGCGTGGCTACAGTGTCGCCGCCTTGCGAGCTCTCACTGTAGCCTTACCTCGTCTTGTCTTCTTAAGGGGGCGCACGCTTCGAGGGAGGGAGGTAGCCGGCTATTGGGTGCCAGCCACATCCCTGGCCGGCTAGAGGAGGCCAGGCCACCTTCAGATGTCTCTCTAGCAAAGGGGCCCGCCACCCACGGTCCGTACTGGCACCTGTCGTGGGTGAAATCGAGGCCAACATGGCTACAGTGCCGCGCCGGACGGGAGATGGCTGGCCCGTACAGCGCCCTATGGCCACGCCTGTTCCGGGATTCAGGGGTAGTGGGCTGTACTGTGGCCACACCCCATCGTACCGCCGCTATGTGGGTACAGTCTTGGTGGGTGCAGTCTTGGCCGGCTTCTGGGAGCCGGCTTTCTTCGTGGCCGACTTCTGGGAGTCGGTCTCCTTGGGGCCGGCTTCCTGGAGTCGGCCATCTCGTATCTTTCTTGGAGGAGGTTTCTGAGGCCGGGTCGCCTTCTGGTAGTCGGCCCCGGGGATAGCCTGCCGGGGGAAGGCGGCCCTATGCTTTGTATGCTTGAAGGCTTGAATGGCCTGATAATTTTTCGAAGAGCCAGGGGGAGTCGGTTAGGCTACCCGTGGCCATTATCTCCGACAACGGACATTGTAGGAGGCCGCCATCCAACCGTTGTCGCATATATGTTGACAACAATTCGAACCAACGGACGAAATTTGATCAAACCGGGCGAATTTGGATATAAACATGGCAAATTTCATTGAAACAAGGATAATTTGTACATAAAATCGAACAATACTTCTACCGGCAAACTAAAATCCTTAAAATAAAACCCTAAACTATCCTATACTTGATGGTGAACTCGTAGGCCATGTCGGGCTGGCCGGCAGCTCCTCCTCCGTCATCATCGCTCGATCCGGTGGAGTGGTCATCGTCGGGCTTTGGGCGACAAAAGGTGGCGGCGTCGCGACAGGGCTTCCCAGCGGCCGCCTGACGCTCGCGGATGATCCTCTCCGCTTCCTCCTGGGCTGTGCACAGTATGGTCGCGACCACCAAGGACATGGGTTGGGGGAGAAGGTGGTAGTCGTTGGAGGAGGCATCGTTGGTGGCGTCGATCTCGCTGAGAGCCATTCCTCGCCGTACCTGGCCATCTCCCCGTGGAGACGGTGGATATGGCGCTTGGCCGTCTCGGACGTCGTCACGGAGCGGTCCAGGGCCCAGGCGTACGCCAGGTCCGGGTCCATCCGATGTGTGGCGGTAGGACGTCGGAGTCCGCGAACTTGGACCAACGCGTGACATTGTGACTGTCCCGCCGACGCTGCTCCCTGTCGGCGTACTCCTTCGCCATCATGGCGCTTCGGGATGACAAAAGCTACCGTCGCCCCCGCCATTGCCGAGGTAGTAGAGAATGCGACCGCGCACCCTGGGCAGGGGCGGTGGCACGCGACACTTCTCCTTGGTGACGACCGAGGGCGGCGGCGAGCAGCACTCCTCCTTGACAAAGTGCCGGGGTGGCGCGGCGTGAGACACTCCTCCTTGATGTGCCAGGGTGGCGGCGAGAGCCCCTCTTCCTTCACACGACAGGGAGCGCGGAGGGGATGCTGGCTCCGGCTTCACAGGGAGGAGCGTCCCCAGTGGCGGAGCCGGGCATTTGAGGTGGACGACAGAGCGACGGAGCATCAGTTCGAGGGCGGCATCTCCATGATCCGCCCGATCCCGCCCCGGAATCACCTACCGGTGCCGACGCCCACGACTTGTCTATAGCCGTAGGTCTGGAGGGAGATGGGCGGGGAGAGGGGAGGATATATTGCGATGTCGATAGTGCTGGAGTGCGGCTTATATAGCCGCGGCAAGGCCATGCGAAGGGCCGGTCGACCGCTCCAATGCAGCGCAGCGGCCGGAGTTGTTTCGTCGGGAAGCTACGTCCGCGGCTCCCGTGAGGTTGCTTCGGTCATTGCCGCCCTCCCTCCATTCACATCGTGGCATGAATGCCGGCCGCTGCATGCTCTGGCCGGCATGAATGCGGCGCGCGCATCGGAAGGAAAGCGCGGGAAGGGAGGGTGTGTGGTTTGGGTGGGCCAGAGCGGTCAGAAGCGGGCATGACAGCGGTCCGGACCCCGGCAAAGCTCCCCCTCCCCCCTCCATGTTTGTCTCTGATTTACGGAAGAAAACATGCCAGAATCACGCCGCGGACCGATATAGAACCACGTTGGATGGCTTCAACGGTCCGGATAGCGTGGTCCGAATGGTGCGGGAAGATGCCATAAGGGAGCAAACCCACCTTAGGTAAATTTTGCTAAAAAAACCTTAGGTAAATAATCGGGTAGGCAAATAAAAAGCAAATCCACCTTATCCGTCCCAGAACACATGTCGTCCCGGCTGCACCCCATCCCGACACACAACGACCAGGCGTTGACTACTAGCCGGGTGAAGAGAGAGCAAAGGGACAAAGCAATAGTCGGGTACACAAGTGGAGTAGAACATCACCCGCTTTTACACAGCGCTGGAAACGGCGAGGCAAAAGATGCCAGACCGGGGAGGGTGGCACGCAAAGATGGCAAACGGGCATGGAACTCCAAAGCCATCGCCACGGTGGGAAGGGACCAATGTGATCGGGCGTCGAGCAGGTAGAATGGGGTGCCGCGAACCGATTGAACGGCGGAGGGTGTGCTAGAGGCCGCGGATGGCTTGAGGAGGCGAGTAATAACCAGGATTGCTCTTGTTCAGTCTTTTTCTTTTTTCTTTTTTTGACATGAAACACCTTGCATTTCATTAATGGACACGATAAGATCATTGGCCACTACGCGAGTTACATCAAAAGAAATTTTTTGAGCCACATGGTATGGTCACTAAACTTTTGGGGCACCTGACTCGCTAGTACGTGCGCTGCCGTATTACAAATGCAAGGGGAGGACTCAACTCGGTACTAGATGAAACCCAAGAGTAGTCGATACTTTGTTTCTTTGAAGATCGTACCCAAGGCTGACCTGCCGTTTGAGTCAGCGCACACTGCTTGTTTCGGATTTAGACACTCCGTAACAAGAATTACTTCCCTCATACCAAAGCTTTCTGCATGTTCAAAAACCACTGTAGCAAAAGTTACTTTGCTCATACTAGTTCACATTTAGTTCCTTCGATGGTGTTTTTCACCTTTTCCTATTCAATAAATAGATGGAGGCCCATTAACACGCATGGTTAATTAAGTCAATGTTAATTGACAAAACCATGTCTTTCCACGCCGTGCATGCCTTAGATGTACAGTGCGCACTCTGTACAAGCCTTGCACGATCATCTCATGCTGCTCGCATACTACAACTAGTGGAGAAACTACATTGCGGATCCCAACTGAGGATGCGTTTCTGAGTGCCTTCCATTCACAGCGTAACGATTTTCCTTTTCTCAAACACAACTTCACCCATGTTGGTTTGGATGCTACGTACTAAGGAGAGCTGACAGGTAACATGTTATATACAAGACCACATGGAGCAATAGAAGGCATGTGCAGTGCAGTTTGTTTTATAAGGAAGTGGTGCCCGTGTTTAACGGACGGTTGGTGAGTGTCGTTGGCTATTCATGAACCTAAAATTAAGACAATACTTCCACCGTTTTATAATGCTGGTATTTTACAAAATAAAAAGTCTGGAACATGTAAACTTGGTTACTTATTTCTTACTATAAAACCTCCGGGAATAAGAGACTGGGATAAAAAGGCTAGTTTTCCAGCTAGACATAACCAAAATACATCGCATCCATCTTTGTTCCCAGAGAAAAAGAAGATGCATCATCTTTGTCGGAAAAAAACCCTACATTATATCCTGGCTCTCCCATCTTTGCATCTTGCCCCCAAGCTGTAGAAACGAGGCAATTTTGAAGAGCACCACACTTGGAGATTCATGAAGCTTATTCTGAAAACCATGCTATCTCTGACCGCCACATTCCCCAGCAAATTGCCCCAAAATCCACAGAGAGAATAGCTGGTTGATACCTCTGGATTTAGTTACCCAACAAGCTAGGAAAACATTAGCCCTTGTGGAACATGACTCCACCTGAATACATCCCTAAAAACCGACCAATCAAAATTTCCACAAGGGCAACTGTTTCTGCCTCCCCACACATTTTGCACTTGACATCACCATGCCACTGGCGATTTATCAACTATTTAGTCGAAGAGATTATGCCATAAGAAAAGTTTGATTGTAAGAAAGAATTTAGCAGGCCAAAGCTCCTGCATTTTAACATTAAGAAGCCTCTGAATTGTAGAGTGACACTACATGAGTATTTAGTTTTCGACGTGACATGTTCTTGCCCATCCGTTTCTTGCTTTCTGCAGATCGTATATTTCCTTGTAATCATGTCCAATCTCTGAAACTTCAAAACGAAGCTTTTTGAAAGAAATTTGTTCTATAAAAAGTTTGGCTCAAAATCTTAGAGAATTCTTTTAATTTTTTCTTTTACTAAAAACGACACATATAACTAACATCGACATCGTTGATCTTAGCTCTGTTGTTCATACAATTAAGAGCCTCAACAGTGCCATCCTTTCTTTTTCTCTGCCTATGAGTGGCTTTGATGATCTAGCTTGCTTGTCCTTCACGAGTTGTTTAAGCAGTAATGATATATGGACTGCATTTTCAAATAAGATCCATTTTCTCTATTATATGCTCACATAACCATTCATGTCTCCGCATTTTCAAACGTTCAAGTGTTGACTTTAACTTAGAGAGCATAGTGATGGGGTACATTGTGGGAGTGTAGACAAAAAAAAAGAGATTTGCATGTATCATCATTTTTTCTTAGAGCATTGGTTGTGTTGACACCAGATTTTGGCACGATCAAGAACTTAATTAATATGGCGTCAAATGGAGAAGTGATCTACATAAAAAGGTTTCGTATTGTCTATATGAACATCTTTGAAGTTTGGGCCATCACCATCCGATCTCATCTCGAAGGCCAAAGTTGTGTTCGAAATACTGAGATTTTGTATTCAGAACACTATTCGGCTCATTACGTCCCCAAGACTTCCTCGTATGGAAAATGATCTACATGAATTGTCTTCGTCTCGTCGAAACAATCGATTTTGATATAAAAATCATCCAAATCCGAGTCCGTATGCAAAAGTTAGAGCAATCGGAGTGCAGCCCTGTCATGAGGCGAGATGTGGCGCGCCCTACCAGACGCATGTCTGATGGGTAGCGCGAGGGAACAGGTGTTTTGCGCAAGCGATTTGACCCTTAAGATGACCTCTAATCAAAAAAGTTCAACATGAAAGTTGTTCGTCTCGTTGAAACGGTCAAGATTGATTTTGGGATCATTTTCATCCGAGGTCGTTTACCACCTCAAAAATTACCCGCAAGGTGCAGCCAGTTTAAACCGAACAGTTTTGGAAAGTTCGGACAAAACCAATCCAAATTTGACTAGGGTTTTGGACGTGAATCCAAGCCTTTTCCTTGCACGGGAAGTCCTGCCGCCTTTTATATACCTAAGGGGTGACGGCCGATTGAACAACGCACAATCGAACAATCAATCTAGTTTTTACCCTAATTTTACATCCCTCCCTTGTTCTTTCTCTCTCGTTCTTCGCTCGTTCGTCGTGTTGAAGGGCAGCGATCCTCGAGGCTCTACGGACGGGCGAACCGACCTAGGGAAACCCATAGCCGCCGCACATCCAGACGGGGTCCCTCCCGGGCGCGTGGGGTTTCGGGTCCTGAAAAGCACCCGCCAGATTGCTTGCGTACCGTGCTTCCGGACGGGTCTCCTTCGACGTGAGCTGCGGTGCATCACCCTCGGTGTTGGAGGTACACGGTGACGTGTTCGTGTGCGAACACACTTTTTGGCGACTCCGCTGGGGACGAAGCTTTGAACGGTCTCCGGCCCGTTCTTGCTATGAAGAGATCGTCATCTAGGGTTTGCAATCTACAAAGGTAACATGAATACCCAATTCACTTATGTAGATGCAAATAATGCATATGTTGTTGCTATATCGTTTAATGAGCATAATGTATCGGCCAGCCCTAGCTTTATCAATCATGCATCTAATTATGTGCAAGAGCCGATGCAACAAAATCTCCATGCTTCTACCTCATATAATTTTAGCAACATGGAACATATGTATACGAACTCCCATGCATCGGCAGCCCCACAAATCCATATGCCGATGAACAACATGATGAGTTCCGTTAATCAAGTTGATACACTTCACATAGGAACTTATGATAGTATGCAACAAAGTGTTTCACCTTTTTATTCATCGGCAACTAGCTTGCAATATGTTAATCAAAACATGCCGGTGGATACGGGAATTGGCCATGCTACTACTAGTTATCCGGCCAATTACCCTCAATCATCATATGCTACACCTCATGCTACTAATTATTTGGCACCATATGCAACTATGGGTATTCATAATTCGGCTTCGCACCTTCACGCTAATAGCCGAATAAGTGAAAATTCTATAGGATCACATGTGTCTTCACCTAGTATCGTAGCATACAATATTTCCCCTGCAAAATGACAGAATTTTGGTGACATCTCGTTACCAAAAGAGTCTAAAAGTGTCGGGGGGCAATTCTATCCAGATTGGGCCATTAAGAAAAATCTTACGTCTTTTTGGGATGAATGCAATGTTGTTCTACATGAATTAATAAAAGAGGGAGAGCCTATTAATTCTGCTGCAATTCATGCTAGATTATGTCAAAAAGAGAAAGCATTGGGTGTGGATAGAATTATCAAAAAAGATGGTGATTCGGATAACAAAGTTAATTCGGCTATTGAAAAGACCGAATCAAATATTACGTATGCCGAGCATTGGGTGTGGATAGAATTATCAAAAAAGATGGTGATTCGGATAACAAAGTTAATTCGGCTATTGAAAAGACCGAATCAAATATCACGTATGCCAAATCTATTCTAGAAAAACAGGATGACAAGGTGTTGGGGAGCTATTCGAAAGAGGAACAACCTATCGTTCAAGTAACGCAACCATCATGCTCTCCCAACGTGTTTGAAAATGTATGCCTAGCAAGTGATTTACCTATCTTCCGATTTGGTCGCAACTTTATTGTTGATGCTTCTATAAGAGAAATTCTCATAAGTAATTTTGAAAGACCAACGACGAAGGGAAATTTACTTGTTAGCAATAAAACTGTTATAGAACATATCGGTCAATCTATTGTGCCATTTATAAAGACCGATAGTGACCTATTATTGCAGCCAAAGTTTTCCCCATTGCTTTATCAAAATTTCATATCTAATTGGGTTGCTTTGCTTGTTTCTTACTTGGCTTGCACTTGGTCTCAATTGAGACATGTGTATTCTAACTATTTTCGTTTCAGAAATTTAAAGCCAAGGTCAAATTCTTTTGAGAAATTCGATGCTAATATAATATCTTATCCAAATACATCGGAGATAGGGTGTAAAACACAATGCATAGCCGAATGGGGAGATTCTAAATCTGAACCATTCGTTTGCTTACTTCCAAAGCCGTTCGCACACCAAGATCGGCTAAAAAACAAAACGTATACCTTCGATTCAAACATGTGCGATCAAATCTTTGATTTGTTGTTGAAAAATAATTACATTAGAATTCTTGATCACCATGTCAAGCCATCTATCCAAGGACGAATTTATTGTAAGCTGCATGATTCATTCAAGCATAGTATTGAGGATTGCAACATGTTTCGTCAAATAGTTAAATCGGCCATTGATAAAGGACGATTGAAATTTGTTGAGCCACCAAGAGATAACGAGTGTATTCCAATTGGTCCCGATGGTAAAAGGTTTTTGCATCGGCTGATTCAAGGTGATCCATTTAAAGAGAAGGTAAAAACTGCAGGTGATGGGATCAAGCTTTCAAGTAAAGTAGTTGTTAAAGAGCATAATGAACATAATCTTGAGGGCGAGAATTCCATCGAAGCTACAATGGAGACGCCAAGGACTGGGGGGCAACAAGAAAATCCAAAGACCGGTGCAAGCACAACCAAAGAAAACAAAGGCCGACGTAAGCACAAAGATAAGAAGCCGAAAGTCACTTTCGCGCAACTATTGGAAAAATATCAGAAGATAAGTGAGGAGAACTGTCCTTATCGACCAACTAATGCAAAAGCATCAAGATCACCCCCTAGACGCAAATCCAAAGATCGATATTGGCAAGAAGAGAATTTGAATGCAACTTGTTCATATCCTTATTTTGGGCCGCCAATGCCAATGTCGTGGATACCTCCCTATGCTCATGTAGATCCATATCCATCATGGGACAAGTATGATACAAAGGCACATTCTCCATCTTATTTTAGACCATCTCACCAATATAATGCAGCTCCGAGAAGATCAGTATTTGAACAATCACATGTTGAAGACCGTTTCAATCATAAGGAATCGGTTCAGAGCTCAAGGAAGAAGAAAGAGGTGGTCAAGCAAGTCTACCGTGTTAAAAAAGATGGACGTAAGAGTGCAGCTTCAGATTTGATCTCAAATGAAAAGGAGCCAATTAAATTATTGACATTGGCTACTAAAGGCAGCGAGGCAAGTCAATCAAATGCCAAATCTGAAGAGAAAGAAGTTGAGAGTGCACAAGGTAGAACAAGAATTGCCATTGCTTCAAACAAAATCGCAACCAGGGTGCCCACTCGGCTTATCTTATTGGCAAAAAAAAAGAAATTACAAAAACTTAGTGCACAACAACTTAAAGAAAGGAACATGGCATGTGTTCCCAAAGTAAGTACTCAAAAGAAGAATGGTGTGCAAGCTTCCATCGCAAGAAGTGTGACAAAGGTAAAGAAGGAAAATAGTGAAATTATGAACGACCAAGCCGAAGGTTTCAACGTCCTCAGTGCACACATTATCCACATTCTCCAACTATGCCATTTATGCCGATGACATGGAATTCATCCTCAGGTATGACTGGTTACCCTCCATGAACTTATTTTAATCCATGGACGCAATATAACTTCTTACATCATGCAAGGGTTTTACCACATCATCATTGATTTGATTAGCTGCATTTTGTTGCTGATCCATATGGCCGATATAAAATTATCGCCCTAAGCATAAACATGGCCGATATAGAAATTATTTCCCTAAGCGCATATAAATGGCCGATGGAGTGTTGACATCGTCCTTAGAACAAATACATTGCAAATTATTTTTCGGCACGCAAGTTTTGCCGAAAAACAGGGGGGCATGTGTTGACATCAGATTTTGGCACGATCAAGAACTTAATTAATATGGCCTCAAATGGAGAAGTGATCTACATAAAAAAGTTTCGTATTGTCTATATGAACATCTTTGAAGTTTAGGCCATCACCATCCGATCTTATCTCGAAGGCCGAAGTTGTGTTCGAAATACTGAGATTTTGTATTCAGAACACTATTCGGCTCATTACGTCCCCAAGACTTCCTCATATGGAAATGATCTACATGAATTGTCTTCGTCTCGTCGAAATGATTAATTTTGATACAAAAATCATCCAAATCCGAGTCTGTATGCAAAAGTTAAAGCAATCGGAGTGCAGCCCTGTCATGAGGCGAGATGTGGCGCGCCCTACCAGACGCATGTCTGATGGGTAGCGCGAGGCAACAGGTGTTTTGCGCGAACGATTTGACCCTCAAGATGACCTTTGATAAAAAAATGTTCAACATGAAAGTTGTTCGTCTCGTTGAAACGGTCAAGATTGCTTTTGGGATCATTTTCATGCAAGGTCGTTTACCACCTAAAAAATTACCCGCAAGGTGCAGCCAGTTTAAACCGAACAGTTTTGGAAAGTTCGGACAAAACCAATCCGAATTTGACTAGGGTTTTGGACGTGAATCCAAGCCTTTTCCTTGCACGGGAAGTCCAGCCGCCTCTTATATACCTAAGGGGTGACGGCCGATTGAACAACACACAATCGAACAATCAATCTAGTTTTTACCCTAGTTTTACATCCCTCCCTTGTTCTTTCTCTCTCGTTCTTCGTTCGTTCTTCGTGTTGAAGGGCAGCGATCCTAGAGGCTCTAGGGACGGGCGAACCGATCTAGGGCAACTCATAGCCGCCGCATGTCCAGACGGGGTCCCTCCCGGATGCGTGGGGTTTCGGGTCCTGAAAAGCACCTGCCGGATTGCTTGCGTACTGCGCTTCCGGACGGGTCTCCTTCGACGTGAGCTGCGGTGCATCACCCTCGGCGTTGGAAATACATGGTGACGTGTTCGTGTGCGAACAGGTTGATGTAACAATAATATATCATTAATTATTAAAAAATACGAAGCAATGCCAGGCACTGGTATCGAACAAAACACCTTAAAATCTGAAGGCCTTCCATATTCGACCTGCCTTGTGAGAGCTATCACCCCTAATGTAAAACTCCAGCCATAACTTTCAACAAGGAAATGACGTGCGGATGTCGGTGCTGCTTAATCTATCCATACATTTAAATCATGGGTTTGGTGCTGCTTAATCTATCCATACATTTAAATCATGGGTTTTTACACCAAGAAATGCATTCTTGATTTCAACCACCAACGTCATCATCCACCTCTCTATCGTTCGACCTGCAAAGAACAAGTCAGTCAAAGGAGAATTCGTCGGAAGAGGAGACACCATCACGGCGCTTTCGGGCATTGCTGCACCATCATTTCGTCCAAGCTTAAGTGAATTCCGTCCTGTTTGCGTGCAATTCGTCCGGCTTGTTCAAATGCGATTTGAATTTTTTTAGATGAACATGGAGGCATCTCCCGGGTTCCATTGCTTGAATGAAACCCATAGAGTCATACAGCTCACAAAAGGAGCAGTTCTTAAGCAGTGCCAGGACAACAACTAAAAAGAAAACTACTGCAAAACACCTGAACAACTAGCATATCCAAGCTCGATACTATAGCAGCACGGACACCTGCGAGCTCCTCGATTTCAGCAAACTAGCTCGAGCATCGAAGTTTAGAGGACACGATATACGTAGGTGCGCCTTAAGACGAACTAGTACGTCGCATAACATGACCACCGTTCAGTACAGTCCACCTAGCTAGATGGGCATTTTATACACGCGTACGCACTTGTCGGACGTGGAGTAGCTGTACCTGCCTGTGTGCTGCTCTGCTTCTCCCATGCTTTTCGTGTGTCCACTTTTTGGGATAACCTTAGCTCAAAGCCTCATTCAAATCAAACATATCCGCAATTGGAATTAATTTTAATAAGCTTGATAATTTTGAGTCATTTGTATTAGCGTGTATATTTTCCTCCTACCGAATCGAACTGACCGCCATTCCATCTGCTCTCTGTCGCCGGCACGATCCACCGCACACAACCTCCAAGCTCTAATGGCTTCGACTCCCGGCGTCCTCTTCGGCCTCTTGCCCTCCTCTGGCATGCCGCTTCCTCCTTCGGACTACGTGCGACCTGGTAAACACGGCCTAGTGCCACATTCTCTTCTACCCACACGATTACTGAACGAGAATTCCTTCAATCAAAATTCATTGGTGAATTGATTGAACTCCATTGACCAAAATTGATTTGTGAAGGATTGAATTTCTTCAATGAAAATCCATTGGTGATGATTTGGTTGAATTCATTTGGTCAAAAATGTAGCGTATTTGTTCAGTTCGGGTTAAAAATGTTCTCTGGGGGTGTCTCGACAGATGGAGATGGACTGCTGGTGCTTCCCAGATTAAACATTGTTTTTAGAAAACAGAGGTTTGCCGCTCCATTTTATATTAAGAAAACGAGGCAACATCATCTTTTTTTTTCACGGGAAGAGGCAACATCATCTAGTGCTATTAAAACAGCGCTTGGGTTGAGCTAGAGATAGATAAACCAGAATCAGTAACAACAACAATCCACCAACATTACATCAGAGCCAAAAGACATATGCTCAAGGAGAAGGAAAACTCAAGCACCAGCAACCTAGACTAATTGGGCAGCCCATCAATTTGCTTCGTGCTACCTTTCTCCGCCTTGGTGGACATGATCAATTGTTCCACTCAGTTGCTTGTGGCATCTCTTTACTTTAGTTATTTTTCTTCCAAAAAGGAGGACAACCTCTGCCCTGTGCATCGATTGATCACACATCATACTTATGCTTGTAATAAGGGTGATGACCATGTCGTCCGGCCATCTAAAAAAAATTCATGCAAAGAAGGAATATACTCGACAGAGTAGTGATCCTACATGAGACATTCACGAGATGCACAGGAAAAACATACTGGAGTAGTATTCAAGATTGACTTTGAAAATGCTCATGACTAAGTCAAATGGTCATTTCTCCAACAAGTCTTAAGAATGAAAGGTGTTGGAGTGTAAAATCTTGACACTAGGGATCAAAGATACCCTGTTTATTTGTTCCACTAAATGTTTAGTTTCTCTTCACGAAGTAAAAAAATGACACACAGAGTTTATACAAGTTTAGGCGCACGGAGACATAATACCCTACTTCTTCTTTGTGCTTGTTTGATGGAGGGAGTATGACAAGGATTACAAGTGGTCGAACGAGCATACGGGGTGATCGGGTGAGCTCTTATACGTGCTCGGAAGAGCTGGGAAGACCTAGTCCATGCTCCAGAGCAACCTTCTCAGTTTGCTGCCGAGGGCATTTTCTCTTGAGTATATTTTGATGTTGATGACAATATATATAGGAGACTAATCACGTTTGCTAAGTGTATCAAATTAAAGTTTTTAGTCCCCATGAAATCTTTATGTGCGGATAATGGACCCATTTAAATGATATGGCTCAGGAATGGAGAAACAACAAGATACACATATAAGTGGGGAACAACGGAGTCTCGCAAAAAAATTAGCTCTTAATCACGGTTTCCAACATATCTTACTCACACACATATTCCATTCTTATCAAATGCAAACACATATGCTTATATCTCAAGTTTACATATCCCATATAGGCATAAGGCATCTAAACTAGTCCCATACTTCACCGACATACTTGATATCCGGTCCACACCGGATGTCTGATACATACCAAAAATCCGGTCAGGAGGCACCAGTACCAAAACACTCAATATTAACAGACATCTGGTACTCACCGGATGTCCGATGGATTATCTATATATCTATCGGATGTCCGATACCTACCGGAAATCCGGTCAGGAGACACTAGTACCA
Organism: Triticum aestivum; assembly: GCF_018294505.1. Classification (NCBI taxonomy): domain Eukaryota; kingdom Viridiplantae; phylum Streptophyta; class Magnoliopsida; order Poales; family Poaceae; genus Triticum; species Triticum aestivum. The sequence continues at coordinate 90,094,165 of NC_057811.1, forward strand.
AAACACTCAATATTAACAGATATCTCGTACTCACCGGATGTTCAGTGGCTCAATGAGCTATTAGATGTCCGTTCGTGCCAGCACCAAGTCAGAACTCCACATACTGGGCTGAACTTTTAGTACACACTGGATGTCCAGTGGCTACTCATTTCACCGGATGTTGGGTGGCTACTCATTTCATCGGATGTCCAGTACCTCCCTGTCCAATGAGCAAGCGACGCGGGCCGGACTTCTGGTGCTACATGAGCCACTAGATGTCCGATACCCCCTACTCTTTTTACACTATGTTATTCTTATGTTTGTACACCCTACGACACCGGGCGTCTGATACCTACTGTCTGTTTACACTCCAACAGACATATCTTGACCCACACTATATATGTATATATATATATATATATATATATATATATATATATATCCCTCTCTCACTCTAGGAGAGGGTTGTCCACTTCATTAAAACAAACTCTAGAACACACAAGTGCTCCCTCTCACTCTCTTGTTCACCAAATCCTAGACCCCAAAGAGATTTTTGAGAGTTCTTGAGAGATTTTTCACCAAGTGATAGATCCACTCCTTCCCCCTCTCTTGACCAATGGAATTTGTGATTTGAGCAATTATTGATATTTTCCCCATCATTCTTGTTACTCTTGGAGGTTGAAGACTCCTAGGCGGTAGGAGTTCTTCGGAGAGGAACTGTTCATTGTTGTTACCCCCAGAAACTTTGTGAAGGTTTGGAGACCAACTCAAGGTCTCACACTTGTGGTTGAGAATCTCCTTCATGGTGATATATCAAGCGGATAATAGGGTGATCACTCATGGCGTTGGTGTGCCTTCGTGGTAACATCCGGCCCTCAAACGGTGACTAGTTTCCCTCCAAGAAAGTGAAGATCGGGATACATCCTTCTCTCTAGAGTTTTGGTTATCCCTAACCCTAACTCTCTACTTGTGGTTATTTGTCTTGTTGTCTTTACTCATATCATATTGTACTTACAACTTACTTGCCTCTCTACTACTAGCACTAGATTCATCTTTACATTTGTTAGGCTCACTTCCATATTCAACATAACTGCCTAAAATTGCTAAGTAGTAATTAAAATATGTAATTATACCTATTCCCCCCTCTAGGTCTATTTCGACCCTTTCAGGAGGACCACCGCAAGGAGCTGCTCCTCAGACGTGACCGATGCGTCTGGTCAGCCCCATATCTGCCTGATATATGGTTTGATATGAGGGGTGCCATCAACCCAGAAGTATAGGGGCCATATGAAAAGGCTGGTTGGATTGGCAAAAACTGACTGGTCACTGACTAGACCATCTGTCCAATCAAAGTAAGAAATCCGCTTTTAGATGCTCTTAGATATGCATTGCATTGCATATGCCGACGACCCTTGCACGGCTTGCTCATCAACATCCCATACTACAACCAGTGGAGAAACTACAAGAGTGAGGATGCATTTTCAAATGCCTTATATTCTTGGCTGGATTTTTTATTTTTCACAAGCTTTGATACAACCCACCCCCCCCCCCCCCCCCCCTAATTGAATCAAGGGTGGAGACTAAAACATATCCTTTCAGTTAAGAGGGTATGATGGCCAATTTAAAATTAATAAATTAATCTATAGATGTGCACCCTTAGTCATTACTTTAGGCAGGCAAAAAATAAGCCAATCCACCTTGTGAGTCCAAGCACACACATCGACCCGGCTGCACCCCGTGCCGACACACAACGATCCAACATTGACTACTAGTCGGGTGAAGAGAGAGCAAAGGGACAAAGAAATAGTCGGTTACACAAGTGTAGCAAGACGACACCCGCTTTTACCCAGCACTCGAAGAACGCACACAATAGTGAGGCAAAAGACACCAGAAGCAAGGGGAGGGGGCAGGCAAACACGGCCCATGTGTCATGGACCTCTGAAGTCGTCGTCACAGTGGGGAGGGACCAACATGATTGGGTGGCGTAGAGGCCGTCAGGCAGGCAAAGCCGGGCGCCGCAAATCGGTTGAACGACGGAGGTGGCACGAGAGGTCGTGGATGGCCCGAGGAGGCGAGTAGTAATGTGGTTTGCCTTTGTTTATTCTTTTTTGACATGAAACACCTTGTATTTCATTAAATTGTGGACACGGTAAGATGAATGGGAACTGCACATTCTCTAAACTAAACATTCCGAGCACCACGACTCGCCATCACATGAGCTGGTGTATTACGAATGCAAGGGGAGAAACCCAAGAGGAGGCGATACTTTGGGCGCGTTTGGTAGCCTGCATTAGGCCCAGCTAGACCCGCAGGGATGTTTTTGGGCTGTTTGGTTGTCTGGGTCGCATTTAAAAGTTGGCCCGCATGGACCTCAAAACACCTCTGAGCCTGCATCCACAGGAACGCTCAAATCAGCTGTTTCTACCGGGCCAAGCTGAGTCGAGCCATCATTGAGCGCACATGGTGGGCCCTCTTACACCAGAGGATGCGGGCGGTATACACATTGTATGTTGTTTCTTGTTCCACCTCAAGTAAGCTCCTTCTCTAATCTTCTTTCTTAGGTCTTTTTAATCCACACAACGGTGCGTCGATTTGGGATAAGCAAAGATGAGGATCGATGTTATGGTTCCATTTCTGTGATCAATTCATAGTTTCGTCGATCCTAAATGTTCAATTTTGTGTTCATGTTTGAAGCTATTTTGGATGAATTTTGTCACATTCGTCGCACACGGTCAACCGTTTAAAATTTCCTTTGACCAGTAGTTTCATCTTGCAATTTCGTATGACTTCCGTGTTGCACATTTTCTGTTTTGATGATCGTAAACGAGTAGGTCTAACCTCTTCCTCGTGGAATATACATACGCATATGTGTGATATGTGTTAATGACATCCCTTAATCCCAGTCTAATCTCCCGTGTCCTGCTACACCAGCGTCACCGCCGGCGTCGCTCCTCTCTGCCCCCTCTCCTGCATCGTGAAGCAGCTCTGGCCAACCATCGTTGTGTGCGTCGACCACGGCTACAACCGTGCTCACCCGCCGCTCCCAAGCCATGCGCTCAACGTCCTTCGCTCCCGCGCCGCGCTCAATGACCTGCAAAAGAGCGCGAAGGCAGGCGAGCCGCGCCAAGGCGTATCGAACCTACAAAAGAGCGCGACGGTGTAGTACATGCCGGTGGCGGCCAGTCCACCACCCTGTTCTGCTGCTGGTTGTTCCCCTCCCCTGCTTGGTATCTATTTACCATTGATGAGCTTCAGAGACTGCGCGCCACATCAGCAGGAGGCTTGCTAGTCGACCTGAAGAGGCCGGTGTTCCGCATGGGCGAGCTTGCAGTGGTGGACGGTGGCCTTGGCGCCGAGTCCGACGGCGGCACGACGATCTAGTTGCTTGTGTCACTAGTAGAAAAAGGGTCAAATGTGAGACACATTAGTGCCGGTTTGCACTTGAGCCAGCACTAATGTGTCCATTAGTGCCGGTTCAAACGGCTAGGCGGGAGGAGATCTTTAGTACCGGTTCGGGGCGAACCTTTAGTACCGGTTCATGCCACGCCACGAACCGGTACTAAAGAGAATGGGGCCCGGCCAGCACCTTTAGTACCGGTTCGTGGCACGAACCATTAGTAAAGAGGTTGTGGCAGGCTGTTTTTAGTCCCACCTCGCTCCCCTAGCAAGATTTTTAACACCTTAAATATGTTACTTCTCAAACTATCACAAGCACTTGGTCTTCATTGAACTCTATTTGTAGAATTTGTGGTCACAATATGAGTCTTTACCGGTTTCTAAACCGTTGAGGACTCATATTGACAATTCAAATTGTACACAAAAAGATCATTGATAATCAATGTATTTTATGTATATTTTTACATGTTTACGCCCTCACTCTCTCCACTCACTCGGTCTCCCCCTCAATCCCCCGCGCCGGTCCTCCCCCGCCGGCCGCCCCTCACTCTCTCCACTCACTTCAAAACTGGACGCACTTCGTGTACAAACTGGACAATCTCTTTCAGAGTATCAGGGTTTCGGACGAGAACTCATCTGTTACACGGGCACTTCAATGTTTTTTAAACTTATTTGAACTCCAGACTATTTTTTGCGTTCAGTATGCAGCATTCAAAGCGACGTCATCAATTTCCAACACGTTCTGACATCATTTGCTGTTTTTCAATCATTACCGATTTATTTAGAGAGCTAAATGACGGTGAAATTGAAAATCACTACAAAATGAACTCTGAAAATGTTGGAACTTGGCATGGTATCATCATTTCACCCGCATAGCATGTGCAAAAGAGTAGAGAGGGTCACGGCGAAAACTGGACGCACCTCATGTACAAACTGGACAATCTCTTTCGGAGTATCAGGGTTTCGGACGAGAACTCATCTGTTACACGGGCACTTCAATGTTTTTAAACTTATTTGAACTCCAGCCTATTTTTGCGTTCAGTATGTAGCATTCAAAGCGACGTCATCAATTTCCAACACGTTCTGACATCATTTACTGTTTTTCAGTTATTTACCGATTTGTTTAGAGAGCTAAATGACAGTGAAATTGAAAATCACTACAAAATGAACTCTGAAAATGTTGGAACTTGGCATGGTATCATCATTTCACCCGCATAGCATGTGCAAAACTAGAGAGGGTCACAGCGAAAACTGGACGCACCTCGTGTACAAACTGGAACAATCTCTTTCGGAGTATCAGGGTTTCGGACGAGAACTCATCTGTTACACGGGCACTTCAATGTTTTTTAAACTTATTTGAACTCCAGACTATTTTGCGTCAGTATGCAGCATTCAAACGACGTCATCAAGTTCCAACACGTTCTGACATCATTTGCTGTTTTTCAGTCATTTAACGATTTGTTTAGAGAGCTAAATGACCGTGAAATTGAGATCGCTACAAAATGAACTCTGATAATGTTGGAACTTGGCATGGTATCATCATTTCACCCGCATAGCTGTTTGTGGGGATCGTAGCAGAATTTAAAATTTCCTACGCATCACCAAGATCCATCTATGGAGTATACTAGCAACGAGGGGAAAGGAGTGCATCTACATACCCTTGTAGATCGCGAGCGGAAGCGTTCAATGAACGGGGTTGATGGAGTCGTACTCGCCGTGATCCAAATCACCGATGACCGAGTGCCGAACGGACGGCACCTCCGCGTTCAACACACGTACGGTTGGGAAGACGTCTCCTCCTTCTTGATCCAGCAAGGGGGAAGGAGAGGTTGATGGAGATCCAGCAGCACGACGGCGTGGTGGTGGAAGTAGCGGGGATCTCGGCAGGGCTTCGCCAAGCTCAACGAGAGGGAGAGGTGTCACGGGAGGGAGAGGGAGGTGCCAGGGGCTGTGGTGCGGCTGCCCTCCCTCCCCCTCCTATATATAGGCCTCCTGGGGGGCGCCGGCCCTGGGAGATCTGATCTCCAAGAGGGGCGGCGGCCAAGGGGTGGCTTCCCCCCCAAGCCAAGTGGGGGGCGCCCCCACCCCTAGGGTTTCCAACCCTAGGCGCAGGGGGAGGCCCAAGGGGGGGCGCCAGCCATCCAGGGGCTGGTTCCCCTCCCACTTCAGCCCATGGGGCCCTCCGGGATAGGTGGCCCCACCCGGTGGTCCCGGTACAATACCGATAACCCCCGAAACTTTCCCGGTGGCCGAAACTGGATTTCCTATATATAATTCTTCACCTCCGGACCATTCCGGAACTCCTCGTGACGTCCGGGATCTCATCCGGGACTCCGAACAACTTTCGGGTTTCCGCATACTCATATCTCTACAACCCTAGCGTCACCGAACCTTAAGTGTGTAGACCCTACGGGTTCGGGAGACATGCAGACATGACCGAGACGCCTCTCCGGTCAATAACCAACAGCGGGATCTGGATACCCATGTTGGCTCCCACATGTTCCACGATGATCTCATCGGATGAACCACGATGTCGAGGATTCAATCAATCCCGTATACAATTCCCTTTGTCAATCGATATGTTACTTGCCCGAGATTCGATCGTCGGTATCCCAATACCTTGTTCAATCTCGTTACCGGCAAGTCTCTTTACTCATACCGTAATGCATGATCCCGTGACTAACTCCTTAGTCACATTGAGCTCATTATGATGATGCATTACCGAGTGGGCCCAGAGATACCTCTCCGTCATACGGAGTGACAAATCCCAGTCTCGATCCGTGCCAACCCAACAGACACTTTCAGAGATACCCGTAGTGTACCTTTATAGTCACCCAGTTACGTTGTGACGTTTGGCACACCCAAAGCACTCCTACGGTATCCGGGAGTTACACGATCTCATGGTCTAAGGAAAAGATACTTGACATTGGAAAAGCTCTAGCAAACGAACTACACGATCTTTGTGCTATGCTTAGGATTGGGTCTTGTCCATCACATCATTCTCCTAATGATGTGATCCCGTTATCAATGACATCCAATGTCCATAGTCAGGAAACCATGACTATCTGTTGATCAACGAGCTAGTCAACTAGAGGCTTACTAGGGACACGTTGTGGTCTATGTATTCACACATGTATTACGATTTCCGGATAACACAATTATAGCATGAACAATAGACAATTATCATGAACAAAGAAATATAATAATAACCATTTATTATTGCCTCTAGGGCATATTTCCAACAGTCTCCCACTTGCACTAGAGTCAATAATCTAGTTACATTGTGATGAATCGAACACCCATAGCGTTCTGGTGTTGATCATGTTTTGCTCTAGGGAGAGGTTTAGTCAACGGATCTGCTACATTCAGGTCCGTATGTACTTTACAAATATCTATGTCTCCATTTTGAACACTTTCACGAATGGAGTTGAAGCGACGCTTGATATGCCTGGTCTTCCTGTGAAACCTGGGCTCCTTGGCAAGGGCAATAGCTCCAGTGTTGTCACAGAAGAGAGTCATCGGGCCCGACGCATTGGGAATCACCCCTAGGTCGGTAATGAACTCCTTCATCCAGACTGCTTCCTGTGCTGCCTCTGAGGCCGCCATGTACTCCGCTTCACATGTAGATCCCGCCACGACGCTTTGCTTGCAACTGCACCAGCTTACTGCTCCTCCATTCAAAATATACACGTATCCGGTTTGTGACTTCGAGTCATCCAGATCTGTGTCGAAGCTAGCGTCGACGTAACCCTTTACGACGAGCTCTTCGTCACCTCCATAAACGAGAAACATATCCTTAGTCCTCTTCAGGTACTTCAGGATATTCTTGACCGCTGTCCAGTGTTCCATGCCGGGATTACTTTGGTACCTTCCTACCAAACTTACGGCAAGGTTTACATCAGGTCTGGTACACAGCATGGCATACATAATAGACCCTATGGCCGAGGCATAGGGGATGACACTCATCTTTTCTCTATCTTCTGCCGTGGTCGGGCATTGAGCCGTGCTCAATTGCACACCTTGCAATACAGGCAAGAACCCCTTCTTGGACTGATCCATATTGAACTTCTTCAATATCTTGTCAAGGTACGTACTCTGTGAAAGACCAATGAGGCGTCTTGATCTATCTCTATAGATCTTGATGCCTAATATATAAGCAGCTTCTCCAAGGTCCTTCATTGAAAAACACTTATTCAAATAGGCCTTTATACTTTCCAAGAATTCTATATCATTTCCCATCAATAGTATGTCATCCACATATAATATGAGAAATGCTACAGAGCTCCCACTCACTTTCTTGTAAACACAGGCTTCTCCATAAGTCTGTGTAAACCCAAACGCTTTGATCATCTCATCAAAGCGAATGTTCCAACTCCGAGATGCTTGCACCAGCCCATAGATTGAGCGCTGGAGCTTGCATACTTTGTTAGCATTCTTAGGATCGACAAAACCTTCCGGCTGCATCATATACAATTCTTCCTTAAGGAAGCCGTTAAGGAATGCCGTTTTGACGTCCATTTGCCATATCTCATAATCATAGAATGCGGCAATTGCTAACATGATTCGGACGGACTTCAGCTTCGCTACGGGTGAGAAAGTCTCATCGTAGTCAACCCCTTGAACTTGTCGATAACCCTTAGCGACAAGTCGAGCCTTATAGATGGTCACATTACCATCCGCGTCTGTCTTCTTCTTAAAGATCCATTTATTTTCTATGGCTCGCCGATCATCGGGCAAGTCAGTCAAAGTCCATACTTCGTTTTCATACATGGATCCTATCTCGGATTTCATGGCTTCTAGCCATTTGTCGGAATCCGGGCCCGCCATCGCTTCTTCATAGTTCGAAGGTTCACCGTTGTCTAACAACATGATTTCCAGGACAGGGTTGCCGTACCACTCTGGTGCGGAACGTGTCCTTGTGGACCTACGAAGTTCAGCAGTAACTTGATCCGAAGCTTCATGATCATCATCATTAACTTCCTCCCCAGTCGGTGTAGGCACCACAGGAACATCTTCCCGCGCTGCGCTACTTTCCGGTTCGGAAGGGGTGACTATCACCTCATCAAGTTCCACTTTCCTCCCACTTATTTCTTTCGAGAGAAACTCTTTCTCCAGAAAGGACCCGTTCTTGGCAACAAAGATCTTGCCTTCGGATCTGAGGTAGAAGGTATACCCAATGGTTTCCTTAGGGTATCCTATGAAGACGCATTTTTCCGATTTGGGTTCGAGCTTTTCAGGTTGAAGTTTCTCGACATAAGCATCGCATCCCCAAACTTTTAGAAACGACAGCTTAGGTTTCTTCCCAAACCATAATTCATACGGTGTCGTCTCAACGGATTTCGACGGAGCCCTATTTAAAGTGAATGCGGCAGTCTCTAAAGCATAGCCCCAAAATGAGAGCGGTAGATCGGTAAGAGACATCATAGATCGCACCATATCCAATAGAGTGCGATTACGACGTTCGGACACACCGTTTCGCTGAGGTGTTCCAGGCGGCGTGAGTTGTGAAACGATTCCACATTTCCTTAAGTGCGTACCAAATTCGTGACTTAAATATTCTCCACCACGATCTGATCGTAAGAACTTTATTTTCCTGTCACGTTGATTCTCAACCTCACTCTGAAATTCCTTGAACTTTTCAAAGGTTTCAGACTTGTGTTTCATTAGGTAGACATACCCATATCTACTAAGTCATCAGTGAGAGTGAGAACATAACGATATCCTCCGCGAGCCTCAACACTCATTGGACCGCACACATCGGTATGTATGATTTCCAATAAGTTGGTTGCTCGCTCCATTGTTCCGGAGAACGGAGTCTTGGTCATCTTACCCATGAGGCATGGTTCGCACGTGTCAAATGATTCGTAATCAAGAGACTCCAAAAGTCCATCTGCATGGAGCTTCTTCATGCGCTTGACACCAATGTGACCAAGGCGGCAGTGCCACAAGTATGTGGGACTATCGTTATCAACTTTACATCTTTTGGTATTCACACTATGAATATGTGTAACATCACGTTCGAGATTCATCAAGAATAAACCATTGACCAGCGGGGCATGACCATAAAACATATCTCTCATATAAATAGAACAACCATTATTCTCGGATTTAAATGAGTAGCCATCTCGAATTAAACGAGATCCAGATACAATGTTCATGCTCAAAGCTGGCACTAAATAACAATTATTGAGGTTTAAAACTAATCCCGTAGGTAAATGTAGAGGTAGCGTGCCGACGGCGATCACATCGACCTTGGAACCATTCCCGACGCGCATCGTCACCTCGTCCTTCGCCAGTCTCCGTTTATTCCGCAGCTCCTGTTTTGAGTTACAAATATGAGCAACCGCACCGGTATCAAATACCCAGGAGCTACTACGAGTACTGGTAAGGTACACATCAATTACATGTATATCACATATACCTTTGGTGTTGCCGGCCTTCTTGTCCGCTAAGTATTTGGGGCAGTTCCGCTTCCAGTGACCACTTCCCTTGCAATAAAAGCACTCAGTCTCAGGCTTGGGTCCATTCTTTGACTTCTTCCCGGCAACTGGCTTACCGGGCGCGGCAACTCCCTTGCCGTCCTTCTTGAAGTTCTTCTTACCCTTGCCTTTCTTGAACTTAGTGGTTTTATTCACCATCAACACTTGATGTTCCTTTCTGATCTCCACCTCCGCTGATTTCAGCATTGAATATACCTCAGGAATGGTCTTTTCCATCCCCTGCATATTGAAGTTCATCACAAAGCTCTTGTAGCTCGGTGGAAGAGACTGAAGGATTCTGTCAATGACCGCGTCATCCGGGAGATTAACTCCCAGCTGAGACAAGCGGTTGTGTAACCCAGACATTCTGAGTATGTGCTCACTAACAGAACTATTTTCCTCCATTTTACAACTGAAGAACTTGTCGGAGACTTCATATCTCTCGACCCGGGCATGAGCTTGGAAAACCATTTTCAGCTCTTCGAACATCTCATATGCTCCATGTTTCTCAAAACGCTTTTGGAGACCCGGTTCTAAGCTGTAAAGCATGCCGCACTGAACGAGGGAGTAATCATCAGCACGTGATTGCCAAGCGTTCATAACGTCTTGGTTCTCTGGGATTGGTGCTTCACCTAGCGGTGCTTCTAGGACATAATCTTTCTTGGCAGCTATGAGGATGATCCTCAGGTTCCGGACCCAGTCCGTATAGTTGCTGCCATCATCTTTCAGCTTGGTTTTCTCTAGGAACGCGTTGAAGTTGAGAACAACGTGGGCCATTTGATCTACAAGACATATTGTAAAGATTTTAGACTAAGTTCATGATAATTAAGTTCATATAATCAAATTATTCAATGAACTCCCACTCAGATAGACATCCCTCTAGTCATCTAAGTGAAACATGATCCGAGTTAACTAGGCCGTGTCCGATCATCACGTGAGACGGACTAGTCAAGATCGGTGAACATCTCCATGTTGATCGTATCTTCTATACGACTCATGCTCGACCTTTCGGTCCTCCGTGTTCCGAGGCCATGTCTGTACATGCTAGGCTCGTCAAGTCAACCTAAGTGTATTGCGTGTGTTCCGAGGCCATGTCTGTACATGCTAGGCTCGTCAACACCCGTTGTATGCGAACGTTAGAATCTATCACACCCGATCATCACGTGGTGCTTCGAAACAACGAACCTTCGCAACGGTGCACAGTTAGGGGGAACACTTTCTTGAAATTATTATAAGGGATCATCTTACTTACTACCGTCGTTCTAAGCAAATAAGATGCAAAACATGATAAACATCACATGCAATCAAATAGTGACATGATATGGCCAATATCATTTTGCTCCTTTGATCTCCATCTTCGGGGCACCATGATCATCTTCGTCACCGGCATGACACCATGATCTCCATCATCATGATCTCCATCATTGTGTCTTCATGAAGTTGTCACGCCAACGATTACTTCTACTTCTATGGCTAACGCGTTTAGCAATAAAGTAAAGTAATTTACATGGCGTTATTCAATGACACGCAGGTCATACAAAAATAAAGACAACTCCTATGGCTCCTGCCGGTTGTCATACTCATCGACATGCAAGTCGTGATTCCTATTACAAGAATATGATCAATCTCATACATCACATATATTCATTCATCACATCTTTTGGCCATATCACATCACATAGCATATGCTGCAAAAACAAGTTAGACGTCCTCTAATTGTTGTTGCAAGTTTTTACGTGGCTTAATAGGTTTCTAGCAAGAACGTTTCTTACCTACGTAAAACCACAACGTGATATGCCAATTTCTATTTACCCTTCATAAGGACCCTTTTCATCGAATCCGTTCCGACTAAAGTGGGAGAGACAGACACCCGCTAGCCACCTTATGCAACTAGTGCATGTCAGTCGGTGGAACCTGTCTCACGTAAGCGTACGTGTAAGGTCGGTCCGGGCCGCTTCATCCCACAATACCGCCGAAACAAGATAAGACTAGTAGTGGCAAGAAAAATTAACAACATCTACGCCCACAACTGCTTTGTGTTCTACTCGTGCATAGTAACTACGCATAGGCCTGGCTCATGATGCCACTGTTGGGGATCGTAGCGGAATTTTAAAAAAAATTCCTACGCATCACCAAGATCCATCTATGGAGTATACTAGCAACGAGAGGAAAGGAGTGCATCTACATACCCTTGTAGATCGCGAGCGGAAGCGTTCCAATGAACGGGGTTGATGGAGTCGTACTCGCCGTGATCCAAATCACCGATGACCGAGTGCCGAACGGACGGCACCTCCGCGTTCAACACACGTACGGAGCAGCGACGTCTCCTCCTTCTGGATCCAGCAAGGGGGAAGGAGAGGTTGATGGAGATCCAGCAGCACGACGGCGTGGTGGTGGATGTAGCGGGATCTCGGCAGGGCTTCGCCAAGCTTCTGCGAGAGGGAGAGGTGTTGCAGGGGGAGAGGGAGGCGCCAGGGGCTGTTGTATTGCTGCCCTCCCTCCCCCCACTATATATAGGCCCCCTGGGAGGGGGGGCGGGGCGCCGGCCTGGAACCCATCTACATGGGGGGGGGGTGGCTTCCCCCCCAAGCCAAGTGGGGCGCCCCCCACCCCTAGGGTTTCCAACCCTAGGCGCAGGGGGAGGCCCAAGGGGGGGCGCCCCAGCCCACTAAGGGCTGGTTCCCTTCCCACTTCAGCCCATGGGGCCCTCCGGGATAGGTGGCCCCACCCGGTGGACCCTCGGGACCCTTCCGGTGGTCCCGGTACAATACCGATAACCCCCGAAACTTTCCCGGTGGCCGAAACTGGACTTCCCATATATAATTCTTCACCTCCGGACCATTCCGGAACTCCTCGTGACGTCCGGGATCTCATCCGGGACTCCGAACAACTTTCGGGTTTCCGCATACTCATATCTCTACAACCCTAGCGTCACCGAACCTTAAGTGTGTAGACCCTACGGGTTCGGGAGACATGCAGACATGACCGAGACGCCTCTCCGGTCAATAACCAACAGCGGGATCTGGATACCCATGTTGGCTCCCACATGTTCCACGATGATCTCATCGGATGAACCACGATGTCGAGGATTCAATCAATCCCGTATACAATTCCCTTTGTCAATCGATATGTTACTTGCCCGAGATTCGATCGTCGGTATCCCAATACCTTGTTCAATCTCGTTACCGGCAAGTCTCTTTACTCGTACCGTAATGCATGATCCCGTGACTAACTCCTTAGTCACATTGAGCTCATTATGATGATGCACTACCGAGTGGGCCCAGAGATACCTCTCCGTCACACGGAGTGACAAATCCCAGTCTTGATCCGTGCCAACCCAACAGACACTTTCAGAGATACCCGTAGTGTACCTTTATAGTCACCCAGTTACGTTGTGACGTTTGGCACACCCAAATCACTCCTACGGTATCTGGGAGTTACACGATCTCATGGTCTAAGGAAAAAACACTTGACATTGGAAAAGCTCTAGCAAACGAACTACACGATCTTTTATGCTATGCTTAGGATTGGGTCTTGTCCATCACATCATTCTCCTAATGATGTGATCCCGTTATCAATGACATCCAATGTCCATAGTCAGGAAACCATGACTATCTGTTGATCAACGAGCTAGTCAACTAGAGGCTTACTAGGGACATGTTGTGGTCTATGTATTCACACATGTATTACGATTTCCGGATAACACAATTATAGCATGAACAATAGACAATTATCATGAACAAAGAAATATAATAATAAACATTTATTATTGCCTCTAGGGCATATTTCCAACATAGAGAGGGTCACGGCGAAAACTGGACGCACCTCGTGTACAAACTGGACAATCTTTTTCGGAGTATCAGGGTTTTCGGACGAGAACTCATTTGTTACACGGGCACTTCAATGTTTTTTAAACTTATTTGAACTCCAGCCTATTTTTGCATTCAGTATGCAGCATTCAAAGCGACGTCATCAATTTCCAACACGTTCTGACATCATTTGCTGTTTTTCAGTCAATTACCGATTTGTTTAGAGAGCTAAATAACCGTGAAATTGAAAATCACTACAAAATGAACCCTGAAAATGTTGGAACTTAGCATGGTATCATCATTTCACCCGCATAGCATGTGCAAAAGAGTAGAGAGGGTCACGGCGAAAACTGGACGCACCTCGTGTACAAACTGGACAATCTCTTTCGGAGTATCAGGGTTTCGGAGGAGAACTCATCTGTTACACGGGCACTTCAATGTTTTTAAAACTTATTTGAACTCCAGCCTATTTTTGCGTTCAGTATGCAGCATTCAAAGCGACGTCATCAATTTCCAACACGTTCTGACATCGTTTGCTGTTTTTCAGTCATTTACCGATTTGTTTAGAGAGCTAAATGACGGTGAAATTGAAAATCACTACAAAATGAACTGTGAAAATGTTGGAACTTGGCACGGTATCATCATTTCACCCGCATAGCATGTGCAAAAGAGTAGAGAGGGTCACGGCGAAAACTGGACGTTCAGTATGCATCATAATAAAACAGAAAAGACAAAAACTATATAAAAAATTACTCAAAAATAAATAGCAGAAAATAAATAATGCAGAAAAGAAAAAAACTATATAAAAATTGTTATATTCACAAAGAAACTAAATACAGCAAAAAAAATACTCAGAAATAAATAGAAGAAAATTATATAGAAAATTGTTGGGGCGCTGCTTAGTGGGCCTGCCAGAACTAGGGTTTGTAAATACAGGCCCAGAAGCGCCAGCAGGCTCACAGGCAGCGCGCCGAAGTTAGGCCCAGAAGCCTGCTATATAGAGAAGTTCGAAGGAGCAGCCGAGGCTGGGTTTATAAACCAGTGCGGCTGCCCTTCGCTCGGCGAGGTGGGACTAAACATTGTGCACCGCTGGTGGCAGCGCACAACCATTAGTACCGGTTGTTGGCTCCAACCGGTACTAATGCGTGGGCCTTTAATACCGGTTCAAGCCACGAACCGGTACTAAAGGGGGCCGTTTCCCGCCGCTTGACCTGATGAAAATTGGCCTTTAGTACCGGTTGGTGGCTTCAACCGGTACTAAAGGCCCCTCCTATATATATGACACTTACGAAAAAAATCAGTTTCATCGACCCATTTCTTCTCCAACTTCTTCGCGCGACATCGCCGCCGCCGCCGCGTCGTCGCCCATCGCGCGCCACCCTCGCCGGCCCCGCCGCCCGCCGTCGCCGTCGCCCCCGCCGCCCGTCGTACGCCGTCACCGCCGTCGCCCGTCGCGGCCGCCCCATACTACATCGCCGTCTCGATCGCGCCATCGCCCCCGGCCCGCCGCCCGTCGTCGCGCCGTCCCCGTCGCATCGCCGTCTCGCGCCGCCGCCCGGACGCCGCCGCCCCCCCGCTCGTACACACACACATACACACACACACATATTTTTTTAACTTATTTTTCTGTTTTCTGTTGTTTAGATTAATGTTAGATGAATTACGTAGATAAGAATGTTAGAATGTTAATGTTAGATGAATTGTATGGAAAAGATGTTAAATATTAATGTCAATTTTAGATGAATTAGCTAGATATTAATTAGGTGTATATATGAATTAATATAACTAGTTTATTTTTAGTATGAAAATTAATGGAACAAGTTTATTTTTAGTAAGAAAATTTAGGTATATGAGATTATTTGAACTTGTTGAATTAATAGAACTAGTTTATTTTTAGTAAATGCTTAGTTGAACTAGTTGAATTAGTAGAACTAGTTTATTTTTAGTAAGAAAATTTAGGTATATGAGATTTGATGATCTAATTAAAATATTACTATATATACCTACTTTATATACATATTTTAGTAAGAAAATTAATAGAACTAGTTTATTTTTAGTAAATTCTTAGTTGAATTAGTTGAATTAATAGAACTAGTTTATTTTTAGTAAGAAAATTTAGATATCTGAGATTTGATGATCTAATTAAAATATTACTATATAGAACTAGCTACTTTATTTTAGTAAAAAAATTAATAGAACAAGTTTATTTTTATTAAATGCTTAGTTGAATTAGTTGAATTAATAGAACTAGTTGAACTAATAGAAGTAGTTGAATTAGTAGAACTAGTAAGTGTTTAATGTTTCACCTATATGAACATAGGAAATGTCGTCTGACGACGAAAAAGATTTCATTAAGTGCGAATACTGTGAAGACCAGCGCAGCCTGTGCGACAGAAATTTCCTTGTTGATGATAGGCGCTTCAGCATCAAGCTGGATGAGACCTTCGAAGTGGATACAGTAAGTCACAACGACAAGTCTTTTTTCGTAATTAAGCATGACTTATATATGCTTCATTTGCTTCAACTTATAATTTTAAATTTTCACTATTCTACTAGCGCATCCCCTGCCATGCAAGAATTTTTGTCTTGGATAAGATAGGTTTCAGTGCTATGGAAACTATGGAGGTAAAGAGAGTTTACCTGAAGACCGAGCATGGTTATACTTTCAACGTCAAATTATACAATGCAGACACGTACACCTATTTTGAATGCAAAATTTGGCAAGCACTATGCAAGGCTTATGCATTTGAGCCTGATATGGTTATCACCTTTGATATTCGTCCGGAAGATGATATTGAAGGTAATAGAGACATCTGGGTCGATGTGCAGACGCCTCCAGTTCTACCATTATGTGAGTTTCTCAACCATATTTATGTCTTTGATATTGTTTATTCAAAAATAGTTGACAACTAATTTCTATTGACAGCTTATTTCCATTCAAGCAAACATGTCCGGCGCTTGGTAGACATGACCTACTACTGTCCCGGAGCTGAACTAAACTGCGAGGAGATAAGTCATTATGTTTCATGGCTTGAGGATCTTCATACTGTTAAGACAAATTTTCTTCCTGCACTTAGAAATGTTAGTACTCAAAACGTGCGACCAATAGTGATCGTATTGAACTACGGTCACATCTATTTACGAAAGATGGTAAGATTTTTACTATTTGTCCTCAGTGCATCTTTTGCATACATTATTTTTTTGCTAAACTTTCATTGCTCAGTATATTAATTACTATACGATGTTCTTCAACAAGGACTCCCGATGACAGTTGTGCCTCAGTGGATCGAGACTAAAGGTCACATGTCAATGGTTAGCTTACGGCCAAGATATCCTACATTGCACAGGAGTGCATTCAGGATTTCTAAAAGCGATGAATGCTTAATAGTGAAAGATTGGAGAAAAATTGTTAACGATCCCAGAGAAGTACTAGGGGGCAGCAATGAGAAGCGCAACCCACGATTAGGAGACAGGTTTATCTGCATGCTCCATTATGATGAATCAGGAGGGCTATACATGTTCTATGCTATTTTACCCGAGAGAGAGAGAGCAGCAGGAGTGATTTAGCTAGTTCATGCTCTTAGTACTTTTGTCCTCTCATGTCCGTGTTCTTCGTCCTGAACTTAATCTCAAAGGGTGATTTGCTTTTGTGGTGTTATGAACGCTTATAATATGATGACCATGTTGAACTCGATGATATCTTTGCTTCTGGTACAAGTGAATATTTTTTCTTTAAGCTAGTGTTGGTGCTGATTAGATAGCGGTAATGACTATGACGATTAAACGGTGGTAATGACGACTATGATGATTTTTAGCTAGCTAATTTACTGTTGTTGATGATATGATGCAAGAGTTTTTATATTAAAATGATGATGAGTTATTATATCATTTATAAAAGAAACCACAGATTAGTTTCAACTGGATGGTTCCTAGCTAAGTGATCAAGTATATGCCATATCCATATTATACTTGATCACTTAATTATAGGTGATCAAGTATAATATGGATATGGCATATACTTAATCACTTAGCTAGGATCCACATGCATCCAGTCGAAACTAATCTGCGGTACTTTCACCTAATGATTTAACAACTAAAATAATCACTAAATTAAATTGAAAATACAAAATTAAAGGAAAAATAAAAAATAATACCAAAACATCCCCAACCGGTACTAATGTCCTGCAGGCACCCGGGCCTGGCTCGTGCCACGTGGTGGCACTTTAGCGCCGGTTCGTGATGAACCGGTACTAAAGGGGGGGACCTTTAGTCCCCACTCTTTAGTGCCGGTTGTGGAACCGGCACTAAAGGCCCCTACGAAACGGCGCTAAAGCCCGGTTCTGCACCAGTGTGTCATCGTCATCGTTCATTGCAATCGCCATGGCACTGTGTGTTTTGGATAACTGTTAACTCTTAATCATATCTTGTGCACGCAACCAAACAACATGCACTAGTATGAGCACAACAAATGCAAGCAACCAAACACAGTGCATAGAGCCGTTGCTACTATGCAGGGAGAGGGGATGCAGGCAACCAATCAGCATGCAGATGATGATTTTTCGGCTGCATATGCTCAACCAGGTCCAACTGCGACAAGTATGCAAAGTGACAAAAAACAATGCCGGTAACTAAACGCGCCCTTTGTTTCTATGAAGATCGTACCCAAGGCTGACCTGTCGCTTGAGTCGGTGTTCACTGCTTGGTTCAGATTTAGACAACCGGTAGCAAAGATTACTTTGCTCACACCAAAGCTTTCTGCAAATTCGAATATTACCGTACCAAAAATCACTTTGCCTTCTGATTTAATTGCTTCAACAGGTTTTTCACCTTTTCCTATTCAATAAATAGATGGAGGATGATCAACAGTTGTGGTTAATGTAAAAGTTGGGTAAGCGTTCCTGCTCCCAACAGGGGAGCCACATGAGTATATATTGATAGATGGCTTGGGTTACAAGAGTTGGCAGAGTCTTATCTAACCAACAAGAGTACGGGAGATATTAAAGAGGAGATACAACACCAATGTCTACCTAACTACTCCAACCTGATATACAAGCTATTTGGCCCAACAGCCTCATAACATTGTGTTTAACATTCTCCCTTAATCTGAACTTCTCAAGTTTAGATTACGCTTAAACTCTTCAAACAGTCCTGTTGATAATGCCTTAGTAAACCCATCAGCCACTTGATCCTTTGAAGGAATGAACTGAATCTGCAATTCTTTGCTAGCGACTCTCTCTCTAACAAAATGATAATCAATCTCAATATGTTTCGTTCTTGCATGAAAAACAGGATTGGCAGAGAGATAAGTAGCACCAATATTGTCACACCAGAGGCACGGAGTTTGTTTGTGAAATATTCCAAGTTCTTTAAGCAAAGACTTAACCCATATAATTTCCGTAGTAGCATTGGCTAGTGCTTTGTATTCTGCCTCAGTACTTGATCTTGATACAGTGGCTTGTTTCTTCGCACACCAAGAGATTAAGTTGGGTCCAAAGAAGACTGCAAAGCCACCTGTAGACCTTCTGTCATCTAAGCAACCTGCCCAATCAGAACCAGAAAAGGCACTAACAAGTGTAGATGTTGACTTGGTGAATGTTAACCCAATGCTTAGTGTGTTCTTCACATATCTCAGTATGCGCTTAGCAGCACTCCAGTGAGCAGAAGTAGGTGCATGAAGATACTGACACACTTTACTTACATCAAATGAAATATCAGGCCTCGTGAGTGTCAAGTACTGAAGTGCTCCTACCAAACTCCTGTATTTAGTACCATCCTCTTGACCCAAAGGTACACCCTCTGTGAGAGACAATCTTTCTGAACTGGAGAGCGGCGTTGGTGATGTTTTATAGCCCTGCAATCCTGCCTTGCTCAAAAGATCACTGGCATACTTCTCTTGAGAGAGATGAAGACCACCTTCCTGGTTTCGCTTGACTTCAATACCATGGAAAAAGTGCAAGTCACCGAGATCTTTTAGAGCAAAATCTGACTGTAAATCTTGCAAGAGAGCTGTAACTACCTCATTGGAGGAACTAGTGACAATAATATCGTCGACATAGATAAGCACAAAAATAGTTGTGTTGGAACGACGATAAATAAACAGAGAAGTGTCAGACTTGGAAGGAACAAAACCAAGACTGCAATTTGGAGCTCAAGCGAGAGTACCATGCTCGTGGAGCCTGTTTCAGGCCATAAAGTGACTTATCAAGTCTGCAGACATGGAAGGGCCTGTTTGGATCTTCAAGCCCAGGAGGTTGTTTCATATATACTTCCTCTTCCAGAACACCATGAAGAAACACGTTCTGTACATTTAGTTGATGAAGGCACCAGCCACGAGACACAACAATGGAGAGAACCAGGCGAATAGTAGCTTCTTTAACAACGGGACTAAAGGTATCCTCATAGTCAAGTCCATACCTCTGTTTGAATTCTTTTGCAATGAGACGTGCTTTATAACGATCAATGGTACCGTCTGACCTCCATTTGATGCAGAAGACCCACTTGCAATCAATAAGGTTTGTACCTGGAGAGGAAGGAACAAGGTGCCAAGTATGATTTTTCTGAAGGGCACAAAACTCCTCATCCATGGCATGTTTCCATTTTGGATCAGCAAGTGCTTCATGAATAGTGCGAGATTCTCCTGCAGATGTATCAGATACGACCAAGCCATATTTAGTTTTGTAATTAACAGAATGAGTCGTGCGTGTTTGAAGTCGTGTACGAGGTGGCTGCAGCGGCACAAAAGATCCAGGGAGGGCAGAATCCTCCTAGACAGGTGAGCCGCCCAAATCTACAGTGAACCGAGGCGATCCCGAGGCGGCTGTCACGGTCGGATCTTCTGTGGCAGAATAAGAGGGCGTGGAAGAAGGACGTGCCACAGAAGATCCAGGAGAACCCAGTGAGGATGGCTCGGGTGGAGCGCTGGTCCCAATGGCGCAGGGGCGGGCTGTGGCCTGGTGTAGACGCGCGGAGTCGGCGCGTAGCGCCCGGAGGGTGGGTCCCGGTCGGTCGGGCTGTCCCCTGGTAGTGGGTGGCGCGACGCGCACGTGTCCACCGCAGGTTGACGCCGAGCGGGGGAGACAGGACCGGTACAGGCCGCCGATCCCAAAGCGGATACGGGTCCAGACTGGCGCTGCGATCCCGAGGCATATTCGGGAGCAGTCTGCCTCACCGATCCCAAGGGAGATTCGGCCGGATCTGCCGCGTCCATATCAGGGGCGTGCTACTCAATATTTTTAGAATTTTTTTTACCCTTCTCCACGCCATGTGTTGCACTGTTTAGTCCTGTAGCAGAAAGCTCATGTGGAACCAGAGAGGAATTAGTCAATATGGAATCATCATTATTAACACCCACACAATCATTGCCAAGAAGATGAGAAGGAAGAAGAAGGATTTCCTTCTTGAGAAGAGCGCCAATGTTGGGATGGAGTTTTTGAAAGGGAAACTGGGTTTCGTCAAACACGACATCACGAGAGATGTACACACGTCCAGTGGATACATCAAGGCATTTGACACCTTTGTGTTGAGCACTATAACCAAGAAAGACACACTGTTTGGAGCGAAAGCTAAGTTTGCGAGAATTGTAGGGACGAAGGTTGGGCCAACAGGCACAACCAAAAACCCTTAGAGTGTGATAATCTGGGGTGACATGCAAGAGGCGTTCAGTGGGTGTTTCATTGGAAATAGTTCGACTTGGCCACATATTAATGAGGTGAACGGCGGTAAGAAAAGCTTCATCCCAAAATTTGAGGGGCATAGAGGCATTAGCCAGAAGAGCTAATCCTACTTCAACAATATGCCTATGCTTACGTTCAGCAGAGCCATTTTGTTGGTGTGTGTGAGGGCATGACACATGGTGAGATATGCCTATTTGTTGAAAGAAAGAATTCAATTTTTCATACTCACCACCCCAGTCTGATTGCATGGCAATGATTTTTCAATCAAACTAGCGTTCAACGAGGGCTTGAAAGTTGAGAAAAACTTGAAACACATCTGAACGCTTTTTAAGAAGATATATCCTAGTATATTTGCTAAAATCATCAATAAAGCTCACATAATAAGAGTGTCTACCAACAGAAGTGGGTGCTGGGCCCCAAACATCAGACAAAACAAGTTGCAAGGGTTTTGTAGACACACTAGTAGAGACAGGATATGGTAGTTGATGACTTTTTGCTTTTTGGCATGAATCACAAATAGTTTCTAGATTTCTCTCACCAACAAGTGGGAGTTTATTCCTACTAAGAATTTGATGAACAGTAGCAAAGGATGGATGACCTAATCGACTATGCCACCTCTCAGCAGAAAGCTTGATGGCACCATAGACTTGTTTATTGAATTTGCAATACTTGGGAAGCAACGAGAGCCCTTGCACACAGATACCCCTATGAAGAACCCTCTTCGTGACCTGATCCTTGATCAAAAAGAAGAAAGGGTGAAACTCTAGAAACACATTATTATCAAGAGCAATGCGATGAACAGATATGAGATTCTTAGTGGCATTAGGAACATGCAGAATGTCATTGAGTTCAAGATTTGTGTGTGGGGTTTCAATGATTGATTTACCAATGTGACTAATTTCCATACCTGGACCATTTGCAGCTGTGTAGATTTGGTCATTGCCACGGTACTTTTCATGCATCGTCAGCTTGTCCAGCTCGCCAGTGATGTGGTTGATGGCACCTGTATCCATATACCAATTTGTATCTACACCATATGACATGTCAGCAGTAGCTGCAACCTTTTTCTTTTGAGAATCGTCATCAGCGTAGCGCCAATCACAATCTTTAGCTATGTGGTTTGTCTTTTTACGGATCTGGCACTTCCCTTCATATCCCTCGTAGCCTTGAAAATTGCGCCCCCGATTGTTGTTGCCGGGGGGGGGGGGGCGCCTGTTGTTTCCATCACGAGGGTTGCCCTGGTAGTAGCCGCCACCCCCACCAGGATAGCCGCCACCACCACCATTGTGGTAGCCGCCGCCAGGGTAGCCGCTGCCACCACTGTTGTTTGGGTGGTAGCCGCCGCTACCGCCCTGGTTGTTGCCGCCGTTGTGGTAGCCACCACCACCACCGTACTGCCCACCGCCGCCTCCATACTGGCCGCCACCACCACAAGATCCATCACCACCTCCACCACTCCGCTGGTTTTGGTAGTTTTTGGTGTTTCCCTGGCGACCATGGGATGCAGCGTTCGCCGATGATTTGAAGGATCCGGCGTTTGTACCATGGAACATCTCGACTCGCTAATCGAAATTTGCCACCATGGAGAATAGGATGTCGACGGAGACCAGTTCTGTTCGCGCATCGAGCGCCGAGATGATGGGCTGGTACTCCATGTCCAACCCGGCGATGATGAAGGAGAGCAGTTCATCCTCGCCGATCGGCTTGCCCACCGCCGCAAGCTCGTCGGAGAGGGCCCTCATATGACCAAAATATGCAGCCGCCGTCTAGGAGCCCTTCTGGGAGTTGGTGAGGGCGACCCGTATGTTGTTGGCGCGCGAGAGAGACATGGCCGAGAACATGTTCCCAAGCGCGGTCCATATCGCATGTGATTTCTCAAGCGAAGCAACCTGGACAAGAACTTCTCTGGATAGGTTTCTGAGGAGGTAAGCAACGATCTGTTGGTCTTGGATGAGCCATTGGGAGTAGGCAGGGTTCACGACAACCTGATCCTTCCCTTCGGTGTTTTTGGTGGTGAGAGTTTTTTGTGGTTCTTCAATGGTTTGATCTAGGTAGCCGAAGAGGCCGGCACCCATGATCTGTGATCTTGCCTGTGCGCGCCATAGGATGTAATTGGTTCGGGTAAGTGGTTCGGAGGTGTTGTAGTTGAGGCTAGAGTAGGTGGCGGAGGAAGACGAAGACATGGCTGATGGAAGGAAAGTAGGCTAGGGTTTTGGCGCAGGTTGGAGGAAGGTCGCTAGGGTTCTTGGCGCAGGCAGATCGAACTAGATGTGGCGGAAGAGGTTGCTCTGTATACCATGTAAAAGTTGGGTAAGCGTTCCTACTTCCAACAGGGGAGCCGCATGAGTATATATTGATAGATGGCTTGGGTTACAAGAGTTGGCAGAGTCTTATCTAACCAACAAGAGATTTTATAGGAGATATTAAAGAGGAGATAGAAGGAGATACAATACCAATCTATCCCTAATCCCTAATCCCTAATCCCTAATTTTTTTAATAATAAAGCACGGATTGACTTTGTCGGGTTCACCGTCACAATACGCTTCTTCCCGAGAATTTACGCTTTCCGTGAATTTTATAATTTTCTCCGTTTGCATACAAATCCACGTTTTCTTCGTCGGTTGGTCCGGTCCGTCGCGATCCTTCCAACGTCAAGTGCTTGGGCCACATCGCCACATTGGGCCTCAGCCCGCTATCAGGCTGTTGTGAAAATAAAGAAGGTGGAGAAAAATAATTGCTCACGGGGGATCGAGCTCACAACCTCCACTTCAATGTTGATCGCTGCCACCAATTGAGACAAGTCATGTTTACATGTAAAAGTAGAGAGGATACGTATACATAGCGATCATGCTTCCCAAAAAGTAGGAATTAAGGGAGAAGAGGAATTATAAAGGAGAATTAAATCGGGCGCTCATATATGGAAGGAATGAAAGGGAAAATTATGGGGAGAGAGATGGTTTGGTGAAATTAATGGGAGAGAGACCAGATCAAATCGCAGCAATCCCGAATTATGGGAGAAAGACCCCAATTAAATCTCGCTCATACTACAAGTGGAATGGAATGGAGGAATTAATTAAAGGCGGATTGATGGATTTAATGGAGGCCGATTATTAATTAAAGAGACCGATTAAATCGGCATTCATGCACAATGCCTGGAATGGGTCCAAAATGTGCCAATATTCCACATGTTTTTTTAAATTACAATATTCCACAAGTTGAACAGAGAAAGATACTACAAGTGGCACGCAGGCTAAGATATCGGTTGTGATCTAGAAAAGTAGGCATGATAAACAGTGTACACATGTTTAATAAAATAAAAAGGAAAATAGATAATGGAAGATGAATATATTGAAAGTTTTTCAAAAAAAAGAAATATACTTACTCCTTATATGCGACAATCATTGTGTACCAAATGGTTTAAGGCGTGACTGGTACGCGATTACTCCGAATATCAATGTTTTCTCTTTTTGTTGGACGTTGCTTATCTCCTTTGATTACTAAGCCTTTTAATATCTTTGATTTTTTACTTCCTGTTTTGATGTCAGCTTCACGTTAGCTTCACAAGTGAAACACGAACACGAGGTGCATCATTTTGCTTCTAACCTCAGGGAATTTCTTTTCTTTCTTGAAGTATTAGCGAATTATCACTCTTTGTGTCAAGAATATGGTCCTTGGTACTTTAATTTACTTCTAATATTGTTATGCTACCTGCAACATTATTTAAATAGTAAATTGTATTTTGAGTTTATAACCATTTTCATTTTGTACCGTTGCAACGCACGGGCCTTTTTGCTAGTATCTACCTAACTACTCTAACGTGATATACAAGCTATTCGGCCCAACAACCTCATAACATTGTGTTTAACAGTTAAGTCAATCTTAGAGGAAGATTCATTTTCCCTCGTTGTGCATGCCTTAGACGTGCAGAGCGCACTCTGTAAAACCTTGCACCATCTTCTCGTGATGCTCGCATACTACAATTAGTGGAGAAACTAAGTCGCAAAACCAGAGCATGGATGCATTTCCCAACGCCTACCATTCACAGCATAACAATTTCCATTTCTCAAACACAACTTGTCCGTATTGGTTTGGGTGCTACACTCTAGTAAGGAGAGCTAATACTAGGACTGGTCATAGTGGGAGTAACTTAGCTAGTAACATAGCGCATTTTAAGAAAAGTTTATTTATGTGATATTTAGTTAATAAGGAGAGAACTATTTGGAGTAACATAATATGTTATTGTAACATAACACAACCCAAAGCAAAATGAGTCTACAATCTAATAAATGCAATCATCTATGATACTGCTTTTATGTACTTTGCACTATGAAGACAAATCTAATATGCAGAGTAAAAAGACCGGAGGGAGTAACATACCACATGAATCAAAGCCATGTGCAGTGCAGTTTGGTTTGTCGGGGTGGCCCTGTTTAACGGACAGTTAGTGAGTGTCGTTGGCTATTCATGAACCTAAAATTAAGACAATAGTCCAACTGTTTTCAATGCCGGTATTTTGCAAAATAAATAGTCTGAAATATTTAAATTTGACTATATATTTCTTACTTTTAGAGTATAATACAACTTACCTCTAGAAATATACAAAGCCTACTTTTCCAGCTAGCCATAACCAAAACACACATATCAATGTCTGTTCCCAGAGGAAAATAAGATGCATCGTCTACACCAGCAAAAGGCATATTTTAACGCCATGAAAAAAACATTCTGCACGAGTTGTTGAGAGTAGCAAGCGTGAATGCTTCAGGCTCGTCGAGCAAGCTGTCAAGATCGCTGGTATAGGAGGTGGTGAACAGCCCCCATTACAGTCTGGTCGTCCCATCTTTACATCTTATCCCTAAGCTGCATAAACAAAGCCAACAAATCATTAGCCCTTGAGGAACAGATTCCACCGGGATACATACATCCCTAAAAATCAACCAAGCGAAAGTTGCAGAAAGGCATGTGAGAGTATGTATAGCCGGGCTCCTCAAACACGCGATGTATGTCTCGGCTCTTCAAACCAGCCATATACGTCTGGGCTGACCGATACCGATCATATGTAGCTCAAATTTAGGACGGATATGAGGAGACCCGGACACATTCAGGCGCGTCTGCCACGTTGGACTAATGTGCGGTACCCACACATACGCTCGTTGTTACCCAACCGTATGGTGAGGACGCCACTCTGGTGCGCCGCCCGAGGGGCGAAATCCGACTATCATCCTACACCTTCCATAGATTGATAAATTTTAGGTCATCCACTTAAGAAAAATCCTTACCGTCCTACAATTCTCTGTGCTTGAAAGCCCAACAAGAGTTTACCAAAATAGAAGTGTGTAGTAGACATCACTCGCCGTTAGCAACACCCGGTTGTCATATCACAACAACGTGGTCGTTGTTGCAGCGTCTCATGAACGCCGTTGCTGCTCACTGTTATAGCAACGGTTTGCAACAATGTGGTCACAACAACAACGGTAGTATATATAGGCAGCGCCACTCCGCCCTGTAAGAGCATCTCCAGCCGCGCCCCCAACAAGGCCCCCCAGGCGATTTTTCGGCCGCCGGCGCCGAAAAATCGGCCCAGTCGCGCCCCCATAGGCCCATTTTTCGTCTGCTCGGGCCGAAATTGGCGCCGGCGGACCCAGGCCGAACCTGTCGCGCTGGGGGCGCTTGGGGGCGCCGGCCGAATCGTTTTTGGTGCGAAAATCGGCGGGCCCTCCTTGGCAGCGACTCGGCTCTTCTCGCCGCTTCGTCGTCCTCATTGCCTCAGTTCCCGCGGCGGAATCAATGCCAAAGCTGCCGCGCGCTGCCGCGCCGGTCAGCCTCCTCCATTGATGCCTCACGGGCGGCGCAGTGAAGATGGGACGACGCGCGTCCCTCGCTCGCCATGCATACACACGGCGGCCACGCGTACGCGCACTCGACGGGGTATGATCGCTACTGTTGATAGGTCGATCGGAAAAGAATAAGTTCCAGGACTGAACAGAAAGAAAGTACTCTAACACTTTCTTCGCCATTCTTTTCTATGAGGAGCTCTATTTTGCTAATCGATATCTTCAAGAGTTCCCTAACCCCCTGACTGAGAGTGCTATGATGGGCTATTGAAGTTCGTCCCTGCGGCACGGTGGGGCAGTGCAAATCCTTTCATTAATGAAGTTCCGCCTTGACACTCCCATTATTGGCTTCCTTCCCTGGGGCGCTGATTACAACTCTGTCCTTGGATGGACCATAGGCCTGATGCTAGGAGAGTGTAGTTCGAGCATTCTATTGTGTGCTCGATCCGTGATACGCAAAGCAATCTCAGCGCCTCCGCCTATATAAGCCGCCCCCCAGCGCGCCGGTGACGCACAGACTCTCCACCGCCGACGCCCCGTTCCTCCCCCGTTCCTCCCTCTCTTCTCGCCGTCTCCACTTCAACCATGGCCGAGCGCTTCCCAGGTGTCGGTGAGAACGACACCTATGGGATCACGGGAATCCCTACTACGGTTGGTGGGGCGCGGGGTCGTGAGAAGAGCTGGTCTAACAGGAAGCACACAGATCGTTTACCCAGGTTCGGGCCGCGAGGATGTGTAAAACCCTAGTCCTGCTTTGGTGGATGTATTGAGTGTTCTTGAGCCTTCGAACTAGGTACGGTGGCTGTGTAGTTCAAAAGAGCCGAATCCCCCTCTAGTACGCCATGGGCCTCCTTTTATACTCGAAAGGGGCTTTCACAGTGGCACATAGGAGGTGGAAAGGCCTATAGTACTATGACAGGAACGAGGCCCGTCCCGTCCGTCGCCGCTCTTCCTCGCTTCGACACGCGCCCTGGCCAGCGATGCATGCAGCGCCATGTAGGCAGGCAGGCAGCCGAGGTGGCGCGGTGGTAGGGTCTCCGCGAAGATCTGCATGCCGCCACGCAGGCGCTTGCTGAGTTGGCCTGGGAGCCGCATGTTGCCACGCAGGTGCCTGCCTAGCTGGTCGGGCTGGCAACTGCATGCTAATGGCGGTGGAAACTTGGCTGGTGCGGGCCTGGCAGTGGCCCCGCTGATGTTCTCGGCAAGGGCCTTGTCGGGGGCCCGGTAAGGGCCTTGCCGTGGCGCGCAGTCATCCCCGGCAAGGATCTTGCCGGGGGTCTTGTGGCTTTCCTCGGCAAGGATCTTGCCGAGTATCATTGTCTTCCAATCCTCATCTGATCTTGCATCTCTATGGTCTTGACAAAAGATCTGCATGCCACCACGGAGGTGCCTCCCGAGCCCTGGTCCCAACGTAATTGGTTGGGTTGGAACCTGTGGGCTCAAGGGTGGTTCACTCTGTTGGCGTTGGGCGAGCTGCCCCGGCAAGGGTCTTGCCGGAGCCGCTGAGGCTGCCTCGGCAAGGGTCTTGCCGGGGGAACCTGCTTCGTCCCTCTGTTCTTTGTGTTCTCGGCCTTGGCGTTGTCTTGTTTGTCTTGGGCTTCGGCTTCTCTCCGGCTTCCCTCCTTTGCCCTGCTACGTGTGGCCGTGGCGCGCGGCTCTGACTGCCCGTGCACAAGTAAAGGGGTCAAAAGGAGAGCCCCTACTTTTGTACACCGACAGGAGCCCCCGGGCCTGGGCCACACATAAGCGCAGCACATTGTTGGGCCAGGCCCAGAACGGTGCGCGGGCAGGTGGGGCAGATTTTACCGCAGTAACTCTTCGTCCGCTGCGCTTTCCCACGACCCGCACGAGACGTGGAGGGTCGTGCGTGACGTGGGGGTCATGCGTGGGGCGGTTTCCGCATGCATGCATCACATCGTGGTAAAGAGGCGGCTCGCGCCTTCCCCATAAAAAGAGGGAGGCGTGGAGGCACGGCTCCATTTACTGGATGGACTCGGGTCACAGTCTTCAAGGCGCCCACGCCCCCGATCACGGGGCGGGGAACGGTCGCCTCACCTGTCCTTTCGACCCTGCTCGCTCGCCACGCGTCCTTCATGCAAGTGGCGGGCTGTGGAGGCGGGAAACCGGGCCGTCGCTGATTGGGGCAGTGGGTCGGTCCTGATTCCCTGCGCCTCTGACGGCTGGATTGGCTGAGTGGGGCGGCCGAGTCTCGACCCCACCCCTTTATAAGGAGGGGGAGGGAGGGCGTCATCCCACATTCCTTTAGTATCCATCCTCCTTCACCTTTGCTTCTTTCTTCCACCTGCCATGGCGAGAGGAGGTGCTGGGCCTTCGACGGTGGCGGCGAGGGTCGCTGCTCGTCAGCGCGTCCCTCCTTCCCACGAGCCCGTGGCGGCGGAGCCAGCCACAAGAGGAAGGGGAGGGGGCGTGACCGAGGTTGCCGCGGTGGTCGGGGGAGAGGGGGACGAGGTGGCGCGGCGGCTGTGCCTCCGCCAGCGGTGCCTCCCGCGATTGAGGGTCACGTCGGGCACCGGCCCCACGAGTTCTTCATCAGGCTGCGCCGGGCACCGCATCGTCGTCTCCATCTCCCCACCCCCTTCGCACAGGAGACGGAGCTCGATCCGCCCCAGACCCTCAGATTGCACATGAGGGGCTGCGGGACCGGCGGCACGCGGGTCGACGTGGAGTTCCCCGCTCCGCATGTTATGTATCTCCGTCGCGGATGGAAGACATTTGCCTGCATCCATATCCTGACGGTGGGGCTCGTCCTCTACTTCAAGTTAGTGGAGGGCGGCCTGCTCTCCATCAAGGTCTTCGGAGATCTTGGAACTCGCCTGAAGTGCTGCGTGGAGAGCTCCTCCGACGATGAAGATTCCTCCTCAAGCGGGAGTGACGAGGAGGACATCGACGACGAGGGAGTCGAGCGGCAGGATGCCGACTCCGACTTCGACTGACCGCGTCGCCGCTCCCTCAGCCACGCGCCCTGCCGAAAGGCTTCCTCGCCAAGCTCTCCATCGGGGCGCTCCCCGCCGTCTTCTTGGGTGGCTGGCGTAGGAGGGTCGGGGAAGGCGAAGAAGGCGGGTGGCGGCCGTCAAGTCGGAGTACGCGGGCACCGACGCCTTCGTCGCGTATTTCCGGCCCGCTGCCTCGTCTTCCAGCTCCTTTCCCGGCACCAAGATGTTCTCTTGGTGCCTTCGGCTCCTCGCACCTTGCCTAGGCGCCCCTTTTGCCCTCTGCTGTCTTGCTCCACCTTCTGAGGAGAGGGACAAGAAAGGGATTACGGGCACCTTATCTCTTTTTAGTTTGTAAGCCTGCGGGCACTTGTTAGATTTAAAGCTTGTAATCCCCTTGCTCATGTTTTTCTTTCCATACGAACTGTACCTGTATGGGACATTTTTAATGAAAAAAGGGGTGCTTGCCGGGCTTTTTGTGCGTGAGCGAGGCCCATGCCAAGAACGAGTCCTTGTTATTTCTAAGATAAACATTGTCGCCCGGCAACAGGCCTTGCCATCCCCCCACTTCGGTCGACCATTCTCGCGCTCTTGGCGGAGGCAGGGGCGAAGTAGAGCTAGGCTCTTCGTTCATCTCCTCGCCACCGCGACTACTACCAAATTCCGACCCAGGAGGTAGCTCTCGGGTACAGGAAAGGGGGAGCACGGTGGTTTTAAGAACATAAACGAGGTTTCACATGTCCCAGTTCCATACGGAAGTGCATAACAGGGGGTGAAAGACTTATCTGAATCCGCAGCCCCCGGCAACCTTGTCTTGCCGTGGTTGGATCCTTGTGTCTTCAGCCCCCGGCAATCCTGGCTTGCCGGGGCCAGAGCGCCGGTCCGTCCTCTTTCTCCCAAGTGGCTCAGGAGAAGTGTCCACGTGCCCTGCGAACCAAAGAGGACAGAAAGACGCACACTCGACCTCTAGGCTAGGGGTTAGTCGCCGCTAAGCACTATCAACCCTAACCGAGGGAGAGACTCAACCTAGCATGCATGCTATAACTTAGGGCGCCAGCGCTTCATTTATTTATGCTCAGGGTCTGCGCATGGCTTTTTACAGAGGGTTACATGCGTTGCCGGCAAAGCTTGTACAAAAGGTGGCTTGCCGGGAGGCCCGACAAGCCGCGCCTTATGGGTAAAACTTGCGAAGATGCTCGATGTTCCAGGAGTTGCTCACTGGGACAACATCTTCGGTCTCTAGGCGGACTGCGCCGGGCCTGGTGACTCGTATTACCCGATAAGGGCCTTCCCACTTCGGCGTCAACTTGTCGGAATTCTTGGCAGACTGAACAAGCCGAAGAACAAGGTCGCCTTCCTCAAAGCTTCGGGCATGGACCTTGCGGCTATGGTAGCGACGCAAGGCCTGCTGGTAGCGCGCTGCTCTCACAGCCGCCCGAAGACGATCTTCCTCAAGCAGCGTTGCGTCATCTTGCCGCAATTGCTCTTGCTCAGGCTCGTCATAAGCGAGCACTCGAGGTGACCCGTATGTGAGTTCCATGGGGAGAACTGCTTCTGCCCCGTATATCAGGGTAAAGGGTGTCTGGCCGGTGGCTTGATTTGGCGTCGTCCTGGTCGACCAAAGAACCGCCGGTAACTCATCAATCCAGCGTCTTCCTCTCTTATTGTAAGTACATCTAGTGCCCCTTAGTGATTTTGGTGTATTGAAGACTTATAGGTTAAGGTACTAATGTGTTTATGAGTATACACAGGACTATAAGTCTATGAGGAGTTTGATATTTACAGAGAAAGTCGACCCCTAAAAATGAAGTTCTTCGACTGAAGACTTTGGATTTCTGATGACTTTCTGAAGACTTCGAAAGTCAAGAAATTGGTGTGACCTTGAAGACTTGGTATTCATTTGAGGAACATGAAGCGTGAAGACTTTTGTTTTTGCAGTTTCATTTTCTCTTTCTTGAGTCATAGTAAACACCGTACTGTTAAAGGGGGTCGAGGAAATACTAAGGAAAAATTTCCATGTGATGCTCAACTCAAAATCCTACACCTACCAATCCCTTCGAGTGAAGCCATTGGAAATCTCATATAGTTCAGTCATATTCTTCAGTGACAGAGACGAAGTCCTTCTGGTCTCTGAGGGATTTGTTTTGACTGAGGAGTTAGGAATTCGCCAGTGATGATTGCCTACACAGTGAGGAACATGATAGCCCTGAGGAAGTTGATACTCAAACTTCCGACCGTTGTTGTGCTATGCGCCAGCTGTCCCAAAATATCTACCCACCTAACGGTCATATCATTGAAGGGCATTTATGTCTTATCATGTCGGGCTGCTCCCTAGGCTATAAATAGCCGCCCCCTACAACCACTAGCTAGTTGGCCGCTCCGAGAGAAACTGACACTTGTCATTTGAGAGCATCCCATCCTCCGAGGACTTTGAGCGAAAATCATCGAGTGAGGAAAACCCAAACCCAAACACCTACAAACCCAAAGTGATTGAGCATCACTGAAGAGATTGATCCTGCGTGGATCCGACGCTTGTTACCTTTGAAGACTGTGCTTCCTCCAGACGGTTAGGCGTTATGGTCTAGAGCATCCAAGAGGAAATTGTGGATCGCCGAGTGACCGAGTTTGTGAAGGTTCGGAAGTCACCTGAAGACTTACCACGAGTGATTGGGTGAGGTCTGTGTGACCTTAGCTCAAGGAGAATACGGTGAGGACTGTGTGTCCTCAGGTTTAAATACCTAGCCAACCAGACGTACAACTGAGACAGCAGTTGGAACTGGTCTATCAAATCATTATCTTCGCCAAGCCTACTGGTTCTATTTCCTCAACTCTTTCATTTCCTCATAACTGTGTTTGAAGACTTTGACTGAAGACTTTCTCAATTTCCTCAGTTCAATTTCTTCAGTCTGTTTGTCTTCATCCTGTGTTATCCTGTGTTTACGCTTTCTGTACTCTATGCTTGTCTTCATTTCATCATGATGACCATGCTTGTGTTTTGCTATGTTTACTTTTGAGTACTTATTCAGCTGCAAGTAGTTCTTCGCCAAGGAATTTACTCACCCGCAAATTCCTCAGTGAAGAATTCATAAAAATCGCCTATTCACCCCCTCTAGTCGATATAACGCACTTTCAATTGGTATCAGAGCAAGGTACTCCCTTGTTCTGTGTGATTTTGGTTTAACCACCTGGAGTTTTAGTTATGTCGACCGCAGGTATGATCAAGGTCTCTGCTAGGTGTCCTACCTTCGATGGGACGGATTACCCCTACTGGAAGAATAAGATGCGAATGCATCTTGAGGCAATTGATAACGATCTCTGGTATGTTGTGGAAAATGGTGTTCCCTCAGTCACACCTTCTCTGAATGCTGATGATGTGAAGAGATTCAAGCAACTCGATTCTCAAGCGAAGAATATCATTTGTGGCCATCTGAGCAAAGGACAGTATGGAAGAGTGAGTGCTTTGGAAACTGCTAAGCTTATCTGGGATAGGCTGTCCAAAGTGAATGAAGGAGTCTCAACACAGTGTGACTCTCGAGTTGACGTTCTTCGCAATCTCTTCAACCGCTTCAAAAGACTCGACAATGAAAATGTTCAACAAACCTTCGATCGCCTCACTGACATCTCAAATGAGCTTCAAGCACTTGGTACCACTGACATCACTGACCATGAGGTGGTGAAGAAATTGCTGAGATCGCTTGATTCCTCATTTGATACTCTGGCATTGATGATACAAGAGCGTGCTGATTACAAGTCACTTGATCCCGCTGATATCCTCGAGAGGCTAAATACTCATGAGCTCCAACTTGCTGAGAAGAGAGATCTCTATGGTTTGAGCTATGGCAGATCACGTGCCCTGAAGGCCAAGGTCGTCTCTGAATCTAAAGGTGAAGATTCTGGTAGTAGCCTTGGTGATCCTGAAGAACTGAGTCAGGAGCTAGCACTACTCGTGAAGAAATTCCAAAGGTTCTCAAGACGTGGTCGCTTTGGAAAAACCTCAAGGAGCAATGATTCCTCATCGAGTGACTACAAGAAGAGGCTTTTCCACAAATGCAAGAAACCTGGTCACTACATTCAAGATTGTCCTCAGTGGGAAAAGGAATCAAAGAAGAAGAAATACAAGGATTACAGTTCCGATGATGCAAAGAAGAAGAAGAAATCCTCAAAGTCTTCATCATCAAAATCCTCAAAGTCTTCATCTCACAAGAAGAGCAGCTCCAAGAAGGCTCGGGCATTCATTGGCAAGGAAATGGACTCTGAGGCTGAATCTGAGGAACATGAGGAAGAGGAGGCATCTGAGGAGTCCGAGTCTAGTGTGGCGAGTCTAGCTCTCGCTACTGCATTCGTCCGCAAGTCTATCTTCAACTCTGAAGAAAATGGCTTCACCAACAAGGCTGATGAAGGCCATGATGACTACGCTCCCACCTATTGCTTCATGGCAAAGGGTGCCAAGGTACTGAAATATACCTCCTCTGAATCAAGTGAGAATGAATCTGATGAAAACCTCAAGCCCAGCTACTCTAAACTTGCTAAGATTGCTGTGAAACAACAAAGGGCTTTTGAAAAGGTTCAAAACATGCTAGACAAAAGTGATGATACGTTGGATGAAGAAATGGATCGCACTAAAACCTTGACTGAAAATCTTCAGAGACTTCAGACTAGGTTTGACAACCTTCAAGGTCATCATAACACTCTCTTATCTGATCATGAGAAGCTTTCTTATGAATTTCTTCAGAGAAAGCAAGATCTTGAAAAGCTAAGAGTGAGTTATGAAGATCTTCAGAAGGAGCGCGATTCATTACTTGCTCAACAAATCAGCGCTTCTCAGGAAGAATTTGTTCCTCCATGTTTGAAATGCATTGAATGTGAATCTGCTAATTCTTCACCTGAATGTTCAAATGCTTCTAATGCTACAAATTCTTCAACTGTCTCTGCTATCACTAATTCCTCATCTGAGGACATTGCTAGTATCACTGATGATGCAGGGCTGAAGGAATTGTACATGACAGGCATGTACAAAAGCCTCAAAGGGCATCAGACTCTTTGTGATGTGCTTAAAAAGCAGATCCTCAACAGTAACCCTAGGAAAGAGGGTATTACCTTTGAGAGGAAACTCAATGCTGATGGTACATATTGGAAGCCTGAGCAGTACCCCCAAACCTCATGGGTTGCTGCAAAGGGACCTCCAGTTGATCCATCCAATTGATCTGGCTTTACATGTGAATCTCCTCATTCTTCTGATGAGTCATTTGACTCCAACTATAAACTGTTCAAAAATCAGAATGGTGAAGTATTTGCTAGATATGTTGGCACTAACTGCAGGAACGGTTCTCCTATGAAGAAAATCTGGGTTCCCAAAAGGTGCCTTGAAAGTCTTGAGGGGAATGTCCTCATGACACCACCTGTGAAGAGTAGGAACCCCAGATCAAATTCTTCATATGGATCCAAGTCCTCATACGGACCAAATTCCTCACATGGATCAAATTCCTCAAAAGGATCAAAATCCTCATATGAATATCATCGTGCTAACAACTCTGTTTCGCAGGGAAGAGCTAAGGGCTATGAATATGAGCATTATTCTTCTAACCATTATGTTCATAAGTCCTCGAAGAATTTCTCTGCTTATTCATATGCTTATCCTAGCTCCTCTTATGGGAAACAAAATGGACTGGCTTCTATGCCACCTTTCTCATATGGAGCTCGCAGAGTGATGAACTCTTTGCCACCCCTTCAGATGTGGGTGGTGAAGAAAAAGAACTAATCTCTTATGCAGGGTCAGGTCTCCAGACGTGCGTAAACGTCTGAAGAATTTGCTAGAGACCCGAGAGTGCCTGAATGGACGCAGGCTAATCATGAAGAAATGAACTCTCATTTCTCACGTCCTTATACTGCTTTATCTGTTGCATTGCTTGATGAAATTGATCTGATGAATTGATGTCATATTCTTCACTGATGAAGTGCATGAAGTTCGTAAGTTGCACTAATTCATCTGCAGGATGATCAACCCAAAGCCACTGAGTGGGTCCTCGATAGTGGATGTACAAATCACATGACTGGTGACAAGAATCTATTGATGGATGCTCCCTTATCACCATCGCATCTGAAGCATATCATCTTCGCTAACAAAGGCAAAAGTTAGGTATTGGGTCTAGGTAAGGTTGCGATCTCAAAGGATCGACACATGGACAAAGTCATGCTTGTCGAGTCCTTAGGATACAACCTCATGTCTGTCTCAATGCTTTGCGATCTTGATATGGTTGTTGTCTTTGGCAAGTATCGTTGTGTTGTGATCATGGAAGCTGACAATTCCAAAGTCTTCGAAGGCTTTAGGAGAGGAGACTTGTATATTGTTGATTTCTCTACAGGACCACAACCAGCTGTGTGCCTACATGCAAAAGCTTCAGAAGGCTGGCTATGGCATCGACGACTTGGTCATGCAGGCATGAGGAATTTGCACACGCTTGCAAAGAAGAAGCATGTCATTGGCATTGATAATGTCAAATTCCTCAAGGATCACTTGTGCGGAGCCTGTGAAGCTGGAAAGATGACAAAGGCTAAGCATCCAGCGAAGACTATCATGACTACTACTCGACCATTTGAATTGCTTCACATGGATCTCTTCGGTCCTAAACATTATTCTGCAGTTTCAAATGATGCATCTCAATATGGCTTTGTTATTGTTGATGATTACTCTCGTTACACATGGGTACACATTGTTACTTACAAACATGAAGTGCAGGAAGTCTTCAAACGATTTTCCTCGAGGGCTTCAACCAACTTTGGTGTGAAGATCAAGCACATCAGAAGTGACAATGGAACTGAGTTCAAGAATTCTGGTCTTGATGACTATCTTGATGAACTTGGTATTAGTCATGAGTTATCTGCTCCTTATACTCCTCAGCAGAATGACATCGTGGAGCGCAAGAACATGACTTTTGCTGAGATGGCTCGCACTATGCTTGATGAATACAAAACGCCTCGTCGTTTCTGGATTGATGCAATTGATACTGCGTGCCACATCATCAACAGAGTATATCTTCACAAATTCTTCAAGAAGACTGCCTATGAACTCCTCACTGACAAGAAACCCAATGTGAGTTGTTTCAAAGTCTTCGGTGCTAAATGCTAGATTAGAGATCCTCATCACAACTCTAAATTTGCACCGAAAGCACATGAAGGTTTTATGCTTGGCTACGGAAAGGACTCGCACACCTACAGAGTCTTCAATAACGTTCTACACAAGGTTGTTGAAACTGTAGATGTGCGGTTCGATGAAACTAATGGCTCGCAAAGAGAGCACCTACCTTCTGTGATAGATGAACCAGCACCTGAGGAATCTATCAAGTTCAAGGCTACTGAGGATGTCGTTCCGACCGAAGATTCTGCTGAAGAATTCATTCCAGAGCGTGAAGAACGTCGAGCTGATGCACCTGAAGAAAATGGTGCCGAGGAAAATGCTCTTGAAGAAAATTTTGATCAAATTCCTCGACGACATCCAGCTCATCCTCGCGTTGCAAAAGAAGTGCAAGTTGAAAAGATCATCGATGATATTGAAGCACCAGGTCCTCTCACACGCTCAAGAGCTTCGCATTTATCTAACTTTTGTGGGCACTACGCTTTTGTCTCTATTACAGAGCCCAATAAGGTAGATGAAGCATTTATGGATCCTGAGTGGATTCAAGCTATGCAAGAAGAATTACATCAATTCGAGCTCAACAACGTCTGGGAACTGGTCAAACGTCCAGATCCTCGCAAGCACAATATCATTGGCACAAAGTGGATCTACCGCAACAAGCAAGATGAAAATGGCCTTGTGGTGAGGAATAAGGCACGGCTTGTAGCTCAAGGCTACACACAGGTTGAAGGAATTGATTTTGATGAAACTTTTGCACCTGTTGCTAGACTTGAGGCTTTTCGCATATTACTTGCTTATGCTAACCATCATGATATCACTCTATATCAAATGGATGTGAAAAGTGCATTCCTCAATGGTAAGCTTGAGGAAGAAGTATATGTTGCTCAACCCCCAGGTTTTGAAGATCCAAAGCATCCTGACAAAGTCTTCAGACTCAATAAGGCCCTCTATGCCTCAAGCAGGCCCCTCGGGCGTGGTATGATACTTTGAAGGAATTCCTCATGAAGAAAGGCTTCAAACCGGTTCACTCGACCCTACTCTTTTCACTAAATCTTATGATGGTGAACTGTTTGTGTGCCAAATATATGTTGATGATATTATCTTTGGCTGTACTGACCAACGTTATGCTGACGAATTTGCTTATATGATGAGAGAGGAATATGAAATGTCTATGATGGGAGAATTGAAATTCTTCTTAGGTCTTCAAATTCATCAACAATGCAATGGCATATTCATATCTCAGGAGAAATACCTCAAGGATGTACTAAGGAAATTCGGCATGCAAGATTGCAAAGGCGTCAAAATTCCTATGCCCACAAATGGCCATCTGTGCACTGATGAAAATGGTATTAACTTCGATCATAAGGTATACCGCTCCATGATTGGTTCTTTATTGTACTTATGTGCATCTAAGCCAGATATAATGCTTAGTGTTTGCATATGTTCCCGATTTCAAGCTACACCGAAGGAATCACACCATAAGGCTGTGAAGCATATTCTTCGATATCTAGCTCACACACCAACACTTGGATTATGGTACCCCAAGGGCTCGGCTTTTGATCTCATTGGATATTCTGACTCTGACTATGCTGGTGATCGTGTGGACCGCAAGTCAATATCTGGTACATGTCATTTCCTCGGACGATCTTTGGTCTGTTGGTCCTCGAAGAAACAGAACTGCGTATCACTGTCTACTGCTGAAGCTGAGTACATTGCTGCTGGTTCTTGCTGTGCTCAATTGCTGTGGATGTAGCAAACTCTCAATTACTACGGCGCCAACGTGAAGAATATTCCTCTCTTCTGTGACAATGAGAGTGCCATCAAGATTGCTCACAACCCAGTTCAGCACTCGAAGACAAAGCACATTCAGATTCGTCATCATTTTCTTCGTGATCATGTGTTGAAGGGCGACATTTCTATTGAGCATGTGAAGACTGAAGAACAGCTAGCCGATATCTTCACAAAGCCCTTGGATGAGAAGAGATTTAGCAAGTTGCGGTGTGAGCTAAATATCTTAGAATCTTCGAATGTTCTTTGAAAAGGACACTCATCCTAACACTTATGCAAAATTGATGACTTAGATGTGCAACACATGAAGAAACTTTTTTCTTCAATCAATTAAGAATAACACTCTAAGTGTGAAGAAATTAACGAAGAATTTGATTCTCAGAACCCTACGACAATTGTACGCGGTGTCTGAAATCATCATTCTTATACGGTGGGTCACGCCACCACCAAAGTTGAAAATCTTAAATTTGAGTTTTCCTCGGTTTTTAAAATTCCTCAGTTGTTCATATTCTTCAACTTTGCATTGTCTTCACCTTTTCCATCGTTTTTCTTCATTAGCTATATATATATATATATATATATATATATATATATATATATATATATGTGTGTGAGTTTATGTCCTCTACAACATTCACTTATTGCTAATTCTTCAAGCTGTTTTTTCCGCTAAGTGAATGTGATCGGACCCTTCCCCCTCTATGCTAAACTCAACCCATTTTATTCACAAATTCTTCATGTGCTTTCTATTTGAAACTCGTTCAAAATCTTCACTGTGTCCTTGTCAACTGAAGAATTTGCGAACGGAACTTTAAAACTTATCTTATTCAAAATTTTCAGTTTTGCCGCTCAAATCATTCCGAATCCCACGAAACACTTATCTATTCACCCAAGATCTCACACGATCTCCACTTCTCAGTACGTGGGTGACACATGTCAAGCGAATGAGAAGGGTCAGGGGCACATTCGTCCAATTTCTTCGGGCGAACAGTTTTTCACCGTGGCTATAAACACCCCTCCCCTTCCTCACTTCTCTTTTACTCCGCTCGACCTCACTCTAGCTCGAGCTTCTCAAACCCTAGCACCGCTGCTACTTCATCGCCGCCGGTGAGGAAGAACTTCATTACCTCGACCTCGTCGCTGTCGTACTCGCGCGGGCCGCGGATTTCTTCACTCCGCCGCCGCCGTAGCTGTCTTCCTCTGCCAAGTTAGGGCATGGAAGATCTGCACTGACGAACTTCACATCTCCATGTCCCAGTTCGTCGTGTTCTTCGTCCAGGGTAATTAAAAGTTACTTTTACTGACCTCTTTGATTCAAATGATTTCTACAAAATCTTCAAAGGTGTTTATTCTTCAAATTCTTCACACATTAAACACCTCACATGTCATCTGTTCTTGATTCATTTCTCTAAGCTATATTTTTCTTCAAGATTCCTCAATTGTGTGGATTTTTGATCTGTACAACTCTGGAACCTAAGACAAAGAACGCTTAGTGAAATTCTTCAAGACTCATCTGGTCAAATTCCTCAAACTTGTTCTTTTTACAAAACCTGCTGAGAACGCATATGACCTCTCCAAATTCCTCGCAACTATACTCTGTTCACACATACTCATGTCCGCTGCTGAATCACTAGGTTCTCATCAACTTAACTCATATGCAGCATTCCTCGAAGAAAAGTTGCATACTTCTTTAGAGAATTCCATTATTCAAATTCCTCATCTGAAGAAAATGGCTGATGGAAAGAAGCCACAGAAAGGAGGAAAGAGGCCTGAAATCAATACTGCCTTTGAGATCCCTGATGACATATACAAAGATTACTGCACTCCTGATGAGGCCAAGTTCGGAAAGGAGGACAAGAATCAGCGCAAGGTGCGCATACAGAGGATAGAAAGGAGATGGGCAAGAGAGTGGAGGGAGTACAGATATGTTACTCCAAAATACATGAAGAAATACGCACTCAATCCTCCATGCCCAAGACCTCCATTGGCACCTGGCCAAGAAGCAGATCCCACTAGCCTCAAGCGCGGTGAGGATTATCCTGATGAATGGGCCAAGCGCCAGGCCAAGCTGGCCAAACAAGCAAGAGAAGCAGTAAGAAAATTCAATGAAGACTCTATTGCCGCTGCTGCCACTGCTGAGGCCTCTGCTAGCAAGCCGAAGAAGGCCATGGCAAAGAAGCCTGCGCATAAGCCAAGTTCCTCAACAATGCCCTCACGGCCAGATTCCTCAAAGCCCTCACGGCCAACTCCTCAAGCTGCTCCTGCTCCTCCAAAGTCCCCAGCTCCTCCGCTCAAGTTCTCAGCTACTTCGACCAAATCCTCAGCACCTGTGCATCTTGCCACGTGCCAAAGGACTACAGGCATCTCTATTGCCTCAGGAGCTTCTGCTAGTTCTTAAGCTGCACCAAATTCTTCAACTGGCCCCTCTCCGCTGAAGACAAAGGCCACTGCTGGACGAGGTTCTCGCCCAATTCCTCAGAAGAAGCAGGTCACCTTCCAAGTGCCATCTGATGAAGACGAAGCTGATGATGAGGAACTTGCCGAAATCATCAGAGACAGGCAGGTCAGGGCCGCTAGAGCAAAGGGCACAAATGTGCCACTGCTTTTGGATCCAAAGTTGATCCTCGACTACATTGATCTCTGGCACAAGGACCCCAACACTCCTATGCCTGATTTCAAGTTGACTCCTGGCATAAGTCATGCTGACTGCCTTCATCCAAGAAGAGAAATGGAAATTTGAAAAGGCCAGGCAGATCAAGAAAGCGCAGTACAAGAAGGAGCGTTTTCTGAAGAAACACGTTGTCTCCATGACAACTGAAGAACTTGTCACTATTCAATCTGAGATCAAGAAACTCAGTGATGAATTTGACGCATACCGAGCTGACTGGCTTGGAGCCAAAGTCAGGTTTGTGAAATTGTTTGAGAAATTCACTTCCAAGGTTGCAGCTCCATCGCAACCAGACATTCCTCAAGCTGAAGCATCTGCTCAGCCGACTGAAGAACATGCCAGCATCGCTGCTGACATTCAGGCTGCTGAAGAAAATGAAAGTTCCAGGGCCGATGACTGCATTCCAGCCGCTGATGAAATTGCCAGGGCATCCACTAGTGGTGCACCTGAAGAAAATGAAGAAGTCAGGGCAACTGCATCAGTTGTGCCTGAAGAAATTCAACCAAGTTCCTCTGCTCCTCCTGCGCCTACCCCAACTCCGATCCTTCCATCTGCATCAGATGTGAAGAAGACCAAGGCTGTAGAGCGTGCAGCTGTGAAGAAAAGGAAGGCATCAACTTCATCAGATTCTTCAGCACCGAAGAAGATGAAGAAATTGACAAGTTCATTTGCCAATCCAATTGATGTTGTTCCTGTTTCCAGCATACCATCAAAGGACCTTGTTCCATATGATGAAGAATATGTGATTCCTAGCGAATCCGATGAAGAAAATCCTTCTGCTGCTTCGTTAGAGCAGTTGGATGAAGAAATTGAAGTGGATGCAATCCCTTCAACTCCAGTTGTTTCCTCGCCTATGCCTCAGTTTACTGCTGAAGAGGCCGGCGTCGAAGAAATGGAAGATGAGGATGTGGACATTGGCTGTACCACACCTGTGCTGAATGATGACTTTTGGGAAAGTCAGCACCCCAACTCTCCACTGTTCACACCGTTGCAACAAATTCCTTAGTCCCCAGTAACTAGAGTTCAAATGGGATCTGATGAACCGCATGCCACACCGTCTGTCCATGAAAAAATTCCAGCCACTAGTGCTGAAGAAAATGTAAATAAAGAATTGAAGACCCAGGCTGTCACTGCAGAAGAAGCTGAAATTCCTCAGCCTGTGGAGCCTGAGATTGTGATTCCTGAGGTAATAATGCAATTGACTGACACTCCTCAGCCCAAACCAAAGGATCCATTCTCAAAGAAGCAGAAATTCAAGGCTGATGATTTCTTCGGCGAGCACGTGTTCTTCACTGACTACAATCCCTATGATTCTGCTCGTCTTAGAAGGAAGCGCTTCTAGACCGCCAGCCAGGCCAACTTCTATTCTTCACTGCTCTTCAACAAGGACAAAGTCTTCGACCCCGAGCATATTCCTCATGTGGACATGGAATCACTGCCATGCTTCACACCTGTCCTCAGTGTGCTTCATGACACAGGCCTCCTCAACTTTTGCACAGACATAGTTGATTGGAATGAAGAGCTCATTCTTCAATTCTACGCAACACTGCACATCACAGGAGATGCTGACGATGTGAACTCCTGGGTTTTGGACTGGATGACCGAAAACACTCACTACAAAGCACCAGCCTATGAATTACTTCACGCCCTGCCCATCAGTCCTCCACCTGAAGGAGCTCGTTGCCCGTACCAAGAGCCTGAACTGACTGCCCATTATATGCAAGTTCTTATGAAGCCTCTGAAACCTGGTCAAGCCTCAAGGACAAAATTCCTCGTGAAGGAATTGCAGTATGTACCAAGGACAGTCTATCGCATTCTGACAAAGACTATGAGTCCAATCAAAGGCCACGACTCATCTGATGAGGAAATTGTTGGCATCATGAAGAATCTTATTCAACATCATTCATGGCATACCCACCAACTATCATGATTTCTTCATGAGGACTCTAGCCAATGTTGCACTTTCTCCATTTGAGCTGAAGCCTTGTGCACCTTGGATTATGAGATTCCTCAGGACAAGGTCTTCACTCAACTACAAGGCTGATTTTCAGAATCACCTCAACTACTTGCCCCTGATTGAAGTCCTGAAGCGGACCTATTCCTCAGCTGATGAAAAGGGCAAGGCACCAGCTGTTATTGATTAAGGCATTCGTCCATTGGATGGTCAGTTTCGCAAAGCTGCATCTTATTCCACCAATAATGACTCTGCCACTCATGATTCTGCTGCCCATGCCTCCAAGCCAAATCCTCAAGCCACTGCTCCTCGTGTGATGACTGACCGTGAGCTTCTGCTTAGTCTTCAGCCGAAGGTGGATCGAAACCATAAATGGGTTAAGCGTCAGTTTGGTTCAATTCTTCACAACATGACTGCTACACATAATGCATTGAAGAAAAACCATTACTACCTCCATGAAGTCTTCGGTCGCACCTGGGCTATTCTGTCCCATGTATATGGTGAAGAAGATCTAAAGAAAATGGGTCTCAAGGAAGACTTTGACTGGTCTGCTCCTCCACCGAAGAAATACAAGAAGGTCAAGGTTCCTTCCTTGGTGGCCAGCTCATATTCTTCATCGCGCGACACCGACGAGCATGAAGACTTGGACGACACTACAGCAGGCCCTACATCAACACACGACCCCAACAACACTGGCGCTCCTTCATCAACTTGAGATTCTTCAGGGGCGTTAGTCCTCATTTTCAACCCTTTTGGTCATTCGATGACAAAGGGGGAGAAATTTGAGTTAGTCTTCAAGCGGGTCTATCTTATATGGGCGTTTTTTTCTTAAGTTACAACTCTCGTTTTTCTGATGACTTTGCTGAATCGAGTTGGAAACTTAAACTCTATGGTGACCTGAT
Source organism: Triticum aestivum (assembly GCF_018294505.1). NCBI lineage: Eukaryota > Viridiplantae > Streptophyta > Magnoliopsida > Poales > Poaceae > Triticum > Triticum aestivum. The sequence continues at coordinate 90,138,727 of NC_057811.1, forward strand.
ACTTTTGCTGTAGTTTTTCTGCATGCTTATTCCTCATTAATGTTTATGCACGCATGCTGAATTACATCAGTCAACATATTTCATCATGCATTTCAAATTCTTCATATTATGTCAAATGCGTGTATGAATTACAAGATATAGGGGGAGATCTCCATGATTCAACTCTTCAGGTGTGCATTGCTTCAAAAGCAAATTCCTCACTATGCACATCTTCAGGGGGAGTTCTTCTATATCTTGCAATCAAATTCCTCAATATCAGTATTTACACTTCATAGGTTTATCCCCGTTGAAAACTTAACCTATATTGTCATCAATCACTAAAAAGGGGGAGATTGTAAGTGCATCTAGTACCCCTTAGTGATTTTGGTGTATTGAAGACTTATATGTTAAGAGACTAATGTGTTTATGAGTATACACAGGACTATAAGTCTATGAGTGGTTTGATATTTACAGAGAAAGTCGACCCCTAAAAATGAAGTTCTTCGACTGAAGACTTTGGATTTCTGATGACTTTCTGAAGACTTTGAAAGTGAAGAAATTGGTGTGACCTTGAAGACTTGGTATTCATTTGAGGAACATGAAGCATGAAGACTTTTGTTTTCGTAGTTTCATTTTCTCTTTCTTGAGTCATAGGAAACACCGTACTGTTAAAGGGGGTCGAGGAAATACTAAGGAAAAATTTCCATGTGATGCTCAACTCAAAATCCTACAGTGAGCCATTGGAAATCTCATACAGTTCAGTCATATTCTTCAGTGACAGAGACAAAGTCCTTCTGGTCTCTGAGGGATTTGTTCTGACTGAGGAGTTAGGAATTCGCCAGTGCGGATTGCCTACACAGTGAGGAACGTGATAGCCCTGAGGAAGTTGATACTCAAACTTCAGACCGTTGCTGTGCTATGCGCCAGCTGTCCCCAAGTATCTACCCACCTAACGGTCATATCATTGAAGGGCATTTATGTCTTATCATGTCGGGCTGCTCCCTAGGCTATAAATAGCCGCCCCCCTACAACCACTAGCTGGTTGGCTGCTCCGAGAGAAACTGACACTTGTCATTTGAGAGCATCCCATCCTCCGAGGACTTTGAGCGAAAATCATCGAGTGAGGAAAACCCAAACCCAAACACCTACAAACCCAAAGTGACTGAGCATCACTGAAGAGATTGATCCTGCGTGGATCCGACACTTGTTACCTTTGAAGATTGTGCTTCTTCCAGACGGTTAGGCGTCATGGTCTAGAGCATCCAAGAGGAAATTGTGGATCGCCGAGTGACCGAGTTTGTGAAGGTTCGGAAGTCACCTGAAGACTTACCACGAGTGATTGGGCAAGGTCTGTGTGACCTTAGCTCAAGGTGAATACGGTGAGGACTGTGTGTCCTCAGGTTTAAATACCTAGCCAACCAGACGTACAACTGAAACAGCAGTTGGAACTGGTCTATCAAATCATTGTCTTCACCAAGCCTACTGGTTCTATTTCCTCAACTCTTTCATTTCCTCATAACTGTGTTTGAAGACTTTGACTAAAGACTTTCTCAATTTCCTTAGTTCAATTTCTTCAGTCTGTTTTTCTTCATCCTGTGTTATCCTGTGTTTACGCTTTCTGTACTCTGTGCTTGTCTTCATTTCATCATGATGACCATGCTTGTGTTCTGCTATGTTTACTTTTGAGTACTTATTCTGCTGCAAGTAGTTCTTTGCTAAGGAATTTCCTCACCCGCAAATTCCTCAGTGAAGAATTCATAAAAATCGCCTATTCACCCCCCCTCTAGTCGATATAACGCACGTTCACTTATGCAGCTTGTCAAAAGTCTTTGTTCTCAGGCCTCGCACCACTTCAGCATTTGCCCTCTCCGCTTGGCCGTTGCTCAGTGGGTGTGCCACGGAGGCAAAACAGACCTTGCTGCCGAGGTGTTGGATGTATTGCATGAAGGTGTGGCTTGTGAACTGCGTGTCGTTGTCAGTGATGACTCTGTTTGGCACACCAAAACGGTAGACTAGTCCCTTGAAGAACTTGACGGCTGGCTGTGCTGCCACCTTCCTCACTGCTTCCACCTCCGGCCACTTTGTGAACTTGTCGATTGCGACGTACAAGTACTCAAAGCCCCCGACAGCACGAGGGAAGGGGCCTAGTATTTCGAGCCCCCAGACTGAGAATGGCCAGGAGAGAGGGATTGTTTGAAGGGCTTGAGCTGGTTGATGAAGCTTCTTTGAATGGAACTGACACACTTCATACTTGGTTACTAGTGCCATTGCATCCTGGAGGGTAGTGGGCCAGAAGAAACATTGCCGGAACGCCTTGCCGGCAAGGGCCCTCGACCATATGTGGGAGCCACATATGCCTCAGTGTATTTCCGCCAACAGCTCCAGTCCTTCCTCCCGGGGAATGCACTTCAATTTCACACCGTTCGGTCTCTTCCTATACAAGACGTCATCGACGAACTAGTACATAGGAGACCGACGGGCTACTTTCTCCGCTTCTTCCTGCTCCTCAGGAAGCTCCCCTGTTTGGAGGAATCGGACGGTATGCTGTGCCCATGCCAGAGCCTGGGGCTCGACGGCAAGGACCAAAGGCATCTCTTCTGCCATGGGAGCGGCCGTCTCTACGGCCAGGGCTTGCCGGCCTGCCGGAGTCGGTCGCTCCTCGGCAGGCTCGGGGTCCACAGCAACACCTTTGCCGGTGGCCCCTGGGGGCTCGGCGGGAAAGTACTTGCCGGGGCCCAATTTCCTCCGCTTGTTCTGCTCCGTTGATGGTTCGACGGATGGTTGAGTTAACCGAAGCAAAAAGGTACCTGGTTCCACAGGTAGCTTGAATGCAGCGCGCTTTGACAGGTAGTCAGCGATGTCGTTCTCCGCTCGGGGAACGTGCTCCACTTGTATACCGTCAAAGCGATCCTCCAGCTTTCTCACTTCATCTACGTAGGCCTCCATCAACGGGCTCTGATAATCCTTGTTGACTTGTCTGAGGACAAGCTGTGAATCACCCCGGACGATGAGCTCTTTAACTCCGAGGTCTGCCGCGATCCTGAGACCAGCAAGCAACCCCTCGTATTCAGCAGTGTTGTTAGTGGACATCTCCCTGGGAAAGTGCATTTGGATTACATACTTGATGTAGGGGAACGCAGCAGAAATTCAAAATTTTCTACGCATCACCAAGATCAATCTATGGAGTAATCTAGCAACGAGGGGAAGGGGAGTGCACCTACATACCATTGTAGATCGCGATGCGGAAGCGTTGCAAGAACGCGGATGAAGGAGTCGTACTCGTAGCGATTCAGATCGCGGTTGATTCCGATCTAAGCACCGAACCACGGCGCCTCCGCGTTCAACACACGTGCAGCCCGGTGACGTCTCCCACGCCTTGATCCAGCAAGGAGAGAGGGAGAGGTTGGGGAAGACTCCGTCCAGCAGCAGCACGATGGCGTGGTGGTGATGGAGGAGCGTGGCAATCCTGCAGGGCTTCGCCAAGCACCGCGGGAGAGGAGGAGGGAGAGGGGTAGGGCTGCGCCAAGAGAGAGGAAGTCTCATGTATCTGGCAGCCCCAAAACCCCCACTATATATAGGGGAGGGGGATGGGCTGCGCGCCCATCTAGGGATCCCCCCCCAAGGGGTGCGGCCAGCCCTAGATGGGACTTGGGGGCGGCCAAGGGGGGAGAGAGGGGGGCGCCCCACTAGATGGGCCTTAGGCCCATCTGAGCCTAGGGTTTCCCCCTTCCCCCCCTTCCTGCGCCCTGGGCCCCTTGTGGGAGGCGCACCAGCAGACCTAGGGGCTAGTACCTTCCCACACTTGGCCCACGCAGCCCTCTGGGGCCGGTGGCCCCACCTGGTGGACCCCCGGGACCCTCCCGATGGTCCCGGTACATTACCGATAGCACCCGAAACTTTTCCGATGACTAAAACAGGACTTCCCATATATAAATCTTTACCTCCGGACCATTCCAAAACTCTTCGTGATGTCCGGGGTCTCATCCGGGACTCCGAACAACATTCGGTAACCACGTATATCTATTCCCTATAACCCTAGCGTCATCGAACCTTAAGTGTGTAGACCCTACGGGTTCGGGAACCATGCAGACATGACCGAGACGTTCTCCGGCCAATAACCAACAGCGGGATCTGGATACCCATGTTGGCTCCAACATGTTCCACGATGATCTCATCGGATGAACCATGATGTCGGGGATTCAATCAATCCCGTATCCAATTCCCTTTGTCAAGCGGTATGGTACTTGCCCGAGATTCGATCGTCGGTATCCCGATACCTTGTTCAATCTCGTTACCGGCAAGTCTCTTTACTCGTTCCATAACACATCATCCCGTGATCAACTCCTTGCTCACATTGTGCACATTATGATGATGTCCTACCGAGTGGGCCCAGAGATACCTCTCCGTTTACACAAAGTGACAAATCCCAGTCTCGATTCGTGCCAACCCAACAGACACTTTCGGAGATACCTGTAGTGCACCTTTATAGCCACCCAGTTACGTTGTGACGTTTGGTACACCCAAAGCATTCCTACGGTATCCGGGAGTTGCACAATCTCATGGTCTAAGGAAATGATACTTGACATTAGAAAAGCTCTTAGCAAACGAACTACACAATCTTGTGCTAGGCTTAGGATTGGGTCTTGTCCATCACATCATTCTCCTAATGATGTGATCCCGTTATCAACGACATCCAATGTCCATGGTCAGGAAACCGTAACCATCTATTGATCAACGAGCTAGTTAACTAGAGGCTTACTAGGGACATGGTGTTGTCTATGTATCCACACATGTATCTGAGTTTCCTATCAATACAATTCTAGCATGGATAATAAACGATTATCATGAACAAGGAAATATAATAATAACCAATTTATTATTGCCTCTAGGGCATATTTCCAACAGTCTCCCACTTGCACTAGAGTCAATAATCTAGTTCACATCACCATGTGATTAACACTCACAGGTCACATCACCATGTGACCAACACCCAAGAGTTTACTAGAGTCAACAATCTAGTTCACATCACTATGTGATTAACACTCAATGAGTTCTGGTTTGATCATGTTATGCTTGTGAGAGAGGTTATTAGTCAACGGGTCTGAACCTTTCAGATCCGTGTGTGCTTTACGAATATCTATGTCATCTTGTGGATGCTACCACGCGCTATTTGGAGCCATTTCAAATAACTGCTCTACTATACGAATCCGGTTTGCTACTCAGAGTCATCCGGATTAGTGTCAAAGTTCGCATCGACGTAACCCTTTACGACGAACTCCTTTTCACCTCCATAATCGAGAAAATTCCTTAGTCCACTAGATACTAAGGATAAGTTCGACCGCTGTCATGTGATCCATTCCCGGATCACTATTGTACCCCTTGACCAACTCATGGCAAGGCACACTTCATGTGCGGTGCACAACATAGCATACTGTAGAGCCTATGTCTAAAGCATAGGGGACGACCTTCGTCCTTTCTCTCTCTTCTGCTGTGGTCAGGTCTTGAGTCTTACTCAACACTCACACCTTGTAACACAGCCAGGAACTCCTTCTTTGCTGATCTATTTTGAACTCTTTCAAAATCATGTCAAGGTGTGCGTTCTTTGAAAGTATCATCAGGCGTCTTGATCTATCTCTATAGATATCGATGCCCAATATGTAAGCAGCTTTATCCAGGTCTTCCTTTGAAAAACTCCTTTCAAACAACCCTTTATGCTTTCCAGAAATTTTACATCATTTCGGATCAACAATATGTCATTCACATATACTTATCAGAAATGTCGTAGCGCTCCCACTCACTTTATTGTAAATACAAGTTTCTAACACACTTTGTATAAACCCAAAAACTTTGGTCACTCCATCAAAGCGTATATTCTGACTCCGAGATGCTTGCTCTAGTCCATGGAAGGATCGCTGGAGCTAGCATACCTTTTAGCATCCTTAGGATCGACAAAACCTTTCTGATTGTATCACATACAACCTTTCCTTACGAAAACTGGTAAGGAAACTTGTTTTGACATCCATCTGCCAGATTTCATAAATGCAGCTAATGCTAACATGATTTCGACGGACTTAAGCATCGCTACGGATGAGAAAATCTCATCGTAGTCAACTCCTTGAACTTGTGAAAATACTCTTTGCCACAAGTCGATCTTCATAGATGGTAACATTACCGTCCATGTCCGTCTTCTTCTTAAAGATCCATTTATCTCAATGGCTTGCCGATCATCGGGCAAGTTCACCAAAGTCCATGCTTTGTTCTGATACATGGATCCTATCTCGGATTTCATGGCTTCTAACCATTTGTCGGAATATGGGCCCACCATCGCTTCTCCATAGCTCGTAAGTTCATTGTTGTCTAGCAACATGACTTCCAAGACAGGATCACGTCCTACTCTGAAGTAGCACGCATCCTCGTCGTCCTACGAGGTTTGGTGGTGACTTGATCTGAAGTTTCATGATCACTATCATAAGCTTTCCACTTCAATTGGTGTAGGTGCCACAGGAACAACTTCCTGTGCCCTGCTACACACTAGTTGAAGTCATGGTTCAATAACCTCATCAAGTCTCCACCATCCTCCCACTCAATTCTTTTGAGAGAAACTTTTCCTCGAGAAAGGACCCGTTTCTAGAAGCAATTACTTTTGCTTCCAGATCTGAAATAGGAGGTATACCCAACTGTTTTGGGTATTCTTATGAAGATGCATTTATCCGCTTTGGGTTCGAGCTTATTAGCCTGAAACTTTTTCACATAAGCGTCGCAGCCCCAAACTTTTAAGAAACGACAACTTAGGTTTCTCTAAACGGTGTCGTCTCAACGGAATTGCGTGGTGCCCTATTTAAAGTGAATGCGGTTGTCTCTAATGCCTAACCCATAAACGATAGTGGTAATTCGATAAGAGACATCATGGTACGCACCATATCCAATAGGGTGCAGTTATGATGTTCGAACACACCATCACATTGTGGTGTTCCAGGCGGTATTAATTGTGAAACACTTTCCACAATGTCTTAATTGTGTGCCAAACTCGTAACTCAGATATCTCTATGATCATATCATAGACATTTTATCCTCTTGTCACGATGATCTTCAACTTCACTCTGAAATTACTTGAACCTTTCAATAATTCATAGTTGTGTTTCATCAAGTAAATATTCTCAGCATCTACTCAAATCATCTGTGAAGTAAGAACATATCGATATCCACTGCGTACCTCAGCACTCATTGGACTGCACACATCAAATGTATTACTTCCAACAAGTTGCTCTCTTGTTCCATCTTACTGAAAACGAGGCCTTTCAGTCATCTTGCCCATGTGGTATGATTTGCATGTCTCAAGTGATTCAAAATCAAGTGAGTCCAAACGATCCATCTGCATGGAGTTTCTTCATGCATATATACCAATAGACATGGTTCGCATGTCTCAATCTTTTCAAAAACGAGTGAGTCCAAAGATCCATCTACATGGAGCTTCTTCATGCGTTCTATACCAATATGACTCAAATGGCAGTGCCACAAGTATGTGGTACTATCATTACTATTTTATATCTTTTGGCACGAACATGTGTATCACTGCGATCGAGATTCATTTGAGGTGCAAGACCATTGAAGGTATTGTTCAAATAAACAGAGTAACCATTATTCTCCTTAAATGAATAACCGTATTGCGATAAACATAATCCAATCATGTTTATGCTCAACGCAAACACCAAATAACAATTATTTAGGTTTAACACCAATCTCGATGGTAGAGGGAGCATGTGATGCTTGATCACATCAACCTTGGAAACACTTCCAACACATATCGTCATCTCACCTTTAGCTAGTCTCCGTTTATTCCGCAGCTTTTATTTCGAGTTACTAACACTTAGCAACCGAACCGGTATCTAATACCCTGGTGCTGCTAGGAGTACTAGTAAAGTACACATTCATATAATGTATATCCAATATACTTCTGTCGACCTTGCCTGCCTTCTCATCTACCAAGTATCTAGGGTAGTTCTGCTTCAGTGACCGTTCCCCTCATTACAGAAGCACTTAGTCTCGGGTTTGGGTTCAACCTTGGGATTCTTCACTAGAGCAGCAAATGATTTGCTGTTTCATGAAGTATCCCTTTTGCCCTTGCCCTTCTAGAAACTAGTGGTTTTACTAACCATCAACAATTGATGCTCCTTCTTGATTTCTACTTTCGTGGTGTCAAACATCGCGAGTTGCTCAAGGATCATCATGTCTATCCCTGATATGTTATAGTTCATCACGAAGCTCTAATAGCTTGGTGGCAGTGACTATGGAGAACCATCACTATCTCATCTGGAAGATTAACTCCCACTCGATTCAAGCGATTGTGGTACTCAGACAATCTGAGCACATGCTCAACGATTGAGCTTTTCTCCCTTAGTTTGCAAGCTTAAGAAACTTGTCAGGGGTCTCATACCTCTTGACGTGGGCACTAGTCTGAAATCCCAATTTCAGTCTTCGGAACATCTCATATGTTCTACGACGTTTCAAAACGTCTTTGGTGCCACAATTCTAAACCGTTAGCATTCCGCACTGAACTATCACGTAGTCATCAAAACGTGTATGTCAGATGTTTCACAACATCTACAGACGATGCTGAGGTTCAGCACACCGAGCGGTGCATTAAGGACATAAGCCTTCTGTGTAGCAATGAGGACAATCCTCAATTCACGAACCCAGTCCGCATAATTGCTACTATCAACTTTCAACTAAATTTTCTCTAGGAACATATCTTAAACAGTAGAACTAAAGCGCAAGCTATGACATAATTTGCAAAGACCTTTTGACTATGTTCATGATAATTAAGTTCATCTGATTATTTAATGAACTCCCACTCAGATAGACATCCCTCTAGTCATCTAAGTGATACATGATCCGAGTCAAACTAGGTCGTGTCCGATCATCACGTGAGACGGACTAGTCATCATCGGTGAACATCTCCATGTTGATCGCATCTACTATACGACTCATGTTCGACCTTTCGATCTCTTGTGTTCCGAGGCCATGTCTGTACATGCTAGGCTCGTCAAGTCAACCTAAGTGTTTCGCATGTGTTCCGAGGCCATGTCTGTACATGCTAGGCTCGTCAACACCCGTTGTATTCGAACGTTAGAATCTATCACACCCGATCATCACGTGGTGCTTCGAAACAACGAACCTTCGCAACGGTGCACAGTTAGGGGGAACACGTCTCTTGAAATTTTAGTGAGGCATCATCTTATTTATGCTACCGTCGTTCTAAGCAAATAAGATGTAAACATGATAAACATCACATGCAAATCATAAAGTGACATGATATGGCCAATATCATCCCGCGCCTTCGATCTCCATCTTCGAGGCGCGGCATGATCACCTTCGTACCGGCATGACACCATGATCTCCATCATTGTGTCTTCATGAAGTTGTCTCGCCAACTATTACATCTACTACTATGGCTAACGGTTAGCAATAAAGTAAAGTAATTACATGGCGTTTTCATTGACACGCAGGTCATACAATAAATTAAGACAACTCCTATGGCTCCTGCCGGTTGTCATACTCATCGACATGCAAGTCGTGATTCCTATTACAAGAACATGATCAATCTCATACATCACATATATCATTCATCACATCCTTTTGGCCATATCACATCACATAGCATACCCTGCAAAAACAAGTTAGACGTCCTCTAATTGTTGTTGCATGTTTTACGTGGCTGCTATGGGATTCTAGCAAGAATGTTTCTTACCTACGCAAAAGCCACAACGTGATATGCCGATTTCTATTTACCCTTCATAAGGACCCTTTTCATCGAATCCGATCCGACTAAAGTGGGAGAGACAGACACCCGCTAGCCACCTTATGCAACTAGTGCATGTCAGTCGGTGGAACCTGTCTCACGTAAGAGTACGTGTAAGGTCGGTCCGGGCTGCGTCATCCCACGATGCCGCCGAATCAAGATAAGACTAGTAACGGCAAGTAAATTGACAAAATCGACGCCCACAACTACTTTGTGTTCTACTCGTGCATAGAAACTATGCATAGACCTAGCTCATGATGCCACTGTAGGGGAACGCAGCAGAAATTCAAAATTTTCTACGCATCACCAAGATCAATCTATGGAGTAATCTAGCAACGAGGGGAAGGGGAGTGCACCTACATACCATTGTAGATCGCGATGCGGAAGCGTTGCAAGAACGCGGATGAAGGAGTCGTACTCGTAGCGATTCAGATCGCGGTTGATTCCGATCTAAGCACCGAACCACGGCGCCTCCGCGTTCAACACATGTGCAGCCCGGTGACGTCTCCCACGCCTTGATCCAGCAAGGAGAGAGGGAGAGGTTGGGGAAGACTCCGTCCAGCAGCAGCACGACGGCGTGGTGGTGATGAAGGAGCGTGGCAATCCTGCAGGGCTTCGCCAAGCACCTCGGGAGAGGAGGAGGGAGAGGGGTAGGGCTGCGCCAAGAGAGAGGAAGTCTCATGTATCTGGCAGCCCCAAAACCCCCACTATATATAGGGGAGGGGGAGGGGCTGCGCCCCCATCTAGGGTCCCCCCCCCCCAAGTGGTGCGGCCAGCCCTAGATGGGACTTGGGGGGCAGCCAAGGGGGGGAGAGAGGGGGCGCCGCACTAGATGGGCCTTAGGCCCATCTGAGCCTAGGGTTTCCCCCTTCCCCCCCTTCCTGCGCCCTGGGCCCCTTGTGGGAGGCGGACCAGCCCACCTAGGGGCTGGTCCCTTCCTACACTTGGCCCACGCAGCCCTCTGGGGCCGGTGGCCCCACCTGGTGGACCCCCGGGACCCTCCCGGTGGTCCCGGTACATTACCGATAGCACCCGAAACTTTTCCGGTGACTAAAACAGGACTTCCCATATATAAATCTTTACCTCCAGACCATTCCGGAACTCCTCGTGACGTACGAGATCTCATCCGGGACTCCGAACAACATTCGGTAACCACGTATATCTATTCCCTATAACCCTAGCGTCATCGAACCTTAAGTGTGTAGACCCTACGGGTTCGGGAACCATGCAGACATGACCGAGACGTTCTCCGGCCAATAACCAACAGCGGGATCTGGATACCCATGTTGGCTCCCACATGTTCCACGATGATCTCATCGGATGAACCACGATGTCGGGGATTCAATCAATCCCGTATACAATTCCCTTTGTCAAGCGGTATGGTACTTGCCCGAGATTCGATCGTCGGTATCCCAATACCTTGTTCAATCTCGTTACCGGCAAGTCTCTTTACTCGTTCCGTAACACATCATCCCGTGATCAACTCCTTGCTCACATTGTGCACATTATGATGATGTCCTACCGAGTGGGCCCAGAGATACCTCTCCGTTTACACAAAGTGACAAATCCCAGTCTCGATTCGTGCCAACCCAACAGACACTTTCGGAGATACCTGTAGTGCACCTTTATAGCCACCCAGTTACGTTGTGACGTTTGGTACACCCAAAGCATTCCTACGGTATCCGGGAGTTGCACAATCTCATGGTCTAAGGAAATGATACTTGACATTAGAAAAGCTCTTAGCAAACGAACTACACAATCTTGTGCTAGGCTTAGGATTGGGTCTTGTCCATCACATCATTCTCCTAATGATGTGATCCCATTATCAACGACATCCAATGTCCATGGTCAGGAAACCGTAACCATCTATTGAGCAACGAGCTAGTCAACTAGAGGCTTACTAGGGACATGGTGTTGTCTATGTATCCACACATGTATCTGAGTTTCCTATCAATACAATTCTAGCATGGATAATAAACGATTATCATGAACAAGGAAATATAATAATAACCAATTTATTATTGCCTCTAGGGCATATTTCCAACACTTGAGGTGCCCTCCGGTGGGTGCGACGAGCAGCACACCAGCACCGGCGCCTTGCAGCGAGAAAGCCCCGTCAAAGTACATAATCCAGTCACGAGTTGTTTCCTTGCCGGGGAGAGTGGTCTCCGTGATCTCTTCATTAGGCATTGAGGTCCATTCTGCAACGAACTCCGCCAGGACTCTGCTCTGGATTGTTGAAGTACTTTCAAACTCCAACCCAAAGCTTGACAATTCCAAGGCCCACTCCACAATTCTTCCGGTTGCGTCTGGGTTGTGCAGTATCCGTTGCAACGGGAGGCGGGTGACGACAGTGATCTCGTGGGCTTGGAAGTAATGACGCAGCTTCCTCGAGGCCATAAGGAGGCCGAAGAGCAATTTCTGCACACCGGAGTACCTTGACCTAGCCCCCTGCAAGAGGGAGCTGACAAAGTAAACCGGGTGCTGCATCATCTTCTTCTTCTTCGCCACCTCACTTGACTACGCAGGCTGTGTCCTGATGGCGTCAGACTCTGCCGGGAGCCTTGCCTTGCCGGCACCAGGCCCTGCCGGGGGAGTCTCTGACTTGTCGTCTGCCGGTCTTGCCGCTGCCTCTGCCTCTTCGTCAACCTCCCTCTGCGCCACTAGCGCGGCACTGACCACTTGATTCGTCGCCGCCAGATATAGCAGCAACGGCTCTTGTGGTTTAGGCGCAACTAGTATCGGTGTTGAGGAAAGGTATCTCTTTAGGTCTTGCAACGCCGCTTCGGCCTCTGGGGTCCACTCCATTGGTCCTGCCTTCTTCAGGATCTTGAAAAAGGGAAGAGCGCGCTCGACATACTTGGAGATGAATCGGCTCATGGCGGCAACACAGCTAGTGAGCCGACGCACATCCTTGATCCGCTTGGGCGCCTCAATCTCCTCGATAGCCTAGATCTTGTCTGGGTTTGCCTCGATCCCACGCTGCGACACAAAGAACCCGAGAAGCTTGCCGGACGGAACGCCGAAGACACACTTCTCAGGGTTCAGCTTGAGGTTGATCTTGCGCAGGTTGGCAAATGTCTCTTCTAAGTCTTGTACAAGAGTTGCCCTGTCCTTGGTTTTGACCACTATGTCATCCATATAGGCTTCCACATTTCTATGTAGTTGGGGTTCAAAACCAATTTGGACTGCCCTTGCAAATGTTGAGCCAGCACTCTTCAACCCGAAAGGCATCCGAAAAAGCAGTACGTACCACATGGGGTGATGAATGCCGTCTTCTCTTCATCTTCTCTTGTCATGAAGATCTGGTGGTAGCTTGAGTAGGCGTCGAGGAATGATAACAGATCACACCCGGCCGTGGAGTCAACAATCTGGTCGATGCGCGGCAACGGGAAGGGGTCCTTAGGACAAGCCTTATTGATATATGTGTAATCAATACACAGCGTCCACTTCCAGTTTGCCTTGCGCACCACCACCGGATTGGCCAACCACATCGGATGGAGCACTCCCCTCACCAAGCCTGCTGCTTCCAACTTCCTGATCTCCTCTGTGATGAACTCCTGCCGTTCCAGAGCTTGCTTCCTGACCTTCTGTTTGACGAGCCGTGCATGGGAACAGACAGCAAGATGGTGCTCAATCACTTCCCTGGGAACGCCGGGGATGTCAGATGCTTGCCACGCAAACACATCGACATTTGCCCGCAGGAAAGTGATGAGCGCGCTTTCCTATTTGTTGTCGAGGGTGGAGCTTATGGTAAAAGCCCCTCCTGTGCCATCCTCCCTGGCGGACACCTTCTTGGTTTCTGGTGGCGCAGCTTTGGATTTCTTGCTCTTGCCGGTGAGCTCTCTGGCACGTCCTCGACGGTAGCACAACACTCCGAAGAGGTGCGCTTGCCGGAGTAGGTGCGAGAGGTCTTGCCGGTCTTCTTCTTCCCTCCCGGGGCTTCAGCGGCAGGAGCAAGTGCCTTGGCGGCAGCTACTGCAACTGCTTCCCGGTAGAGTAGGTCGGCGCAGATCAATGCGTCCTTCTTGTCGGAGGGGACGGTGATGATGTTCATCGGCCCAGGCATCTTCAGTGTGTTGTAGGCGTAGTGCGACGCCGCCATGAACTTGGCTAGTGCCGGGCGGCCGAGGACCCCGTTGTAGGGCAAGGGGATCTCGGCTACGTCAAAGACAATCCTCTCGGTCGTGTAATTCAACTCGCCTCCAAACGTCACAGGCAATGTGACCTTCCCCTTTGGCTGGCTCCTACTCGGGTTGACCCCTTGAAATGTGCCCGTTTCCTCGAGGTCTCCATCAGGTATTTGCAGCCTTTTGATCACAACAGGCGAGATCAAGTTCAGACCGGCCCCGCCGTCAACCAACATCTTGTTCACCTTGAGGTTGCGTATCGTTGGTGAAACCAACAAGGGCAAACACCCGACCGCAGTTGTGCGGTCAGGGTGGTCCTCGGCGTCAAAGATGAGGGGCGTGCTGGACCACTTCAGCGGCCTCTGAGCGTCGAACAAGGGCTCCGCTGCTGTAATCTCACGCGCCCACTGCTTGAGCTGGCGGTGAGAAGTATGCAGCGAGGCACCACCATCGACGCACATGGCCTCCGTAGCCTTTTGAAACTCATGCTCGCCGGACTCGTCGTCCTCGTCATGATCGCCGTCTTCTTGCTTCTTGTCGCGGCCCCGAGCGGGCCTCTCTTGTTGGTTATCCTTGCCGCGGCGACCTCCCTGGCCGCCACGCTTCTTGCCGGATCCTTCGGCACCATCCTGACCCTTCTCCTTGTCCCGCCTCTCATACTCGGCCTTTTGCTTCTCAGCAAGCAGCTCGACTTGCCGGTAGTTTTGGAGGTCGTGGCCCTTGGTGCGGTGGATCTTGCAGTACTGGCTTGTCGGTAGCTGCTAAAGCCCGGCAAGCGGCGCACCCGGCAATCTCCTTGCCGGGATCGTTTGCCTTGGCCTTCTTGGCAGCGCCGGTGTCGTCAGATCCCTTGACGGCGAGCACGGCCTTGCCCTTGCGTTTCCTGTTGCGACGCCGACCCGCTCGGTTTCCGCGCCGGCGTCCTCGCCGGGGTACTTCCTTCCCTCTTCAGCCCGGGCGCACCTATCGGCCAGAACATAAAGTTCGGCAACGTCTTTAACCTTGTTCATTGCCAGCTCCTCACACATCATGCGATTGCGCACGTTCTGATGGAACGCGCTAATCACGACGGCGGGGTGAACGTCGGGGATGTTGTACTGCACCCGGCTGAACCTCTGTATGTACTTGCACAGGTTTTCTCCTTCCTTCTGGGGAATGATATGCAAATCACTCACCTGGCCATGAGCTTGGTGGCCTCCAGTGAAGGCACCAACGAACTCATGGCACAGATCTGACCAAGAAGAAATGGAGTCCGCCGGCAAGTGCATCAACCAAGACATGACATTGGGTTTTAGGGCCAACAGGAAGTAATTGGCAAGCACCTTGTCGTCACGAGCCCCAGTGGCTTGCATCACAATGGTGTAGATGCTGAGGAACTCCGACGGATGGGTCTTGCCGTTGTACTTCTCGCCGACATCAGGCTTGAACGTGCGGTGGGACGGCCACTGGAACTGCCGCAGCTCACGGGTAAAGGCTGGGTAACCCACCTCGTAAGGTAGGCCGCCAGAGCCTCCCGGAGCCGGGTGGTCCGCAGCAGGCCCTGCCCGCTTGTTCGACTGGTGGCGTATATCACGCTGGCGCTCGATGGTGGTTCGAGCGTCTTCATGAGCTCGTTCTCGAAGAACGTGACGCTGGTCGCGGTGGGTCCGTGGGTCGGACGACGCTATGGAAATGCTATCACATGCGTCGCCGTGACGGGCCGGCACCGGCGGCAACTGGCGCGGCGGAGGAGAGTGCACCGTGGCTGCATCTCCCCCGGTCCTTCCCCTGCTGGCGTGTGGTGGCTCGACGGAGCGTCGGCCCGAGGGCCCTGCCGGCCGTGGCTCGTCTTTGTTGGCGACGGCGACGAGGCTCCAGATGCTGGCTCTCCACTCGTCGAGCTTTTCTGCAGCAGGAGGGAAGTCGAGGAGCAGCTGCACGCGTGCCAAAGCTTCTGCTGGCGTGGGTGGTGGCGAAATCTGCGTGGACCGTGGCGCGCTTCGACTTCTAACCACGTTAGAAGGAGCTCTATCACGGCCCAGCTGCTGCGTGCCATCGTCGCCAGCGCTTCGGCGGGCATACTGGCCTCCTTCGTCCCGCAGATGATGCACATGGCTCTTCCCACGGCAGTGCCCAAGGTCACCAGCGTGGTGACGCTGCTCGTCATGCACACCATGGGAATAGCGCGTTGTGGGCGCCGGGGTGGGCGTCCTGGAGGTCGTCGCGCCGCCAGTGGGTGGCACGGTGGCAACCCCGGAGGGCCCCGCGCCGCCTACGGGGGCCCAGCTCCGTCTCTGGATTTCGTGGCGTGCAGCCCGCCGTCTTGCACACGAACGACGCCGCTTGCCAGGCTCTGACTGCCAGAGCGATGTTGGTGCTCGCGGGCCGCGCCTTGGGTCCTATCCGCGACCGGCCCGCTACTCGCCCTCACCGGTACGGGCCGTCTGGCCCCCGATGAACCGACCGCCGTGGCCGCCTTCTTCTTGGGAGCCATGGCGACGAAGAATCGCTAGACTAACAGCTAGACCAGATTCTCACAACAGCGCCCCCTACCTGGCGCGCCAAAGATGTCGGTGAGAACGACACCTATGGGATCACGGGAATCCCTACTACAGTTGGCGGGGCACAGGGTCGTGAGAAGAGCAGGTCTAACAGGAAGCACACGGATCGTTTACCCAGGTTCGGGCCGCGAGGATGCGTAAAACCCTAGTCCTGCTTTGGTGGATGTATTGAGTGTTCTTGAGCCTTCGAACTAGCTACGGTGGCTGTGTAGTTCAAAAGAGCCGAATCCCCCTCTAGTACGCCATGGGCCTCCTTTTATAGTCGAAAGGGGCTGCCACAGTGGCACACATGTGGCGGAAAGGCCTACAGTACTATGAGCTTATCGCCCGTATTACAGGACAAGATGCATTTACTGCATCGCTTAGGTGTCCCTTAGCTTTATCAGGGACGGGAACGAGGCCCGTCCCGTCCGTCGCCGCTCCTCCTTGCTTCGACACGCGCCCTGGCCAGCGATGCATGCAGCGCCATGTAGGCAGGCAGGCAACTGAGGTGGCGCGGTGGTAGGGTCTCCATGAAAATCCGCATGCCGCCACGCAGGCGCTTGCTGAGTTGGCCTGGGAGCCGCATGTTGCCACGCAGGTGCCTGCCTAGCTGGTCGGGCTGGCAGCTGCATGCTAATGGCGGTGGAAACTTGGCTGGTGCGGGCCTGGCAGTGGCCCCGCTGATATTCTCGGCAAGGGCCTTGCCGTGGCGCGTAGTCATCCCTGGCAAGGATCTTGCCATGGGTCTTGTGGCTTTCCTCGGCAAGGATCTTGCCGAGTATCGTTGTCTTCCAATCCTCATCTGATCTTGCATCTCTATGGTCTTGACAAAGATCTGCATGCCACCACGGAGGTGCCTCCCGAGCCCTGGTCCCAACATAGTTGGTTGGGTTGGAACCTGTGGGCTCAAGGGTGTCTTACTCTGTTGGCGTTGGGCGAGCTGCCCCAGCAAGGGTCTTGCCGGGGCCGCTGAGGCTGCCTTGGCAAGGGTCTTGCTGGGGGAACCTGCTTCGTCCCTTTGCTCTTTGTGTTCTTGGCCTTGGCGTTGTCTTGTTTGTCTTGGGCTTCGGCTTCTCTCTGGCTTCCCTCCTTTGCCCTGCTACGTGCGGCCGTGGCGCGCAGCTCTGACTGCCCGTGCATAAGTAAAGGGGTCAAAAGGAGAGCCCCTACTTTTGTACACCGACACCAGGCGATGGCGAGGCCGAGTATCCGGTCCCGCCGGACATGCGGGTGCCCGGGGCGTGGAGGATCAGCGCTGGTGGGGTCCCGGTGCCACGACCGCCCACCGGGGCGGCGCGGCATGCGGAGATCGCGCGTATCCGCGCCTCTCTGTCGCAGGCGGCGAGGGAAGGTCCACGGTACGTCCCCGACAGCCCGCTGTGGGAGCCCTACTTCCGTCGCCGCCACGTCGAGCAGCTCGAGGCCACGAACGGTGTCGTGCCCTCCGGAAGGCTCAACTCCGAGGGCCGCCGCCGATTGTGGGGCGTGCCCGGCCGCACGCTGGAGGCCGTCCTCAAGTACATCGAGGGCGGCAACACGCCCAGGCTGGAGTACCCCGCTCCCCCGCCCTTCGCCCGCCGGCGTGGGAGCTCCTAGACGCCGAGGCGCATGGACCCGGGGGCATCCTCCTCCTCGTCCGGCCGCTCGTCCGGCTCTCCCTGCCTCCGCCCCGTCAAGCCGGAGGCCCAGGACACGCCGGCCAGCCAGCGCACCCGCAGCTTCGGCGTTCGCATCGACGACTCCTCCCCCACCTCTGGCCGCCTCATCCTCGTCAGGCCGAAGCCGGAGCCCGGCCTCCCCGCGGAGTAGGAGGACATAGTCCGGCGCGGATTCTCCGACGAGGAGGCCCTACAGTGGGCGCGGGACGACTACCTCCGCGACGTGATGGTCCGGCAGCGCCGAGCCCTGGAGGAGATAGCCGCCCACAAGCGTGGGCGCGAGGACGAGAACGGCGTGGTGATCCTCGACAGCTCCGAGGACGAGGACGCCCCCGGACCGTCCAACCCGCCGCGCCAACCTGGGGAGGGGTGCAGCAGGGACGGCGGCCGCGGAAGAGGCGGCGACGACGACGACGACGACAACGGCGGCGGCGACTACACGCAGTTCTACAGCCTCCTCGGCACGTAGAGCTTCAAGGGCGGCGGGCAGCGAGGAACGGCGAGGGCGACGGCGGGCCTAGTAGCGTTTTTTTCTTCTTTTGTAAAATATTTTAAATATGTATGAACTCGCCGAAGTTTGGTTGAATTTGCGCCTTGTTTGTGCCGGATTTTAGTTTTTAAAAAAACGTGGGCGCCGCGACTGGGGGGCATCACGCTCCCAGCACGCGGTTTGCGCCGGTGCGCCCTCAGGGGCGATTTTTAGCGCCTCCTGAGGGCCAACGGCTAGAGATGCTCTAACAACACCTCACCAGTTGGCCGGCGAGGCGGCACCACTGGTTGTATTCGCAGCATCTCACAACAACCTACACCACCCAGCAGCCTATGACGTCATCGCAACATCTCGTGGCAAGAGCGGGTGCCATCCCAGCAGCCATGGGAACAATTGTCTTGCAGTTGCAGCACAGGTGCAGCTTTCGCAACGCCTCTGCATTGCCCTGTAGCAGCACGACCCAGCTGGTCATTGGAGTAGGAGGGGACGGAGAGTGGACTCATGAACTGCATCTAGCAGAGAGAGAGAGAGAGATGGGGCAGGGGATCGTCTCGAGGAACAAGATGAGCGGCTAGGTTTAGAAATGAGACAAGGGCGAGCAGAGCGTGTGTAGGTCCAATGAACTAGACATGTGATTGACTACGGACGCCCACATCAGTTTTGGAGGGTGTTGAGACGCGCTGCGTGATCTTGCCAGATCCGACAATGCGTGAGGCTAACGATGGGATGACAACGTACAGTCGGTTGAATTAAATATTTCCCTTGTAAAAAGGTGTTACTACTTTCTTGAAAAGTGTTGGAATACGCCAAATCATGTGTCACTTAGGTTATTTATTGGTGCTATCGAGGTTGAATCTGGCAGACACCCATGGGCTAGCTGCTTTGACCAATGTCTTCCTTGAAGCACCGAGCCACTTGTTGCTTGATACAGAGTTAGAACAAGTGGATCCAGCAACTGGCTATACATTGGAGTACGTCAAATCATGTGTCACTTAGGTTATTTATTGGTGCTACCGAGGTTGAATCTGAAAGACATTGCTGCTTTGGCCAATGTTTTCCTTGAAGCACCGAGCCACTTGTCGCTTGATACACAAAAGAACAAGTGGAGCCAGCAACTGGCTATACTAAAACATCATGTCATCAAGAGTTAGCCTTATTAATTACTTATACAATAGAGTTGGTTACAACATTGGCCGTTAGGTTAATCTTTTATTTTATTTTATTTTATTTCAGTATATCTCTTTCCTCTCATTTAATGTTTACCTAAGATCACGCATAGAGGATAGCTCCAAGGCGGCCTAATAAACTCGAAAGTATATACTTTTCCAACTACTTATTTTCCCTCTCATACCAAACTACATACTTTTCATTGTGGTATGTGTGCCTTTTTTTCCGAGAGTGGTATGTGTGCCCTTGTTGTCACAAAGAGGCTTATTAGCAATGTCTGGAGGAGGATTAGAGGTGGATTGCCAAAATAACCTAGTGATCGTCATTCCTAACAAAAGTCTAAAGTGCCATACAGAAGGCCGCTAGTATAATTTTTGGTGCAATTTTGCTTTTTACACGTTGTTTTGTGCCAAGTTTTCCTTTTTTTTTCCTTTTTGGCACAGAAAATAAATCAACAATACAATAGAACTAAGAACAAAGAAATTCCCTAAAAACAATAGCAAAGAAGAAAACACCTACAACCAGCAATAATAAACCTACACAAAAGATATACCCTCCAATTAGGTTTATAAGTCGGACACGGATTTTTAGTTCTTCAATTTGACTAGGGAAACATGGATTATATTTTACAAAATTTATATTTTTAGTTTACTCATCAAATATAGTTTTAACCATATAATTATTATGACATATTACACATGTTTTATTAGTCAAATCAAAAACCTAAAAATTGTGCCTACTTAGAAAGCCGACCGAAGGAAGTACAACTAAATACACGCTAATATCTAAGGAGTATATCATATGCATGTGTGCAGCTATAGGGTACACATAATTTTTTGATTCTCTTGGTAATGCACGCCATAATGGGTAGCAACATATGTGTTGTATGATGCAAAACTTCATTCAGTTATACACAGTTTCATTTTGGCTTGGTGTGTGTTTTGTTTATTATGTTACCAGAAACATCTATCTTCTCATTAACTAATTGCCACATAAGCAAATTTTCCTTGTGGTGTGTTACATTATTAGCTAAGTTACTATCAGTATGGTCAGCCATAGGGAAAAAGTCTTTTTGAACAACACGCGGATGAGTACCATGGTGCAAAAAAGTGTTGTCAAGCTAGCACAATGAACCGCGTGGCATATGAACATGCAAACACATGCAGGTTAAATATAGGTCACATTCGTAAAATAATTACAATTCTCTATGAAATTGTATTGTACTTGACCTTATATCGTGTGTAGAGTGCTATATAGCTTTATGGTGGCTTGTTGTATACCTAGGTGCTTCACTACTGCATGAATGCCTTGGCAGACGCACATAGGCTAGCAGTGGCGGGCTTTGCTATGATTGGCGTCTATCAATGACCTCCCGGGCAGGCGCTCGCCACTAGTAATGTATGCAGCAGTGGAGGGTGTTATGTACCACCCGCTACTGAAAAGCCTGCCAGGTAAATTAAAAATTACGCAACTGCCACAAAATTTTGTTTTCATGACTGTGTTTTTCATAATACTTATATAAGAAATTGCAATACACACTGCAACATTATATTGCTTCCGATAAGGAATATCAATACACTACACTGATACACATCATTTCATGCATGCATTTTTTAACCTCAACCACTAATCCATATAACATGTTTAGTAGTCATCATAGCTAGCTATACAATACATAGTAGCTTAAAACATGATCGACATTATATTCACTAGTTAGTATCGATCATGACAACAACCAGCTACTCCTCTCCTTTAGGCATGGATGTGAAGAATAAGGAAACCTCTGCATCTCCATGGTGGAACACAAAGATCCACCAATCTTCAATTTTCAGCTTCCACTCTTGTAGAATTTGCCTCCATCCTTTCACTAAGACTCATCCATCTAGTAGGTCTTGCAGTCGAGTATGTGTCTCTAAAATTGGTCTTGTCATGGCAAATAAGTGTCATCCCACCATGCCCATCCATCACCTAAGGCACAACACATCTTGGGAGCTTCTGTTCAAGAACACAATAGTAACATAGTAAGCAGTTTAATTAATTCAAGAAGAATGTATGAAAGAGACATATACTAGAAACACAATAGTAACAATTCTTACCAGGTTTTCGTTATGAATGTTGGTTTTGTTCACTGTGTGGACTAGTGGCACGTATGTTGCATTTTACCAGTACTGTAAGTACCCTTAGGCAACTCAATACCATCAACAAAGGAGACAAATTACCTCTTCTCCTATCAAGTAAGCATTGTGCCAGGAGTGTAATAGGTGTTGTCTACTTTCTTCCGTATTGTTCTTGGAGTTCAAGAAAAGTTTTCCAATTTTAAATAACCAATAGGCGTGAATAACAACTAATTTTGAGTAATATACTGGTTGTTTAACAAGTTTGTTTGATAATCTTACGTGGAGGTAGAACTGGAATCAAGCTGAAATCCACCCATATGTCTTGATGATTCTCAGAAAAGTTGCCAATATCAAAGGTTAAATTCATTCCAGGCTCAAATTTTGTAAGATTTAGCCAATCCTCTCTAATTATGATAAGCAAAATATGTGTACTCTGTTGTATTGTAGGTCGTAGCTTTAAAATGGAAACCATCTTTCGTCTTCAGGTAAGCAAGTATCTCAGTTTGCTCATCCATATCAGGGACATAATATTTATATAGGACATAAAGTCTTGCAAAGTAGGGGATGCGCTATTCGAAATATAAAAAAAATAAAAATTACAAACCTTCAAACATGGCTAAGAAGGAAATATGTGCAAAACAATCTTAAAGCTAATTAGCGTAAAGTATGTGAAGTCATGTTGAAGAGTGAGGGAAAATCAATTGTTGTCCGGTTAAGGATCGTCATCCAAACACCGCGTGTCACAACAATAGGGGCAAATCATTTGTTGTGTTCATATTGAGAAATAAACATAAAAGATTAAAAATCAACCAAAAATCCGCACGACCTTGCTAAATATTGGACATATTAAATGCGAAAAAATTGGTGAAATGGAACTCAATCAATGGTTTGCTAAAACATTGACACTTAGTATGAAACCGTGTAAAAAATTGAAGACCCATAGTACATCACAATATGAATACCATCTATATATGGCATCCAAACTAATTACCCTAATTAACACTACATAGCATCAAAACTAATTACCCTAGCATCCATAGCATCCAATATAATTACCTAGCATCCGTAGCATCTAAACTAATAACATCCATAGCATCCAAACTAATTACCCTATCATCCATAGAAAAAGCAACCATTGATGTAGAGGAGACAATGCGCTGGCCGACCGGGTTGCGCGCAACGACTGGACGGCGGATGGCGACTCCGATGGACATAGATAGAGGGACGCGCTAGAGGTTACCGTGGGCGCGCGCCGACGCGACTATAGACATCAGATCGTGCGGACAAGGATGTCGGAGGGGAAAACTATGGCGGACAACGAAGGCGACCATGATGGATCGGAGAAGGAGGGATGGGAGATGAGTGGCTGAGAGTGGGAAGCACAATTGTGGATAAGGCGACCGAAGTAGTGTGTTTAATTATATTTTGGGTGAACTGGTGGCCGCAGCTGGATGCCCGCCACCACACTTCTATGGTGGGCGATGCCTAAGGCCCGCCACATTTGTTTCTGCATTTTGGTTCAAAATAACACCTGCCTTCCACAGACAATTCAAAATTTATACATCATTTTCACTTCAACCTTTTTCTATATCTAATACACACCTTTGGAGGTCACATGCTCAAATTTGGCCACTTTTTGAGTTGGTTTACTATTTTCAAAGCATCAAGTAATTTTCCGGCCATTAAAAAGGGAAAAAACCTCTTCGGTTCTAAATAATGTGCAAACTAGCTCAGAATGGGACGAAACTTGGCATGGTATCTTCATACGATTCCTGTAGGGTGTGGTAAAACTTTGAAAGTGCTACGACAAAAACTCGATGTAATTCGTTTACAAACTGAACACTCTCTGACCATGTGTCAAGGTTTCAAATGGAAATCGCTGCCTTCCACACACTAGTAGAAATCAGGGCTTTGGTTGAGGCCTGGTTAAGGGCATTAATCCTGGTTCACTCACGAACCAGGACCAAAGGGTGTATCAGTCCGGTTCGTGAGGATAGGGCGCCGGCCGGGCCTCGGGGGCCATTGGTCCCGGTTCGTCTGACCCCTTTGGTCCCGGTTCTAGACACGAACCGGGACCAATGAGTCTCGCTCCTCGCCCAGCACCTTTAGTCCCGGTTGGTGGCTGGAACCGGGACCAAAGATTGTCCCTTAGTCCCGGTTGGTGGCTGGAACCGGGACCAAATGTTGTCCCTTAGTCCCGGTTTTAGCCACAAACCGGGACTAAAGAGAGGCCTATATATACCCCCGCCCCTGCTCGCGAGCAGAGCCACTGCTCTGTTTTTTTGGCCGGCCGTGAGAGAGATTTGTGGTGCTCTAGCTCACCTCCTATGCACATGAGGTGTTCGATGAAATGCCCGAGCCACACTTCAGATTTCTCCTCTAGAAGCTCCTTGTCCAAGCTCCATTTTCCTCAGGATTTCTCTATGTTTGGCGGTTCGTCCGGTCCCGTCCCCGTCCTCACCGCCGTCGATCGCCCACGCCGATCTCGTCACGGGCACCACCATGGTGAGCCTCTTGTTCTTATCTTCTTTCTAAAAGAAAAAATTCTTACTTGTATGATTTAGATAGATACTTGTATAATTTTCTTACTTTTCTTATATTATATAGTGCGATGGTTTTGGTATCCGCCTCCGTCGGCCCTTGTCCTTTCTATGATTCTGATGTGGTATATATTATCTTTTATAACTATTTGTTTCATTTAGGATTTGTTTCTGTCTTTTGTTGAATCTTTTTCACGGCTCGATAGAGAATTTGATAAACTACTGGAGGCCATTACCGCCACCGAAATGGTTTCTTATGACAATTATGCCGACCAGCATGACATAAATGTTTTTATCTAGGAGGTATGTGAACCGGAAATTCCAACCGACCCTATTGTCGGGAGGTTAAATTTAGTTGAAAAAGAAAACAATTACTTGAAGGAAAAAATAAAAATAATTGAGGAGGAGAAGATGAGATTGGAGTTGCATGTTGCGGATGTCGTCGATGATCACAAGATCAAGATGGATGCAATGCGCTTGAAGATTATAAAGATTAGAAAATATGCCATTCATATTGAGGCTTGCTTTCATTATGTCGTTGGATCAATTGTTACCTTAGTTCCGATTATGATCACATTTGTTGTTGCATTGAAATATTTTACATAGTTTCAATGTATGGTTTAATTAGATGCTCTAGAGAGCTATATGTTGTTCAATGAGAACTATGTATGAACTTTATGTATTTTTTTTTCAGTAATAACATTTGATCGCTACTGTACTTTGGTTTTAATGTGATGATGAACTTCTATTAATTTGGTCACTTCTCTATTCATGATGTTCTGTAATGATTTTTGACACACTTAATTATATATAATGGACGCAGATGAACCGGCAATGGATGTACGGTGACAGACGCACCTCCGAGTACATTAAGGGCGTGCATAATTTTCTCGAAGTGGCTGAGGCAAACAAGCAGAATGGTTTTTGTGTTGTCCAGGTCCTATCTGTGAGAATACGAAGTCTTACTCTGACTCAAAAAACCTTCACATCCACCTGCTTGAGAAGGATTTCATGCCACACTATAATGTTTGGACTAAGCACGGAGAAAGAGGGGTTATGATGGAAGACAACGAAGAAAAAGAGGATGATGACAACTATCTGCCCCCTGAATACGGTGTTGCTGCAACGAGGGAAGCTGAAGATCAAGAGGAACTAGACGATGTGCCCCATGATGATCTTCGCCGGGTCATTGTTGATGCAAAGAGACAACGCCAAAGTGAAAGGAGAAGTTGAAGTTCGATCGCATGTTAGAGGATCACAAAAAAGGGTTGTACCCCAATTGCGAAACCCCTAAATTAACCCTCCAACCCCCCCCCCCCCTTCCAAAAAAAACTCCAACGCCTGTGAGCTGCTGACGCGTGGCTGCCTTTTGGTCCCGGTTGGTGTTACCAACCGGGACTAAAGGTGCTCCTGCCTGGGCGCCCCGCAGCGGCCACGTGACGCTCCTTCTGTCCCGGTTCATAAGCAAACCGGGACTAAAGTTTTTGGGATTTAGTCCCGACCCTTTTGTTCCGGTTCCAGAACCGGGTCTAAAGGCCCTCTGGAACTGGGATTAGTTCCCTGTTTTCTACTAGTGGCACACAAATAAATTTTCTACATCATTTTCACTTCAAAACTTTTTCTATGTTGAATACACACCTTTGGAGGCCCCATGCTCAAATTTGGCCACTTTTGACTTGGTTTGCTATTTTGATGCACGTTTCCCGGCCACTAAAAAGGGAAAAAAGCTCTTCAGTTCCAAATAATGTGCAAACCAGACCATAATGGGATGAAACTTGGCTTGGTGTCTTCATATGACCCATGTAGGTTGTGGTAAAAATTTGAGAGTGTTACGGCAAAAGCTTAATGCACCTCGTGTACAAAACTGAGCACCCTCCAGCAAAGTGTTAGTATTTCGAACAGAGGCCACCGCCTTCCATGCACAACCCAATTTTTCTACATTATTTCTACTTAAAACATTTTCTATGTATTACACACCTTTGGAGGTATGCTCAAAATTTTATCACTTTTTGAGTTGGTTTGTTATTTCTTAAGCATTAACTAGTTTTTTTCAGTCATTAAAAAGAGAAAAAGCTCTCTGGGTCCAAATAACTTGCAAACTAGTCCAGAATGAGATGAAAATTGGCATGGTGTCCTCATATGACCCTTGTAGGGCGTGGTAAAATTTTTAGAGCATTACGACAAGAACTTGATCAGTGTACAAACTGAACACTCTTCGACGAAGTGTTAGGGTTTACACAACTTAATTTTTTCACATTATTTACAGTCCAAACTTTTCTTTGTTTATTACACACCTTTGGAGGTCCCATGGTAAAATTAGGCTATTTTTCACTTGGTTTGCTATTTTCGAAGTATTAACTGATTTTCTAGCCATTAAAAAGGGCAAACAACTCTTGGGTTCCAAATAATGTGCAAACTAGCTCAGAATGTGATGCAACTTGGCATGGTGTCTTCGTGTGACCCTTGTAGGGTGTGGTAAAAATTGGAGACCGTTAGGGCAAAAACTTGATGCAACTCGTGTGCAAACTGGCACTCTCTCACCAAGCCTCAGGGTTTCAAGCGGAGGCCGCCGCCGTTCACACAACTCATTTTTTTTACATCATTTCCCCTTTAAAAAAATTTCTATGTTTAATACACACCTTTGGAGGCCCCATGCTCAAATTTGACCATTCTTTTAGTTGGTTTGCTATTTTCGAAGCATTAACTGATTTCCGGGCATTAAAAAGGGCAAAAAGCTCTTGGGTTCCAAATAACATGCAAACTAGCTAAGAATGGGATGAAACTTGGCAAGGTGTATTCATATGACCCTTGTAGGGTGTGGTAAAAGTTTGACAGCATCATAGCAAAAACTTGATGCACCTCATGTACAAATTGAACACTCTCTGAAGAAGTGTCAGGGTTTCGAACGAAGACCGCCGTCTCCACAGACAAGTTTTTTCTACATCATTTTCACTTCAAATCTTTTCTATATTTAATACACAACTTTGGAGGTCCCATGCTCAAATGTGAACACTTTTTGAGTTGGTTTATTATTTTCGAAGCATTAACTGATTTTCTGGCCATTAAATAGGGTAAAAAGCTCTTGGTTCCAAATAACGTGCAAACTAACCCAGAATGAGGTGAAAATTGGCACACTGTCTTCATGTGACCCTTGTAGGGTGTGGTAACAATTTGAGAGCATTACGACAAAAAATTAATGCACCTCATTTACAAATTGAACAGTGTTCAGCGAATGGAAGCACTCGCCTTCCACATAAAACTCTATTTTTAAAGCTTTTCCCCTTTAAACTTTTTCTATGTTGAATATGCACCAGTGAAAGCGCCGTGCTCAAGTTTGGACTAGTGTGCGTTAGTAAACATGATATGTTAAGCACTTCCCTTCATATGAAGGCCCGTGGCGGGCGGAAACTATTGCCCGCCACTGCTAATTTGGGGAAATTTTGGAAACATTGGGCACAGGTTAGCAAAATATTGTAATGGCGGGCTATAAAACTTCCCCACCACAGGTACGTCAAGAACTAGTGGTAGGCGCCATAAAATACTCGCCACTGTTGTTTCTGTTCCATAGCTAATCCTGTGAAAACTTAGGAGTAGCGGGTCAAAAAAGGTACCCGCCATTGCCGAGCCTTTAGCACTGGCCTGCACTTTCTTCCACCCACCACTAGAATTTTTCAAAAAGAGTTGTGGCGGATTTCAATCATTGTTCGCCACTAACCTAAGCTCAACTATAAGCCTTTAACCAGTACTACCTCTGTATAGGTGAATAAGTCATTCGCATAGTTCTAGGTCATCGATTTGAGCAATTAAATATGTGTTATATGTCATGAAAAGTATATCACTAGATTTCTACAGGGATGTAGTTTTTAAATATATATTTTTTGTCACGTATAATACATATTTAGATAGTTGAATCGTCGACCTAGAACTACGCGAATGACTTATTCACCGAGACGGAGGTAGTAGTACTTTATTCTTTACTGTTGCCGGATTTATTAGCCTACAAGAGTACCATGATTCTAGCTTGTCTTAAACTTATTTTTGAATGTTCATCATATGAAAACTATTAGAATTAAATAGTTATCAAACATGAGTAATAAGGAAAGAGAGTATACTGGTACTCTCTCTCTCTCAGTTTAGGCGTGCGCGTATCCCTAGGTCGTCAATTTGACCAACCTAATACAAGTCATATATTACAAAAAATATACCAATATAAACTTCAGATGTTCTATTTTCAAAAGGTATAATTTTTGTGTTATATAGTTTATATTAGGGTGATAAAATTGACAACCTAGGTATACGCGTAGGACTTGTAAACTGAAACGAAGGGAGTATCACACATCATACTAGTATGATACTGTATCATATTAAATGAGGTGCTAAAATGAGTAATGTAGAATAATAAATAAGGTTATCTAGGATACTAATTGATGTTATTATAGACTACAGAGTTATATATATTATCGTATGCATGATACTGGTTAGAGTTGAAACCTAGTTTTCTTGTAACTAGCCTCTTGGCAGATTCTGTCAGAGCTTTTGTTGAATAAAACTCCCCATATTTCCCGTCAAAAAAAAATGCCGCAATCTTGATTTTAGTTTTTTTTTTCTTCTTCTTTATAACAACAAGTGTGAAAGAGCGTGGAGCGGGACAAAAAGCATCGTCGTCTTGCTTGAATCACCCAACCGTGCCCACAAGCATAGAGATGCTCTCCAGTGCCTTGGTTGGAGTTGTTAATCTTGACGCGCTGATCTATAAGAGTACTATACTAATTAAATAAATTTGAAAAATGATTCTTGTAACTCCCAATACAGTGTACAGGCTGTTATGAGTAAACTAAGGGCAAAGCACCCGCGAGTCTCGAGGAAAACCTTACAGATGGGTATTTTTACAGGATTCCAGTAGTATAGATAGCACCGTTGAGTTAGCTAGCTCTCTTCACCAACCTTTGCTTACTTGTCGCACGCACACAAACGCAGCTAGCTAGCTACTAAGCAGAGAGAGGAAGGAGACTAAGCTCGAGATGGCAGCAGAAATCGTGAGCGCGACGATGGGTGTGATTAACCCCCTCATCGGCAAGCTCACTGAGCTACTTGGTGAGGAGTACAGAAAGCTCACGGGGGTGAGAAGGCAGGCCATGTTTCTCAAGGATGAGCTCAGCAGCATGAAAGCTCTCCTTGACAAGCTAGAGCTTGTAGATAAGCTTGATCCTCAGGCTAAGGAGTGGCGGGATCATGTCAGGGAGATGTCCTATGACATGGAGAATTGCATCGACGACTTCATGCATGATCTTGAAGGCGCTGATGGCAAGAAAGGCTTTGTCAGGAAGATGGCCCAGCGTCTTAGGAGGCTGGGGAGGCGTCATCAGATTGCCAACCAGATCGAGGAGCT
Organism: Triticum aestivum; assembly: GCF_018294505.1. Lineage (NCBI taxonomy): Eukaryota > Viridiplantae > Streptophyta > Magnoliopsida > Poales > Poaceae > Triticum > Triticum aestivum. The sequence continues at coordinate 90,168,518 of NC_057811.1, forward strand.
CAAGATTCGTGCAGTCGAGGAAAATGCCCGACGCGAGAGGTACAAGATTGATGATTCCATACATTCAAGTTCAACTGTTGTTGCTGTAGATCCCCGGGTGTCGGCAATCTATGAGGAGGCAGCAAACCTCGTAGGCATTGATGGCCCAAGAGAAGAGCTTGTCAGCTGGTTGACTAATAGCGATAGAAAGCTTAAAGTGGTGTCCATTGTGGGCTTTGGTGGCTTGGGTAAAACTACACTTGCCAAACAAGTGTATGAAAAGATTGGAGGGCAATTTGAGTGCAAGGCATTTATTTCAGTCTCACAGAGGCCTGACATGGCAAGTCTTCTCAACGGTCTACGATCCAACCTTGGACTTGGACTAGGGGAGGACTCTCGTGCTCACGAGGTGCCATACATCATAGACCGTCTCAGAGAATATCTCACACATAAGAGGTAACTATTTACTTTGATCTGATAATTAGATGTACACTTTTGTATGATCTAACTTTGTATAATGGCTTTGTGAATAACTAGGGTTATACGTTTGATTTTAATATATTGCCTATTATTATAAACATATCACCATTCATCTTGCTTTTGGCATGGTTTAGTAGTTTTCTTAGCATGTTTGAACAATGAGGTCTTATCTTGACTCATAATATTGCATCAAGATAATACAATCAAATAACCGCACAAACAACCTCTACATAATTAGAATGTACAAAACCACATGAATGCACGTGCTCGCACACATGAAAAAACAACAACGGGTAGAAAAGTTAAGCCAGACTGCAGAAGAAGATACAAATAAGTTAAACAACTGTCAATGCGGCCACCCATGTGGGTTTAAAACATCCCAGGTCACCTGCTACGCACCATCTTAAATGGTTGTCAGTGTCCCCGTGGAGGTAGAGTAGAGAAGAATAGAACCAATGCGCATATTGGTAGATAACCTGCTGCTGAGAGGAGTTTTACCCTTCAAAACTAAATAATTGGTAAACTAAATCAGTCACATACATAGCCAAGGAGACCACATCAAGGCTGACGCACCCACCCTTATGATCGTGCTAAGCTTGTGGGGTATACCATCAAGCCAGTTACCAAACATGTTGGCGGTACGAGGTTGATAGAAATTAGACAATACTTGGATAAACAAATGGAGTTTGAAGAGTATATACACAATCAACTCTGATGTTGTACATGTAGAAAAAAGTCTAAAGTTGTACAATATACAAAAACTTCCGTCATACAATTCACTAGTAGAAAAAAGGCCTTTAGTCCTGGTTCTGGAACCGGGACTAAAGGGTCGTTACTAAAGCCTCCCCCTTTAGTACGAACCGGGACTAAAGGCCCTCCACGTGGCCGCTGCCTGGAGGTCCACCTTTAGTCCCGGTTGGTAACACGAACCGGTACTAAAGGAGATTTTATGATTTTTTTTAAAAAAATTGAATTTTTTTTTGAATTTTCAAATTTCTGAATTATTTTAACCTCTAATCTCTAATCACCCCTCATCACTGCTTAATTTAACCTCTAATCTCTAATCACCCCTCATCATTCCAAATCATCTAACTTCCCGGACGGTCACTCATCCTCTCACTACTCCAGCCTGAGCACGCTTAACTTCCGGGTTCTATTCTCCCTCGTTTCCAAGTCTGCACTTGTTGTTTTCCTGACAATAGTAAGATGTCAATCCTATTAACCCTCAGGAATTTAGCTTGAGCATGAAGTCATTTCTTGAATAAGTAGTTTGACCATAGTTTGACCACAGTTTGACCAGATTTGACCAAAATTTAAAAAAACTAAAATAATTATTTAGTAACACTAATATTTCTTAAATAATTAGTTTGACCTTGTTTGACCATAGTTTGACCACAATTTGACCAGATTTGACCAAAATTCAAAAAAACTGAAATAATTATTTAGTAACACTAATATTCCTGAATAATTATTTAGTAACACTAATACTTCTTGAATAAGTAGTTTGACCAGATTTAAAAAATATTCAAAAAAAAACTAAAATTTGAGCATAACTTTTTTCCTTTTAGAATTTGAGGATTCTAAAAATTTGCAAACAGGCCGTAGGCGGCCAAAATCGGATGCGGATTTTCGTGCTGAACATTTTGATATATTATATGTTTTTTCTGACATCGTATGCAAAAGTTATAGCCGTTTTACATTTTTCCTACACTTTTTGCAAAACATGTCCAAATTTAAGTTTTTAAATTTTCCTAACTAGTACATGTAGTAACATAACTACATCTGGATGGGGGGTAGAGTTTGAAAATGGGACCTTTAGTACCGGTTCGTGCCACGAACCGGTACTAATGCCTCAAACCCCATTAATACCGGTTGGTGGCTCGAACCGGGACTAAAGGTCTAACCTTTAGTACCGGTTGGTGCCACGAACCGGTACTAATGGGCATCGCACCCTTTAGTCCCGGTTCGTGGCACCAACCGGGACTAAAGGTCCCATTTGAACCGGGACTAATGCCTGTACGGTGCCCTAGCCGCTCGAACCGGGACTAATGCTCACATTAGTCCCGGTTCGTAATGCAACCGGGATTAATGCTCTTTTCTGGCCGAACCAAAGCCCTGTTTTTTACTAGTGATTTATGGTACAATGGAGTAAACACTAGTAGAAAAGGGGGCTTTTGTCCCGGTTGGTAAGGGCCTTTAGTCCCGGTTTTTGAACCGGGACTAAAGGGTCGTTACTAATGCCTCCCCCCTTTAGTCCCGGTTCTTACACGAACCGGGACTAAAGGCCGTCCACGTGGACGCAGCCTGGAGCTCCACCTTTAGTCTGGGACTAAAGGAATTTATATTTTTTTTGAAATTTTTTTTTGCGAATTTTTTTTTATTTTCAAATTTCTGAATTATTTTAACCTCTAATCTCTAATCACCACCCCTCATCACTGCTCAATTTATTCTCTAATCTCTAATCACCCCTCATCATTCCAAATCATCTAACTTTCCAGACGGTCACCCATCCTCTCACTACTCCAGCCTGAGCACGCTTAACTTCCGGGTTCTATTCTCCCTCGTTTCCAAGTCTGCACTTGTTGTTTTCCTGACAATAGTAAGATGTCAATTCTATTAACCCTCAGGAATTTAGCTTGAGCATGAAGTGACACATTTCACTGTTTGAGTTTGAAACTATTGTTTTAAAAAACAATAATTATTTAGTAACATTAATATTTCTGAAATAATTAGTTTGACCATTGTTTGACCACAGTTTGACCAGATTTGACCAAAATTCAAAAAAAAACTGAAATAATTATTTAGTAACACTAATATTCTAGAATAATTAGTTTGACCATTGTTTGACCACAGTTTGACCACAATCTGAATTTTTTTGAATTTTTTTGCTTCTCCAGATCTTAAAAGCCCCGTATCTTTTTTTCTGTTAGGTTAAATTCGGATGTAACTTTTCGAGTAGATGATTTTTCATATAAAAAACTTTTTCATCCGAGTTCGTATGCAAAAGTTATGCCCATTTTAAAAAATTCCAGAGAGATTTTGCAAATAAAGTCGAAATTCATATTTGTTAATTTTCCCAACAACTAGACCACATATCACATGGGAAACTTATTTTATTTTATTTTTTTGACATTTCCATCATTTTTTTTCTAAAACTGAAAAGGCGGTCCAGGGGGGTAGAGTTTGAAAATGGGTCCTTTAGTACCGGTTCGTGCCATGAACCGGTACTAATGCCTCAAAGCCCATTAGTACCGGTTGGTGGCACCAACCGGTACTAAAGGTTAGACCTTTAGTCCCGGCTGGTGCCACCAACCGGTACTAATGGGCATCGCACCCTTTAGTCCCGGTTCGTGGCACCAACCGGGACTAAAGGGCCCAGGTGAACCGGGACTAATGCCTTAGCCGCACAAACCGGGACCAATGCTCACATTAGTCCCGGTTCGTGACTGAACCGGGACTAATGTGAATATTGCCCTGTGACGAAAGCCCTGTTTTGTACTAGTGAAAGTTGCACTGTATCATTCTAAAGTTTGTGTCGGTAGTTTGTAAGTACATGTGTTTGCATATAAATAACTGTCAAAAATCAGGCGAAGTTATACACTCTTAGTATTGTAAAATCAATGGCATCAACTCCCTTGCCCAAGGTATCGACCTAATTAATTAAGTACCCTTCTATTTTAAACTGCTTCGTTTAGGCGTGTCTTGGTTTTAGAATTTGATGTGCAATTAATTGGATGTATCATTCGTGTTTTTTGGGGTTCAAAACAGGGCAATTTAAAGTGTCATATCTTTTCTAATAAAGGTAGCAACAGAGTTTTGCAAGGATAAGATGCATTTTCTAAATATTCCAAAAGTCAAGAAGTCAATGCTCACAAACAATATTGTATTGAAATCAATACCACATCATGATTACAAGTAATTTGTCTGGACTCTTATCCCTCAGTATTAATTGGTTCTTCTTTTTTCATCCACTCAAATTTCTTCCAAAGAATGCTTTGTTTTTCATGTGATGCACTCAACCTAAACTTTGTTCAAATTCAAGCTTGTAGAATTGGGGTGGACAAGACACTGCAATAACACATTTCCATATTCTTGTGTATTTTAGAATCATGTGAATCAAATAGGCCCTGAAGGAGATGGTACTCAATTTTAAATATATAATAGCATCGAAGTATTTATGTATGTTATGATAATATAATTGCTAATTAAATTACTTCATGAAGATGCTTTCCTTTTTTATGACTTTCTCCCCATTTCTGCTTTTCTTTTAAACTGTTAAATTAATTCGCAACCACATATTAATGTACTTGCTAGCCCGAATAATGTAGGAACTGACGATTCATGCTTTTTGTAGGAAATTCTGCCATATTTTTATTTTCTAGGAAATTTTAAAATGCATGTTCTCGTCGATTCATCTCTTTAGACCCATCTCTGCAATATCTTGTACTACTGTAGTTTTTTTTCTATAATAGACTAATAGATGTGGATATTTAGCCTATCAAAATTCTTATATGTCCTCCTTAGTACCCTCATTAATTAGTGACAAAACGTATGCGCACTTCACATGATGAGCCCAAAATAAGGAATTAAAATGGAGTATATTGATATTATTTTCATTGCCGGCATATCACTTTCCTTATATTGTATTGAGTTTTTAACATGTCACACATTTTATTAAGGTTGGATGTTATATAAACGTGCCAAACTAGTGTATATCTACAACCTATAATAATTTGCCCAATATGTATCTTATTATCATTTGTTGATGTTAGCTCATATCTGCAACTTTTATAGTATTTGAGTTTAATGTATGTAACATAAGTGAATATTTCAACAGGTACCTTATTGTAGTTGATGACTTGTGGGATCAATCTGCATGGAATATTCTCCGATGTGTCTTTGCAGAAGGTGGTAATGGTAATACAGTAATTGTAACCACAAGAGTGGATGATGTCGCTTGTAGGGCATCTCATGAGCACCATGGACACATTTATAGAATGAAGCCTCTCAACGATGAAGACTCAAAAAGGTTATTCTTTGGTAGAGTGTTCAGATCGGAAGATAGTTGTGCACCCCAATATGAAGAAGTTTCAACCCAAATTTTGAAGAAGTGTGGTGGATTGCCACTTGCAATTATAACTATAGCTAGCTTATTGGCTAGTCGTCAAGCAAAATCAAGGAGTGATTGGGAGAGCATAATGAAGTCTCTGGGCACCAATTCTGCTGCAGATCCTACCCTTGAAGGGATGAAGAATATATTAAACCTTAGCTACATGCATCTACCTCCTCGTCTCCGGGCATGTTTCCTTTATCTTGGTTTGTATCCAGAGGACCGTGATATTGAGAGGGATGATTTGGCTCGACAGTGGGTAGCCGAAGGCTTTGTCAGTAGTGTTCCCGAGCTAGATTTGGAAGACGTTGCTAAGAGTTATTTCAATGAGCTTATCAATAGAAGTATGATTCAGCCTACCAAAAACAGATATATATTTTTTCTTTTTCTTTTTTTTCGAAAAGGGGAATCTCCCCGGCCTCTGCATCAGAGTGATGCATATGGCCATCTTATTAACGAAATAAAAGGTTCCAACAAGGTTCCAAAGTCTCCAACTGAAAAGTAATCAAAAGGCAGCTCACACAGAGCTAAAGAGGCTGGACACACAGACTAGCCAAGATAAGACGCCACAACCGGCTGGCTAAAGAGAGATAGGTAAACTAATTGCCTATCCTATTACATGACCGCCATCCAAACCGGTTGAAAATATCCCGAGCTACCATCTCCCAGCGGATAGATCCAGTAACCAAATGCTCCCTGGCCTCCATCGGAGTGAGTAGCGACCATGAACGGATCACGGCCGTGGCTCGAAAAATAACCTGCAAAAAGTGAATACGTGATGTTCTGTTAAAAACCAAATCATTTCTGCAAGTCCAGATAGTCCACAACAAAGCGCAAACTCCAACACGAATATGTCTCGCTAATTCAGGCTCAATCCCAGTGAGCCATGTCCCGAATAACGTAGTGACAGAATTCGGTGGAGTAATATTAAAAGCAATGTGAACCGTCCGCCAAAGTACTCTGGCAAACGGGCAATCAAAAAAGAGATGTTTGATCGTCTCGTCCCGATCACAGAAGCTACACCTCGTAGGTCCTGTCCAATTACGCTTAATCAAGTTATCCTTGGTTAAAATAACCTGTTTATGGACAAACCACATAAACACTTTTATTTTCAAAGGAAGTTTGACAGCCCAAACATGCTTGGAGGTAGGAATGGAGCTCGAATTAATTACATCAATATACATTGATTTAACCGTGAATACTCCATACCTAGTCAGTTTCCAGCGTAATTCATCGGGTTGTTGAGAAAGATGGACATCCATTAGTCTCCGAACTAGACGGAGCCAATCTTCCCAACGATTGCCCACTAACGACCGTCTGAACTGAATATTAAGGGGGATGGATTGAAACACCGTAGCAACGAACACCTCACGTCGTTGAACAATGCGATATAAAGACGGATATTGAATGGCCAAGGGTGTCTCGCCGAGCCAAGTATCCTCCCAGAAGCGTGTACTAGCGCCGTTGCCAATAACAACCTTTGTCCTATTAAACAGAGATTGTTTGACTTTCATCAGGCCTTTCCAGAAAGGCGAGACAGTTGGCCTGACTGTGACCTGGGACAAGGACTTTGTCTGTAGGTACTTGCTGCGAAGGATTTGGGCCCACATGGCATCAGTCTCAAAAGAAAGCTTCCACAGCCACTTGCTAAGAAGGCATCTGTTCTTAACTTCAAGATTCTCAATACCAAGACCCCCTTGGTCTTTCGGTCTACAGATGATATCCCATTTTGCAAGTCTGTATTTTCTTTTTAGATCATCACCCTGCCAAAAGAAACGCGATCGATAAAAGTCCAGTCTTTTCCTAACACCAACTGGGACTTGAAAGAACGATAAGAGAAACATAGGCATACTCGTGAGCACCGAATTAATCAGAATTAATCGGCCTCCATATGACATGAGCTTGCCCTTCCAGCAACTCAATTTCTTCTCAAACCGGTCTTCGATGCACTTCCATTCTCTATTGGTCAACTTTCTATGGTGGATTGGAATACCTAGGTAAGAGAAAGGTAAATCCCCCAAGTCGCACCCAAACAATTGCCTATAAGCCTCCTGTTCGTCTTTGGCTCTACCAAAGCAGAACAGCTCGCTCTTATGAAAGTTAATCTTTAACCCGGTCAATTGTTCGAAAAGGCATAACACCAGCTTCATATTTCTCGCCTTGGCCAGGTCATGCTCCATAAAGATGATTGTATCATCAGCGTACTGAAGGATGGATACACCTCCATCAACCAGATGAGGTACCAAGCCACCCACTTGACCATTCTCCTTAGCCCTTCCTATCAAGATGGCTAACATATCAACCACAATGTTAAACAAGATAGGGGACATCGGATCTCCTTGTCTTAGGCCTTTATGTGTCTGGAAGTAATGACCAATATCGTCATTCACTTTAATTCCCACACTCCCTTTTTGCGTAAATGATTCAACCTGGCGTCGCCAGGCTTCATCAAAACCTTTCATACGCAATGCCTGTTGGAGAAATGGCCATTTAACCTTATCGTACGCTTTCTCGAAATCCACCTTAAAAATGACGCCATCTAACTTCTTGGAATGGATTTCATGGAGCGTTTCATGAAGGACGACCACCCCTTCAAGGATGTTTCTGTCCGGCATGAAAGCAGTTTGGGAGTGCTGCACCACAGAATGCGCAATCTGTGTGAGCCTATTAGTCCCGACCTTGGTGAATATTTTAAAACTAACATTGAGAAGGCAGATCGGCCTGAACTGCTCAATTCTCACAGCATCCGTCTTCTTAGGAAGCAGTGTGATAGTTCCAAAATTAAAGTGAAATAATTGAAGCTGTCCAGAGAACAGATCATGAAACATAGGTAGCAAATCCCCCTTAATAATATGCCAGCACTTCTTGTAGAACTCCACCGGAAATCCATCCGGTCCGGGAGCCTTATTATTTTTCAACTGTGCTATAGCATCAAACACCTCCTTCTCCGAAAACGGGGCAACCAGAATATCATTTTCAGCAGCCGAAAGTTGAGGCACATCCTCAGTTCTAGACTCATCAAGAGATACACAATTATCCGCCGGAGGTCCAAATAACTGCCTATAATACTCGGTTATATACGTTTTTAGGTTATCCTGTCCTAAAATAGTGCCCTCATCTTGTTCAAGTTGGAATATCCTCTTCTTTCTGTGCTTACCATTAGCAATCAGATGAAAGAATTGAGTATTCGCGTCCCCTTGGACCACTTTGCGAACCTTAGCCCGCAAAGCCCACTTCAATTCTTCTTCGCGGAGAAGTTCTTTCAACCTCTTCTCTGCTTCAGTTTTAACCTGGAGCTCAGCAGGCATCAAAATCGTGGATTCGGCCTTAACGTCCAGATTCTGTATAAGAGAGAGGAGCCTTTCCTTCTCAATCTTATATACCCCACTAAGATGCTTAGCCCAACCCCGTAAGAAGATTCTCAAACTCCTAATCTTATTTTGCCAACGCTCGACCGCGGTCCTACCGCCTACACCTTTCGCCCATTCCCTAGCGATCAGGTCTAGGAACCCTTCGCGTTCGAACCAGGCCATCTCGAAAGAAAAGGTGTTTTTGTTTCCCACGTGGTTCGGCTCCCCTGATTCAACGAACAGTGGTGTGTGATCGGAGAAACCCCGAGAAAGAGCTTGAACCGTCACAAGCGGGAACTTCTGTTCCCACTCAACACTCGCAAGAACGCGATCAAGCTTTTCGTATGTCGGGTTGGGTAGTGAGTTAGCCTAGGTAAACTTTCTACCAGAAAGCTCTATCTCCCTCAGATCCAAGCTTTCAATAATAGTATTGAACATGAACGACCACCTGCCGTCAAAGTTATCATTATTCTTCTCCTCTCTCCTCCTAAAGATGTTGAAATCTCCCCCAACTAAGAGTGGAAGCTGTTCGGACCCACAAATCCGAACAAGATCCGCCAAAAATTCCGGTTTAAGCTCGGGCTGTGCGGCACCATAAACCGCCACCAACGCCCAGTTGAAAGCATCAACCTTAGACCTGACTCGAAACTTAACCGCAAAGTCACCCATGACTACACTCCGGACTTCAAGCGAATCACATCGCACACCCAGCAAGATACCACCCGATCTTCCACGCGGAGGGAGGCAGTGCCAATCAAAATCAACACCACCCACGAGAGAGGAAAGAAACTGTGGCGCAAAATTGTCTCTACCAGTTTCCGATAGCGCAATAAAATCTAAACGATGCTCCAGAGATGCCTCAGCAAGGAACCTTCTTTTAGCCAAGTCTTTCAGACCTCTGCTATTCCAAAAGATTCCTTTCATCACTCATCATAAAAAAAATTAGAAGTCCGAATCCTAGACCTCCGACGAACTGTAGAATCGGGGTAAATTTTCCGCTTCCACTTACGCTTGGGTTTACTAGGTCCAAGCTCCGGGTCCTCATAACCGGAGTCAGCGGAACAAACAACTGCAGTCTCTATGGGCATATCTTCATCCTCAGACTCATGATTGGATGGTGCTAGATCGACACACAAATTATTGAGCACTCTAACCCCTAAAGCATCAATCTCATTGTCATTCATGGGTTTAACCGCTGCAATATTACGAATAGTTTCTAAGGCACGCTCCGCCTCCAAATCTAACAAATCGTTCACCGAATTAGAAATCTCACTAACTGTAACCCCGAGTGAAACTCCTAATTGGTTTGCATTATTTATAATCTCTTCATGAGAAAAATGCAATAAAGAGTTAGATATGTTGACGGACATACCAGAAGCGATTGCAGCATCCTGAAGCTTGGCGGCCCTCATAGCGCACCGCTGCTGCATATCATCCACCTCCGGGAGCTCGTGGACGCGAGCGCTGAACCGTCTCCCCGTCAAGACGGGGTCTGGGATCCTGCCAAAAGCAACGACCTCCTCCCTAGTAAAGCCTCGCGCTGAATCCCTCAAAGGATCTACCGAGGATACCGGAGGAGGAAGCTGCGGGCTCCCCAGCTCCACGTCCACGGGGACGAACGGGTAGGAGAAGGCGGGGGCCGCCTGCCCGTGCCCTCCTCCCACCCCACCTGCCGACGTAGGGGTGGCGGTCCTCCTGACCGCCGGGGAAGAAGGGAGAGCCAGGGCCACCTGCCCCAGCCCCCCCAGCGCTGAAGCTGGCTCGGGAGTCCCCGCCACGCCCGGGGAGGCAAGAGCCGAGGCCGCCTGCCTCGGGCTCCCTTCCCCAACGCTGGCCGACCCCACCAGGATCGGCGTCACCACAGGAGAGAAAGCCAGGTCCTCCTGACCCATGCTACCTCCCCCACAGCCGACCATTGCCTGCGTCATCGGTGTCGCCGGCGCCAGACTACGGGAAGGAGAAGTCGAGGCCACCCGCCCCAAATTCCCCTCCCCATGCCAACCTCCGAAACATTTGACACTGTCCGGCTCGAGACCACTGAGGTAGAAGGAAAAAGCTGGCCCACCTGAGGCTCCACCTCCCTAACCTCTCCCACGGACGTCACCGAGAGCGGCCCCAACAAACCATCCTCCAAAGAACTAGCCACAGCATCAAACTCCAACGGCGGAAGCAGACACTCAAAGCTATCATCAGACTCCACCCTGTCGCTCCATAGGCGGGGAGGAGCCGATGCTGGCTCGAAAGATCCAAACCGCAATGTATTCATAGGTACCGCCGGAGCCGAGGGAGACTCTACTCCAGAACCATCACCGGGAAACTGAGCATCCGGACTCGACCCATTAGCCCTCTCACGTCCCGCCTCATTATGCGGGTCCCCACGAGCACCGGCATCATCATCCCCCTCGTGCATATCCATAGCATCCCCGGAAACCACATCGGCAAACAGCTCCGAATCCTCAAACTCAATCTCAAGCGGAAACACCTCTCCCCGATAAAACCAGTTAACCATATCGGGGACAAAATCGATGTCCAAAACACCCACTAAGAGCCGGGCCACCCCATGAGAGCGGGTGAAGGCCATGTCCACATCCTCAGTCTTACCAACCATCATACCCAAACTCGCCACAACTCGAGCATCTGTCAAGGCCTCAGATGGGGCCCCTGAAAACCGCAGCCACACCTGAGTGAGCGGTTTGCCCTTAGGCTCCACCTTCTTCCACTCGTGAAACTCCAGGACGCACTTAGTACCCGGCACCTTGCACAACCCAAAACTCAACAACCTCTGCAAATCGTCCACCGTAGGGAATTCAACCCTAAACACATTGTCCTCAATCGGGATGAGCTCCCACTGAAAATCACCTGGAGCCAGTTCCTGAAGTCGCTGCACTATTTGAGCCTCAGACACCACTTCGCGGGTCGCTTTCACAAGCCCCGTCGTCAAACTTTGAGTCTCAGCTAGTGTCTCCCTCGCCGCCGGAGACTCAAAGAACGTCAGCTCGGCACAGTACACTCCGTACATCATGAGAGCAGGAGCCTGATCACGCAAAACCGGGCAATCCCCCATAATATGAGCCGTCTTACCACATGAGTTACAGAGTTCCGCCATGCACTCAGCAATAAAGTGGCCCTTCTCACCACATCGATAGCAAAGCATCTTTTCTTTCTTACGCGCCCATTTGGACGCCCTCTCAGACTCATTCCTGTCCCTAGCCTCCACAGCGGCTCTAGTTGCAGGAACATCCACGTTGGCCAAAGCCGTCACAACTTCCATAGCCTGGCTAGGCAACTCAGTCGACCGCACGGGATCCACAGCCATGTCCGAAACCTGATGGTCAACCACGGCCGTCGCCGGAGGCGGCTTGCGGGCCCGACCACGTCCACCACCGCGGCCACCACGATAGCCACGGAATCCACCTCTATGCCGGTTGTTCGGGCCAGTAGCCCCCTCGACAAAACCACCCGCCGGACCAAGGAAAGGTCTTTCAGCAGAGCCGTCACTCTGCCAAGCGTATCCGCGTCCACCTCCCGTAGACGACGAACCACGGTGCTGGCCAACCCCGTAAGCATCAACACCATCATCCCCCCACTGTCCTCTAGGCGGCCCAGTAGTACCACCGTCCCCCACGTCGGGCCTTGTCGGCGATGGACCCGAGCGTTTCTGCGCCGGTCTCGCGACATAGTGAGGCGGTGGCGCGGCGCTAGGCACAGCCGGCGCGACACCCCGCCCCACGGGAGCAGGCACCGGAGGTCTTGGGGGAGGGGCATCGCTCCCCGCAGCCGCAATGCCCGGCCTGGGAGGCCGCAAACCACCACGCCCTGCAGTCGGCACCGCCGGACCCTGTAGCGGCGGCCGGGCACTAGGACCACCACCCCGGCTCGCGGCAACAGGAGCAGGTCGAGGCGGACGGATGCCACCACCCCTACCCGCGGCGGCTACATGGGCCGTAGAAGGCGGGCGGGCAAGAGCACCACCTCCGCGGCCAAGGGCCGAATCAGTAGCCCCGGCCGGTGCAAGCGACCTAGGGCCGATCATCTCAGTAGCAGCCCCACCGGCACCAGCGCCCGGCGACGGGGCAACCCCACCGCGGCCAGTCCCCGGCGGCGGGCCGTTCCCACCGCGGCCAGTTCCCGGCGGCTGGCTGTTCCCGCCGCGGCCAGCACCACCAGCAGCGGCACTCTTGCCAGTAGGCGCCAAAGCTCCTCGGCCAGCCATGGCCCGGAGTGGGGGGATGCGCCTTGCCCGCCCCGCACCACGATCACAGAACCCCGGCCGGCCACGTCGCAAAACCCTAGATCGCAACGACGGCAGACTGACTCGATGATCGAACGTGCATGGGGCGACAGGAGGAAGCGAAGTAGTGATCGGGTTAGACTGGGCCTCATACCCAGCTAACTCCGGCCCAACCCCAGGCGCACCCAGCTCGCGGCCCAGGAGCGATTTCAAACGGTGCGCCCGCACCATCGAGATCTCGATCGCTCGCCCAGCCGGCAATGCCGCCGCGGCCGCCGCCTGCGTCCGGGAAGCACTTGCACGGCGCACAGGTCTCTTTTTCCTCTGAACCGTAATCCAAGAATCCGGCTTAATCAAATCAAAAAGAGTAAGATTGGGAGGACTAACCTTCGGGAGAGGACCCTTCCATGGCCTGATTGCCGTCGCCGCCGTTCTCCGGTGAACAACGCGACGGACCATCTCCTTCCTCTCGCCCGCGTGGAGCCCAACCCTCGCCGGATCGTCCACCGGCAAGATCTTGTCTACCGTCTTGGCAACCTCATCTTCGTCATAACCAGAATTGAAAAACTCGCAAAAAAGGTCGGACGGGGTCGGCGTCGGCGGTGAGGCCGCCGGGTCATCACCGTCACCGTCCGCATCCTCCTCATCCGATCCGGCCAGCGTCCAGAATCGGCTGCCAACGCGCGGGCGAGGCGCAGAAGCCGAGGACAGCACCCCGGCGGCCGCCGCCCCGTTCGCCCGCGGAGTCGCCCATCAGGTCTATCAGGCCTGATTGCGATTTACATAGAGAACCTGTCACAAGTCCGATCATTTGCACGGTTTGGAATGTCCATATATGCACCTCCTCTTGAGTCTTTTAAGCATGTCCGGGTGCTGGTATTTGAAGTGCCAGATGAGAGAATCAAGCTAGGCGCAATCTGCCACTTGTTTCAGCTGAGGTATTTGAAGGTTTCAGCAGACAGCGTAGAGCTTCCAGCAGAGATTCGAGAGCTTGTGCACCTGAAGACACTGGAGATGAACTGCTGGTCTGAATCAATAATCAGTTCAGATATAGTCCACCTGCCCAATTTGTTCCATCTGCTCCTTCCAGCCGACACAGGGCTACCTGAAGGGATCCGGAACATGACATCAATCCGCACCCTACGTTGTTCAAACATGGGGAAGAGCTCGGTGGAGGATATTACAGGTCTGGGCGAGCTGACCAATCTGAGGGATCTAAGCCTATCCAACAACCCTTACTGGGGGGACTCTTTGACGGTGGAGGGGATTGATGCTCTGGTCTCCTCAGTTGGGAAGCTCCGAGACCTTAGGCAGCTCTACCTCAATTGCCAACATGGTCGATATAAAGACCAGCTGGACTCGTTACCTGATCCTCCTTCCCGTCTCGAGGTGCTCGATCTGGTAGAGTGGCCGTTCTATGTAGTTCCCAAATGGATCGGTGGTCTCCGTTATCTCAGGTGGCTCCGTATGACCGTTGCTGACTTGTCGACTGATGAGCTGCGTATTCTTGGAGAGCTGCCCTCTCTTGTTCATACCATCTTGTCCGTTTTATGTCTCCCCAAAGACAAGATTGTGGTCGGCTCAGGGTCATTCCCGGTTCTGGAGGACATTTCCCTTTATTCTGATAAGGGAGATGTAGCAGCTTACCTGAGATTCGAGGCAGGAGCTATGCCCAGTCTACGAGCACTCGGTATCGAATTCGCAGTGAAGGGTTGGAGCGGCTGTACACCGAACGGCATGGAGCACCTTCTAGGCCTGGAGCAAGTCAACGTATGTGTCTACCGCACGCCCACCACGGACCAAGTGGCACTCGATGGTGTCTCCTCCGCGTACAGGAAGGCACTGGAGGTGCACCCGAGACATCCTACCTTTGCGTTTGAGAGGTAGTTTTTTCTTTTTACATTTTTTTTGTGTATTATGTTTAAGCACTTTAAAATCTTATTACCCCGCAAAAAAAAAAAAATCTTATTGTGTGTATTAGCGATTTTGTAGTTGAGCTTCTTTGGCAACAACCTGATGCACTCTCTCTTTTTTTTTGCTTCAGGATTGTTTTCTGATGCACTCTCGATCAGATTGTATGTACAGAAAGTCAGTTTAAGCGTTAACTGTACGTACCGGTACATCTAGCACCACACACTTGTTTTAAGATTAATGTTAATCTATGGCCCACCACCATGTATTTTCTGTGTATTAATTTCTCAAATGTCAGTATTCATTTTTAGTCAAATCACTTTCTAGTACTATTACAGGCCCCACCACATATCTTTCTCTCTATCTCTCTGCTCTACATGCATAGTCACTTTCTCTTCTCCTGTACAATAAATCAACTCTTTTATTCTACCTTGGTAAAGTTAAATCATGCATATCTTTTAAACTATAATTTTATTTTTAAAACTTTTTATATATTTGAATTCCTGGCGCCGAGCTCTTTAGAACAAGATCAAACTTGGATGCATTTCAAACATGTTTACATTTTGTTATTTCACCTTTCATATGTGAAACAAACCTTCTTTGACACGAGTGAAATCTGTTTTCAAAATCCTGGCGCCGGAGTGGTGGAAGGAAGTGCCGGTCAGATCCGAATCCTCCCAGATTTGATCTGGACCTTGGGGCAGATTTCATTCCGTGGCAGTCCCTTGATGCGGGTGATGGCTGTTGTGATGGATTTGCCTCTTGCACGGCATGGTTGCTTGCTGCGGATCCTTGTCTGGGTGGATGGTGGTTGTTGGGTCGCGTTCTTCGGCAGTGCGGGTGCGGGAGGACCATGTCAGCGCGGCTTCGATGGCAAGTTGCTGCAGTGACGGTGGTGCGAGGCTTCATGGACGGCACTGCCTAAACCTTGGAGGTGTGGAGATGTGTGGCATTATGGATGAAAATCCTGTCAGGTTGTGGTCGGGCCGGTGGCGATGGCACTCGTGGGTGTCGTCCCCTCCTTGGAGGTGTCACCGAGTGTGTCACCATCTCCCTCTCTCGCTTGGTGTTGGCAATTGTCTTCGGGTGAAAACCTTGATTCTTTGCTGGATCGGCACGACGGCGGCGTCCTCAACGTCGTCCCGCTGTTGGGAGCATCGTGCCAGGAGACATGGCCTGGATGTCCTATGTTGCGCTCCTCCGGTGTTTATCGCTGCCCATGATCGTTCTTCTCCGGCGCTATGTACGATCGTCGCTGGTGATTCCAAGACAGTGCCTTCCTCGATTCAGATCGAGTCCTGCCATCCTCTTGCTACCTCTTTTAGGCATTAAGAGGGGATGGTGCGTCGACAAGGGATGCTTGGCGGAAGCTGCTACTCTTCGGTATGACCGACGTCGGTTGAGATGCAGCGAGGTTTTCGGTTCTCGGCAGGCTCTTTTGCTTTGTAGTTTTGTTGTCGTTGTTGGCTGTCTTTGGACTAGCCGGTTGTGGAGTGATGCTATTCGTTGTTCGCAGCGAGTGGTAGTCGTCTTGTACTTGCAATTCTCTTATTCTATAAAGGTATGGTACGCAGTTTGCGTACTCTCAAAAATAAATTTGTTTTCAAAATTACTGAAATGGTTTGTTTTGTATGTGTGAAATCTGTTTTGAAATAAGTAAAATATGTTTTGCAATGTGCGAATTCTTTTTTCAAATGAGCGAAATATGTTTTCAAATGTGAAATGTGTGAAATATGTTTTAAAAATGTGAAATGTGTGAAATATCTCATATGGAATGAGTGAATTAGTTATTATGACTTGTGATTTTTGTGAAACAAGTCAGTGAAACGTAAAATGCAATGTCACCATGTGAAACTGATAATTTGGAAATGTGTACCAACTTACTTCAAAGGAGTCAAATATGTAAGTTAAAAAATGTGTAGTTGAAGTAGATGTGATTTTTGTGAAATAAGCCAGTGCAAAGTGAATTGTAGCTTCTGAAATTAAAAAAGAAGTATACGAAACTGAAATGTGAAACTAATGAAAATCATTTTATATGGAAGATTTTAAGAGAGTGAAATATGTGAAATATTTTCGTGAATTTGAAACTCATTTCAAATGTATCAAAAATCAGTCTTGTTTTGAAGGTCTCTGCGACACGAGTTCAAATACGTAGTCTTTAGTTGGACATCCAATGCTCTGTACATGCAGTATGCCTCTCTCCTCTCTCACTCTCCCACCTGACAAAAAGTTGTCTTTCTAGACGCCTTTTCTTTTTGTATTGTTGTGTATTTGCTAATCAAAGTGGCTTGCTTTTTATACGAAACAGTATCGCACTAATATCAAAATTGCAACGAGCGGTCGCGCAATTTTTCACTTTAATTGTATGTAGTACTCAGTGGACCTGTTTGATAAACAGGAGGCTCCTAGTTCGCGGGTTATCCGTGCAAACAATTATTACTTTGGACCATGTGGTCAGAAGTGTGCCGCCAGATTTTGCAAAAGGAAAAAAGAAAACACCTGACATAACGGTTTGATAAACAGGAGGCTCCTAGACCTAGTTCGCGGTCATCCACACAACTTTAGACCGTGTCGTCATAAGCGTGCTTCAAAACAGTTTATTGTTCGATTTGTGCTGCAATTGCTAAAACTACTGTCTTGTATGTTTTTTTTAACATGGTACAATCACAGACACTCGCATACACGCAGAGAACGGAGTTTCAAAGAAAAAACTGGACTGGCCAGCTCAAAGGAGAGCACAACTGTCTGGTCTACAACTACCCTTGTTCCTTAGTTTGTGAGGTTTTCGTTGTCGCTTTTCTGCAAGGTCTTTGGCCTGCCTGAGCATCGCCTCGTTTCAGTCATCGCTAGGAGCCTACCTCTGGGGGCATCATTGATGACTGTAGACCTCGATGGTGCACTTGATCACCAGGCAGTCATCCTTCAGGCACCCGGACGTGGCTAAATCAACTTTACTCACAAACTCAGGATTACACCAACCGCCATTGCTAAACAAGAATTTTCTAGATGGTCTGCTGAATTTGCACTTCTCCACCGTCGATGGAGATACAGGATCCTGGAGGCAGAAGGAGTAGGACGCATTGACCTCACTCTCGTAGGGCCTCATCAACTTGAGGAACACAGACGTGAACTGCCCATCATCAAACAACTGGGCAAGGCCGTTAGGGTAGTAGACGATAGCCCAATCGTAGCCGCCAACGCGGAAGGTCTCAGAGGTGAGCCCACTCCTTACTTGGACCAGGGAGTGGCCGACGACCTTAAATAGGTGCTCGCCTGTGTGGACGACCACCGTTGAGGAGGTCTTGCAGATTACCATGGCCGCTGACGCTGATGTCATGATTAAGAGGTTTGCAGAAAAGAAACCGCATGTATCGATCTCATTTTTTGGGACTGTTTACCTGACATCCGATTGAAAACTAATTGGTTTTCAATCAGATTTTCCAACCAATTGAAATATGACAGTTGCACGTCCTTGTCCGCTGTAAATCTGCTTGTCTTTGTCCACTGTATAGGTGAGCGTCCCTCTCTAGCATTACTCTCCCAGTAGACCTTCAGAAACCTGTGCAACAGAAACAGTAGACCTTCATGTAAAATTGGGTCAAAACACATGTGGATTGCCACTGTTCATCAGTACTACTGTCAAAAAGGTTGTTGGAAATCTAAAATTACTGCACAAGAATGCAGATTACTATATGGGTCATGAGCTAAAATAGTGAAAAGGGCAGAATCTACACAAAAATCTGATAATTGCTCAAACAGCAGCACTGTACATCCCAACTGTAAAAGAGGGTACCTACAAACAGGAGCACATGATCAAGCATGTATTACAGTACACATAGAATCTGAGTTTTTTAGCTGGCAAAACATTGTTTTAACATGCTGCAAATCAAGAACATAAGGACTGGAAAATGTTCAAATTACTATACCCTACAGATGAGAATAACAGAGGAGAACACGCTGTAAACTGTGCAGCATAACACTGTAAAAAAGGGCTAAGCAAAATAGTAAATCAACCTGGAAAAATTTCATGACCTAACATATAGAGACATGAATAATAAATTACTGTACCCTACAAAGGAGAATACACTGTAAAACTGTGCAACAATTCACTGTAATCAACATACATAGACATAAATAAACAGAGTACTTTCACCTGAAGCTGTAAACCATGCTGGAAACTGGCTATTAGCCAACATACATAGACATGAACAAATATATTACTGTAACCTGGAAGCTATAATAGCACATATATTCATTGTGACCTTGCTATCTACAAACTATAATTAATAAAGTTTGGCACTGTAGAATGTTCAACTTACTGTGACCTATAGGGTGTGTTTGGTTGAGCCTACCTTTGCCCCACCAAATATTTGGCTAGCCGAAATAGTGATCAAGATTTTGTGTGCCCATGAGTTGGCCAACT
Organism: Triticum aestivum; assembly: GCF_018294505.1. Classification (NCBI taxonomy): domain Eukaryota; kingdom Viridiplantae; phylum Streptophyta; class Magnoliopsida; order Poales; family Poaceae; genus Triticum; species Triticum aestivum. The sequence continues at coordinate 90,188,002 of NC_057811.1, forward strand.
TTAGCTAAAAATGAACTAGAGTTGGTAAGGAGCCGTTGGCATGCCAAAATGTTGGTAACCATCTAAACCAAGACCAAAGTTTTGGTCATAGCCACAAAATTGGTAAGGTACACGTTGGCTACAAACCAAACATACCCTATTAGTTCAAATTACTAAAACGATGAACTACTTCCAAACAAACATCCAAACTGGCATAAAACAACAGAACCATGCACTACTAAGAAAAATACAAGCACTGACATCATGTTTCCTGCTACATGCACTACTGTTGAGCAAAAGGATCATTCATCCAAGTATAAACAATCCTGGCTACTTTTAATTGGCAAATGTACAGCTTCATGCAGGTGAAGCAAGCATTCAGGAAGAGGAGCTATACCTACAAGATGAAGAAGATGCATTCCTTAATGTACGGCCAATAATTGTCTTACTTCTCCTGAAAAAGAAAACCAATCTCAGTTGTGATGTATCTAACTGTTTTTCTTTTTCTTTTTGCTACCTAGCAACTGGATAAGGGTATTCGACAAAAAATAACAACATTGTCCCAGATTACACAGTTGCCAAAAATAACTAACACCAACCCCCAAAAGGTAAAAAAGAATTGAACTGGTACGGTAAGAGACTAAAATTTGCAGTCCCAACATTACGATCTGAAGGGGATATCTCAAAAAATATCGACACATTCATAAGTACACAGCACACACACCCTCTCAGCTTAGCGACTACTCCGTACATTACAGCGATATGTTACAAGCACAAAAACCTATCCCAGTAGAACACTAATAGATATGGCAACTAATGAGGAAGAATTTTAATACTAATAGAGTACAATTGGTCAAAACTCAAATCTGTAACTGTCTGTGTTCGCGTTCATCCAACCAGATCTAGAAAAAATACACTGGGAGATTCAAAGCGGGAGGAAGAGATGTAGAAACCACCCACCAAAGAACGCGAGACGACGGCCGACCAAATCTTCAATCACGCGGCGAGGGGGAGATCGGAATGGAAATCGCCATGGAGGGGTTGCTTCTGCTTGAACAGGGCAAGGAGAAGGGAAAGGGACAAGCAGATAGCGAGGAGAATAAGAAAAATTCAAAGGTGAAAATGACAGCGGCGCGTGGATTGACAGGTAGGCGGAAACTCGGTTGCGAGTAGGCGGAGCTTCATGGAAGTGATGCAAGTTCAGTGAAAACAGGCTAAACATCACAATTATGCCCCCCCCCCCCCCCCCCAGCCCATTGCCCCTCCAAAGATTTGGCCCAAGCTCACCGTCGGATCAAATATGGATGGGCACAGAAACATGTGTGCACAATTAACATTCGAGTGCTAGTTTTTCTCAAAAAAAAAACATTCGAGTGCTAGTCCCTCTCTCTTGATCATTTTGCTTCCGATGTTCGAAAGTACCCTTCTGCTCTCAGGTGCAAACGCGCCCGGGGAACTGCACTATCCTTCTCGTCATGGTCCTGGCACATGGTGCATTCGAAGCTATGCAACTAATCATAAAAAAAAGGCAGCCCGGTGCACAAGCTATGTGACTAACCATACTGTGCAAAATTGTCGTGTTACACTGAGGATATTTTTCTGAATGCCTTCCATTCACAAGACACCAAGTCTCTAAGCTTAATACGTATATGCTAGTTTTCACAATAGACACCCCCCCCCCCCCCCCCACACCCCCGCATTCTACATGCAAGGCTACATGAAGGGATACCAGATACTCCCTCCGTGGCAAAATTCTTGTCTTAAATTTATCTAAATACGGATGTATCAAGTCACATTTTAGCATTAGATACATCCGTATCTAGACAAATCTAAGAGAAGAATTTTGGGACGAAGGGAGTATATGTCTAGTGACTACTGCAGTTTGCTAATATAAGGTGGCTCACCACTATCCTTAATCAATGAAAGGTTGGTGAGTTTTCAAGAACCTTACACTCGCCATCCTTATAAAGCTGGTATTTTGGACAATGAAACGTTTGAAATTTAAATTTCACAATATTGTTCTATTATAGTATATTATAAACCTCCAAGAATATAATATTAAGAGAACATAATTTCTGAGGGTTTCTACACATACGGTTTACAATAAATTTAAAATGTACTCCCTCCATTCCTAAATATAAGTCTTTTAAGAGATTCCAATATGGACTACATACGAAGAAAAATGAGTGAATTTATACTCTAAACTACGTCTATATACATCCGTATGTAGTTCATATTGAAATCTCTAAGAAGACCTATATTTAGGAACGGAAGGAGTATATGTGTAGTTGAAGTTTGAGAAAAAAAACCGTTGACGTAATTACACGCATTCTACCACTCGATAAGATAGTTTGGAAGTTGGACTACGCTCCAATAGTGACGTGTGGTGATGCATCTTGTCTGACGAGACCGAGCCCAACGCGATCATGCATCGTATGATTCGGGCTTGGTACGAGATCCGGCTAAGGGGCACTAGGACAAGAAGGTTCTCGATTAAAAAACGGAGGGACACGGTAAATCCTTGTCGATGAAGATCAAGCCGTGGAAAGGACCTATTCCCAAGGTATGTTTGCCGCCTCATACTTTGTCGGATTATTTCTCTTCGGATGGTTGGATGAGAGTTACGCGGAAGAAAAAAAAGCATGGTGTGGCAGCTTCTAAACAGCCGCCGGGACGGAAGGCTGCTCACCGGACGAGCTCTCGATCGGCGCCGGAGGTGACCGCGGCTGCGTCGCAGCCGGTCACGGCGATCCCGATCCGAGACGCTCGAAGGGTGCGTTTGAATTTTTTGCTGGGCCGTGTCGAGCCGCAAGATGTTGGGCCGTGTGGTATTATTGGGCCGAGTTCCGGTGGGTATGAGGCCCAGCCGGAGTCGATTCCAATCAATACTCTTGAGGGGGGCGCATGCACGCTACGTTCGTCGTCTCCCACCCCTTCGCCGCGCACGACGAGACCTAGGGTTTTGCTGCGTCGGGTGCCGCATCGCCGTTCTGCGGGGCCGGGCCGGGCTCGCCGCATCCCTCCACTCCGCGCGATGGCCGCTCCTGGCAGTGCGCCTCCTCCGGGCAAGAGGCCGCCTGCACCTAGCGGGTCTGCGAGGGCTTTTGTGCCGCCGCCGGCGCCTGGGGCTGGGCGGGGCCGAGTGGCCCCCCCAAGGCTGTGGCGGGACGCGGGGCAGGTGGTCTTGGTGTGGCGCCCGCCGGGAAGCCGCTGGCTCCCACCTTGTCGGCGGGCGGGCGAGGCGGGCCGGCTTCCGGTCCTCGGCCGGTGGCCGCCGGCGGGGCTTTGATGGCCGCTGCGGGCCAGGGCGCTGCTCCTCCGAAGGCGCCGGTGTCGTCGGGTCCGCTGCCCAGACCCGCCCCTCCACCCCACGTCGTTGCTCGCCCGTCTCCGCCGCCGCAGTTCAACGGTGGTGGCTCTGTGGCTGTGCCCCGGGGTCAATGGGGGAATGACGGATACGATGTCTACGGGGCTGGACAACACGTCGGTTCTTCATCAACGGGTGGAGGTCGAGGTTACGCTTGGCAAAGCGACGGTACAGCTGAGAGGCCGTTCTTGGGTCCGTCCGGTGGCTTCGTTGAGGGGTCGCCTGGTCCGGATAATCGGCCGCGTGGTGGTTACCGTGGCCATCGGGGGGGTCGGGGCGGCCGAGGGGGCCGATACCGTCCTCGTCAACCACCCCCTCCTGTTGTTGTCGAGCAGGGGACAGATAGCGGGGCTGCCAAGGAGCCAGTTCTGACCGGTCACGCTATGGAGGTTGTGACGGCTCTTGCTACTGTTCAGGTCCTTGAGAATGAGGTTATGACTGATGTGTCTGCGGATACGACGGAAAGGGCTGAGTCAGATAGGGCGTCCAAATGGGCGCGTAAGAAGGAAAAGATGCTTTGCTATCGCTGTGGCGACAAGGGCCACTTCATTGCGGAGTGTGTGGCTCGGCTATGTGATACCTGCGGCAAGCCGGCACACGATTCTGGGGACTGCCCGATTCTGCGAGAGCAGGCACCGTCACTTATGATGTATGGCGTTTACTGTGCTGAGCTCACGTTTTTTGGGTCTCCGAATGAGCGAGAGGTTACTGATGAGATCCCGAGCATGACTACGGGGATTGTTAAGGTCGCCAGAGGGGAGGTCTCCGAGACGCAGATCGTGCAGAGGCTTCGAGAGCTTGCCCCTGGGGACTTCCAGTAGGACCTCGTCAGTCTCGCTGATAAGATGTTCAGAGTTGAGTTTCCTTCGGTTGAGGACCTGCAGAGGTTGCTGAGTTTTGGGATGTGTAATGTACCAGGAACTGATGGCATCCTTGAGTTCCACGAGTGGAAGCTGGTGGAGCCTCAGGGTACGCCGCTTACTCAGGCGTGGTTGCGTTTCTCCGGGGCCCCATCCAAGCCTTTGCAGGATGCTCGGGTTGTGGCCAGCTTGGGTATTTTGATTGGGAAGCCTGAGCGAGTGGATATGGCGTTCACCAGAGCTCACGGGATTGCTCGGGTTTTGGTTAGTATTCTGAACGTTGAGTATGTGCCGGAAGTGGTCAAGTGGGCTTATCGAGGCAGGATCTATGATCTGGTTATTGAGTTTGAGGATGAGAGCCTTTTGGTTGCGGCGGCTCACGGGTCCGATGTGGATATGCACGAGGGTGACAGCAGCGCAGGAGCGATGGAGCCGCCGGTCGAGGATTCTGGACGACAGATGTCCAAGGGACCGGGGTCCGAGACTGCGATGACCGAGGAGGGAGCGGATCCACCCTCCTCGCTGCCTGTGACGTCACTGAGATTTGGGTCCTTCGAACCCGCTTCTGCACCCCCGAGGCTGTGGAGTGATCGGGTTGAGTCCGACGAGGCTTTTGAGCTCGCGTTGCCTGCTTTGGGGTTTGAGGATACTGATTGTTCTATGCCTATGGTTACTGAGGTTTCGTCGATCTCGGGCAGCGGAGAGGTGGAGGTGAGTCGGCAGGTGGCCACTCTCTCTCCTGCTCAGCACGTTGTCCATCCTCAGGGCGTGGCGCCAGTGTTTGTGGATGGGTTGTCGGGAGGGACCCCAGGGCAGGCGGCCTCGGGTCGCTCTTCTCCGGCTGAGGTAGGGGACTCGGGGCAGGTGGCTCCCGTGTCCTTCTCTGCGTTGGGAGGGGGTCTGGGGCAGGTGGCCACGGATACCTCCTCTCCCGTCGCCTGTTCCTCTCTGCTGGTGGCGTCGGTGCCTTTGGGGGGGGCTCGGGGCTGGTGGCCTCGGGGCCTCCTTCTCCTAAGGCGCCCATGTTGGTGGCCTCTGCGGTGCTAGGGGGAGTTAGGGCAGGCGACCCTTGCACTCCCTTCCCCCCATTCGCCACCGGTGCCGTCCTGTGGGGAGAGCCAGTCCGTGCAGACGGACCGGCCTGGCGGTTGGGGTGAGGCAGGAGGCCTTAGCCCGACCAGGATCTCTCGGGAGGAGGTGATTGCGTTCGGTGGGATCTCGGATCCGATGTCTGAGGGGCGACGGGTGAGTGGCCGTCTCCAGACACAGCCGGATGTGGACGACATTAAGCAGCGGTGCGCCATGAGGGCGGCTAAGCTCTGTGACATTGAGGTCACTACCGGTATGTCGGTTAATACTTCTAATTCTATTATGCATTTTTCTAATGATGAGATTATTGAAAATGCGAACCAATTAGGAGTTTCACTGGGTAGTAATGTTACTGAGATATCTAATTCTGTTAATGATCTTCTCGATCTAGAGGCTGAGCGGGCCTTAGAGATGATTCGTAATTTAGCGGCCGTTAAACCCATGAGTGATTCTGAGGTTGATGCGTTGGGGGTCAGGGCTCTTGACAACTTTTGTGCGGATCTTATTCCCACCATTCCTGAGGCGGAAGAAGAGGATGATTCTTCTGAGCTGGTTATGGCTGGACCTTCTGAGACTGGTTGTGACGACCGGTTGCAGAGTCAAAATGTCTCTAAACGCAAGTGGAAACGGAAGGTGTACCCGGTGTCCGCAGTGCGTAGGAGTGCTAGGATGTGCACTGCTAAAAAATTCCATGATGATCTATGAAAGGCATCTTTTGGAATAGCAGAGGTCTAAAGGACTTGGCTAAAAGACGGTTTCTTGCTGAGGCGTTTGTCGAGCATCGATTAGACTTTATCGCTCTATCGGAGACAGGTAGAGATAATTTTGCGCCTCAATTTCTAAAAACGTTGTCAGGAGGTATTGATTTTGACTGGCATTGCTTGCCTCCGAGAGGAAGATCGGGTGGGATCTTACTCGGCGTTCGGTGCAATGCGCTTGAGGTTCGAAGTGTGGTTATGGGTGATTTTGCAGTCAAGTTTCGGGTGCGTTCGAAGGATGATGGGTTTAATTGGGCTTTGGTTGCGGTATATGGTGCTGCACAGCCCGAACTCAAGCCCGAGTTTTTGGCTGATCTTGTTAGGATCTGCGGGTCCGAGCAACTCCCTATCCTGGTGGGGGGTGATTTGAATATCATTAGGAGGCGTGAGGATAAGAATAATGATAATTTTGACGGCAGATGGTCGTTCATGTTTAATACCATCATTGAAAGTCTTGACCTGAGAGAAATTGAGCTCTCGGGTAGAAAATTCACATGGGCTAATGCGCTGCCAAATCCGACATATGAGAAGTTGGATCGAGTGTTGGCTTCTGTTGATTGGGAACAGAAGTTTCCGCTAGTCACAGTTCAGGCTTTGTCACGTGGAATTTCTGATCACACACCGTTACTCGTGGACTCTGGTGAGGCCACCCATCTGGGTAACAAAAACTCTTTCTCCTTTGAGCTGGCTTGGTTTGAGCGAGAAGGTTTCTTTGATCTCATAGCCAGAGAATGGGCTAAGGATGTAGGAGGGAAGACTGCGCTTCAGCGCTGGCAGAATAATATTAGACATTTGCGAAGTTTTCTGCGTGGGTGGGCTAAGCATCTTAGCGGGATTTATAAGGTCGAAAAGGAAAGGCTCCTTTCCGTTATTCAGTCCCTAGATGTAAAAGCAGAAACCACGGTGCTGCCGGCCGCGGAGCTTCGTGCCAAGCTTGACGCGGAGATGAGGCTGAAAGAACTTCTTCGAGAAGAGGAATTGAAGTGGGCGTCGCGGGCCAAGGTCAGGCGAGTAGTCCAGGGGGATGCGAACACCCAATTCTTTCATATGATTGCTAATGGTAAACATAGAAAGAAGAGGATCTTTCAGCTTGAGCAAGATGAAGGAGCAATCTTAGGACAGGAAAACCTAAAGTTGTATATTACAGAGTATTACAAGCAGTTATTTGGTCCTGCAGAGGATAACTATGTGTCTCTGGATGAGTCCCGGGTTGAGGATGTTCCTCAACTCACTGAGGTGGAGAATGATATTCTTGCGGCTCCTTTTTCTGAGAAAGAGGTTTTTGAGTCCATTTCGCAAATGAAAAATAACAAGGCGCCGGGACCCGATGGTTTTCCTGCCGAGTTTTATAAGAAGTGCTGGCATATTATTAAAGGGGATCTGTTGCCTATGTTCAATGATCTCTTTTCTGGGCAGCTTCAGCTTTTTCAGCTGAATTTTGGAATGATAACCCTTCTTCCTAAGAAAACAGAGGCTGTGAGAATTGAGCAATTCAGGCCCATCTGTCTTCTTAATGTAAGTTTCAAAATCTTAACCAAGGTCGGGACTAATAGGCTCACACAGATTGCGCATGCTGTGGTGCAGCCTACCCAATCTGCTTTCATGCCGGACAGGAACATCCTTGAAGGGGTTGTGGTCCTTCATGAAACGCTCCATGAGATCCACACGAAAAAGTTGGATGGGGTTGTTTTCAAAGTGGATTTCGAGAAAGCGTACGACAAGGTCAAATGGCCCTTCCTGCAACAGGCTTTACGCATGAAGGGTTTTGATGAAGCTTGGCGGCGCCAGGTAGAATCCTTCACGCAAAAAGGGAGTGTTGGAATTAAAGTGAATGACGATATAGGTCATTATTTCCAGACACACAAAGGTCTGAGGCAAGGTGATCCAATGTCCCCTATTTTGTTCAATATTGTGGTTGACATGTTGGCAATTCTCATAGGTAGGGCAAAGGAGACCGGCCAGGTGGGTGGCTTGGTGCCCCACCTAGTCGATGGGGGTATATCCATTTTACAGTACGCTGATGATACAATTATCTTCATGGAGCATGACTTGGCAAAGGCGAGAAATATGAAGCTGCTGCTATGCTTATTCGAACAATTGTCAGGATTAAAGATTAACTTTCATAAAAGCGAGCTGTTCTGCTTTGGTAGAGCCAAGGAGGAACAAGAGGCTTATAGGCAATTGTTTGGATGTGAATTAGGGGCCTTACCTTTTACTTACCTTGGTATACCCATTCACCATCGCAAGCTCTCAAACAAAGAGTGGAAATGCATCGAGGATCGGTTTGAGAAGAAACTTAGTTGCTGGAAGGGCAAACTTATGTCTTATGGAGGCCGATTGATCCTTACCAATTCGGTGCTCACGAGTATGCCGATCTTCCTACTATCTTTCTTTGAAGTTCCAGTTGGGGTTAGGAAAAGGCTGGACTTCTACCGATCAAGATTTTTTTGGCAGAGTGATGAACTAAAGAGAAAGTACCGACTAGCCAAGTGGGATGTAATCTGTAGACCAAAGGACCAAGAGGGTCTGGGTATTGAGAATCTTGAGGTGAAGAACAGATGCCTTCTCAGTAAGTGGCTGTATAAGTTATCTGTTGAGACTGACGCAACTTGGGCGCAGATTCTCCGTAACAAGTATCTGCAGTCCAAAACTTTGTCTCAGGTGACAGTGAGGCCAACTGATTCGCCATTTTGGAAGGGTCTTATGAGAGTTAAGACAGCCTTCTTTAATAGAACAAAGTTTATTGTCGGTGATGGCAACAATACCCGTTTCTGGGAGGATACTTGGCTTGGTGATACGCCACTGGCCCTCCAGTACCCGTCCCTGTACCGTATTGTTCAACGACGTGAAGCGTTAGTTGCAACGATTATGCAGTCCATTCCCCTTAATATCCGGAGGGTGCTTGTTGGTGATCGATGGGAAGCTTGGCTCCATTTGGTGAGTAGACTGATGGAGGTTCAGTTAGCTCATCAGCCCGATCAGTTGTGTTGGAAAATAACCAGGTCTGGAGAATTTACGGTCAAGTCGATGTACATCAACGTCATTAACTCCAGTGTCATTCCTAGTTCCAAATATGTTTGGAAAGTAAAAGTTCCTTTGAAGATCAAAGTGTTTATGTGGTTTGTACATAAAGAAGTCATTTTAACAAAGGACAACTTGGTTAAGCGCAATTGGACAGGATCTACTAGGTGTAGTTTCTGTGATCGGGACGAGACCATTAAGCACCTCTTCTTTGAGTGCCCGCTGGCAAGAGTTTTGTGGCGCACCGTGAAAATTGCCTTTAACATCACTCCTCCGAATTCGGTGGGTACGTTATTTGGAACGTGGCTTGACGGGATTGAGCCCGACACAGCTAGACATATTCGTGTAGGAGTATGTGCGTTGTTATGGGCAATTTGGAACTACAGAAATGATTTGACTTTTAACAGAACAACAACTATTCATCTTTTGCAGGTTTTATTCCGAGCTATGGCGCTGCTCCGTATGTGGTACTTACTCACTCCAATGGAGGCCAGGGAGCGTTTGGTTACTGGATCTGTCCGGTGGGAGATGGTAGCGCGGGATATCTTCAACCGGTTTGGATGGCGGCCATGTAATAGGATAGGCGATTAGTTTACCTATCTTTGTTTTGCCAGCCGGTTGTGGCTCTATGGCCTTTTTTGCGGCGTTGAGGCTCTTTGTGAGTTCGCCTTTATTTTGTTTTGTTTCCAGACTTTAAGATCTTGTTGAACCTTTTTACTTATTTATTAATGTGGTCGTATGCATCGTTCTGATGCAGAGGCCGGGGAGTCCCCCCTTTTCAAAAAAAAATCTCCAACTCTTGATCTGGGTCTATCTGGATAATCATGATTATGGATGATCTCTGAGTTTTTCTTGTGTTACTCAGTAATGCTTTTGCAATGTGTAGGCTGTGCCATCTCCTGGGCTAGCTTTTTTATTTTTATTTTGGAAAAGGAGAATAACCCCCGCCACTGCATAGAGTGATGCATGCAGCCATATTATTAAATAAAGTGAGGAGCATAGTCTGAGGTCCAAATCTGGCTCACAGACGGAGCACAACAAAAAGGAAAATAAAAATGCCACAGCCGGCGAAATACCAGCAGGCTACGATGCCTATACACCTAGCCTATTATTAGCTTGCCATCCAAATTGGTTAAAGATAACTCGTGCTACCATCTCCCAACGGTTACACCCAATAACCAAAAGCTCCTTGGAATCCGCATGAGTGAGTAACGACCACGTACGGATCCAAGCAGTGGCTCTGTAGATAACCTGCAAAAAGGTTGATAAAGTTTTTCCGGTTAAAGATCATGTCATGGGCTAGCTATTGATGGATTATGGATGGGCTTAGGCCCATATAAGACAATAATCCCTAATTAATCTCTAAGCCCCATGCATGTGTACGGCAAGTGGTGGAAAGTATGGGAAGTTTAGTCCCATACTGCTATAGTAAGAAGAGTGATACCTCTTTATAAGGGCTGCTCTATCACTTGCTATTGGGAGCTTGGGAATAGGAGCTGTACACGCGCGCTCCTCCTCCTCCGCCGCCCGCCTCGCCACTCCTCGCCTCCGCTATAAGAAATATGTCAACTTGTGACCTTCTGTCAGTGACCCTGAAAGAATTGATCATAGATCTACGACCATTTGAGACTAATTGGTCAAAAGCTGTTCGAGGGCTCCAAACCCTAAACTATATCGACCATTTTGGTCTGAAAGGTCGTAAGAAATGGTCATAAAGCAGACAGCACTGGTCCGCTGCCTTATTTCTAGCTGATCACGACCAATATAGATGGTCATAACCTTGTAAATTATGGTGGATTGCTATGACTAGGCGGCACCTCATCAGTTTTGCCTATATGTGTCATGTCCATGTGTCAATTTTTGCCCTAGATTGTGAATCAACCTCTATTTCTGTCATTCCCAAAATTCTCAAAAAAATCTCATAAATTATTTGGTTCATATCTTCTTCAAATATGTAAAAATCCTTCCTTGCCTAGTTTAAAAATAATTCAACAATATTCATTTTCCTATTCTGTTCACAACAGTACTTTATGAAGGAAGTGCTATTTATATATTCTTGATTGCCATTGAAATTTTTTGGCACTCTTTTCTATCCAAATCATTGCCTCATGACAAAATTCAGCTCCATTTGCCCAGTAAATATTCCTCGGCAAATTTCCAAAGTTTTTGTCCACCTAGAAGCATTGTGAAGGAAGTACCAATTTTATATATCCAAATGACATGAAATTTATACAGTTTCTTCATATCCCAAATTATCACCCTCCTCCAAATTGCAGCTCAGTCAAATCATCTATGTGATCCCAGGTTCAATTTATATTTTATGGCCAGATTGGCACGTTGCAAAGCAAGTGTTATCTAGACCCCTCATATTACCCTCAAAATTTTTGGGCACTCTTTCATACCCAAATCATTGCCACATGATAATATTCAGCTCCATTTTCCTGGTAAATTTTTTCAGTAAATTTCCAAAGTTTCTATCTCGAGAGAAGCTTTGTGAAGTAAGTACTAGCTAGGCTTACCCAAATGATCTGAAAATTTACCAGGGCATGACCATACCTATGTAACTTATGTACACCAAATTTGAGCTCATTTCATTTATCCAATTTCTCTCGCTAATTTTCGCAAGTTTCTGTCCAGAGAAGAGCATTGTGAAGGAAGTACCACTTTGGCATGTCCAAGTGGTATCAATTTTCTACAGTGCTTTCCTATGCCCAAATAACCATCCTCCACCAAATTTCAGCTCAATCCATTCATTATTTTGAGCCCATCTTCAACATTCATATTTTTGTCCAGTGTGGTACTTTGCAAAGCAAGTACCACCTAGGCTCCTCCTTTTGAGCTGAAAATTTGTGAAGACAGTCTTCTTAGTAGGTGATCATCCTCAGCCAAAACTCATGCCCATTGGCCATGTGCATTTCCCGTACCGCTAATCAAACACTTGGCTGCTAATTCATGTTTGAGCATAGTTCGGTCTCCTCATGAGAATCTTATATTGTAATTTTCTTCCTAGCACCTACCTGGGGAGTGCCCAACCCACTAGTCATTCCTAGGCCACCCAGAATGCATGGCAATGCCACAATCACGCGGCGGGCATGCGAGTTTACGCGCTCTAGAGTTGGGGCCCTCGGCCACCGTCCAAACCTCGATGTATCGCCCCCAAACCATGTATTTCTGATAATAGATACTTTTGTACCTAGAAATAATTTTTGGAAAAAATAAATAGCAAACTACGAGGCAGCTGCAGTTCAAATTTGACCCGCTTCCTACTGAATCGACGAAAATTTGTCTTTTTCACCAGAGGTGGATCAAAACTTTTGACACCTAACCATTTGGTCAATTGTGCATTGAATATGGCCTAGTATTTTAGAAAAATGATTTGGTCCAATTTTGCAACAATTATTTGGTAGGTTCTTCTAAAAAAACCTCATTTTGGGCACTCGAAAAATGGAAAATGATTTTTTCGTCCAAAGAAAATGAAAACTTCCTTATTTAAAATAATTGCCGTATTACAAGTTTATTATTTTTCCAGGCAACTTGGTCACATATAATGACACAAATGCGAAGGTATTCCAATTTTTTATTTTTTTTGAATTTTTCATGCCCATTTCAAAATGCGGTCAAAACGGCGGGCATGACCGTTCCTAGCCAGTGGTTGTATCTTGGAAAACTTTTGGTGTTTATCTGATTAAATAAATACTTATGTACCTAGAAATGATTTTTGAAAAAAATAAAGAGCAAACTATGAGGCAGCTGCAGTTCAAATTTGACCCGCGTCCTGATGAATCGGCGAAAATTTGTCTTTTTCACCAGAGGTGGATCAAATCTTTTGACACCAAAACATTTGGTCAATTGTGCATTAAATATGGCCTAGTATTTTAGAAAATTGATTTGGTCCAATTTTGCAACAAATTTACGGTAGGTCCTTCACAAAAAAACTCATTTTGGGCACTCGAAAAATGGAAAATTGATTTTTCGTCCAAAGAAAATGAAAACTCCTCGCTCGCGACCACCTCCTCGATGCCCTGCTCCTCTACGGGCCGAGGTCCTTACTGGCGGCCTTGCCGAATAAAAATCCAGAGCTTCTTTATTCAGTATCACCGCTGCCGCCCCCGAAGTCAAGACGTCGAATGATCCTACCTAAGCTACTAGGACCCTAAAACCTAAAGCTAAAATGATCCACACACGCGGGATCCGACGACCCTCCTCACCACCGATGACCAAGAAGTCACCGGCGGAGGGGAACCGCCGAAAGACGGCGCCAAAAGAGTTGTTTCTCTTAGCCAAAGAGATCTGCACTTTATTTTTAGCCGATTACGACCTACTTAGATGGTCATGGACATAGCACACATATACTCGGTTTTGATTGGTTCACAAGGATGTCACGCGGATCATGGATCGAGCACCGTCCGATGCTCCCGGATCCAACTGCAGCGCTCGTCCCTCACCCTCTCACCCCACCTAGCCCAACAACCCACAGGCCACAGCCCCGCACTCCTCCCTCGTCCCCATCTCTCTCCCCCACGACTCTCCTCGCCGCCACCACAGCCCCGCACTCCGATCCCGGCGACCTCCGGAAGGAATCGATAGTGCCAAGCATACAAGAAGGATCCCCTCCCTCCTATCCGGCGAGATCCGGCACACGCGTCCTCCAGCGCCATCCGCGACCATCTCCCGTCGCTAGGGTTTCGCCCGGCGTGGTCCGGCGACTCAGGTGCGTCCCTCCAGTCCATCTCCTCCTCTTCACATCCGTCCCTCACTTCCTCACCTCATGTTCTCTCCCTCCCAGATCCAAGATGCCGTTCTCGCTCGAGCACCGGGACACCATGGGCGGGATGGCCTCTTCCTCCCCTGCCCCGACGCCATGGAGTGGCTAGATCTGGCCGTTGGCCGTGAGCCCAGCCACCTTCTTGTGGCCGCATCATCTAGATCTGGCCGCCTCTCTAGCCCGGCCGCATCGTCGGGATTTGGCCCGCGAGGATCCAGGCCGCCCACACCCGCTCCCGTCTGTGGCTGCTCCAGATCCACGCCGCCCGCGCTCCTCGACCTCGAGCTCCGCCCCGCCCATCTTTCGCCGCTCCTGGCCTGGGCCTGAGCAGGAGAAGCAACTCATCCCGCTGCCCTCGCCCAAGCCGTTGGCCGTGAGCCCAGCCACCTCCTCGTCCTGGAAAGGTGAGGCTCTCCTCTCTGTTCCTTCTGACTCGTGCTAGTAGTGGTAGCTGCGCAGGATCGTTGATTACTACTAGAAGTAGGATTCATGTCCTAAAAAAGACGTATTCTTACTGGTTGTTGGCTGAATCAGGCAAATTAAGAAAACATGGTCAAGTGAACACTAGAACCATGTCAGCAAAGAGTATGACAATGGCCATCCATTCTTTAGAAAAAAAGGATAGTTACTACCAGTCGTTGTTGGTCTGTATTACTTGCACGATGTTGGATTTCTGCGCGAAGCTTATATCAAAATTGTTGTTGGTCTGTATTACTTGCTATCCATTCTTATTGTCCGTCTTAGATCGTTCCTAGTTCACTGAATCAAGTTGCCTGACCTACCTATCAGGCAGGCTCACATAGCTGTAGCTGTCATGTCCTTTGCAGTTGGACATTTGACACCCAAGTGCCAGCCATTTCATTCTTACACCAACTTTTGAAGGTGTATAGTTTGTGTGTGCTTGTGTGAATATATTGGAGTACATTTTTATCATGCTGCTGTAATATGTAGTGTAGTATTTATATAGTGCAGTATTCAAACTTATATGTTGTTGTAGTTCAGTATTTATGGCAACTGAATGCAGGGAGCTCCTCGACCTGATGCAGTCGGGGAAGTTGGAGCCGGAAGCTACTTTTCAGATAATTTTTATTACTCTAGATGTACTTCATCTTACTAAATAGCGCCCCATCACTTGCTGCCGTTGTTAATCATTTTGGGGTGTTTTGCAGGTGAATTTCGATGGCAAGACGGAGTACGACATGATCCAGAACTACAAGATTCTCCTTGCTGCATCCTTTTTGATTGACCGAAGATGCTAATAGGAAAGCAAAGCAAATAGGAAAAGCATGTGCTGCTACTTTTCCTTTTCCTCCGCACACTAGTAAAGCAAAGCATCCTATTTTGATTTCTTCATTCATGATGCATAAAATTCTGGTATTGTTAGTTATGGGTTATTTGATTATGTTCATATAGCTAATCTGCTGCTGTTGTGCATAAAATTCTAGGAAGGTCTGTGAAAGTGCGTTATATCGACTAGAGGGGGGTGAATAGGCGATTTTTATGAATTCTTCACTGAGGAATTTGTGGGTGAGGAAATTCCTTAGCGAAGAACTACTTGCAGCGGAATAAGTACTCAAGAGTAAGCATAGCAGAACATAGGCATGGTCATCATGATGAAATGAAGACAAACACAGAGTACAGAAAGCGTAAACACAGGATAACACAGGATGAAGACAAACAGACTGAAGAAATTGAACTGAGGAAATTGAGAAAGTCTTCAGTCAAAGTCTTCAAACACAGATACGACAAGCACACAACACAGTAATGAGGAAATGAAAGAGTTGAGGAAATAGAACCAGTTGGCTTGGTGAAGACAATGATTTGGTAGACCAGTTCCAACTGCTGTCTCAGTTGTACGTCTGGTTGGAGCGGCTAGGTATTTAAACCTGAGGACACACAGTCCCGGACACCCAGTCCTGAACACACAGTCCAGGACACCTAGTCCTCACCGTATTCCCCTTGAGCTAAGGTCACACAGACCTCGCCCAATCACTCGTGGTAAGTCTTCAGGTGACTTCCGAACCTTCACAAACTCGGTCACTCGGCGATCCACAATTTCCTCTTGGATGCTCTAGACCATGACGCCTAACCGTCTGGAAGAAGCACAGTCTTCAAAGGTAACAAGCATCGGATCCACGCAGGATCAATCTCTTCAGTGATGCTCAATCACTTTGGGTTTGTAGGTGTTTGGGTTTGGGTTTTTCCTCACTTGATGATTTTCGCTCAAAGTCCTCGGAGGATGGGATGCTCTCAAATGACAAGTGTCAGTTTCTCTCGGAGCAGCCAACCAGCTAGTGGTTGTAGGGGGCGGCTATTTATAGCCTAGGGAGCAGCCCGTCATGATAAGACATAAATGCCCTTCAATGATATGACCGTTAGGTGGGTAGATATTTTGGGACAGCTGGCGCATAGCACAGCAACGGTCGGAAATTTGAGTATCAAATTCCTCAGGGCTATCATGTTCCTCACTGTGTAGGCAATCCGCACTGGCGAATTCCTAACTCCTCAGTCAGAACAAATTCCTCAGAGACCAGAAGAACTTCGTCTCTGTCACTGAAGAATATGACTGAACTGTATGAGATTTCCAATGGCTTCACTCGAAGGGATTGGTAGGTGTAGGATTTTGAGTTGAGCATCACATGGAAATTTTTCCTTAGTATTTCCTCGACCCCCTTTAACAGTACGGTGTTTCCTATGACTCAAGAAAGAGAAAATGAAACTACGAAAACAAAAGTCTTCACGCTTCATGTTCCTCAAATGAATACCAAGTCTTCAAGGTCACACCAATTTCTTCACTTTCAAAGTCTTCAGAAAGTCTTCAGAAATCCAAAGTCTTCAGTCGAAGAACTTCATTTTTAGGGGTCGACTTTCTCTGTAAATATCAAACTCCTCATAGACTTATAGACCTGTGTACACTCATAAACACATTAGTCCCTTAACCTATAAGTCTTCAATACACCAAAATCACTAAGGGGCACTAGATGCACTTACAATCTCCCCCTTTTTGGTGATTGATGACAATATAGGTTAAGTTTTCAACGGGGATAAACATATGAAGTGTAAATACTGATATTGAGGAATTTGATTGCAAGATATAGAAGAACTCCCCCTGAAGATGTGCATAGTGAGGAATTTGCTTTTGAAGCAATGCACACTTGAAGAGTTGAATCATGGAGATCTCCCCCTATATCTTGTAATTCATACACGCATTTGACATAATATATGAAGAATTTGAAATGCATGATGAAATATGGTGACTGATGTAATTCAGCATGCGTGCAATAACATTAACGAGGAATAAGCATGCAGAAGAAACAGCAAAAGTATCAGGCCACCATAGAGTTTAAGTTTACAACTCGATCCAACAAAGTCATCAGAAGAACGAGAGTTGTAACTTAAGAAAAAAACGCCCATATAGATAGACCCGCTTGAAGACTAACTCAAATTTCTCCCCCTTTGTCATCGAATGACCAAAAGGTTCGAAAATGAGGACTAACGCCCCTGAAGAATATCAAGTTGATGAAGGAGCGCCAGCGTTGTTGGGGTCGTTTGTTGTAGTAGGGCCTGCCGCAGTGTCGTCCAAGTCTTCATGTTCATCAGTGTCACGTGATGAAGAATAGGAGCTGGCCACCAAGGAAGGAACCTTGACCTTCTTGTACTTCTTCGGAGGAGGTGCAGCCCAGTCAAGATCTTCCTTGAGACCCATTTTCTTCAGATCTTCTTCACCATATATGTGCGACAGAACAGCCCAGGTGCGGTTGAGGGTTTCATGAAGGTAGTAATGGTTTTTCTTCACTGCATTGTGGGTAGCAGTCATGTTGTGAAGAATTGAACCAAACTGACGCTTGACCCATTTATGATTGCGATCAACCTTCTGGTGAAGACTGAGGAGAAGCTCACGGTCAGTCATCACCCTGGGTGCTGTGCCTTGAGGATTTTGCTTGGGTGCGTTTGCGGCAGAGTCATGGGTGGCAGAGTCATCATTGGTGGAGTAGGATGCAGCCTTGCGAAATTGACCATCCAATGGACGAATGCCTTCATCAATTACAGCCGTAGCCTTGCCCTTTTCATCAGCTGAGGAAAATGTCCGTTTGAGGACTTCAATCGGGGGCAAGTAGCTGCAATGGTTCAGTGTATCAGCTTTGTAGTTGAGTGAAGACCTTGTTCTGATGAATCTCATAATCCACGGTGCATAAGGCTTCAACTCAAATGGTGACATTGCGACATTGGCCAGAGTCCTCATGAAGAAATCATGGAAGTTGACGGGAACGCCATGAATGATATTGAAAAGCAGATTCTTCATGATGCCAATGACTTCTTCTTCATTCGAGTCGTGGCCCTTGATAGGACTCAATGTCTTCGTCAGAATGCGATAGACAGTCCGAGGCACATACAACAATTCCTTCACAAGGAGCTTTGTTCTTGGGGCCTGACCTGGCTTCAATGGCTTCATCAGCACTTCCATATAGTGATCGGTAAGCTCAGGTTCATTGTAGACGCAACAAGCACCTTCAAGGGGAGGACTGAGAGGCAAAGCACGAAGCAATTCATCAACTGGTGCCTTGTAGTGAGTGTTTTCAGACATCCAGTCCAGCACCCATGAATTCACGTCTTCAGAGTTGCCGGTGATGTGCAGAGTTGCATAAAATTGAAGAATTAGCTCTTCATTCCAATCACATATGTCAGTGCAGAAATTTAACAGTCCAGCGTCATAGAGAACATTGAGGACTGGCCCGAAGCATGGCAGAGATTCCATATCCACGTGAGGAATGTGCTCATGATCGAAGACTTTCTCTTTGTTGAACAACACTGAGGAATAGAAATTTTCCTGGCTGGCAGTCCAGAAACGCCTCTTCCTTATGCGAGCAGAGTCATAAGGGTTGTAATCAGTGAAGAATACGTGCTCGCTGAACAAATCATCAGCCTTGAATTTTTGCTTCCTTGAGAATGGATCCTTTGGCTTGGGCAGTAGGAGTGTCAGTCAGTTGCATGATGACCTCAGGAATCGCAATCTCAGGTTCTTCAGGCTGAGGAATTTCTGGTTCCTCTTCAGTGGCAGCCTGGTTCTTCAAATCTTCATTTTCATTTTCTTCAGCACTAGCGGCTGGAATGTCTTCATGAGCTTCATCAGATCCCATTTGAACTGTAGTGGCTGGGGACTGAGGAATTTGCTGCAGTGGAGTGAAGAGTGGAGAATTGGGGTGCTGACTTTCCCAAAAGTCATCATTCATCACTGGTGTGGTACAGCCAATGTCCACATCTTCATCTTCAATTTCTTCAACGCCAGCCTCTTCAGCAGTAAACTGAGGCATAGGCGAGGAAACTGTGGGGGTTGAAGGGATTTTATCCACTTCAATTTCTTCATCCATCTGCTCTGACGAAGCAGCAGAAGGATTTTCTTCATCAGATCCGCTAGGGATCACATATTCTTCATCAAAAGGGATGATTTCCTTTGATGGCATGGAGGAAACTGGAACAGCATCAATTGGATTAGCAAATGAGCTTGTCAATTTCTTCATCTTCTTCGGTGCTGAAGAATCTGAAGGAGCTGATGCTTTCCTTTTCTTCACTGCTGCACGCTCTGCAGCCTTGGTCTTCTTCACATCTGATGCAGATGGAAGGATTGGAGTTGGAGTAGGCGCAGGAGGAGCAGAGGAATGTGGTTGATTTTCTTCAGGCACAACTGATGCAGTTGCCCTGACCTCTTCATTTTCTTCAGGCGCACCACTAGTGGGTGCCCTGGCAATTTCTTCAGCGGCTGGAATGCAGTCATCAGCCCTGGAACTCACATTTTCTTCAGCAGCCTGATTGTCATCAGCGGTGCTGGCATGTTCTTCAGTTGGCTGAGCAGATGCTTCAGCCTGAGGAATTTCTTGTTGCGATGGGGCTGCAACATTTGAGGTGAACATCTTAGTCAGTTTGACAAACCTGACCTTGGCTCCTTTCCAATCAGCATAGTAAGCGTTGAAATCATCGCTGAGGACTTTGATTTCAGACTGGATCTTCACAAGTTCATCAGTTGTCATAGAGACAACGTTGTTCTTCAGGAATTTCTCCTTCCTGTACTGCGCTTTCTTGAGCTGTCTGGCCTTCTCAAATTTCCATTTTTCTTCTTGGATGAAGGCAGTCAGCATATGACTTTGACTAGGAGTCAGCTTGAAGTCAGGCATAGGAGTGTTTGTGTCCTTGTGCCAGAGGTCAATGTAGTCGAGGATCAACTTTGGATCCAGAAGGAGAGGCACATTTGTGCCCTTGGCTCTAGCGGCCCTGACTTGCCTATCTCTGATGATTCCAGCAAGTTCTTCATCATCAACTTCGTCTTCTTTAGACGGTACTTGGAAGGCGACCTGCCTCTTGTGAGGACTTGGGCGCGAGCCTCGTCCAGCAGTGGTCTTTGTCTTCAGCAGTGAGGGTCCTGTTGAAGAATTTGGTGCAGCTGAGGAACTAGCTGAAGCTCCTGAGGCAATGGAGATGCCTGTAGTCCTTTGGCACGTGGCAAGATGCACAGGTGCTGAGGATTTGGGCGGAGCAACTGAGGACTTTGGAGGAGCAGGAGCGGCTTGAGGAATTTGCCGTGAGGGCTTAGCTGAGGAAATTGGCCGTGAGGGCATTGAAGAAGAGGCACTAGGCTTGTGCGCAGGCTTCTTTTCCATGGATTTCTTCGGCCTTACAGAGGCCTCAGCAGCAGCAGTAGAGTCTTCGTTGAATTTCTTCACTGCATCTTTTGCCTGTTTGGCCAACTTGGCCTGGCGCTTGGCCCATTCTTCAGGAAAATCCTCACCGCGCTTGATGCTAGTGGGATCTGCTTCTTGGCCAGGTGCCAATGGTGGTCTTGAGCATGGAGGAGTAACAGCGAATTTCTTCATGTATTTTGGAGTCACATACCTGTACTCCCTCCACTCTTTTGCCCATCTCCTTTCTATCCTCTGAATGCGCACCTTGCGCTGATTTTTATCTTCCTCAGGGGGTGTGCAGTACCCAGCATAAATGTCCTCAGGGATTTCAAAGGCAGTATTGATTTCAGGCCTCTTTCCTCCTTTCTGTGGCTTCTTTCCATCAGCCATTTTCTTCAGTTGAGGAATTTGAACAATTGAACTTTCTGAAGAAGTATGCAACTTTTCTTCGAGGAACGCTGCAAATGAGTTAAGTTGATGAGAACCTAGTGATTCAGCAGCGGACATGAGTACCTGTGAACAGAGTATAGTTGCGAGGAATTTGGAGAGGTCATATGCGTTCTCAGAAGGTTTTTCAAAAAGAACAAGTTTGAGGAATTTGACCAGATGAGTCTTGAAGAATTTCACTAAGCGTTCTTTGTCTTAGGTTCCAGAGTTGTATAGATCGAAGATCCACACAATTGAGGAATCTTGAAGAAAAATGATGCTTAGAGAAACGAATCAAGAACAGATGACATGTGAGGTGTTTAGTGTGTGAAAAATTTGAAGAATAAACACCTTTGAAGATTTTGTAGAAATCATTTGAATCAAAGAGGGCAGTAAAAGTAACTTTTAATTACCCTGGACGAAGAACACGACGAACTGTGAGGTGGAGAAGTGAAGTTCGTCTGTGCAGATCTTCCACGCCCTAACTCGGCGGAGGAAGACGGCTACGGCGGCGGCGGAGTGAAGATTTCCGCGGCCGGCGCGAGTACGGCGGCGACGAGGTCGAGGCAGTGAAGCTCTTCCTCACCGGCGACGATGAAGTAGCGGCGGCGCTAGGGTTTGAGAAGCTCGAGCGGGAGAGAGGTCGAGCGGAGTAAAAGAAGTGAGGAAGGGAGAGGGGGTATTTATAGCCACGGTGAAAAACTGTTCGCCCGAAGAAATTGGACGAACGTGCCCCTGACCCTTCTCATTCGCTTGACATGTGTCACCCACGTACTGAGAAGTGGAGATCGTGTTAGATCGTGGGTGAATAGATAAGTATATCGTGGGATGCGGAACGGTTTGAGCGGCAAAGCCGAAAATTTGGATAAGATAAGTTAAAAGTTCCGTTCGCAAATTCTTCAGCTGACAAGGACACAGTGAAGATTTTGAACGAGTTTCAAATAGAACGCACATGAAGAATTTGTGAATAGATTGGGTTGAGTATAGCATAGAGGGGGAAGGGTCCGATCACATTCACTTAGCAGAAAAACCAACTTGAAGAATTAGCCATAAGTGAATGCTGTAGAGGACATAAACTCATATATATATATATATATATATATATATATATATATATATATATAGCCAATGAAGAAAAACGACGGAGAAGGTGAAGACAATGCAAAGTTGAAGAATATGAACAACTGAGGAATTTCAAAAACTGAGGAAAAACTCAAATTGAAGATTTTCAACTTTTGTGGTGGCGTGACCCACCGTATAAGAATGATGATTTCAGACACCGCGTACAATTGTCGTAGGGCTCTGAGAATCAAATTCTTCATTAATTTCTTCACACTTAGAGTGTTATTCTTCATTGATTGAAGAAAAACGTTTCTTCATGTGTTGCACATCTAAGTCATCAATTTTGCATAAGTGTTAGGATGAGTGTCCTTTTCAAAGAACATTCGAAGATTCTAGGATATTTAGCTCACACCGCAACTTGCTAAATCTCTTCTCATCCAAGGGCTTTGTGAAGATATCGGCTAGCTGTTCTTCAGTCTTCACATGCTCAATAGAAATGTCGCCCTTCAACACATGATCGCGAAGAAAATGATGACGAATCTGAATGTGCTTTGTCTTCGAGTGCTGAACTGGGTTGTGAGCAATCTTGATGGCACTCTCATTGTCACAGAAGAGAGGCACATTCTTCACGTTGACGCCGTAGTCCTTGAGAGTTTGCTTCATCCACAGCAATTGAGCACAGCAAGAACCAGCAGCAATGTACTCAGCTTCAGCAGTAGACAGTGATACGCAGTTCTGTTTCTTCGAGGACCAACAGACCAAAGATCGTCCGAGGAAATGACATGTACCAGATGTTGACTTGCGGTCCACACGATCACCAGCATAGTCAGAGTCAGAATATCCAATGAGATCAAAAGCCGAGCCCTTGGGGTACCATAATCCTAGTGTTGGTGTGTGAGCTAGATATCGAAGAATATGTTTCACAGCCTTATGGTGTGATTCCTTCGGTGTAGCTTGAAATCGGGCACACATGCAAACACTAAGCATAATATCTGGCCTAGATGCACATAAATACAATAAAGAACCAATCATGGAGCGGTATACCTTTTGATCGAAGTCAATACCATTTTCATCAGTGCACAGATGGCCATTTGTGGGCATAGGAATTTTGACGCCTTTGCAATCTTGCATGCCGAATTTCCTCAGTACATCCTTGAGGTATTTCTCCTGAGATATGAATATGCCATTGCGCTGTTGACGAATTTGAAGACCTAAGAAGAATTTCAACTCTCCCATCATAGACATTTGATATTCTTCACTCATCATA
The DNA here is from genome assembly GCF_018294505.1 of Triticum aestivum. Lineage (NCBI taxonomy): Eukaryota > Viridiplantae > Streptophyta > Magnoliopsida > Poales > Poaceae > Triticum > Triticum aestivum. Next base: position 90,211,270 of record NC_057811.1, read on the forward strand.
TAGGCAAATTCATCACTATAACGTTGGTCAGTACAGCCAAAGATGATATCATCAACATATATTTGGCACACAAACAATTCATCATCATATGATTTAGTGAAAAGAGTAGGGTCGAGTGAACCGGGTTTGAAGCCTTTCTTCATGAGGAATTCCTTCAAAGTATCATACCACGCCCGAGGGGCCTGCTTGAGGCCATAGAGGGCCTTATTTAGTCTGAAGACTTTGTCAGGATGCTTAGGATCTTCAAAACCTGGGGGTTGAGCAACATATACTTCTTCCTCAAGCTTACCATTGAGGAATGCACTTTTCACATCCATTTGATATAAAGTGATATCATGATGGTTAGCATAAGCAAGTAATATGCGAATAGCTTCAAGTCTAGCAACAGGTGCAAAAGTTTCATCGAAATCAATTCCTTCAACCTGTGTGTAGCCTTGAGCTACTAGCCGTGCCTTATTCCTCACCACAAGGCCATTTTCATCTTGCTTGTTGCGGTAGATCCACTTTGTGCCAATGATATTGTGTTTGCGAGGATCTGGACGATTGACCAGTTCCCAAACGTTGTTGAGCTCGAACTGATGTAATTCTTCTTGCATGGCCTGAATCCACTCAGGCTCCAGAAATGCTTCATCTACCTTAGTGGGCTCTGTGATAGAGACAAAAGCATAGTGCCCACAAAAGTTAGATAAATGTGAAGCTTTTGAGCGTGTGAGAGGACCTGGTGCTTCAATGTCATCGATGATCTTTTCAACTTGCACTTCTTTTGCAACGCGAGGATGAGTTGGTTGTCGTCGAGGAATTTGATCAGCATTTTCTTCAGCACCATTTTCTTCAGCATTTTCTTCAGGTGCATTAGCTCGACGTTCTTCACGTTCTGGAATGAATTCTTCAGCAGATTCTTCGGTAGGAATGACATCCTCAGTAGCCTTGAACTTGATAGTTTCCTCAGGTGCTGGTTCATCTATCACAGAGGGTAGGTGCTCTCTTTGCGAGCCATTAGTTTCATCGAACCGCACATCTACAGTTTCAACAACCTTGTGAAGAACGTTGTTGAAGACTCTGTAGGTGTGCGAGTCCTTTCCGTAACCAAGCATAAAACCTTCATGTGCTTTCGGTGCAAATTTAGCATTGTGATGAGGATCTCTAATCCAACATTTAGCACCGAAGACTTTGAAATAACTCACATTGGGTTTCTTGTCAGTGAGGAGTTCATAGGCAGTCTTCTTGAAGAATTTGTGAAGATATACCCTGTTGATGATGTGGCACGCAGTATAGATTGCCTCAATCCAGAAGTGATGAGGCGTCTTGTACTCATCAAGCATAGTGCGAGCCATCTCAACAAGAGTTTTGTTCTTGCGCTCCACGATGCCATTCTGCTGAGGAGTATAAGGAGCAGATAACTCATGAGTAATACCAAGTTCATCAAGATAGTCATCAAGACCAGAATTCTTGAACTCAGTTCCATTGTTACTTCTGATGTGCTTGATCTTCACACCAAAGTTGGTTGAAGCCCTCGAGGAAAATCGTTTGAAGACTTCCTGCACTTCATGTTTGTAAGTAACAATGTGTACCCATGTGTAACGAGAGTAATCATCAACAATAACAAGCCATAGAGAGATGCGTCATTTGTGACAGCTGAGTAATGGTTAGGACCAAAGAGGTCCATGTGAAGCAATTCAAATGGTCGAGTAGTGGTCGTGATAGTCTTCGCTGGATGCTTAGGCTTGGTCATCTTTCCAGCTTCACAAGCTCCACACAAGTGATCCTTGAGGAATTTGACATTCTCAATGCCAATGACATGCTTCTTCTTCGCAAGCGTGTGCAAATTCCTCATGCCTGCATGACCAAGTCTTCGATGCCATAGCCAACCTTCTGAAGCTTTTGCAAGTAGGCACACGGCTGGTTGCGGTCCTGTAGAGAAATCAACAATATACAAGTCTCCTCTCCTAAAGCCTTCGAAGACTTTGGAATTGTCAGCTTCCATAACCACAACACAACGATACTTGCCAAAGACAACAACCATATCAAGATCACAAAGCATTGAGACAGACATAAGATTGTTATCTAAGGACTCGACAAGCATGACTTTGTTCATGTGTCGATCCTTTGTGATCGCAACCTTACCTAGACCCAATACCTGACTTTTGCCTTTGTCAGCGAGATGCGATGGTGATAAGGGAGCATCCATCAATAGATTCTTGTCACCAGTCATATGATTTGTACATCCACTATCGAGGACCCACTCAGTGGCTTTGGGTTGATCATCCTGCAGATGAATTAGTGCAGCTTACGAACTTCATATACTTCATAAGTGAAGAATATGACATCACAATTCATCAGACGAATTTCATCAAGCAGTGCAACAGTTAAAACAGTATGAGGACGTGTGAAATGAAAGTTCATTTATTCATGATTAGCCTGCATCCTTTCAGGCACTTTTTAGGTCTCCAGCAAATTCTTCAGACGTTTAAGTACGTCTGGAGACCTGACCCTGCATAAAAGATTAGTTCTTTTTCTTCACCACCCACATCTGAAGGGGTGGCAAAGAGTTCATCACTCTGCGAGCTCCATACGAAAAAGGTGGCATAGAAGCCAATCCATTTCGTTTCACATAAGAGAAGTGAGGGTAAGCATATGAATAAGTAGAGAAATTCTTTGAGGACTTATGAACATAATGATTGGAAGAATAATGCTCATATTCATAGCCCTTAGCTCTTCCCTGCGAAACAAAGTTGTTAGCACGATGATGTTCATATGAGGACTTTGATCCTTTTGAGGAATATGATCCATGTGAGGAATTTGGTCCGTATGAGGACTTGGATCCATATGAAGAATTTGTTCCATATGAAGAATTTGATCTGGGGTTCCTATTCTTCACAGGTGGTGTCATGAGGACATTCACCTGAAGACTTTCAAGGCACCTTTTGGGAACCCAGATTTTCTTCATAGGAGAACCGTTCCTACAGTTAGTGCCAACATATCTAGCAAATACTTCACCATTCTGATTTTTGAACAGTTGATAGTTGGAGTCAAATGACTCATCAGAAGAATGAGAAGATTCACATGTAAAGCCAGATAAATTAGATGGATCAACTGGAGGTCCCTTTGCAGCAACCCATGAGGTTTTGGGGTACTGCTCAGGCTTCCAATATGTACCATCAGCATTGAGTTTCCTCTCAAAGGCAATACCCTCTTTCCTAGGGTTCCTGTTGAGGATCTGCTTTTTGAGCACATCACAAAGAGTCTGATGCCCTTTGAGGCTTTTGTACATGCCTGTCATGTACAATTCCTTCAGCCCTGCATCGTCAGTGATACTAGCAATGTCCTCAGATGAGGAATTAGTGATAGCAGAGACAGTTGAAGAATTTGTAGCATTAGAAGCATTTGAACATTCAGGTGAAGAATTAACAGATTCACGTTCAATGCATTTCAAACATGGAGGAACAAATTCTTCCTGAGCAGCGCTGATTTGTTGAGCAAGTAATGAATCGCGCTCCTTCTGAAGATCTTCATAACTCACTCTTAGCTTTTCAAGATCTTGCTTTCTTTGAAGAAATTCATAAGAAAGCTTCTCATGATCAGATAAGAGAGTGTTATGATGACCTTGAAGGTTGTCAAACCTAGTCTGAAGTCTCTGAAGATTTTCAGTCAAGGTTTTAGTGCGATCCATTTCTTCACCCAACATATCATCACTCTTGTCTAGCATGTTTTGAACCTTTTCCAAGGCCTTTTGTTGTTTAGTGGCAATACAAACAAGCTTGGTTTAGCTAGGTCCAAAATCATCATCAGATTCATCATCACTAGACTCGGATGAGGAACATTCAGTTACCTTGGCACCTTTTGCCATGAGGCATGGTGCAGAAGATGATGGTTCAGGTTCGAAAGTCATCGTTTTGAGTGATTCCTTGAAATCCTCAAACCAGGGATCATGACAAGTTCGATGACCTTCATAGACGTTAGAGATTCGGTCCCAGATAAGCTTCGCATTGCAAAGATGCATAATGCGCCTGAATTCATCTCTGGATAGGCAGGTACAGATGATATCCTTCGCCATGATGTCAAGTCGAGTGTACTTGCGAATATCATCAGTGTCTGCCATCTTGCATAGATCGGTAAGACCAATCTCAGTGACGGCCCACAACTTGCTATTCATTGTCATGAGGCGTTTCATCATCATGGCCTTCCACTTGGGATACTCATGACCGTCAAAGATGGGGCATGTCACTTTCTTCATACCTGCGGTCGACATAACTAAAACTCCAGGCGGTTAAACCAAAATCACACAGAACAAGGGAGTACCTTGCTCTGATACCATTTGGAAGTGCATTATGTCGACTAGAGGGGGGGTGAATAGGCGATTTTTATGAATTCTTCACTGAGGAATTTGTGGGTGAGGAAATTGCTTAACGAAGAATTACTTGCAGCGAAATAAGTACTCAAGAGTAAGCATCGCAGAACATAGGCATGGTCATCATGATGAAATGAAGACAAACACAGAGTACAGAAAGCGTAAACACAGGATAACACAGGATGAAGACAAATAGACTGAAGAAATTGAACTGAGGAAATTGAGAAAGTCTTCAGTCAAAGTCTTCAAACACAGATATGACAAGCACACAACACAGTAATGAGGAAATGAAAGAGTTGAGGAAATAGAACCAGTTGGCTTGGTGAAGACAATGATTTGGTAGACCAGTTCCAACTGCTATCTCAGTTGTACGTCTGGTTGGAGCGGCTAGGTATTTAAACCTGAGGACACACAGTCCCGGACACCCAGTCCTGAACACACAGTCCAGGACACCTAGTCCTCACCGTATTCCCCTTGAGCTAAGGTCACACAGACCTCGCCCAATCACTCGAGGTAAGTCTTCAGGTGACTTCCAAACCTTCACAAACTCGGTCACTCAGCGATCCACAATTTCCTCTTGGATGCTCTAGACCATGACGCCTAACCGCCTGGAAGAAGCACAGTCTTCAAAGGTAACAAGCGTCGGATCCACGCAGGATCAATCTCTTCAGTGATGCTCAATCACTTGGGGTTTGTAGGTGTTTGGGTTTGGGTTTTGGGTTTTCCTCACTTGATGATTTTCGCTCAAAGTCCTCGGAGGATGGGATGCTCTCAAATGACAAGTGTCAGTTTCTCTCGGAGCAGCCAACCAGCTAGTGGTTGTAGGGGGCGGCTATTTATAGCCTAGGGAGCAGCCCGTCATGATAAGACATAAATGCCCTTCAATGATATGACCGTTAGGTGGGTAGATATTTTGGGACAGCTGGCGCATAGCACAGCAACGGTCGGAAATTTGAGTATCAAATTCCTCAGGCTATCATGTTCCTCACTGTGTAGGCAATCCGCACTGGCGAATTCGTAACTCCTCAGTCAGAACAAATTCCACAGAGACTAGAAGAACTTCGTCTCTGTCACTGAAGAATATGACTGAACTGTATGAGATTTCCAATGGCTTCACTCGAAGGGATTGGTAGGTGTAGGATTTTGAGTTGAGCATCACATGGAAATTTTTCCTTAGTATTTCCTCGACCCCCCTTTAACAGTATGGTGTTTCCTATGACTCAAGAAAGAGAAAATGAAACTATGAAAACAAAAGTCTTCACGCTTCATGTTCCTCAAATGAATACCAAGTCTTCAAGGTTACACCAATTTCTTCACTTTCAAAGTCTTCAGAAAGTCTTCAGAAATCCAAAGTCTTCAGTCGAAGAACTTCATTTTTAGGGGTCGATTTTCTCTGTCAATATCAAACTCCTCATAGACTTATAGACCTGTGTACACTCATAAACATATTATTCCCTTAACCTATAAGTCTTCAATACACCAAAATCACTAAGGGGCACTAGATGCACTTACAGTCTGGCTGCAAGTTCTGGCTGTAGTGTGCTCTCATGTTGTACATGCCCCTATGTTTAGTAAGATTAAATTGCTACTATTAATAATGAATGTTTGAGTTTTGAAATTTGAAGCATCACCTACTTTCTGGTCCTGTAGTGTTTAAAACTGATAATTATGATGCATTGGTCCATATGGCCTTGTTTTTTAATGCCATACATGTTCTAGTGCCACATCCAGGACCTGATCTTAGCATTCAAGCATACCTGACAATGGTCTGATCCTAGCTATAAAATGTAGGGGACAATAATTTGCAGCATTAATTAGGTCCTGCTATAGTCTTTTTTAAACTTCTTATGAGATTGAAGCATTCGTTCTGATTTCTGGTTTGCTGGTTTGCTTATTGTTGTAGACAAATGTATGAAACTTCTTAACTATGGACGACAACTACTTCCTTGAGAAGGACCAGCATCACCCATCAAGTATGCCATTGAGGTAATTCACCACTCCCTCCAGCACCAACTATGTATTTTCTCTAGCTGCTCTCCCAAGTTTTGTGCACACTGTGCGTCAAGTTCTCCCTAAATGCAAGGAATTGTATATGTAAAACCAATTATCCAATACATTTTTCACAAAGAGATTAGTCTTCTTATTTAGCCCTGATGTTTTAATTTATGGAGTTGTTGCTTCTTTGGTCAGATTTATTTCCTTGCTGTAGGCATAAAAATAAGCCGATATGAACATAATAATGATACTCTGCATGCTATGAGTAAAGTGCTCTATTTTCTTGCGTCACTTTTCTTGTAAGAATGAGTATATCGTTTTAACTATCTGGGGAACAAAAATCATTGTATTAGCTGAATTTGTGTTATCATTCTAAAGAACTTGTCCTTTTTTGAATGGTCTATTCATAATATATTGGCTCCAGTGTTTTGATTCTTCTCTTCTGATTCATGTAATAGGGCGACGACCGAAGGCATGATGATAGTTCTATTGCTGTTCTAGTGTAGCGAAGGTGGCCTAGTCGACTATGGTCGCCTAGTGAGTCGTGCATACGGTTTCATCTGACTGTAAATTAAACTTGATGTAAACTGCTCCTATTGTGGAGCTTGTTATCTGATTGTAAACTTCATGTTAATCACATTTGTATGTGTGTTATATGATGTAGCACTTTGATGGTTGATAATATTTGAAGTATTTCGTGTGTGTTTTGTGTGCCAATTTAAATACTAGGTATTTATTTGTGTTAAATTAAAAAATTGAAGAATATTGCCCTGACGACTAGGACCCAGTACTAGAACCTGACAATGGGGACCCACCTGACTAGTGAACCCACTTTATAAAAAAAGAAAAAATGAAACTGTTGAGACAAAAAGGACATGGCCCAAAAATAAAAAGGCTGCAATGTTGGGCTTGGTTTATGAAGCTGACAAAAAATTCATAAGAAAAAAATAATAAATGGGCTGAATTAATGGGCTCGGCCCATGTAAAACACCGAATTGGACTCGTTCATCCCCTATTTGCTCGTTCATGTGCTGGCCGTATATATGTTGTTCATAAATGTTTCGGTTCTATGTACTGTACGTGCTCACATACTTAGGTATCGGTATGAGATGCATACCGTATTTTCCATGCTTACTGTTTACTCGTGGATTAAATTAGTCAAAAAAGTGCTAATATTTCCAACAGCTATGATAAGAAACACTATTTACTTTCATTGTGATGCTTACATGTTCTTACACTTTGTAGCTCGTGCTTTTTTCCATGTACCATGCAATAAAGCAAGCACTCGTCCATTATTACATTCAGAAGTTTATCCTACTGTTAAAGAAACTCCATCGAAAGAGGTTGTCTGGCTATCTGAACCCTGGCGAGAATTTACTTAGGAAAACATTTGGCCCAAAATGACATTTTATAGCTTATAGATTGCCGTTATCTTTTGCTATCAGAATAAAACGAGGTTGCTTCGATAGTATGCTCAGAAATCCGGAGGTATTTCTTTGACAAAATACTTTGCTTGTGCAAACCCTCTGCAAATGTTAGATCGGCCTCTGATATGTTGAATGCATGCAGTCAGGTTCTTTAGAAAGGAGTTCATGGAATGGAAGCAGCTGTGAGGATACACAACCTGATTTTCTTCCATCACACGAGTATCACTGATGTGCTGCTCCGAGTTTCAGCCTCCTGAATCACATCCACCTTATTTTTCAACTGGATTCACGAGTCTGATGCACCAGTTCACGCTTCGCTAAAATTCCCTCTCCTTTGTAATTTTGCAAAGCTGTAATTTTTATTTTTATTTTTGAAACAAGGCAAAAAAACTTGTCATTTCATTGATTAAGGAAGAAGGTTGTAAACAAAAGCCGCAAGCGGCAAACGAAAGACTACTCTTGCGGCATTACAACACCCAAGTGCTTGGCACCCGCCAAAGCCCAAAGCGACACCTCTTGTTTGATTTTCTTAATGATGACCATCGAAGGGACCGCCACGTTGCACAAGACTCTAGCGTTTTTCTCGGACCAAACCTCCCAGGAGATGAGCATCATCAAGGAGGCAAGGGCTTTGGAAGAGCCGTGACGAATCTGTAGGTTACCATTCCACCATCCTTTGACCAAAGCTGTCATTTTTGTGTACAAGTTATACTCATATTTTGTTATTGCTTCACTCACATACTTTTGTTTTTCCATTGTAGGCTTAAATCTCCTGATAATAACCCCTTGAGAGATGCCAAGTTATATTTATGTTCCTAGTAATCTAGATAAGTGATTCCTGTGGGGTGAATTGGTGCAAGAACTTCTGAGGAGGATTACAGGCAAGGATCCAGAGTTTGGACAGCGGATAGGCTTGAACGGCGAGGTTGGCCCAATTGTGGCCTCTGTCCTCTTTGCAAGCAAACCCAAGAAACTTTGACACATCTTCTCTGTCAATGTCATTTCTCCGTGAGGGTCTGGTCTTGCATTCTGGACTGGCTTGGCCTCCCGGATGTCCAACCCCTGGACTGGAACTTGATGGGTAGCGTTAATGAATGGTGGATCAGTATCACCCAAGCTAGAGGACAATCGAGGGAGTTATTGTCATCCACAAGCATGTTGATCTCCTGGGAGCTTTGGAGGGAGCGCAATGCGAGGGTCTTCCGCAACTCTGCGACTCCCTCGTCGATCGTGGTGCATAACATCAAAGAGGAAATTAGATTATGGGCGATTGTGGGCGCTAAGCATGTGGTTTTGTGATGCCGCGAGAGTGATGGCCTATTTTTGCCCTCTGTTGAGCGTTGTTTCAAACTCCCTCTCTTGATTAATGAAATGACATGTCTTTTGACTTGTTTCAAAAAATACAGGCAAGGATCCCATTGTTTACAGCCAGCCCGGCCAGATGAGATTGTTTCTCTTGGGGCTGCCGTACAGGTCATTTTCTTTTCCACCAAATAGTGTGCTCCTACCTTAATTAGTAGTCATACGTGAAAAAAAGGGACCGGAATATGTATATTATGCTTCATGCATGTGCTGCTACCTTAGTAGCCAAACTTGAAAAGGGATCAAAATCTATATTCTTCCAAACCTAAGCTAATCTTTCTTGATGGTTTTTGTTCTATTTTTCAGACCATAATCCACTCTTTCAGTTGGAACTTGGAAAGAAGAAAGTCATGCTGCTATCTAATTGGTCGAAACATATTGACTAGGGCAATAGCTTAACATAGAAAGGTGCTCTCTCTCAATGACATTAACACAATGTACATTACTACAAAATTTCTCTATAAATGTAGAAAATGGTCAGGAGTTTGCATGTCAACTATATTATCTTTTAACGATCACATTTCTGAGTCCTTATAAATCGAGAGATTAATTATCTTCTAAGATGTATTTCTGTTAATGGTGCAACTTCACACGACCTGTTTTGCTTCTTCAACATCTCATTGTTGTCTGAGGACTTCACAGTTCTAACTGAAATAACTATGGCAAGGCAGTATTTTGGCATAGTTATTGAACAACCAACCCCAAGTAAGAGCAACTCTAGTCGATCCCCTAGAAAAATAGAGGAGTATTCAGCCGAGTAGATCTTAGTGGAGTATATTTACTTCACTAAGTTTTGATTGGTTTTAGCCGATCCACTAAATTTAGCGGAGTAAAAAATCAAACTTCGTTAACATGAACATAGATTCGATTTAAACAAACTTCTAAACCAAAATTCGACACATAATTTACATTACCATCCGTCAAAACATAGACTAATTTAAACCGATACTAAACTTGAACTTAAACATAGACTAAAACTTAATCCAACCAAAAACTTAGTCGCTATCCGACTTTGCGAGGGACAGCCAATCCGCCCTAGAGATGCCACCGCCCATGGGGTCAGGCCATGTGTTGTCGTCGTCGCATCTGGGTAAGGTTCTTTGCCACACTTCGATGTCGAAGTCGTCGTCGTTGTCACCTCTGCCACGTTGCGGTCACTGTCGTCCTCCTTGTTGCTGGAGAGGATGATGATGTTCGCCCCGCCGGCCACTCACTCCTCATACAGCTTGCGCTCTACCTCCACTAGCTCAGGTACTAGAGGTGGAGGTCGGCCATGTACGCCTCGTCGGCGGCCTCTGCCGCGAGCCGTTCCCTCGCCTCTTGGTCCTCCTGAGCCACCGTCCCATTCACCATCCTCGGCGGTGGTGGATCGAGCAGCGGCATATCGCCCTACGCAAAGTTCAGGCGGGCATCGGCGCCATGCAGCTAGACCGACCAAAGGTTGTACGTGTCCCGGTCAAAGCTTCTTGTGGGTGTGAAATGACCTAGGCCAAAGCTTCTTGTGGGTGTCCCGGTCAAAGCTTCTTGTGGGTGTGAAATGACCTAGGCCAAAGCTTCTTGTGGGTGTCCCGGTCGGTGATTTCGGCCACCCACGTCCCCCATGCCCGGTACCATGGCGGTGGCTGCACGCGGGGGGGGGGGGGGGGGTCAGGGAAGCAGGCGAGCCTGCCGGATGGGGCCGCAGCGTCGCGGCGGCGATGTGAGGAGGACGCGCATTGCGGTCATGGCGGCAGGGATCCGCGTTGCGGATGGGCGGTGGGAACAGGCGGCCACGGGCTACGGCCATGGCGGTAGCGGTGGGGGTGCGGGAATGATGGGGGACTCGCCGGCGGCGGGGATTGAGGAGGAGGCATGGGGAGTTTTACTCCGAGGCCGGGCGGTGGAGTTTTTTTACTTGCAGGATAAGCGGTGGAGTAAAATTTATACTCACCTATAGCTTATACGGGTTTGGTTAGGTCCCGGTTTTACTCCTCTAACCAGTTTTAGGAAATCGGCTAGAGTTGCTCTAAGAATCCAAGAAAGCAATACAAAGTTGAAAACTAATAAAACTTACTGCTTATAAAAGCAAAAGTCATGAGGTTGTCATATAGTTTGGAAACAACAATATAAAGCTCCTAATTCAAACAATTAAACTCAATTTCCGCTGTGGTTATAGGTAATAAGTGGGTAATCATGGACAACCATTACAAATCATATATGAAGTCGCGCGGGTTCATGGCTAGTAAATAATGTAAGGTTCTTGCCAAGGTAAAAAGTTAAAACACATAAAACAAGATTTAGACTAGAGCAGACCGAAGTCCTGAAGAACATCAACACTAGTTCTAGCATCAAGCCCTAACCAAAGAAAAATCTGAACTATACTAATCCCTGTATTAGGCCATAATGCATAATTCACAGTATGGCATCATTTACAATATGTCGATTGCCGGGTAATAGTGAAGAATGAACCCAGTCTGAATCCAGTTCCATGTCCCTCATTTCTTGCAGTCCCTTAGAGCATCTCCAGCCGCACCCCCAACAGGCCCTCCCAGGCGTCTTTTTACGCGCCGGCGCCGAAAAAAACCCCACTCGCACCCCCAAGACGTTGAAATCCGCCGCTCGGCCCGTTTTTGGGCCCGGCGATCGCAGGCCGAACCGAGCGCACAGGGGGGCGCTTGGGGGCTCCGAACAAGGGGAAAACACGCCTGGGCCACACTGTCAGGCGAAAAGTCAAGCCAATCGTCCAGATTCGCCTCCCACCCCCGCGCGCTCAGCCACCAGCCTGCCGATCCCGGCGCCGCCCACCGCCCTGCACCGCTAGATAGGCCATTCCCCGCCGGAAAAGAGAGAAGGTTTCACCGCGGCAGCCTCTCCACCACCGTCCGGGCGAGTTTTCCGGCGCTCCGGCCGCGCATGGCGGTATACCGGCGGGTGTGCGTCCACCACGCCCGCCAGGTGTTCAGCGATTTGTCTGCTCGGCGATGGACTCGGACGAGGAGGAGGCGCTCGCCGCGCTGCTGGAGGAGGAAGCCGATGCCGACGTCTAGGAAGAGGAACATCTCATGGTCCTCGCTGCCCTCGGCCTGCTTGCGAGCAATGAAAAGCTGCGGCGAGGTGGCTCGGCGCCGGGGCGGATGAAAGCAAAGAAACGACATCGTCTGGAAGGCTATTGCATGCTCTACTCTGACTACTTCGCCAATGCTCCATTGCACGGCGACAAAGTGTTTCGGTGTCGTTATCGGATGAGCCGAAAGCTTTTCCTCAGGATTGTGAATTCCATCCGGGAGTTCGACAGCTACTTCAAGTGTAAGAAGGATTGCACCGGCAAACTTGGACTATATGATTTGTATTGAACTATTTGTTAAACTATTTGATTTCTATTGATTTTCTGTGATGAACTATGTGATAAAAAAATACTTCTGTTGAATTCACGCCGAACCACGGTGAATATGGGCCGCATCACGCCGATATCAGGTCATTTTTCGCCGATAATGGGCCGAAAAGCAGGCACATTTGTGCCAAAAATGGGCCGATATCGGCACGTGGGGGCGACGGCTAGGTGCCCAACCGCCATCAGAGCCGATTATATCGCCGGCTCGCCCCCAGGCGGCGATTTTTGTGCCTCCTGGGAGGGGGCCAACGGCTAGAGATGCTCTTATTCTCAGTTAGCCCTACCTTGCTCACCTCGTCCAAGGAAGGGTCGAAGAAGAATAAATTGTTGGGTGTATCATCTACCACCTCGCGCTTGTGCCTTGTTCACTAGGTGTATTTCGGTAGCGAAAGCAACATGGACCACATGGTAGTTGCAGGATCTGTCACTGAACTCTACGCGAACACTTGGACACAGTAAACGAGCACACTGAACGAACAGGAGTTCTGCGTTGTGCAATCCTTGCTTCTGGTTATTTCTTCTTACTTATACAATCTTGGATTACCGTTTTCCTTACAGAAAAGAAAACCCGGAAGAAAAATACAAGCAGAAGCAGGTATACAGTACGTGCCAACTCACTCAATTGCAGCGGTCTGATCTAAAAAAGGTCTAAGCTACTAGTAAAACTATAGACCGAGCTCAACGGGATTAATGCATAGCACGCGTGGCTCGCAAGAAATGTATTTCCAGATTCCCCCCATTTCCAGCGTGGTACATGCATCCAACTCCACCCAATTCATCCTACTTTGTAGTTTGTTATTGCTTCATCTCACTTAAGTCCTGACTCGCTTTGTGTTGGTTTAGGTGCCGCTTTATATCCTCGCTAAAGAGCAAAGTCGATGGATAGGTACATAAAAGGACTACAAACAAAGATAGGACATGGTGCATCCACATCCTTCATGTTAGTTGATCATGCTTACTGTGGGAAGGTTGATGGGTGCATTACTGCATTAGCTACCACATATTTGCCTCAAATTAATATCATATCTTCCTCATAAGTACCAGCTGTTGGGATATTTCAGATGCGCAAATAACGCTGCCATGGCAGCCAAAATCGATAGGTGTCGTGACTGTTAGTAGTTTCAGTTTTTCAGTTAAGTTTTCTGTTAGCCGCACGAGGGGACGTCTCGATGTGTGCTCCATGCAAATCGGTAGTAGGCCTGCTGCACGACCTCGTCCGTAGGATGGCACGGGCACGATGGAGTTTGTTGCAAGCTTTATGGCACGATTTCTAATCGCTAAATAAAAGGAGAAGAACAGAAAAGCAGCAGAACTTGCGCTGCACAAAACTTCCTGCCTCGGTTTTCTTCAGAGAGTGATCAAGCGAGCGATCTAGACTGGCAACACCAGCATTCATATGTGTCATTACAATAGTCTATGCATCACAGGGCATCCTGTAATTAAAACCAGACATGAGATAGAGGAGAGAGAAATGATGGTTGGTTGCTCATAAAATTCAGATACATTATAGGTCAATGTGCACATTCGTGGTTCAAACATATTAAAATCATTTCGTCCTACCCAAAGGAAGGAATGTAACAGTGAATTTCCAGGTTCCATACACAAGGCATTGCCACCTATTTGACCTACCATGACATAATGTGTGCTGACGGAGTGTGGCGCATCCCCTGTTCTTACAGAATTTCCCCAAGCAGCAGGAGATGTTCCTTCATACCCCCAATTCTAAACAGCACTGCATGTATCACCTGATCTTAGGAAAACGTTTGGACCAAAACGACATTGATCTCGTCCAACCTTGTCAGTACAATCCTTTCCTTGCAGCGATATGATAGCGATTTATCATATACTATTGTGAGTGGTTTAAGATGTGATAGGGAGGAGCTACGATCTACAGTAGCTTGCTTGCCATTTCCAACTGCCTTTTCTACAATCTTTTTTTTTCCTGCATTAAGAAAGTTGAATTACTGACTTTATCTTAGAAACTACTCCCTCCGTTCCTAAATATTTGTCTTTCTAGGCATTTCAAATGGACACAATATACGGATGTATGTAGACATATTTTAGAGTGTAGATTCACTCATTTTACTCCGTATGTAGTCATTCGTTGAAATCTCTAAAAAGACAAATATTTAGGAACGGAAGGAGTAGTAGTAAAGTACACCGGGTGCATATGCACCTAGGAGCAAAAAAGCCGCGTCCGTGCTAGCACGGATGTGTTTGCTATATAAGAAGCGGAGGTTTAGAAGTATCACCATATTTACTGGTAATCCACTTCTGAGCCCAGGCTTAGCTGCACCCGTCCTTACGAAAAAAATCAAAACAAATACTAGAAAATTTCAAAAAATTCCAAATTTTTTGTGTGTGGTAGATAATTTGATGCGTAAGGTACGCTCCAATTTCCAAATCATTTGGACATCTGAGCAGCTCTCGGCAAAAAATACAAATTCGGGTCTGTAAAAATGTTTACTGTTCATGCACTGTTCTGACCCGATTTGTCTTTTTTGCTGAGAGCTTCTCAGAAGTCCAAATGATTTAAAATTCTGAGCGGACCTCATGTGATAAATTGTCTACCATGAAAAAAAAGATTGGAATTTTTTAAATTTTTTGTGATTTTTTTCCTGGATGGGTGCAGATGAGGCTATGCACCGAAACGACCCACTCCATATTTACGTCATGTTTAGCAACAAACAATGCTTGGCAAATTCAACTAGAAATTGTTGACTCTTAAATTCGGTACAATGTAGTAATGATTTACAGTATATTCTAAAAACCAATCCAACATGCCGATTCTAGATACATGTTCACAACCCGCAAGAGAACTTGCTCATTTTTTTGCCGGGATACAAGAGAATTTGCTCCAGTATCTGCCTTGTACTCCCTCCGTTCCCTAATATAAAACCCTTTAGCTTTTTCTTGTTTCATATGTATCTAGACACATTTTAATATGTATGTTCACCCAATTTCGTATGTATGGAGTCAATATGTTGAAATAGCTAAAAGGTCTTATATTAGGGAACGGAGGGAGTAATTATCAAGATTAGGAAGAGGAGGTTTCAGAGATAGTCCTTAGTCTGCACCAGTAAAACCTGCAAAGCGTTCATTTGAACAAACAACTTGATATGCCATTTCACCTAGGCAACAAAACAAGAAGACTCCCGGGTAGAAAATAAATAAGTAAAGACAATATTTACAGCCCCGCAAAAAAATTAATATTTACAGACAAAGATGCATGCCAAGTGTCACTCGGGTGCTTTTAACCTCCTTTTTCCTGTTGGTTTTCTGCTTGTGGTACATACCCATTTTTTTCTGGTTTCTTGGTGGTTGAATAAATATTGACTTGAATCTTTACTAGCTCACCGTCCTTATGATGTTGTTGTGGATGTTGAATTATATTGCCCGCCTCTCTCTATCAGTTTGGACTTTTGGATGAGTTGATTGAAGCATGAATTCAATATGGTATCAGAGCCAGGAGGTCTTGAGTTTAAGACCCTGCCAACGCAGTATTAAAAAAGAGATTATGCGGCCTAAATAAATCCCACGTCTAAGAGCTAAATAAGCCTAGACGTTGGGGGGGGGGGGGTGTTGAAGTATATTGTCTGCCTCTCTCCATCAGTTCGGACTTTTGGATGAGTTGGCTGGAGCATGAATTCAATAGTGCACATGGCCTTTGTGACCTGTCCAATGGCTTACTAACTATCTTCCCTTTTCATTACATCTTTATAAAGTCAACAGTTAATAACTCAATCTAAAACTATAGCTGACCTGAAGTCTACACATATATAGTTCCATTAACAGTAGACAGCAGTACGAAGTTCGGAAAAGGTCTGGTTATGCATGTTATCCTCTTATGCACTTGAAATTTTGGTATTAATGAGAGTGCAGGTTTCAGATGGATATAGCGAAGTTCTAAAATTTAATTAGAAATTTGTTTCTTCTTATCTGGTTATCAATTTAAGGTTATTTGCAGTCGTTGTTATGGTAAAATTGTTGGTGTTCACTTTTGCTAACAGATCTGAATATTGCTTCTATTGCATGCTGAGGAATTTTTACGGACTCACACAAAGTCGGATGGATCTGACCACTCCACTCATGTTCCCTACATTGTGCCACACCTCCAAAGATTTGCTTAACGTCATGAGGCAGTATTTACGCAAGAACAGGAAAAATTCTTGAGGCACTGTGCAGATTTTCACTGTCATTCATAAGGAAGATGGACCTTGGAAATCCTCACCTCGATATCATGCATTGCAGCTACTGTGGGAAAAAAATCTCGCGAAAATTGGCAGCATAACTTTTCCTTGATTATAGGAGAGGGTAGTGTGAGATCAGCAGGCCAAAAGGAACGGCAAAACTAGCAAAGAAAATGATTATTCGAGGGGTAACAGTTCCACTCAATTCCTAACAGTCAGCTCCTCAGTCAGATGGTCAACGGTTGGTTGGTGGTGGAGGCGATGTTCATAAGACTCCCTAGTTCCTCTCCTTCTAGGTGGTCCACTCTACAATCTAAACCAGGGATCCCCAAGCACGCCTATGATGCTTCAGCGTCTGCTCTCTATCCTTCTCCCACTGGTGCAGCAGCGAGGAGGTGACGGCTGATGGTTCAAGCGCCAGTTTTTTCGACAAAGGGTAATATATTAATATCAAGATGATATCAAGTACACCCGGCCTCTGCAACAACTCAATGCCACGAGTAACTCGAGGCATCAAGGATGCACACAGCCAAAAAGAAAAAAGAAAAAAAAGAAAAGAAAAGAAAAGATCTAAGACACGCCGTAACCAACAACGATACCAAGCACTACCGTGACAACACACGGGCTGTGAGTAGGTTCTCCAAAAGCAACGTCTTCAAGAAGATAAGGACACGCAAGTGTCACTGTTGCCGGATTCAGTCAAATACTAAATCCTGAGTTTTCACCCTGAGAGAAGAACTAAGCAACATCATGCAATGCCTTCAACAAGGTAACGATATCGAAATACCGCCATTGCCAGGTATGACCGGCGAAGGACACACCATGGGTTTTCACCCTGAAACTCCAGTCCCGGTACTGAAGTAGCACCACCAAACGCAACCACGAAGTGTTGTTGCAACCGCTGGACCACCCCCTTCATTCCTTCAATCATTGACAATGCCGAACACAGACAAACGCCCACATGCGTCGTGTTCTAGACCACTCGGCAACAAATATGCATAATCCTCATGCACAAGGACCATGGAACATCACATCTCAGAACTTCTTCAGCCTGAATGTTTGGCATTCCATCCATTGTCCATTGCTCACACACATAGTTCTGATGGGAAAAGTTGTGCTCCTATGAGCTAGTTGACTGGCGACGACGTGACTGCCAGGAGCCACCAGAACCCACGATAAGGGCACCTTCGGCAGACCCATGTCATCCTCGCCATCAGCTGATGACAAACTTGGGAAAAGGATTCCTTCAGTTGTCCAGTTGCAGCCGTGGTTGTCCATGTCCCTAATCTGCAGATTGGAATCAGATCAGATCACAGTCAAACCGCAAGTGACCGCCGCCGCCATGGATGGCATCTCCGTCTTCAAATCTTGATCCAGCACCGCACAAGTCGCCGTGGCCAGCACCGCATAGATCCAATGGCGGCCGCCGCGCTGCCCTCGCAGCCGCTCCAGCCAAGCCACCACCAGAAAGTTGAGGCCGCCGCCCCGATTCCGAGCTCCGCCGAGCGCCAACGCCGTCTAGGGCCGCCCCCCGCGCTAGGCCGGAGGTCCCCTCGGCAGGAGAGGACGAGAGCCCGCCACCGCCGTCCACCAAATGGGTCTTACCCGTCGGTTTCCTCCGGCGGCAGTGGGGTGGATGGAGAAGAAGGGAGATGGGGGCGGCGGCTAGGGTTTCACCCGTGCCGCCCCCCTAGGAGCGGAGCGGGCGTTGGGCAACCTGCCACATGGTTGCCAAGCTCCCGGGGCGAGCAGGCAGGATACCAAGAGATGAGCAACGTTCTCCTGATGGACATGACACATGGCGCATATTGAGCTATGCGGCCAACCATGCTACATGCAATTGTGGTGTTCTACAGAGGATATTTTTCTGAATGCCTTCCATTCACAACACACTAAGCGACTAAGCTTGATATACAATATTTTTTGCAATTGATATAGACCCTTTCTTTTCCAAAATCACAACCTGGGTCATGTTGGTTTTTGTGCTACTGGCTTTGTAAGCAGAGGCAAGACATGTAACATGACAATGCAGTACGAGATATGTCTAATGCAGTTTGCTTGCCATATAAGGGCGGCGCACCACTACCTTTAATCAATGGAAGGTTGGTGAGCTTTCAAGAACCTAAAATTACGCTCACCGTTCTTATAAAAGTTGGTATTTTGGACAATGAAAAGTCTTGAAATTGTAAATTTCACAATATATTTCTTATTATAGTACATTATAAACCTCCAAGAATATATATATATTATGAAAATACTTTTGGGGAGTATCTACACATATGGTTTCCGATCGTTTAAAGATATATATGTAGTTGAAGTTCGAGAAAAAATTGTTGACGTAATTACATTCATTCTACCATTTGATAAGATAGTTTGGAAGTTTGACTACACTCCAATAGTGACGTACGTGTGGTTAGTTTGGGATGAGGGAGTTGCCATTAACTACAATGTGGTCCTGTATGAATCCTGAAGCTCTACAATGTGGTAATCAGGAGCTTCCGGCCAATGTTTCTCACCTTCTCTAGACATATCTTACTAATATAGTAATGGCTTGATAGGAGTTCGTTTTATTAGATATCTCCAACTCTCGGTCTGGGTCTATTTGAATTGTGATTCTGGATGATTTCTGAGTTTTTCTTGTGTCATATGCAGTAATACGTTTGCAGCGTTTAGGCTGTGCCATAGCCTGGGTTAGCTAGGATGAAGAAACACTACTTGAATATTTCCATTTGTTGTGATGCTTATATGTCCGTACACTCTGTAGCTTGTACTTTTTCCTTGTGCTATGCAATGAAGCAAACGCTTGTCCGTTATTACATTCAGGAGTTTATCATATTGTTAAACAAACTCCAGAAACTCCATTGAGAGAAGTTGTCTGGCTATCTGAACCCTGACAACAATTTATTTAGGAAACGTTTGGCCCAAGATGACATTGTACAACTTATAGAGGTTGATATTGGTGTTCTCTTTTTGCTCTCAGAACTAAATGAGGTTACTTCGATGTATGCTTGGGAATCTAAATTATTGCAATTTCTTTGACAAAATACTCCATACCCACAACAAATTTTGGATCAACCTCTAATATGTTGAATGCATATGATCTTTGGAACTGCAAAAATGATATGATCTTTAACTGGGAAAATTTTAACAACTTTTTGCAGGTTATCTTCAGAACCCATGTTTGGATCCGTACGTGGTTGTTAAAGCGGACTCCAAGGAGCTTTTGGTTACTAGGTGCAACCGGTGGGAGACGGTAGCACGGGTTATCTTCAACCGATTTGGATGGCGAGCTAATAATAGGCTAGGTGTTTAGTCATCGTAGCCTATTTCTTTCGCTGGTTGTGGCATCTTTTTATATATTTTTTGTTATTTCTGGACTCTGTTTGTGAGCCAGTACGGGACCTGAGTTCTTGTTTTCGTACTTTAATTCAATAAATAGGCTGAATGCATCACTCTGATGCAGAGGCCGGGGGTTATCCTCCTTTTCAGAAAAAAATGTTGAATGCATGCAGATTGGTTCTTAAAAAGTAGTTCGTGGAATGGAAGCAGCTGTGAGGATACACAACATGATTTTCTTCCATCGCGCAAGTATCATTGCAGTGCTGCTCCAAGTTTCGGTCTCCTGAATCATATCCAGCCTATTATTCAAATGGATTCACGAGTCTAATGCACTCGTTCACGCTTTGCTAAAATTCCCTCTCCTCTGTAAATTTGCAAAGTTTTCATTTTTGTGTACAAGTTCCACTCATATTTTGTTATTGCTTCACTCACATACTTTTGTTTTTCCATTTAATATGCTTAAATCTCATGGTGATAACGCCTTGAGAGATACCAAGCTGTCTGTTATTCGTAATCTAGATGAAGTGATTCTTGTGGGGTGGATTAGTGTAAGAACTTCTGAGGGGGGTTACAGGCAAGGATCCCAATATTTACAGTCAACCGGCTTGATGAGGTTCTCTTGGGACCGCCGTGCAGGTCATTTTCATTTCCCCCACATAGTGTGCTCCTGCCTTAGTGGCCAATTAGGCATACATCAAAAAGGGGCCAGAATCTGTATATATACTCTGCTTCATGCATGTGCTGCTACCTTAGTAGCCAGACCTAAAAAGGGATCAGAATCTATATTTTCTCAGACCATAATCCACTTTTTTAGTTGGAAGGAAGAAAGTCATGGCATGGCTCACACGGAATGTATTTTCGGATTCCCCCCATTTCCAGTGTGGTGCATGCATCCAACTCCACCCAATTCATACTACTTTGTAGTTTTGTTATTGCTCCATCTCACCTGAGTCCTGACTACCTTTGTGTTGGGTTGCGTGCTGCTATATATCATGGCAAAAGAGCAAAGATGGATAGGTACATAAAAGGACTACATACAACAACAGGACATGGTGCATCCACATCCTTTATGTGAGTTGATTGATCCTGCTTACGTGTGGGAAGGTTGATGGGTGCATTAGCTACCACTTATTTGCCTCAAATTAAGATCATATCTTCTACTCCCTCTGTTCCGAAATGTAGGTCGTTGGGGGGTTTTTTAGTTCAACTTTCGTCTAGTAACGAAATATCGGCACTTTCCAATTTTGCCCCCCGCGTCGCTCCACTCGCTCGCTCACCGCCCAGCCGCACTGCCCGCGCTCACTCTCTCCCACTCGCCCAGCCGCACTAGCCGGCCTCCCCGTCGCTCGCCGGCCTCCCCCCTCTCCCCGTAGCTCGCCGGCCTCCTCGTTGCTCGCCGGCCTCCCCGTCTCCCCATAGCTCACCGGCCTCTCCCTCTTCCACCGCCACTTCTCCACCACCCCGCCTCCACTCACACCCCGGAGGTAAACAAATTCCAATCTTTTGCGCCGGCGACGAGCTTCTACTCCACGGAGGCGTGGATGTGCATGTGCTAGCGCTGGATCTGGGCGACAGAGGCATGGATGTGGAGCGGCACCCGAGCGGCGGATCTGGAGCGGTGCCGGAGCGGCGGAGCGGCGGATCTGGAGCGACGTCGTCGTCGTCGTGGAGTAGCTGCTTCCTCCCGCGGTAAGTACTCCTGGTAGTCTTTCTTCCTGCCGGTCGATTTGTTTGATCTGAAACAGTTGTCTCTTTTGCTTGGTTGGTTGGATACCAAACAGTGAAACTGGAGAACGAGAGGGAGGGGCAGATGATGGCCGCCATCATGGATTTGAATCTTCTGTTCTTACATTGCTGTAGTACTGGCTGCAGTCTTGCTGTACAATCACTTGGTAAACATCTTGCTCATGTACTGCTAGTTTCAGTTAACTGTTCATGTTAACCATCTTGCTCATGGATTTATTCCCTTTTCTTCATTGATGTACTGTTAAACATCTTGCTCATGTGGTCATCTTGCTCAGAGGAATTCAAGGCCTGATGCGTCCTTCTGGGAGCCATGGCTACTTCTTCCTGTGCCCTGCGTCAGGTATGTACTCCTACTTCCTTGCTTGTGTGAGCATTACTGAATTTCTTAGCCCTTTAGCATGACTGAATTTATGTCAGAGATTTCCAGCAAGGATTAGTGCTTGAGCATGACTGAAAAATCATGCTCAAAGATTATTGCTTGTTGTGGTACTGGAGTACTCCACAAAATTGCATCATGTTGTACTCCAGCAAATTGCATCATGCCAAACAATGACATTCCAGCAAGGATTAGTGCTTGCTGTAGTGTCTTGGAGTACTCCAGCAAATTGTTTAAACAAATTTGTTTGTCTGTATTGAAACTTTTGTTTGCATGCTTCTGAATGCTCTGATGAAAATACAGAGAAAAACATACAGTAAAATAACAGTAGCTACAGATCTGACAAATGGTGCAAATGCTTTGCTCTAGACACTAAGTTTTTACTACTCCAAGTAAATTAACTGAAACTTGTTGTTCAATCATTTGCTTGTTGTTCTTGTCAATAAATGAAACCTTTAACTAGATACTCCTTTCAGATAAGAGTAAATGAAACGTTTTGTTTAACTAAAACTAAATGAAAATTTTCCTTTAATAAAACCAAATGAAACTTTTCAGTTAATTAAAATTACTCCTTTAAATGAAATTTTAATTAATGCTTGCTGATCTGCAGGAGTAAACAAGTTGATTGGTGATATGTAGGAGCAGGACAAGCAAAACACTTTGTTTCTGAAAAATACAGAGAAAACATGTTTCAGTTTTTTGCTGTAGTTTTGCTTGCATCTGTGATTTTAGTTCTGTAAAAAACATTATCGTAAAGTATCTGTAAAATATCTGCTTTAGTTTCAGTAGTGCTTGCTTGGTTACTTGCAGTAGTTTAGTGTAGAACTCTTGCTTGTGTTCTCTCCTACTCCTCTTGCTTTCTTACTCCTCTCCACTCTTCTCCAGATTGCACTAGTGAGGATTAGGATTGCAAGTGTAGCAGTATTATTAGAGTGCCCTCTTCTCTCTCCTTGCTCTCTTCTTCTCTTTCTCTTCTCTTCTCTTTCTTCTCTCTTCTCTATCTTTTGCCCTCCGGTACTGCCCTCTTGCAGTAGTACTCACTGTGTGTGGTCTTTAATTGTCACTCTAACAATTGTCTCTCTTCTTGCCCTCTTGCAGGAGTAGTTTAGTTGCTCTCTTCTCTCTTCTCTTTCTCCTGTCTTCCCTTTCTCTTCTCTTCTCTGCTTGCTCTTCTACTCCTCTTCTACTCTCTTCTCTGCCAGTTTTAGTGTAGGACTAGTGTAGGAGTACAAGCAACCTTCTTCTCATCTCTTCTTAGTCAATTAAACCTTTTCTGTTAATTAAACCTTTTCAATTCAGTAAATGAAAGTTTTCATTAAACCTTTTCTGTTAAATAAAAAAAATTAGTAAATGAAAAGCTGTTGTTGCTGCTGTTGTCAAACTATTGCTGCTGCTGCTGCTCTGAAACTACTGCTGCTGCTGCTGCCATACTCCACCTGCAGAAGAATCCAGCAGCTGTTGTTGCTGCTGCTGATCAGTATGACTCTAAACTCTGTTGTTGTTGCTGTTGCAGGAGAAGGAGCACGCCCAGGAGAAGAAGGATCGGGAGAAGGCCCTGAGGACCTGGGATCGCTGCTGCTAGATCTGGATCTGGGACCTGGGACTGCTGCTGCCGCGTGCTCCTTCTAGGAGACGAGGACCCTCCTTGGCGCCCCTGGATCGCTGCTGCTGGAGACAAGGACCTGGGCCTGGGAGCGCTGAGGAGAAGTAGGGGACCTGGTCCTGGGAGCGCCTGGGACCTGGGCGCGTGGAGGAGAAGCAGGGGCGGGCGGGCGGACGATGGCCTGGCGGAGAATTTCAAATCCTCGGATGGAGGAAGAAGACGATGGGGATACCGATTCATACTAGGGGCAGCGATGTAAATTCCACCGTTTTCACCTGGTCGGAACCAATCCTCCAGCGACCTATATTTCGGAACGGAGGGAGTACAAAATAAAGGAGAGTCATAAGTACCAGCATCCATGTGTGTCATTACAATACCCCATTGTCTGTGCATCCCAGGCATCCTGTAATTAAAACCAGACATGATATAGAGGAGAGAGATACGAGGGAATGGATTCCTTGTGGTTGGTTGCTCATACAATTTAGAGACATTGCAGCCTTACAGGTCAATGTGCACATTTCTGGTTCAAACATATTAGCATCATTTTGTCCTGCTCAAAAGGAAGGAACCCAACAATGAATCGGTGCCGGGGATGGGACCGGGGTTGAGCCGGCACCCTCACCATCGGTGCCTATAACTTCGTTGCGGTTTGGGTCCTTTGAGCCAGCCTCTGCCCCTCCCAGACTTTGGAGTGACCGGGTAGATTCTAATGATGTGTTTGAGCATTCACTACCTTTGTTGGAGTTCGAGGATGCCGGTCGGGCCCTGGCTGGATGCTTGGCGAGGACATCGTCGGTGAGGACTTTGGTTGGCTCTGGGGGCGGGGAGCCGGTTGTTGCTTCACCTGAGATCGAGGTTCTGGAGATAACGGCTGCGGCTGAGGTGGGGCGTGGGGGAGGGGGTTCGGGGCAGGTGGCTTCGACTTCCCTCTTCACTATCCCGACGTCGGCATCACTGGTCATGGCGGGATCGGCGGGTGCTGGGAGAGGGGGCCCGAGGCAGGCGGCTTCGGCTCTCTCTCCTTCGGGCGTGGCGGCGGCGGCCGCGCCTTCTGAGGCGTTGGGGGAGGGGGGTTTGGGGCAGGTGGCCCTGACTCCTTCTTCCTCGTCGGCGGTCAGGAGGACCGCATCTCCTTCGGTCGTGGCGGCGCCCGCGCCTTCTGAGACGTCGGGGAAGGGGGGTTTGGGGCAGGTGGCCCTGACTCCTCCTTCCTCGTCGGCGGTCAGGAGGACCGCGTCTCCTCCGGTCGTGGAGGCAGCACCCGCGCTTTCAGAGACGCTGGGGGTGGGGGGTTTGGGGCAGGTGGCCCTGGCTCCTCCTCCCTTTTTGGCGGTCAGGGGGACCGCGTCTCCTGCGACGACGACGACCCATTCTTCGCCGAAGGGTGGGGCGGGAGGAGGGCTCGGGCAGGCGGCCCCGCCATCCTCCCTCCCAGCGTACCCGTTGGTATGGGAGCCCGCAGCCGCCTCCTCCGGTAACCTTGGTTGACCCTTCGCGGGTTTCAGCACGAGGAGTTACTAGGGAGGAGGTCATTGCTTTTGGCGGGATCCCGGACCCGGCCTCGACGGGGAGGCGGATGAGTGCTCGCATTCAGGAGCTTCCGGAGGTCGATGACATGCAGCAGAGGTGCGCTATGAGGGCGGCCAAGCTTCATGATGCTGAGATCTCTTCTGGTATGTCCGTCAACATATCTAATTCTTTATTGCATTTTTCTAATGAGGAAATTATAAATAATGCAAACCAATTAGGAGTTTCACTCGGGGCTACAGATAGTGAGATTTCCAATTCGGTGAATGATTTGTTAGATTTGGAGGCGGAGCGTGCCTTAGAGACTATTCGTAATCTTGCCGCGGTTAAACCCATGAATGATAATGAGATTGATGCATTAGGGGTCAGAGTGCTCGATAATATGTGTGTGGATCTAGCACCATCCAATCATGAATCTGAGGACGATGATATGCCCATAGATAATGCAGTTGTTTGTTCTGCTGAGCCCAGTTATGAGGATCGGGAGTCAGGACCTAGTAAACCAAAAGCGCAAGTGGAAACGGAAAATTTATCCCGATTCTGCAGTTCGTAGGAGTGCTAGGATTCAGACTACTAAAAAATTTCATGATGAGTGATGAAAGGAATCTTTTGGAATAGCAGAGGTCTGAAAGACTTGGCTAAAAGAAGGTTTCTTGCTGAGGCATCTCTGGAGCATCGTTTAGATTTTATTGCTCTATCAGAAACTGGTAGAGACAACTTTGCGCCCCAGTTTCTTTCCTCTCTTGCGGGTGGTGTTGATTTTGATTGGCATTGCCTCCCTCCGCGAGGAAGATCGGGTGATATCTTGCTGGGTGTGAGATGCGATTCGCTTGAAGTCCGTAGTGTAGTGATGGGCGACTTCGCGGTTAAGTATCGTGTCAGGTCTAAGGTTGATGGTTTCAACTGGGCGTCGGTGGCGGTTTATGGTGCCGCACAGCCCGAGCTTAAACCGGAGTTTTTGGCGGATCTTGTTCGGATTTGTGGGTCCGAGCAGCTTCCAATCTTAGTTGGGGGTGATTTCAACATCATTAGGAGGAGAGAGGAGAAGAATAATGATAACTTTGACGGCAGGTGGTCGTTCATGTTCAATACTATTATTGAAAGCTTGGATCTGGGGGAGATAGAGCTTTCTGGTAGAAAGTTTACCTGGGCCAATTCTTTGCCCAACCCGACTTACGAAAAGCTTGATCGAGTTCTCGCGAGTGTGGAGTGGGAACAGAAGTTCCCGCTTGTGACGGTTCAAGCTCTTTCGCGGGGTTTTTCCGATCACACACCCTTGTTCGTTGACTCAGGGGAGCCGAACCACGTGGGAAACAAAAACACCTTTTCTTTTGAGATGGCCTGGTTCGAACGCGAAGGGTTCTTGGACCTGATCGCTAGGGAATGGGCGAAGGGTGTAGGAGGTAGGACTGCGGTTGAGCGTTGGCAAAATAAGATTAGGAGTTTGAGAAGCTTCTTACGGGGTTGGGCTAAACACCTTAGTGGGGTGTATAAGATTGAGAAGGACAGGCTCCTCTCTCTTATATAGACTCTAGACATTAAGGCCGAATCCACGATTTTGATGCCTGCTGAGCTCCAGGTTAAAACTGAGGCAGAGAAGAGGTTGAAAGAACTTCTCCGCGAAGAAGAATTGAAGTGGGCTTTGCGGGCTAAGGTCCGCAAAGTGGTCCAAGGGGACGCGAATACTCAATTCTTTCATCTGATTGCTAATGGTAAGCACAGAAAGAAGAGAATATTCCAACTTGAACAAGATGAGGGCACTATTTTAGGACAGGATAACCTAAAAACCTATATAACTGAGTATTATAGGCAGTTATTTGGACCTCCGGAGGATAATTGTGTATCCCTCGATGAGTCCAGGACTGAGGATATGTGCCTCAACTTTCGGCTGCTGATAATGATATTCTGGTTGCCCCGTTCTCGGAGAAGGAGGTGTTTGATGCTATAGCATAGTTGAAAAATAATAAGGCTCTCGGACCGGATGGATTTCCGGTTGAGTTCTACAAGAAGTGCTGGCATATTATTAAGGGGGATTTGCTACCTATGTTTCATGATCTGTTCTCTGGACAGCTTCAATTATTTCACTTGAATTTTGGAACTATCACACTGCTTCCTAAGAAAACGGATGCTGTGAGAATTGAGCAGTTCAGGCCGATCTGCCTTCTCAATGTTAGTTTTAAAATCTTCACCAAGGTCGGGACTAATAGGCTCACACAGATTGCGCATTCTGTGGTGCAGCAATCCCAAACTACCTTCATGCCGGACAGAAACATCCTTGAAGGGGTGGTCGTCCTTCATGAAACGCTCCATGAAATCCATTCCAAGAAATTAGATGGTGTAATTTTTAAGGTGGATTTCGAGAAAGCGTACGATAAGATCAAATGGCCATTTCTCCAACAGGCATTGCGTATGAAAGGTTTTGATGAAGCCTGGCGCCGCCAGGTTGAATCATTGACGCAAAAAGGGAGTGTGGGAATTAAAGTGAATGACGATATTGGTCATTACTTTCAGACACATAAAGGCCTAAGACAAGGAGATCCGATGTCCCCTATCCTGTTTAACATTGTGGTTGATATGTTAGCCATCTTGATAGGAAGGGCTAAGGAGAATGGTCAAGTAGGTGGCTTGGTACCTCATCTGGTTGATGGAGGTGTATCCATCCTTCAGTACGCTGATGATACAATCATCTTTATGGAGCATGACCTGGCCAAGGCGAGAAATATGATGCTGGTGTTATGCCTTTTCGAACAATTGACCGGGTTAAAGATTAACTTTCATAAGAGCGAGTTGTTCTGCTTTGGTAGAGCCAAAGACGAACAGGAGGCTTATAGGCAATTGTTTGGGTGCGACTTGGGGGATTTACCTTTCTCTTACCTAGGTATTCCAATCCACCATCGAAAGCTAACTAATAGAGAATGGAAGTGCATCGAAGACCGGTTTGAGAAGAAACTGAGTTGCTGGAAGGGCAAGCTCATGTCATACGGAGGCCGATTAATTCTGATTAATTCGGTGCTCACGAGTATGCCTATGTTTCTCTTATCGTTCTTTCAAGTCCCAGTTGGTGTTAGGAAAAGACTGGACTTTTATCGACCGCGTTTCTTTTGGCAGGGTGATGATCTAAAAAGAAAATACAGACTTGCAAAATGGGATATCATCTGTAGACCGAAAGACCAAGGGGGTCTTGGTATTGAAAATCTTGAAGTTAAGAACAGATGCCTTCTTAGCAAGTGGCTGTGGAAGCTTTCTTTTGAGACTGATGCCATGTGGGCCCAAATCCTTCGCAGCAAGTACCTACAGACAAAATCCTTGTCTCAGGTCACAGTCAGGCCAACTGACTCACCTTTCTGGAAAGGACTGATGAAAGTCAAACAATCTCTGTTTAATAGGACAAAGGTTGTTATTGGCAACGGCGCTAGTACACGCTTCTGGGAGGATACTTGGCTCGGCGAGACACCCTTGGCCATTCAATATCCGTCTTTATATCGCATTGTTCAACGACGTGAGGTGTTCGTTGCTACGGTGTTTCAATCTATCCCCCTTAATATTTAGTTCAGACGGTCGTTAGTGGGCAATCGTTGGAAGATTGGCTCCTTCTAGTTCGGAGACTAATGGATGTACATCTTTCTCAACAACCCGATGAATTACGCTGGAAACTGACTAGGTCTGGAGTATTCACGGTTAAATCAATGTATATTGATGTAATTAATTCGAGCTCCATTCCTACCTCCAAGCATGTTTGGGCTGTCAAAGTTCCTTTGAAAATAAAAGTGTTTATGTGGTTTGTCCATAAACAGATTATTTTAACCAAGGATAACTTGATTAAGCGTAATTGGACAGGACCTACGAGGTGTAGCTTCTGTGATCGGGACGAGACGATCAAACATCTCTTTCTTGATTGCCCGTTTGCCAGAGTCCTTTGGCGGACGGTTCACATTGCCTTTAATATTACTCCACCGAATTCTGTCACTACGTTATTTGGGACATGGCTCACTGGGATTGAGCCTGACTTAGCGAGACATATTCGT
Source organism: Triticum aestivum (assembly GCF_018294505.1). Lineage (NCBI taxonomy): Eukaryota > Viridiplantae > Streptophyta > Magnoliopsida > Poales > Poaceae > Triticum > Triticum aestivum. The sequence continues at coordinate 90,240,578 of NC_057811.1, forward strand.
GTTGGAGTTTGCGCTTTGTTGTGGACTATCTGGACTTGCAGAAATGATTTGGTTTTTAACAGAACATCACGTATTCACTTTTGCAGGTTATTTTCCGAGCCACGGCCGTGATCCGTTCATGGTCGCTACTCACTCCGATGGAGGCCAGGGAGCATTTGGTTACTGGATCTATCCGCTCGGAGATGGTAGCTCGGGATAACTTCAACCAGTTTGGATGGCGGTCATGTAATAGGATAGGCAATTAGTTTACCTATCTATCTTTAGCCAGCCGGTTGTGGCGTCTTATCTTGGCTAGTCTGTGTTTCTAGCCTCTTTAGCTCTGTGTGAGCTGTCTTTTTAATACTTTTCAGTCGGAGACTTTGGAACCTTATTGGAACCTTTTATTTCGTTAATAAGATGACCGTATGCATCACTCTGATGCAGAGGCCGGGGCGATCCCCCTTTTCGAAAAAAAAATACAAGGCATTGCCACCTACTGGCCTACCGTGACATAATGTGTGCTGACGAGTGTGGTGCATCACCTGATCTTACAAATTGTCCCCTACCATGACAAATGGGTAACCATGGAACAACCATTACAAATCATATAGAACAATTAAATTCAATTTCCGCTATGGTTATAGGTAATAAGTGGGTAACCATGGACAACCATTACAAATCATATATGAAGTCGCATGGGTTCATGACTAGTAAATAATAATGTAAGGTTCTTGCCAATGTAAAAAGTTGAAACACATAAAACACATTTAGACTGGAGCAAACCGAAGTCCTGAAACATCAACACTAGTTCCAGCATCAGGCCCTAACCAAAGCAAAATCTGAACTATAGTAATCCCTGTATTAGGCCATAATGCATAATTCACAGTATACCATCATTTACAATATGTCTGGTAATAGTGAAGAATGAACCCAGTATGAATCCAATTCCATGTCCCTTTGTGTTAATTTGGGTGCTGCTTTGTATCCTCGCGAAAGAACAAGGTCGATGGATACATAGGCACATAAAAGGACTACATGCAACAGGAGTACACAAGGCATGGTGCATCCATATCCTTTATGTAAGTTGATCATGCAGGGGCGATTTTACCGTGGGGGGCGACCCTACCGGTTTCCTGTACTTTTACAAGCAGCGAGCCATCACAATCGCCAAAACGTACGGCAATACGCTAGAAAATGCATCAGCTTCATGAATTGGGCTAGTTTGGACGGACAGGAATGTTTGGTCTATGGGTGTTTTTTTTCTTGGAAAACTCAATCTATTCATCTTCAATAAAGATATTACAACGAATACTTGAAATAATAAAAATTACATCCAGATCCGTAAACCACATAGCGACGACTACAAGCACTGAAGCGAGTCGAAGGCACGCCGCTGTCATCGCCCCTCCCTCGCTGGAGCCGGGCAAACCTTGTTGTAGTAGACAGCCGGGAAGTCGCCGTGATAAGGCCCCATAGAACCAACGCACCAGAACAGCAACCGCCGCAGATGAAGAGTGTGATCAAAAGGGTCCAGCCTAAAAGACACACGAACGAAAATGAGCGACGAACAGATCTGAGCAAATCCACAAAAGACAGATCCGCTGCAGACACACCTCCACACGCCCACCGATAATCCTAGACGCCCGTTCCGGAACAGGGGCTAGGCGGCGAGACCTTTATTCCATCTTCAGGGAGTCGTCTCACCTTCCTGAGCAGGACACAAACCCTAACAAAGCTTGAAAGAAGATCTAAATACAGAGCCCTCCCACCGGCAAGGAGCGAGATCCACCCCGCCTCCATGGCCCTAAGGCCAGCGGTGACGGGACTGACCGGCGCCGGCACTGGCAGGAGGCAGAGTACCCTAACTTTTTGGAGGCGGCGGCTGGCTAGGTCAAGAGGCCAAGACACAGGAGAGGTTGGACTAACATCACGTATTTGTCAAGCCGCGGCGCGTATCTCGGAAGGAGTTTGGTCTATGGGTGTTAATACACCCTATATGCAAGAAAAAAATAGTAATTAAATAAAAAGTCAAAGGATTTTGAAAATATTTTTGAAATAAACTTAGCCTTCTATGTACTTGTAAAAAATCCGCAAAAAGAAAAAAGCCATGTTGACTTCTTTTCATAAAACAAAATTTTCAGCCAAAATAGTGTGAATAGTGACCTATACAATAGTAATAAATTTTGTCTTTTTTTTCCTGAAGTCAATGCTAGATTTTATTCCTAAAAATTATATACCAATGCAAAAGAAAGTCAAGTTTATTCTTAAACTTTTTTGACTTTTTTAATTATTGTTTTTTCCTTATCAGGTGTATATACACTCAGGAACCAAAGGGCATCCTATATACGTAAGTAGTTGATCCCCACTAACATATTCATCTCAACATGTAACCATGCCACCTCGGCATGCAATTATGTATGGGAGAGGCCCACCACAACATATGCAATTATGCATGGAAAAAAGGCTCAAATGTTTTAATTGTATTGTGCTCCTTATATTCAGAAAATATTTTATGATTGTACAATAATCTAATCATATGTATTTTCATTCTCAATTTTTTTATAATTAATCCAAATATTCATGTTCATATCATCAAAAATTACTGAAATATATTACAAACAATTTCTAGAGCAACACGCGTGATATCATCTTTTTTTTTTAAGAACACGCGGGATATTATCTAGTTTCCCTAGTTTGTAGTACGTCTTTTTTCCTTTTATAGGCTTACTCACGCCAAACCAGGACCGTAGGACACCATAGGCCCATCCATTTATTTCATTCATGGGCGACAACAGGGTAGTCAGCTAGTGCATCTCTCACCCAAAAAAAAAAAAGAAGCTAGTGCATCTCTCGATCAGGCTGCATAGAAAACGAATGTGCATCATTAAGCTGCATCTCTCGCCTCTTTGGCTGCCTCGCTCGCGTGTTCGTGGGCAACAAACTGATAATTATCATCCGAATATTCAAGATCGGTTGAAGAGAGCATATGTATTGAAGGGTCCAACCCAACCAACTGTTATTGCTCCATCTCACTTGAGTCCTGACTCCCTTTGTGTTGGTTTGGGTGTTGCTTTATATCCTCGCAAAAAGAGCAAAGTCGGTGGATAGGTACATAAAAGGAGTACAAAGAACGATAGGACATGGTGCATGTGGTGGGGTCCTCTGAATTTTCGCATGGGAGAGCGGCGACAGAGCGGACGATAATTCTAGCTTAGCCGTTTGATCTGATCTGAGCACGTTCCCGTTGCCAGATCTCGGAGACGTTGAGTGCACGGCGGCAGGTCTGCCGGAGCCAAATCTGCTGGACACGGCCGCCGAGTCCAGCATTGGAGATGTGGGCGACGCCCTGCCGGCACTCCATGTGGGCCTGAACAGCACCTGCGATGGCTTGAGTTAGTCGGCTCCCGACTCGGAACAGTCAACAGCAAAGACAACCCTCAAGCGCCCGGCTGGACAAGAAGAGGTAACTCAATTCGCAGGGCCTCCGTGCACTAGTGTTGAACAACGTTCATGTGACGACAGCCTTGATAGCTTATGTTCTTTGTACAACTTAATATATATTCAGATTGAATTGTGTGGTTGTCAGAAGGAAAACAAGCGTGGTTCGTATAACTGAAAATGTAATCATTGCTGCAGGGTTCGTGTTGGTGGTGCGCCTACTAAACGGCCACCATGTGTGGGTAGAGTACGCGCCCTAGAAAAAACACTGAGGGGATATGCAGAGAAGAAGACTGAGACAATTGTAGTGCCTGAAGTTGGAGGTAGCTTTGATTCGCTGGGGGAAGCATATGAATACTAGCTACAACCGTCCTGGGAAGTTGGTTTTGGAAAAAGATACGGGAAAAGCAGGCTGAATGTCAAAAGGACAAAATGCATGTGTGCATGTTCAGTGAGTATTACTTTAATTTGCTTTCGCCCTTGGATTACCTAATCCTGTACTGTATCTATGTGAGAAAAACATATCATGGTCTTGCTTTTCTGATGATCATTTCAGGGCAAGCCAAAAAAGGCAAACACACGGTCCTGCCGGACCAAGTGCCCTGCGATGATACGGCTGCTCAGATCAGAGGACAACGGTTGGTACATAAGTGAGCATAGGCCATCACACAACCATTCCCTCACTGATCTATCTACGGGCTTCAACGCAGTTTGTGATGGGGGCAGCCTATGGGCGGTGGACTCTGAGCAGTCGACGGGCAAAGACGACCCGCAAGCTTCTGGATGGACAAAGAGGTAATTTCATTGAACTGCATTTCGCCTGCCAGTTTCATACTAAACAACAAGTTTGGATATTGAAAAATGGCGAAGTGAGTAAATGATGCTAACTGACATAGATTCAGAGAGTTCCGATTCAGGTGTGCATTCGGGGCCTGCTTAGAGACAACTGAATGCTGCAAGCTACGTGTTGGAAAGGCACAAAGAACTATGACTTATGTGTTGGGTTTCATGTGTTCTACATGGTATGGAACTATGGTTCTGCCCATGAACTGAGAAATTAGGGCTTTCTTCAAACGGTTAGAGGGCAGAGCGAATAAGGTGCGCATTTCAGAGCGAACTTGAAACTCCTCTTTTTCTTTGGTGCTACAACACTTCTGTTTTTAGAAGAAAAACTCACTTGTGATTTTAGAAGAAAAAACTTTATATGTTCTAGCAGAAGAATTTGCAAAAAGAAAAAAAATAGTAACTATAAATTAGCAGTACAGGTTCATGATTGCAGAAGACACTTTCAAAGTGAATGAAAAATTGTATCCCATCACTGTCACATGTTGACCAAGTGGTTTGCTGAAAACTCTGTACTTGAGACTTGTGATGCTAATAGTTATTAATCTAATAAATATTTGTATATGGTAGGATTCTTCTCCTTGATCAAGATGAGAAATTCATTCTTCTTTCATACAACAATATGTGTGTTTGGAAAAGAAACTATTGATGTGAAGTCTATTTGCTGTCATATTGCTATGAAAAAAAATCATATATGCTCCGTTTTTCGACCTCTACTCGACTCACCTATGCCCGGGAGCTCGGGCAAACCTTCTTTAGTTTAATATATCTCCAGAGTACCAAGGTTTTACCCAAATAGGCTTGCGCCCCGCTATATTAATATAGCAACAGTACCAAGGTTTTAAGAGCACCAGGGTTTGTCATGTTTGTAGACATAGTTGATATTCACCCTGCCAGTGATATGATTTAGAGCTGACTGCAACTCTATATCTGAGAATAAAACTTGGTAATTGCATGTCCTTTTTGCAGGTAATGTGAGATCATTTTGGGAGCAGTAATTGATCGGTCGCAAACTCGCAATATAACTGTTGTAGGTGCCGGATTTCATTGGCTTTGAAGAAATACTTGCGAAGCGCATATTGAAGAGGTGGACGAGGGATGCGAGGGACATACTCCCAGATTACCTTGTGCTGCATATACAGAAAAGATGAGATGGCCATCAACTCGATAATAACTCGGCACCTTATGACAAGGCAATGTAGCTGCTTATGTCTATAATGCACATCCTTACACCCAGGGATGGAGCCAGGTTTTGACCATAGGGAGGGCAAAGACAATGGCACAAGAGATTATTATTTTTCCCTTATGTTAACCCACTTCCCACTAATTTCTTAACAGAATTAACCAACATGTTACACTGATAAGAGGGAAAGGAGATGCAAATCTGAGCATTGATAGATAGACAACAACGACACGAGAGGTGTAATCTGTGAAATTTTATTGGTTCCATAATTTCTTATTAGGAGCTTGCATATCAATTAAATTATGGTCCTACTATTACCTTGGTTCGTGGAATCCTGTTATTCACCATTTCCTCTAAAGAAAGTTAGGAAGAAATCTAGATGCAATTATTGTGGGGTTGGAGGGACACCTGCGGGAACCCGGCAAATTGTCCAGGCCGACGGCCAGACAGTGTAAATCTGTTCTTTAGAGGACAGAATAAATCAGTTGGTAACATCATTCTCAGGGTTTGATGACTGCATATTTGAGCATGCATTTGTGCGAAATTTGACCATCTGAATAAGAAAACTAGCATAAATTATGCTTGTGAACTGCCTGTCTCCGATGTAAGTAAGTCCAGAGGTCTGCATGGTTTGCGGACTACCCATCCAAACAGAAATTACGGGGTTTGTTCTTCTACCCATCCACACAGAGATGGTGTGGGGTTTCTTTTCTGTCGACATGTACATGACGTCCCCGCGTCGTCTGCACAAACGGCGGATAGCTTCCGCTCGGTCCCACATCGTCCTATACGGTTCCTCTTCTCATCCGCGTGCAAGCATATACTATTGAAATACATGGCACGACCCGGATCCCAATAAGACCAAGCGGCAGCAGATACAGTGAGCAGGCGAGCTCGTGAGCGCCTCTGAATTTTCGCATGGTGCATCCACATCCTTTATGTGAGGTGATCATGCTTACTGTGGGAAGGTTGATGGGTGCATTACTGCATTAGCTACCACATATTTCCCTCAAGTTAAGATCATGTCTTCCACTAAAAAAATGGATGGTCATAAGTATACCAGGTATTGGAATATTTCAGATCCGCAAATAACGCTGCATGCCATGGCAGCCAAAATCGATAGGTGTCGTGTCTGTCAGTAGTTTCAGTTTTTCAGTTAAGTTTTCTGTTAGCCGCACGAGGGGACGTATCGATGTGTGCTACACGCGAATAGGTAGTAGGCCTGCCGCACGACTTCGTCCGTAGGATGGCACAGGCACGATGGAGTTTGTTGCAAGCTTTATGGCACGATTTTGAACCGCTAAATAAAAGGAGAAGAAGAACATAAAAGCAGCAGAACTTGCGCTGCACAAAACTTCCTGCCTCGGTTTTCTTCAGAGAGTGATGGAGCGAGCGAGAGAGAGAGAGATAGCTGCTCCGGCGAGCTAGATCGGCAACACCAGCATTCATGTGTGTCATTACAATAGTCTATGTATCACAGGGCATCCTGTAATTAAAACTAGACATGAGACAGAGGAGAGAGAAATGAGTGAATGGATTCCTTGTGGTTGGTTGCTCATAAAATTCAGAGACACTACAGGTCAATATGCGCATTCGTGGTTCAATAATATTAACATCATTTCGTCCTGCCCAAAAGGAAGGAGCGCAACAGTGAATTTCCAGGTTCCATACAAGACATTGTCACCTATTTGACCTACCATGACATAATGTGTGCTGACGGAGTGTGGCGCATCACCTGATCTTACAAAATTTCCCCAAGCAGCACGAGAAGTATTCCTTCATACCCCCATTTCTAAACAATGCTGCATGTATCACCTGATCTTAGGAAAACGTTTGGACCGAAACGACATTGATCTCGTCCAACCTTGTCAGTACAATCCTTTCCTTGTAGCGATATGATAGCGATTTATCATACACTGTGAGTGGTTTAAGATGTGATAGGGAGGAACTACGATCTAGCTTGCGTGCCATTTCCAACTGCCTTTTCTACAACCTTTTTTTCCTGCATTAGGAAAGTTGAATTACTGACCTTATCTTAGAAACTAATAGTAAAGTATACCACGCTAGTGCGGATGTGTTTGCTATATAAGAAACAGATGTTTAGAAGTATCACCATATTTACGTAATGTTAGGTAAATTCAACTCAGATTTTTTGACTCTTAAATACGGTACAATGTAGTAATGATTTATATTCTAAAAGCCAATTCAACCTACCGATTCTAGATACATGTTCACAACCCACGAGTGAACTTGCTCCTTTTTTTGGTTTTTTTTTTGTTTTTTTTTGCGGGGTTACAAGAGAACTTGCTCTGGTATCTGCGTTGTAATTATCAAGCCTGGGAAAAGGAAGTTTCAGAGATAGTCCTTAGTCTGCACCAGTAAAACCTGCAAAGCGTTCATTTGAACAAACAACGTGATCTGCGATTTCACTAAGGCAACAAAACATGAAGACTCCCGGATAGAAAATGAATAAATAAAGAAGTAAAGACAATATTTACAGACAAAGACACATGGTAAGTGTCAATGGGGTGTTTTTAACCTCTTTTTTCCATTTGGTTTTCTGCTTGTGGTACATACCCATTTTTGTTCCGGTTTCTTGGTGGTTGAACAATATTGACTTGAATATTCACTAGCTCGCCGGCCGTATGATGCTGTTGTGGACATGGGCTTTGTGACCTGGCTCACTGATTATCTTCCCTTTTCATACTGTGAAGATATGAAACCTTAGAATTATGTATTGTATTGATCTGACCCTCGTAGAGGTATATATAGAGTACATGAGAGAGGGATAGGTTTGGAGTACAAGGCAAGGTTGTTAAAGCTATTTTATATCTAGTACTATTTATCTCTAACTCTTAAATATTATCTCTAACATTCCCCCTCAGTCGTAGCGGGAGTGACACGGATGATTGCGACTGAACTTGAAGTCTTGCGCTTCTGTCGTCTTCTCCGCTGTGCCATCATCAACTGCGTCGGCACCTAGGGCGGTGACTATGTCCCCTTCTGGTGCCTTCCTTGTCTCTCCTCTATTCCCTTCCGCGGTCACAGCGGGAGTGGCGTGAACGCTAGTGACGACACGGACATTGTTAATTGGAGTATTGCCGATGAGTTGTTGTAGACCAAGCCATTAATGTCGATGTCGAGGTAGCTGATCATGGGATGCAGTCGTGGTCAAGGTAGTCGTGGTCCATGGGTAGTCGTTGTGGATGATGAAGCCACACAAAGCCGGGGGCGTAAGAAAATGTGCTATGTTGTAGATGACGGAGCTGCATTCATGGATGATACACCTTACGGATGTCAGAGGGTGTCGTCAGTGATGAGTCCACCGGTTTTGCCAGGACCAGAGGAAACCCATCGAGCACACATCGGTTTTGTCAGAGCCGTGTGGCCATGTAGCGGTCGTCACTATAGTGGCGCTGTGTCGATGCAGTCATGCCATCGTGGATGATGCGGTCAATGCCGTCGTTGAGGTCGCGTCTTACAGAAATGTCTGTCAGAGGACGCTAGGTGTCCATCTTGTGAACAAGGTGACGGGCAATGTGTTGATGATGATGGTGATGAAGACCTTGTTGGTGAAGACCTTGGCGATGAAGTGTTGGCGCGGCGTCGCAGTGGCGTGTCGACAATAATGTGTGGCTTGCAAAACAGTGGCGGAGCCACCTCCCGGTGACCCTGGGCAGCTGCCCGGGCTCTGCTCAAATACTTCCAATAAATTACACTAAGAGACTGAGAATTAATCACCAGTCTTTGTGGGCAAATGCCCATGAAGCACACCCCTTTGTATTTTGCCCCGGCTCAATGGACGGCTAGCTTCGCCACTGTTGCAAAATGTCGATGTTGTGTCTTGCCGGAGAAGTCGATGAAGCATTGCATCTGGTTGCACACCGCCCTAGCGTGCAAATGATGCATGTCGTGGTTGCTTCTCGGTGCTCGACGATGATTTTGACTCGTAGTTAGCTTGATGTGTGGTTGGGCTTGGTGTAGTTGGCCTTGATGCATGCAGATCGGTCGGTGCAGTCGTTGGGCTCGATGTAGACTCGTAGGCTTTATTTGTGGCTAAAAGGAATCGATGTAAGAAATTTCGAAAAGTGGAATTTGCACACAACAATATTGGCAGCACAACCTTATTGGCAACAATATAATATCTGCAGCACAACCTAAAAGCAATCGATCTAAGGAATCGTATTTGGTGACTATGTTACATCAATAGAAAGACAGGAGTATCTGAAGTATAATTTGCACACTACAATTGCAGCTTTGCTAAATGAGCAAAGATATGGCCAAATTCACCAAATACGACACCAATATTGGCAGCACAACCTTTTATTGGTTATAGGAGAGGGTAGTGTGAGAACAACATACCAAAGGAACAAAAGCTACCAATTCCCAAAGAAATGACTATTCGAAGGATAACACTACAACGCTGCAGCAGATTGATTGCCTCGGCTGTCAGGTTGTAAGGATGGTGCATAAGCTGAAAATAGTTTGCTTCGTCTTCGTCCCGCTTTATTCCTCAGAATGACCTCCTCAGTCGCACAACAAAAGTTTTGATTCGTGGTGGAGGCGACATTCTTGAAGGCTCCCTCATTCCTCTCCTTCTAGGTGGTCCACTCTACAATCTAAACGAGGGAGCTCCAAGCACGCCTATGATGCTTGCAACGCTGGTGCGAGCGCGGGCATTTGCTTGCAACGCTGAAGGGCGTGGTGCCAAAGCTCCTGGACGAACAAGCAAAATACCAAGAAACGAGCAATGTTCTCCTTGTGATCATGACACATGGCGCATACCTAGCTATGCGGCCAACCATGTTGCGCACAGTTGTAGCGTTCTACGGAGAATATTTTCCTGAGTGCCTTCCATTCATAACACACAAGTGTATAAGCTCTAATATACGATATTTTTCGCAATTGATAGACATCTTCTTCTCCAAAATCACAACCTGAGTCGTTTTGGTTTGGGGCGGTTGGCTTTGTAAGGAGAGATAGGACATGTGACATGTTATATGGAAGATTACAATCAAAGATACGAGATATGTCCAGAGTTTGCTATATAAGAGCGGATCGCCGCTACCTAATTAATGGAAGGTTGGTGAGCTTTCAAGAACCTAAAATTACGCTCACCATTCTTGCGAAGTTGGTATTTTGGATACTGAAAGGAATTAAAATTGTAAATTTCACAATGTGCTTATTATTATAGTACATTGTAAACCTCCAAGAATATAATGTTATGGAAATACTTTTAGAGAGTATCTAGGCATATGGCTTCCAATCGCTTTAAAATATATACCAAAAAAGGCTCGCGCCCCATTTTATAGATAAAGCATCAACCAACATACAAGTCAACCCATACAACACCAAACCACACCACACACACTCAAGGCAAGATACATGGGTGTTTATGAACAGCTTGCAAAGCCATGCCCGACAAAATGAGTGCTCCAAAACGGCGCCTTCAGGAAGGGCATGATACCGGAGCACCTCCACGGCCTGATCCAGGGATCAAGGTTTCCCTAGAGCAACATGGACGACGGAGAGGAAGCGCGATGACACCCATAGGCGCCGTTGCCGTCAGCCTGGTAGAGTCGGAGAGGGTTTTCACCACAGCAAGCCCTCTTAGCCTCCGAGAGAGTGTTCAATAAAAAACTACCACTTTAGGGGTTTTTGTCCCACAGAACTACCACTTTTTAAAAAGTGACCGAAAACTACCAAATTTTCTAACTAAAAACTACCACTTTCATAAAATGACCAGTTTAGACGATTTAAACACGTTTATGACATGCGGGGCCCTCCTGTCAGGGCTGACATGGAGGAAAAGTCAACTCTGTTTATTTTGACCGTTTAGTTGACCGTTCTTGCAGGTGGGGCCCGCACGTTAGCATCAACCTCCTTCTTCTTCCTCCTCTCTCTCGCATTTCCTTGAACACTTCGTGTGCACCTGCGAGCCACCTCCACCGCCCTCCATTGCCGGTGCTCGCGGTCGTGCTCTGATGCGTGGTGCAGGAGCTGCAGCTCAAGGCGCTCCTGGGGCAGCGCCAAGCAGACTTCGCCGTGACCTGCTCCATGTGGGCGCTGCAGTTCCCCAATGCCGCCGCCTTCACCGGTGCCTCTTCGAGAACACGTACGGGTCCAGGTCACTAACGAGGGCCGCAGGGAGGTTTTCAGCTCCGTCATTGTCGTCTGGGCGCCCCGTCAAGGCCGACGACGCCGTCTGAGCCGACGCCGAGGACGACCTTGCCCCCCCCCCAGCGCCCTAGCCGGAGACCTGCTCAAGGAGTAGGCCGGGGACGGCCGCAGCATCCAGAGCCACGCGCTCGGCTCAACCGAGAAGGGCGCGTTGGGCAGGATCTCGGGCGGCCGCAGTGGCGGTACCGGCGGCAGCACCTACTTGCCGGATCCCGCAGCTACGGCGACTTCCTCGCCAGGAGGTGGAGGAGCGGGTGCTCGCCGGATTCCAAGGCGTCGGCGGCTGCCTCGCCGGATCTCGCGGCTCCGGCGGCCAGGGGCTGCCTTGCTGGCTGGATCGAGCGGTGGTGCGGGGTCGGGAACAGAGGTACGGGGCAGCAGTTGGATTTTTTTAACTAAGATTGGGGAATAAGCATATTTGTTAGACTGACATGCGGGCCCCACCTGCAAGAACGGTCAACTAAACGGTCAAAATAAATGGAGTTGACTTTTCCGCCACGTCAGCCCTGACAGGTGGGTCCCGCATGTCATAAACGTGTTTAAATCGTCTAAACTGGTCATTTTCTGAAAGTGGTAGTTTTTAGTCACAAAATTAGAAAATTTTGGTAGTTTTCGGTCATTTTTAAAAAAGTGGTAGTTCTATGGGACAAAAACCCCTAAAGTGATAGTTTTTTGTCAAACACTCTCTCGTAGTTCAGCAAGCCACGAGACGCCCACCTGACCACCACCTGCAACTGCCATGCACTGGCCACCACGCCGCCCGCACAACCATCGCAATCAGCCAACACCCGAGCCGCGAGCTCTCGCAACCAGCACCGCATCGTTGTTCAAGAATAAGCTAGTTCAAACCATATGCGTTGTTCAATAATAAGCTATTTCGTGCAGTCGCACGGGTTCATGAATAGTAATTCATGTAAGGTTCTTGCCAAGGAAAAAGTAAAAACACATAAAACAACATTTAGACTCGATTAGACTGAAGTCCTAAAGAACATCAACACTAGTTCTAGCATCAAGCCCTAATCAAAGCAAAATCTGAACTATAATAATCTCTATATTAGGCCATAATGCATGATTCGCAGTATGACAGCATTTGCAATATGTCATGTACTCTCTCCGTTTCAAATTACTCGTCGTGGTTTTAGTTCAAATAACCACGATAAGTAATTTGAAACGGAGGGAGTAGTAGTGAAGAATGAATCCAGTTCCGTGTCCCTCGTTCCTCGCAGTCCCTTATTCTCAGTTGACCCACCTTGCTCACCTCACCCGAGGAAGCGTTGAAGAAAAAGAAGTTCTTGGACGTATGTATCATCTACCACCGTGCCCTTGTGCCTTGCTCACTAGGCGAATTTCAGTAGCAAAAGCAACATGGACCAGATTATAGTTTTTTAGAAAAGGAGGATGACCCCCGGCCTCTGCATCTGGGAGATGCATACAGCCACTTTATTAATTATTCTCGAGGACCTTACAAAGTATTATAAACAATATACCTGAATCCATCATCTTGGCAACATATGCCGCTACTCTTATCCATATGATGAAGGGATGCTAGCTGGGCCACTACCCAAACCACTCACCTAAACCTAACATCAAAAGCCGGAAGCCCCAGCCGAGCCACATACCGGGTCTGGGGCACAATCCGGTCAGACGCACTCTTGTGTCGTCGCCGCCATCTTCCACAGGTCCGTCTTCAGATTATATTGAGTCTTCTACCTTGTGAAGGCCACTTCTGCCATCGACGTCACCATGACGCCAGACAGCTACCTCCTCCTGCGCGAGTCCATCTCCGCGCATCGGACGCCGAGCCTCCACAGCGCCATGCCGCCGAACTCCGCCGCCATCAATGAGTGAGATGAAGTACCGCTCCACCACGGCAAGTACAAGGTGAGGAAGGGCGAGGTCGCCGTCGGAGACACGGCCGGAAGATAAGCACCGCAGTCACGAGACAATGCCCGGAACTGCGACGCGGTAGATCAGACGGGCCGCCACCAGGATCCAGACAATCTCGCCATGCACGCCCAGCATCCCCATGCCCAAGTCGGCGCCTTCAAGAAGGTGACGACGCTGTGGCGCCGCCGCCGCTTAACCACCGGGGCTAGGGTTTTCACCCGGGCGCAGGGGAAGGGGGGAGGCAGGGGAGGTTTAGCCTCGGCGCCGCCACCAAGGAGGGAATGGCGTCCGGGACGCCATCGACGCCGTGACCGTCACCGGCGGCCAAGGGTTTCCCCCGGCCAAGCACCCTGCCGCCACCTCCGAACCAGCCACAACGTCAGCAGGCGCGTGCACGCCGGAGATCCAGGCCGGCCGGAGGTCATACATCACGAGCGGACCAGATCGCCTCCGATCTGACGAGGGGAGCTCGGGGCCTCCCCGCGCCATGACCAGTGCCCACCGGGACCTCGCTGCCCGCGCAGCCGAGGGGATCCGGCCTACCTCACCGACGAGCACTCCCCGCCGCCGGAGGAGCGCCGTCCGCACCAGCGAGGCCGCCGCCTCAGATCCGCCGCGAAGAACGCCGCGCCGCCACCGGCCCGCGCGCTCCAGTGACGTGCCGCCCCGGCCAGCAGGCCGCGCTGCCCCGCACACTAGCGCGCACCACCCGACGCGCCGGCCGCCGAGCTCCGCCGCCACGCCCGAAGAAGCAGCCCCCCGCGGCCCCTGTTCCAGGCGAGGAAACGAGATCCCGCCGGCGGCGGCGGGAGGAGAGGAAGGAGGTGGGGGCTGGGTTCGGCGGCGGCTAGGGTTGGGCGCCCGGGTCGCCCGCGGGGGGGCGACACGGGGCCTTTCGGACCAGATTATAGTTGCAGGATTTCTCAGATTCTCACTGAACTCTACGTCAATACTTGGACACAGTAAACGAGCAACAAACAAGAGTTTTGCGCTGCGTAATCATTGCATCCTTTTCTGGTTTTGTTACAGAAAAAGGACAAGAAAAAGCTACAAGCAGGTCCCGTGTCCACCTGAAGTGCGCTATGAAGCCGTTGTATGCACTGAGTCCGCACAATCCCACGAAGAATCTGCAGCAGCAGCCTGATATAACTAGCTGAAACAAGAAACAAGACATGGACATGCAACAAAAGGTCTAAGCTAGTAAAACTAGAGACCGAGCTCAACGGGATTACATGCATGAAATGTATTTCCAGTGAAGTGCATGCATCCAACTCCACCCAATTCATCCTACTTTTTAGTTTTGTTATTGCTCCATCTCACCTGAGTCTTGACTCTCTTTGTGTTGGTTTGGGTGCTGCTATATATCCTCGCAAAAGGGCAAAGATGGATAGCTACATAAAAGGACTACATTTAACGACAGAACACGTTGGCATCCTTTACGCGAATTGATCATACTCACGTGTGGGAAGGTTGATGGGTGCATTAGCTACCACCTATTTGCCTCACATTAAGATCATATCTTCTGGTACAGAAAAGGATAGTCGTAATTACCAGCATCCATGTGTATCAGTACAATACTTCTAAACCTCCCCTTCTTATATACTTCCTTTGTAGCCTACCAAAATGTTCTCATCTTTCTATCAATACAAAGACATGCAATTCTCCTGCATGTTCTTAGAAAAGGAAGCACCATCAAATTTGTGCCATGTTTAGCAACAAACAATGCTTGGCAAATTCAACTCGGAATTTTGACTCCTAAATCTGGTACAATGTAGCAATATTTTATATTCTAGAAAAAACCAATTCAACCTGCCGATTCTAGATACATGTTCACAACCCACAAGAGAACTTGCTCTTTTTCTGCTGGGATACAAGGGAACTTACTATAGTATCTGTGTTGTATCTATCAAGCCTAGGAAAATGAGGTTTCAGAGAGAGTGCTTAGTCTGCACCAGTAAAACCTGCAAAGCATTCATTTGAACAAACAACGGAATCTGCCATTTCACTAAGACAACAAAACATGAAGACTCCCGGATAGAAAATGAATAAATAAAGAAGTAAAGACAATATTTACAGACAAAGACACATGGGGTGTTTTTAACCTCTTTTTTCCTTTTGGTTTTCTGCTTGTGGTACATACCCATTTTTGTTCTGGTTTCTTGGTGGTTGAAAAATATTGACTTGAATCTTTACTAGCTGCCGGCTGTATGATGTTGTTGTGGACATGGCTTTTGTGACCTGTCCAATGGCTCACTGACTATCTTCCCTTTTCATACACCTTTATAAAGTTAGCAGTTAATAATTCAACCAAAAACTATAGCTGGCCTGAAGTCTACATATATATAGTTCTATTAACAGTAGACAGTAGTACGAAGTTTGGATAAGTCTGGCTATCCTCTTATGCACCTGAAGTTTTCGGATTAATTTCAAATAGATATAGAAAAGTTCTAACATTTAATCAGAAATTTGTTTCTTCTTATCTGATTACCGATTTAAGATTCTTTGCAGTAGTTATGGTAAAATTGTTGGCGCTCTCTCCTTATATAAGGCATCCGCTCACAAATGTGATGTGTATAAGGAGATGTCTGTTCACTGATTTAAGGTTGTTTGCAGTAGTTGTTATGGTAAAACTGTTGGCCTGTCAAAACTAAATGTTGCTTCTATTGTATGCTCAGGGATTGAAATATTGTTATTTCTTTGACAAAATACTCCTCTTTTTCAAACTCTCAGCAAATGTTGGATCGGACTCTAATATGTTGAATGCATTCAGATTGGTTAATTAATAGTATGGATGAAATGGATGCAGCGTGAGGATGCACAACATGATTTTTCTTTTATCATTGAAGTGTCATTGCAGTTTGTGCTAAAAAAAAGTAGCATTGCAGTGCTGCTACAAGTTTCTATCTCCTAAATCAGATCCACCCTATTATTCAAATGAACTCACGAGTCTGATGGAACATAGTCACGCTTTGCTCATTTAGCAAAGCTGCAATTGTTGTGTGCGAATTATACTTCAGATCCTTTTGTCTTTCTATTGATAGGCTGCAAAACATAGCATTTACATTTTAACGTGAAACACAAACATGCTTGTTGCCTAGGCTACAGAGTGTACCAAGCCAAGCAAGAGCATGGGAAACTTGCTACAGCATTTGCTGCAAGATACAGAAGTTACATCTTACAAAGAACATGACAAACAGCATGCTGGTCACATAGGCTACATTGTACTGGGCCAAGCAACTTCCAAGTCACTACATTATTACCAGATAACTAATAAACCTTGTAAAAACGACAGACAATATGCTTACTTCGACCACTAAATGAGATGAGATGCAGTCGTTTTCATCGCGATTGAGAGATGCAGTCCCAGCGACCGTCCAAGCAGATGTGTTTCATCGTGGCAATTGTCCGAGCAGGTTCACTCCATCCTCATCGCCACTTGATGTAGGTTGCAATCGTGATTGAGAAAAGGATTGTGTAGTACGGAATAGGTAGAGCTGCCCAGTGGCGAATCTTGAAAGAAAACGAGGGGGGCTCAGTGTTAACGGTGTGAAGGAAAAGCCACAGACTCTCAGTTTTTTAGTTTAAATAAGGCTAGAAATTTTGATACGGGGCATGACTGAATACTAGTAATTCTTTTTTCTAATTTATGGAGGGGGGCTCGAGCCTGTCGAAGCACCAACACCCCCCCCCCCCCCCCATTTGCCACTGGAGCTAGGACTGGACGTACGAGCGAGCTTTTCGGCTCGGCCCGAAGCTCGCTCCAGCTCGGCTCGATAGGATTATCGAGCGGGCCGAGGTCTGAGAACAGGCTCGTTTCGCGACTGAGCCGAGCCGAGTTTCGGCCGGTCCAGCTCGGTGGCTCGCTTGCGGCCCAGCCCAATTCCACCATCGATCACAATAGCTAGCGCATTAGGGCACGAGCAACCACAGCCAGTCTCTCGTCTCTCCCTTTCTCTGCTCTGCGCCGCCTCGCCTCTCTCTCGCCACGCAAATCTGGATCGACGGCGACGAGCGACGCCGCGCTTCCTCGCCAACTCGGCACCGACGGTGACAGGCGGCGCGACCGTTCCTCACCACACCGGACGTAGACGGACGCGCCTCCCCTGGTTTCTCGTGGAACGTGACGAGCCGGAGCAGGTACTTCCTTCCTTCCCAAATCCCAATCCCTAGCAGCAGCTCTCTGAACTTAGTACGCATGTGATGGATCAATGGATGGATGGATCGATGGATGTAGTCATGTAGTTCGAACTTCCCAAACCCTAGCCGTAGGTGTCTGCACTAGTACACATCTGGTGGATGGATGGATGGATGGATCGATGGACGTAGTCAGGTAGATGTATTGTAGTCTGTACAGCTAGATGTAGCAGCAACGGATGGATGGATCATGGATGGATGGACTTGTAGGGCAGAATGGATGGATAGATCAAAATTTTCATTGATTCCATGTGTAATTAGTTTTCTGTTGTTGATGAACTAGTTGATGATCTACTTGTTGTAGCATAGCAGCTTGAAAAAAAATCTACTTGCTGGAAAATTACATAGACTCCATGTCTAATTAGTTTACTGTTGTTGATGATTGACCGTTTGTTGTTTGCTGATGTGTGCAGACGCCTATCGTCGCAACAATGGACAAGCAAAAGGGGAAGGCGAGTGGGAAGGAGAAGGAGAAAGAGAGGACGTTGGACTCCATTATGAAGAGAAAGTTGCCGGTCTCGGGGATGCAGAAGGGGAATGAGAAGGGCAATGCAGCAGCTACTACACGGCTGCCGAGGAAGCTGACAAATGATTCCAGCAATGTCCCAATCGCTGAGTTGTTGTATAGGGTAAAAAAGAAACCTCCGCCTCGACGTCTCCCTGACCCCACCGGCGCTGGCGTGCGTGCCGGAATCGCCGTTGCCTCCGGCTCCGCAAACTACTATGAGAGGGAGGCTACATCTTCGCAGGTATGTACGTGCAAAATATATATTTGTGCAAGCTTGTGTATGTGCTGTTTTTGCTTTTTGAAAGTCAAATTTATGTGTGCCCAAGCTCATATGTGCTGTTTTTGGTACCCAAATGTCAAATATATGTTTGTGCAAGCTCATGTGTGTGTGTTGTTTTTGGTATCCAAATGTCAAATATATGTTTGTCCAAGCTCATGGGTGTGCTCTTTTTGGTATCTAAATATCAAATATATGTTTGTGCAAGCTCATGTGTGTCGCTGTTTTTGCTATCCAAAAGTCAAATATATGTGTGTCCAAGCTCATTTGTGTGCTGTTTTTGCTATCCATAAGTCAAATATATGTGTGTCCAAGCTCATGTGTATTCTTTTTGTGTGGTAGGCAATGGAGCATGATAAGCAAGCGGAGGAGGATCATGAAGAGGTGGAAGAGGATGAGGAGGAGGACGAGGAAGAGAAAGATACTTTGTTTGAGGTGCCGCCTGGGGTTGGTGACAAATCAGATTCAGATGGGTTTGTGGATAGTGAAGAAGAAGCCTTCGAAGGTGATGACATTCCGAGGATGGTCTAGGCATTGGTCCTACGCCTCAAGTGCAAGAAACCGTACTTCTTAGTTCGGGTGAGGATGAAGCAAGAAAAGTGCAATGAAAGAGTGCCAAGAAGCGAAGAGGTCAAGCTCCTTCAAGGTCGAGGTCGGCGGTTTGGACCTTCTTTAATAAGGTAAAGGTGCCATCGAAAGAAGGTTTGATGGAGTTGAAGGCACAATGTAATTATTGTGACAATCAATATGCATATGTCCAAGGTGGAAGCACCTCATCCATGGGAAGACATATGGACACATGCAAGAATTACAAGGACAAGGTTAATAGGGATCTCATCCAAGCTACTCTATTTTTTAGAAAAACCAATGCAACAACAAGTGGTCCAGCAGTCCGGTGCATTGAGTATGATAAGGACCTCATCAAGGAGGTCATGGCAAAGATGATTTGTTACATTGGATGTTAGCTTGTCAACTTGTCATCCTATGCTTGAACTTAGATATGTCTACTTGTGTGGTTTTAGATGACTACAGGAGTTCTTTGAAACCAGAAATGGTGGAAGCCTTGGTGTGTGGTGCTAGTTATATCAAAGGTTCTCACAAGGACTTCAATGTGGTGGTATGATTCCTATCTTTTTCTTCTATGATTTCTGTCTATTTCTTGTACGTGGCTAACTTACAAATAATTAGGAGAGGGATGAAGATGAGGAGGACAATGTTGAGAATATCAAGTTGCCCAAGATTGTTGATGTGGGGGGTGACAACAATTGGTAACTAATGTTTTTACATGTCTCAGTTTTCCTATCTTGACATATTGAGAATATCAAGTTTACAAATCTGTGTTACATGTAGATATTCGCCATGTGGGTGTTGTTCTTGCTATTTTGAAGATGGATGTCTACATGATCTTCTCATGTGGATTGTTGAGGTCAACGTGATCATCTCGTGCCATTTCTTTTGTTGTGATGAACTTCGAATTATGTGTGCTGTTGTGGTGAACTATGGACCTTGAATGATGTTGTGATGAACCATGCACTTTCAACAATGTTGTTGTGAACTTGTGATGAACTATGAACTTTGTATTATGTGGT
Organism: Triticum aestivum; assembly: GCF_018294505.1. Taxonomy (NCBI): domain Eukaryota; kingdom Viridiplantae; phylum Streptophyta; class Magnoliopsida; order Poales; family Poaceae; genus Triticum; species Triticum aestivum. The sequence continues at coordinate 90,260,656 of NC_057811.1, forward strand.
TTTCACTAGTCATTGTTTGGCTGTCAACATTTTCTCAGTTTTATGTCAAAGTGGTAAGTGTTATGCTATGCAAAATTTCCTTGTTTGGCTGTCAATATTTGATGTTTTCCTGTGTAAAGTTCAATTGAAGTGATGTCCAAAATTCAATAGAAATGATGCCCAATTCTTTCTCTCATATGTGTTCCATTGTTAGAATTTTTGTAGAATAATTCATATAAGAACATTATTTTTCATTACTATGACCATTTCTTAAAACAATAGACTGCTGGATTGTTCATTTTTAGTACTATAAACTATTTCTTTTCCAAAATATAGGTTTAATTGCCGCAAAAAATCAAGTATATGCACTATATACAGAGGTCTGTACTATTAAATGGTTCTGGGAGAAACTGGCTTACGAGTCGGCTCGGTCTGAGCCGAGCCATAGCCAAAGCGAGCCGAGCCGGTTGAAGTAGGCTCGTTGGCTGAGCGAGCCGAGCCGAGCCGCTCTAGAGCGAGCTAAAGCCAGGCTCGGCTCGGCTCGTGTCCAGCCCTAACTGGAGCTGCCCACGGCTGTTTTTTTTTGTTTTGATGAAAAGAAATCACACAACTAGTATGGACGAAGGCGGGTGTTTATTCAAAAATAAGGGCCGAGTTAGATTAGGTGTAGGGTGTGTTTCTTCAAAAATGAGAGCCGAGTACCATCAGGCGTCAGCACAGTTACTAAGCTCCCAAGAATTACCAGCCTGTGATGCATCGATGCTTTTAGGCGGCGTGTGGACCACGATGGCCAGTGTTACAAAGCGAGATGGATCCTCCAGTCAAAGCGAGATTACCAAGGTCACGCGTGGTCCACGCGGCACGCGGCCTCGTGTTTCATTCTCCCTCACCCGATTCCTGGTGGTCAGCCGCCGCCTGCCGGTAGCCACGATTATGATCTTCCTCAGGCCACCAACCATGACCTCGGAGACCACGGCGTTGCCGCTTAATGCAGCGGCGGCGGCGAACAATAGCCGATGCGCAGGGCGCCTCACCTCGGCGCACCGCGGCTCTACTGCTTCTTGGCGACGGCGGTCCATGGAGGTTGGTCCACCCCGAGTTCCTCGCCTGTGCAGTAGATCTTCTTCCCGAGCTCCAAAGCCAGCGCCTCCTGCATCCTCCTGAGATCCAGTGCCGCTGCCTCCAACCACTGGCGCCACCAGGTCTTATCAAAAAGGCTTTCGCCCCGCTTTATAAATAAAGCAAACCGCCAAGAGCACATACAAGGACTAGTTCAGAACACACACCCAAGTCTCACAACAATAAATCCAGAGGTACTGCTGAGGGCACAGCTCAACAAGCCCAAAACACACACGAAATAAGAGACAAGGCTCAGTCGGGGCCAAGGCCGGAGAGCAACAGACGACTAATCAGGCTCTGGTGGAGGCGGCGGTGGTGGCGGCGACAGGCGGACGGCCATCGAGCGGAGGTCGGCGATGAAGACGGAGATGGCGTCCCGATCCCGAGGACGGCTAAGCGGCCGCCAGAGCTGCAAGTAACCAGACAGTTTGAAGAGGGCGTCAGTAGATCGTCGAAGAGGGGAGCGCTGAATCACAAGCTTATTGCGAATCGTCCAGAGCGTCCACGCGAGGACCGCAATCTTAAGCCACCTAATGTGGCGAGAGGACAGCGGGGAGGCCTGTAGTTCGGCGAAGAGGTCGGGGAAGTTGGAGTGGCACCAATCCCCACCAACCGCCTCTCTAAAGCAGCTCCACACGAACTAAGCAGACACGCAGGAGAAGAATATGTGGTTCGAGTCTTCGGGGGTATCACAAAGGGGGCAGAGGCCAGAGCCCGAGCCATTGCGCTTGCGGACCTCAACTCCAGACGGGAGCCGACCGCGGATCCATTGCCACATGAAGATCCGGATTTTAAGGGGCAGGCGAATGGACCAAACCGTCTGGAGGGGCGGCGGGGTGGAGGATGGGGCGATAGCCGCGTAAAGGAACTTGGTGGAGAATTGACCCGAAGGCTCAAGGCGCCACCGAACCTCATCCGGGCCAGCATCGACAGTCGGCTCATGGAGAGCAATACAATCAAGAAGCTCATGCCAGGCGGCCACTTCCGGAGGCCCAAATGGCCTCCGGAACGCGAGGCGCCCTAAGTCAACAAGGGCCTGTTGAACTGAGATTGTAGGGACGACAACGATGGAGAAGAGGTCGGGAAAGCGGGCCGCGAAGGAGCGTCACCCGCCCATCGGTCAAACCAGAACAAGGTCGCTGCTCCCGATCCGACCGAGATGGAAGTCCCAATGCGGAGGACGGGGAGCAGTTGGATGACCGACTGCCAGAACTGCGACCCACCCGACCGTTGGCAGAAGGCCAGAGGTTGGCCATGCAAGTATTTATTCCGGATGATGTATAACCACAGACCGCCATGCCCTTGTGAGATGCGCCAGAGCCAGCGGGAGAGGAGGGCAATGTTCATGCGCTTCGAGCACATGATGCCAAGGCCTCCTTGCTCCCGGGGCTTGTAGATGTCGGGCCAACTAACCATATGATACTTCTGCTTGTTATTGTCCCAGCCCAATAGAAGCGAGATTGGATTTTAGCGATCTCGTGATGGAGGGTCTCGTGGAGGCTGTAGAAGCTCATGAGGAATAAGAGGAGACTAGAGAGCGAGGAGTTGATGAGAATCGTCCGGGCCGCCTTCGAGAGCCATCGACCCTGCCAAGGCTCAATGCGCGTTTGCAACTTGGTTACCGCAGGACGAAGGTCCGCCACAGTGAGCCGAGTCACTAATGGGCGTTCCCAGGTAGGTCGTTGGGAGGGAACCTAGGCGGCAATTGAGGCGGTTGGCAATGTCAAGGGCCTCAGCCGGAGAATAACCCATCACCATCACATCACTCTTGTCGAAGTTGATCTTAAGACCAGACATTTGTTGGAAGCAAAGGAGGAGGAATTTAAGGCTAGCGATGTCCGTATCCGAGCCTTCAACCATGATGTTGGTGTCGTCAGCGTACTGGAGCAGGGAGATGCCAATGCCACCGGTCAAGTGGGGGGTGATCCCACGAATATGACCCGCGGCCTTAGCCTTGTCCATGATGGCCGCAAGAGCATCGACCACCATATTAAACAGGAACGGGGAGAATGGGTCCCCTTGCCTCACCCCGCAGTAAGTGGGGAAGTAGGGGCCGATCTCCCCATTGATGTTGACGGCCGTGCAACCACACGAGACCATCTGCATAACCCGCGTCACCCAACAGTCATCGAAGCCTTTCCGCAGGAGAACTTCCCGAAGGAAGGGCCAGCTAACAGTGTCATAGGCCTTATGAAAATCGATCTTCAGGAAGACCGCCTTGAGGTGTTTGGAGCGGACCTCATGGAGGACTTCGTGAAGGACTAGCACCCCATCCAGAATATAACGGCCTTGGATGAAAGCCGAATGGTTGGGGTGGGTAATATGGTCCGCGAGCAGGGTCACCCTATTGGCGTACCCTTTAGCCAGAATCCGGAAGATCACGTTAATCACCGTGATTGGGCAGAACTGATGGATGTCAGAAGCACCAGAAACCTTGGGGATGAGCGAGATCATCCCGTAGTTAAGGCGCCCGAGATCGATGGACCCAACGTAGAACTCGTCGAAGATGGCCATGACCTCCGGCTTGATCACATTCCAGAAGCTTTGGAAGAACTTAACTAGAAGGCCATCCGAGCCAGGGGTCGAGGCAGGGTTCATGCCCTTGATGGCGGCCCAGACCTCGCCCTCTGAGAAGGGTGCCATAAGAGCCGCGTTCTCAGGCTCGGAAACAAGCTGGCGACCGGACCAACAGTCAGGGGCCAGAGATAAGCCGCTCCGAGGAGCGGCTGTGAACAGGGACCTATAGAAGCCGTCGACGTGGGACCTAATGTCCCGCGGGGACTGCAGGAGGGTCAAGCCATCCCAAAGGAGAGGGATGGTGTTGCGCCTACGTCGGCCAGTAGCAATGGCTTGGAAATATGTCGTATTCGCGTCTCCCTTCAGAACCCATTTCTGAGCACCACGCAAACGCCAGTAGGCCTCTTCATCGGCGTAGATGATAGAGAGCTGATCTTCCAAGTCGTAGCGGGAGAGCCACTCCTCGGGAGAGAGGCCGGTAGCATCGGCGCGCAGGTCCAAGGCTTGGGTCGTAGACAGTAGAGCCTTCTTACGCTCGCGGAGGTCACGCCCCAGGTTGGCGCCCCACCCCTTCATGAATTGTCGGCCTCGCTTGGCGCAGACGTGCCAAGAGTCGACAGCGGAGGGAGGGCGAGCAATAGACTGCGAGAAGGCGCGAGTCTCCAACCAACGGGCGCCAACCGCGTCGATGAAGCCAGCTTGGGACAGCCAAAATGTCTCAAATCGGAATCGGGGGGGGGGGGGGGGGGGAATCGGGGGGCATTCATCAGCAAAAGACAGGAGGTGGGGGACGTGGTCGGAGCCAATCCGAGTGATGGCCCGGAGGGAGGCAAGGGAGCAACGGAGGTCCCATTCCGGAGAAACTAGGACCCGGTCCAGGACGGACTGGATCGGGGCAGGCTGACGGTTGGTCCAGGTAACCTGGCACAAACCCGGTCAATCTCACGGAGGCCAAGATCAGCAATGCAATCGTTGAACATTTGCATAAGAGCAAAATTGACGTTGGCATTGCTCTTGTCCTCCGCGAACCTAAGGAGATTAAAGTCACCCCCCACAACAACCGGCAGCGACGCAGCCGACACCTTCCGGTGAAGCTCCTCGAGGAAGGAGGCGGATCGGCTGTGGTCAGCGGGGCCGTAGACAATAATGACCTCCCACTTGAAGTTAAGGGAGCGTTCGAAAATCTCCATGCTGACAAAGAACTGACCCCGGTCCATACTACCCACCTCGAAGGTGGCATCCTTCAACACCTAACAGGATGCCACCGGAATGGCCCGCGGTCCCACTAGAAGGGAGCCAATGCCAGGAGAAAAGGTGGGAGCTCAGGCGGTCAAGCTCCGGGAGGGAGAAATCCGTACGCATGGTCTCCTGGATGGCCACAATATCAATGTGTTCGTCACGCATGTACTCGATGAGTTGGCGGCGGCGGCCATCATGGCCGAAACAGTGGATGTTCCAGAAGAGGGCACGCATCACGCAACCATTGAGGGGCTGCTTGACCCCAGGACACGAGATGCGCTTTGGTCCCTCATCTACACATCCTTCTCCTTCATTCTTTCCATGTCCTCCTTCCATGCTCAGCCATGGGGCTACGCAGGTCCCGGGCGCCGGGCCCCGCCGCGACCTAGGCCTTCCCTTGACTGAGTGCTCTTGCGCCCGGGGGTGTGCGGTGGCAGCGCAGGGTGCGCGTGTGCCAACGCCGAGGTCGAGGCGGGGGATGCCTCGGGGCGAGGATGGGGAGCCTCAGCGAGTGCGGAGACGGGTGCGCGTGTTGGCCCTCGTGCGAGAACCGGCGGACACAGCGTGGGGTCACGGTGCGGCTGCGCATCGTGCACTCGCCAACGGAAGAAAGGGTGGGCGCTGCACGCCGCCGAGGCCAGTCACCACGGGCAGTTCGTCTGCGCCGATATATCCTTTTTAAAGTTGTCGATGATTGAATGCATCCCTCCATAGTTCGGATATATCCTTTTTAAAGTTGTCGATGATTGAATGCTTGATAGGTGATTTATGAACTTACACTGGAGTACGCAAAGTTGTGATTTACCTTTACATTTATGTCACCTTCAGATGTGCCTCAGCCTCACAACTGATCCCCGTGGACAGTGGTCTCAGTATGGCGCATTAGTTGTGACTCTTGCATCAAAGCTTCAAAGAAAAACCAACGGACTTGATAATTAGTTACTTAGAGGGTGAGAACTTGCTACTCCCTCCGTCTAGGTGTGTAAGTCGTCTTAGGCTGCGCACCGCGACCAAGGTGGAGGGAAAAACGAGAGAACTTAATGTTTTTTTGCTAATTAATAACATTGCATGCAATGAATTGATCACTGCATGTCGTGTTTGTTGTCTCAAGTCATTTAAAGCATTCATGGCTCACATCTCTTATTGGTTGATATGTCACGAAACAAGAAACGAGATGAGAGTTAATGTACCGCGCCTAAGTGTTTTGAGAATATTTGGTTTTCGTAAGATGACTTACACACGTAGACGGAGGGAGTACTGTACCGTGGCTCATGTCAAAAGCATTTTCAGACAGGTAGGATAGGGTTCCCTTGAAAATAACTGAAAGAATCATGCATTTTGGGTGTAAGGTGTGGATCGGGATAATTATCTGCAGGCAGTAATAATGTGCTAACACCAAAAAAGATAAGACTAACAGGGAGGAGCCCTGCGGCATTCTAGGTGACACGGCCGCGCTCCCACCATTGAGCTATGAGCCCATTCGCATAATGTGCTAGCATTGATAAATATTTGAAGGAGGTTTAGGCAATCGAAGCCCAATCTCCAGTATTATCTGAACATAATCATAGCGCTTAAGAGTGTGCACCATAAACGCATAAGCCTACTTTGTGGGTGGCTAGAAAGTCACTGCACTACATTAGAACATTGTTGTTACAAAACGTACTTCATATACCAATGATTGGGTTCACTGAAAATTCATGTGAACCCTCATCATCTTTACCTTGCATCATCATCTATGAGCTTCACAAGTTTCATATACTTCCCAAATAGCGGCTGTTGTTGGCCTACACCATTGGTTTGTTAGGTTGCATTAATTTTAAATCCTTTTTGAATTGTGAAAGGGTGCATATAGAAGTTATTCTTTTTGGCTCGGTGGTCAGGTGTGCTTATGTTTGGTAGTCATAGCAGGAGCATGGTCACTAGACCAGTTCATATTCTGAATGGCAGACTTAGCTTAGTAGTTTACCATTTCTTAGTTGTTAATGTGAAAGATAAATGTTAGGCTGTAGGAGTTAGATAGCTGATTGGAAAATTCCTTTTGTTACAAGCCTTCTTTTGTCTGGAATTTTGCTATGCACCCATGCCCGCACGAACTGATGCCAAGAAAGCACCCTTGCATTAAGAAATGTTTTCGGGACCTATCACGGGGTAGTATGAGAAGCAAATTAAAAGCCAACAGTGTTTAGTATCAGTTAGTTTACCAAGCTCTAAAGTTCTTCACCACAAGGGATAACCTCCTTTTCGAAAAAATAATAATTGGTGCAACATCAACCATGTCCAAGAGCTCTTCAACAACAATGGTGGCAAGATCGTTCCAGCACGACTTGTTCCGGCCAATAAAATCGGTTGTAAATCGGAACATGTACCACATTTTAAGCTATAAATACCAGATACACATCAACATTTTAGGCAATCCAAATTAAGTTGCTGCCTACGAGTCATCCGCCAAGAACAACGCATGCTTTGGGATTGACACATTGTCTTTTGATACTCAAGAGCAGATGATACACTCTGAACAACACAAATGATATTTATACAAATAAAAGATGGAAGAAAGAGTAAAATTAGTCAGACTGCTTGTACTAAAGAAAAGGTACTGAGATTTTTTGGTTTAATCTGTATGCTTGGTTCATGTTCCCATTATTTTGTTGTTCATCATTATTTTTCTGGATCTGAATGCACGAGCTAGCACCAGATCCATCCATTTCTATCCCTTGATTGAAACGGGACTTGAATTTGCACGTTCTAAGAATGATCTTGATGCCATAAAGATGTTGCCTTTTTTTGGTCTAATGAAAAGGTATCTCTTTGATGCTAACCAACAGTACAAAAATGAAATGTTGTCACGTTCCATAACGTGGTTATGTCCATGTACTTTTTTTATTGAAAAAATGTTGACACAATCATAGATTATTTTAATTCATTTAATGATCTAGCAGTGTGTGGACTGCTGTATACATGTACTTAATTGCCAAATAAATTCGTTGACATCTCTTTCACTCCTAAAATCATAGTTTTCAGCATAACCAAAATGTGTCTTGTCCTTTTTTGCTTTGTTAAGATGGATTGATGTTCCTTGCTATATCTATACACATGCACAGACTGCTACAATTAGCTACTAATTTTTGCTTACTCTACATCAGCTAACTTCGACCAAAAAGGAGTTCAGAATAATACGTATCAAATTGTGTCCTTTTGAATGGACTAGAATCTTTATTTAAATTTTGTAACTGGTCCAGTACAACATTCAAAACCGGTGGTTGAGCCCTGGAAGATGTTTCTATTCTTTCAGGAAGAAGCTAAGTCTGTTGGGCAGCTCCGGAACAGAAGATACGTAAATTTCTTGGTTGTTTTTTGTGAATACGCAAAGCTTGCGTTTCTTTTCATTGATAGAAGAGGATAGATGAAGTACAAGGTAGGGTACAACACACTACACGAACGCAAGAAGCCGCGGATATGGTGCCTAGAGCAGACAGACAAGGGATGCTCAGCGCCGCCTAGCCCTACCTTCAGCCACAGAAGGCAAGGAGGCGCGGGGCTCAGGACAACCAGATCGCGTCACAACCAACACGAAGCACCGCCTCTGAGCGGTGCGGCTCCAGACTCGACGGGATCAATGTATGCCCACCTAAAGCGCCAAAAGATCAGCGAGTGGGCAGCAGGACCTGTTCGGGACGGAGGCGGAAACCAAGGGAGAAGCACGTGCGAGGACGTACATAGCACCTAGGATGCCCACGCCTCGAGCGGCAGCCCAAACCAAGGTGACGGTTGTTGCTGCGAAGCCGATGAAAGATTGCTTGGTTGTGGGTAGATGCCCCATGACACAATGTGGAAGCATCTATTCCATCGTGAGCTGGTCTCTTGATGTTGTAGCTACGTCTTCACTAAGGATGCTTTCACCTATTTTCCCTTTTACCTAAGCCGTGGTTGAGAATGTTTTTTAGGCAATTATAATTTTTTATGAGTACCTGTTGGCAGTTTGCACATATTCATGTCCTCTGAATGTAGAACATGTGCATAATAAATTGTAAACTCGATTGCAACAAATAAGAGAGACTATGCTGGTTGTTATTTTGTTATTTTGTGTATTTGATAAAAGAAGCACCTTTTTCACTGGATAAGATGCATCACAACATGATGTTTATCCACATGTCTTTCATTCTCTTTTGAGCTGCAAAGCAGTCATGTAATCAGGGCAATCCAATTACAATCGACAGTATAATGACTGTCGCTTCCGCGAATAAAAGAAACACAACAAGCTAAAAGAAGAACGGCGCGGCAACGCGCGCCTATGCTTCTAGTAGGATTTAAATCCGAAAGCCACCGCTGATGGGATGCAAAGATATGGGCAAATTCACCAAATACGACACCAATATTGGCAGCAAAACCTTTTATGGCCTGTTCGGGTCAAAGGTGAGTAAACCAGAGGACTGGAGGGAAATAAAGGAAATGGAAAGGAATGGGTGTGCAAAACAGAGGAAAGAAAAATGTTGTATAACCCCTATAGATATGACATTCGGTATACAGTAAAAATAGAACGCTAGGGATCAGACTACTGATCCCTTGCTTCCCATCAGACTACTAGATGGCTGTAGGATTAATACCATGCTATCCGTCCGATCTGACATATAATGGTTAGGCGCTGAGTTTCCTCCCTCCTAATTAATTGCTTTGACCAGTCCCACGTATATAGCATGTCCTCCCGCTGACCTCTCCACCCTTCCTAATTCTGTCCTTCTTGTTACTAATTGCTTCCTAGAAATTACGTTAGTTGTTTTGGTAAATCATGATTGCTTCCCACAAACAAATATGGAAAATAATGCTTCCTGCTAATTAGAGATTTGCTCCCAATAAACAAATAAAGAAAATTAATCATTTATGTATATTTTTTTGCAACGCAAACTGGTATGGAAACATTATTTTACCATGGAAGCGCATTTGATGGAAACATATTATTCAAAAAAATGCTTCAAAATAAAGATGCTCCACAAATCTGTTCTTGAAACTAGAACGTCTGAAGTGAAACGTTGGGTTATACGGAACATGTAAGCACTGAACACTTGAAGCATCGGGAAGCATGGTGGAAGCATGCCTGATTAATGTGTAAGAGAAGCATGATTTATATGGATGCATAGGAAGCATAGTGTGCTATTGTAAGAAGCATTATTAGTGTCCAACCGAAGCTTTGTTCAACTGTGTAGGAAGCATAAATATTTTGCAAAACCTCCATCGCTTGGTTATTATGTAACCGAAGCTTCATCTTTCTGGTTAGGAAGAAAAAATAGACATATTTTGGATACAAAATTTAGAAGATGTTGCAACATACATGTGCGGCGTAACAATTACATCTACTACAAACAAAATGACCATGTGCTTCCAAAGCCGATGGTCGATTACAAAGTTTGCTCCAAGATGTGTAACGTAACAATTACAAAGTTTGCTTCCAAGCTGATGAAGAGTACAATATCCACCGAGATGCTCAATTTCTTTCCACGCGTCATGCCCATCAATGACCACCGCTCCATGCTCACCGTCGGCAAAGCATTTTCTTCCACTCCCATCGGCATTGGGGAAATTTAGGAGGCATGAATTGTTTGATTTGACTTCAAATAGAACGCCTACAAAACAATATGAACAAGGAAAATGAAGCAAATTGAACAGTATCGAAGCACAAGCCTTAGACATATGAAGGAAACTGTTGAAGAAACACAATGTCACGGCCCCCTCTACCTCATCCCCACAAGAAGGCACCACCGAGGAGACCGGCCCACTTAGGCCCAGGCGGAAGAGGAAGCCCAGCGCCAGGTACGACCCAGCGACCTGGGAGCTGGGACAGCAACAAAAGGGGGCGACCACCAAGTGAGAAGGGTATCGGATGTAATAGGCTACTGGCTCTTACCCCTTCCCCAATTCTTCTCCTTCCCCGATCCCCTTTGCTGTTCTTCATCCCCAACCTCAATTCTCTCTGGATCTGTATCGGCTACCTATGAGACGAGTGAATTAGATCGAGTGCCCTAACACATGGTATCAGATTTGCCAGATTACCTCAAAAAGCCCACCTATTCCACTCGCCAGAAACAACAAGCAACCGAGATGGAGCAGCAACTCACCGATCTCGCAGACGCGATGGCGAAGATCCAGGAACAGACGGCCGCGATCCAGCAGTCGGTCGCAGAGATCAAGCCGGCGGTGTTGGATCTCGCGGCGTGGCGGCCCGCGATGGAGAAATCGGTGGAGGAGCTGCAGACCGATCTGGGCGGCCTCCACACCCAGATCGCGCAGGTCACGCGCAACCCCGTGCTCTCCATCAAGCCGGCGGATCTCCCTCCGCTGATTCCGCGCGTCCCTGATAACCCACAAGTATAGGGGATCGCAACAGTTTTCGAGGGTAGAGTATTCAATCAAATTTATTGATTCGACACAAGGGGAGCCAAAGAATATTCTCAAGTATTAGCAGTTGAGTTGTCAATTCAACCACACCTGGATAACTTAGTATCTGCAGCAAAGTATTTAGTAGCAAAGTAGTATGGAAGTAACTATAACAGTAGAAAAAGTAATATTTTTGGGTTTTGTAGTGATTGTAACAGTAGCAACGGAAAAGTAAATAAGCGAAGAACAATATGTGAAAAGCTCATAGGCATTGGATCGGTGATGGAGAATTATGCCGGATGCGGTTCATCATGTAACAATCATAACATAGGGTGACACAGAACTAGCTCCAATTCATCAATGTAATGTAGGCATGTATTCCGAATATAGTCATACGTGCTTATGGAAAAGAACTTGCATTGACATCTTTTGTCCTACCCTCCCGTGACAGCGGGGTCCTAACGGAAACTAAGAGATATTAAGGCCTCCTTTTAATAGAGTACCGGACCAAAGCATTAACACATAGTGAATACATGAACTCCTCAAACTATGGTCATCACCGGGAGTGGTCCTGATTATTGTCACTTCGGGGTTGCCGGATCATAACACATAGTAGGTGACTATAGACTTGCGATATAGGATCAAGAACTCACATATATTCATGAAAACATAATAGGTTCAGATTTGAAATCATGGCACTCGGGCCCTAGTGACAAGCATTAAGCATAGCAAAGTCATAGCAACATCAATCTTAGAACATAGTGGATACTAGGAATCAAACCCTAACAAAACTAACTCGACTACATGATAAATCTCATCCAACCCATCACCGTCCAGCAAGCCTACGATGGAATTACTCACGCACGGTGGTGAGCATCATGAAATTGGTGATGGAGGATGGTTGATGATGACGATGGCGACGGATTTGTTGGGGAACGTAGCAGAAATTCAAAATTTTCCTACGTGTCACCAAGATCAATCTATGGAGTCATCTAGCAACGAGGGAGGAGTGGATCTACATACCCTTGTAGATCGCGCGCGGAAGCGTTCAAGAGAACGGGGTTGATGGAGTCGTACTCGTCGTGATCCAAATCACCGATGATCCTAGCGCCGAACGGACGGCACCTCCGCGTTCAACACACGTACGGAGTAGCGACGTCTCCTCCTTCTTGATCCAGCAAGGGGGAAGGAGAGGTTGATGGAGATCCAGCAGCACGACGGCGTGGTGGTGGAAGCAGCGGGATCCCGGCAGGGCTTCGCCAAGCGCAAGCGGGGAGGAAGAAGAGTCACGGGAGGGAGAGGGAGGCGCCAGGGCTTCGCCAAGCGCAAGCGGGGAGGAAGAAGTGTCACGGGAGGGAGAGGGAGGCGCCAGGGCTTAGGTATTGCTGCCCTCCCTCCCCCCACTATATATAGGGCCAAGGGAGAGGGGGGGCGCAGCCTTGGCCCTTCCTCCAAGGAAGGGTGCGGCCAGGGAGGAGTCCATCCTCCCCAAGGCACCTCGGAGGTGCCTTTCCCCCTTAGGACTCTCCCTTTCCCTTATCTCTTGGCGCATGGGCCTCTTGGGGCTGGTGCCCTTGGCCCATATAGGCCAAGGCGCACCCCCTATAGCCCATGTGGCCCCCCGGGGCTGGTGGACCCCCGGACCCCTTTCGGCACTCCCGGTACAATACCGATAAAGTGCGAAACTTTTCCGGCGACCAAAATAAGATTTTCCATATATAAATCTTTACCTCCGGACCATTCCGGAACTCCTCGTGACGTCCGGGATCTCATCCGGGACTCCGAACAACTTTCGGGTTACCGCATACTAATATCTCTATAACCCTAGCGTCACCGAACCTTAAGTGTGTAGACCCTACGGGTTCGGGAGACATGCAGACATGACCGAGACGACTCTCCGGTCAATAACCAACAGCGGGATCTGGATACCCATGTTGGCTCCCACATGCTCCTCGATGATCTCATCGGATGAACCACGATGTCGAGGATTCAATCAATCCCGTATACAATTCCCTTTGTCTATCGGTATGGTACTTGCCCGAGATTCGATCGTCGGTATCCCGATACCTTGTTCAATCTCGTTACCGGCAAGTCTCTTTACTCGTTCCGTAACACATCATCCCGTGATCAACTCCTTGGTCACATTGTGCACATAATGATGATGTCCTACCGAGTGGGCCCAGAGATACCTCTCCGTTTACACGGAGTGACAAATCCCAGTCTCGATTCGTGCCAACCCAACAGACACTTTCGGAGATACCTGTAGTGCACCTTTATAGCCACCCAGTTACGTTGTGACGTTTGGTACACCCAAAGCATTCCTACGGTATCCGGGAGTTGCACAATCTCATGGTCTAAGGAAATGATACTTGACATTAGAAAAGCTCTTAGCAAACGAACTACACGATCTTGTGCTAGGCTTAGGATTGGGTCTTGTCCATCACATCATTCTCCTAATGATGTGATCCCGTTATCAACGACATCCAATGTCCATGGTCAGGAAACCGTAACCATCTATTGATCAACGAGCTAGTCAACTAGAGGCTTACTAGGGACATGGTGTTGTCTATGTATCCACACATGTATCTGAGTTCCTATCAATACAATTCTAGCATGGATAATAAACGATTATCATGAACAAGGAAATATAATAATAACCAATTTATTATTGCCTCTAGGGCATATTTCCAACAGTCTCCCACTTGCACTAGAGTCAATAATCTAGTTCACATCACCATGTGATTAACACTCACAGGTCACATCACCATGTGACCAACATCTAAAGAGTTTACTAGAGTCAACAATCTAGTTCACATCACTATGTGATTAACACTCAATGAGTTCTGATTTGATCATGTTATGCTTGTGAGAGAGGTTATTAGTCAACGGGTCTGAACCTTTCAGATCCGTGTGTGCTTTACGAATATCTATGTCATCTTGTGAATGCTACCACGCGCTACTTGGAGCCATTTCAAATAACTGCTCAACTATACGGATCCGGTTTGCTACTCGGAGTCATCCGGATTAGTGTCAAAGTTCTCATCGACGTAACCCTTTACGACGAACTCCTTTTCACCTCCATAATCGAGAAAATTCCTTAGTCCACTAGATACTAAGGATAAGTTCGACCGCTGTCATGTGATTCATTCCCGGATAACTATTGTACCCCTTGACCAACTCATGGCAAGGCACACTTCATGTGCGGTACACATCATAGCATACTGTAGAGCCTACGTCTAAATCATAGGGGACGACTTTCGTCCTTTCTCTCTCTTCTGCTGTGGTCAGGTCTTGAGTCTTACTCAATACTCACACCTTGTAACACAGCCAAGAACTCCTTCTTTGCTGATCTATTTTGAACTCTTTCAAAATCATGTCAAGGTGTGCGTTCTTTGAAAGTATCATCAGGCGTCTTGATCTATCTCTATAGATCTCGATGCCCAATATGTAAGCAGGTTTATCCAGGTCTTCCTTTGAAAAACTCCTTTCAAACAACCCTTTATGCTTTCCAGAAATTTTACATCATTTCGGATCAACAATATGTCATTCACATATACTTATCAGAAATGTTGTAGCGCTCCCACTCACTTTATTGTAAATACAAGTTTCTAACAAACTTTGTATAAACCCAAAAACTTTGATCACTCCATCAAAGCATATATTCTGACTCCGAGATGCTTGCTCTAGTCCATGGAATGATTGCTGGAGCTAGCATACCTTTTAGCATCCTTAGGATCGACAAAACCTTTCAGATTGTATCACATACAAGCTTTCCTTACGAAAACTGGTAAGGAAACTTGTTTTGACATCCATCTGCCAGATTTCATAAATGCAGCTAATGCTAACATGATTCCGACGGACTTAAGCATCGCTACGGATGAGAAAATCTCATCGTAGTCAACTCCTTGAACTTGTGAAAATACTCTTTGCCACAAGTCGAGCTTCATAGACGGTAGCATTACCGTCCATGTCCGTCTTCTTCATAAAGATCCATTTATCTCAATGGCTTGCCGATCATCGGGCAAGTTCACCAAAGTCCATGCTTTGTTCTGATACATGGATCCTATCTCGGATTTCATGGCTTCTAACCATTTGTCGGAATATGGGCCCACTATCACTTCTCCATAGCTCGTAGGTTCATTGTTGTCTAGCAACATGACTTCCAAGACAGGATCACGTACTACTCTGAAGTAGCACGCATCCTCGTCGTCCTACGAGGTTTTGTAGTGACTTGATCTGAAGTTTCATGATCACTATCATAAGCTTCCACTTCAATTGGTGTAGGTGCCACAGGAACAACTTCCTGTGCCCTGCTACACACTAGTTGAAGTCATGATTCAATAACCTCATCAAGTCTCCACCATCCTCCCACTCAATTCTTTCGTGAGAAACTTTTCCTCGAGAAAGGACCCGTTTCTAGAAGCAATTACTTTTGCTTCCAGATCTGAAATAGGAGGTATACCCAACTGTTTTGGGTATTCTATGAAGATGCATTTATCCGCTTTGGGTTCGAGCTTATCAGCCTGAAACTTTTTCACATAAGCATCGCACCCCCAAACTTTTAAGAAACGACAACTTAGGTTTCTCTAAACCACAGTTCATACGGCGTCGTCTTAACGGAATTGCGTGGTGCCCTATTTAAAGTGAATGTGGTTGTCTCTAATGCCTAACCCATGAACGATAGTGGTAATTCGATAAGAGACATCATGGTATGCACCATATCCAATAGGGTGCAGTTATGATGTTCGGACACACAATCACATTATAGTGTTCCAGGCGGTATTAGTCGTGAAACAATTTCCACAATTTCTTAATTGTGTGCCAAACTCGTAACTCAGATATTCATCTCTATGATCATATCACAGACATTTTTATCCTCCTGTCACGACGATCTTCAACTTCACTCTGAAATTACTTGAACCTTTCAATAATTCAGACTTGTGTTTTATCAAGTAAATATTCTCAGCATCTACTCAAATCATCTGTGAAGTAAGAACACAATGATATCCACTGCGTGCCTCAACACTCATTGGACTGCACACATCAAATGTATTCCTTCCAACAAGTTGCTCTCTTGTTCCATTTCACTGAAAACGAGGTCTTTCAGTCATCTTGCCCATGTGGTATGATTTGCATGTCTCAAGTGATTCAAAATCAAGTGAGTCCAAACGATCCATCTGTATGGAGTTTCTTCATGCATATATACCAATAGACATGGTTCACATGTCTCAATCCTTTCAAAAACGAGTGAGTCCAAAGATCCATCAACATGGAGCTTCTTCATGCGTTTTATCCCAATATGACTCAAATAGCAGTGCCACAAGTATGTGGTACTATCATTACTATCTTATATCTTTTGGCATGAACATGTGTATCACTACGATCGAGATTCATTTTAGGTGCAAGACCATTGAAGGTATTATTCAAATAAACAGAGTAACCATTATTCCCCTTAAATGAATAACCGTATTGCGATAAACATAATCCGATCATGTTTATGCTCAACGCAAACACCAATCTCGATGGTAGAGGGAGCATGCGATGCTTGATCTCATCAACCTTGGAAACACTTCCAACACATATCGTCATCTCACCTTTAGCTAGTCTCCGTTTATTCCGCAGCTTTTATTTCGAGTTACTAACACTTAGCAACCGAACCGGTATCTAATACCCTGGTGCTGCTAGGAGTACTAGTACACATTCATATAATGTCCAATATACTTCTGTCGACCTTGCCTGCCTTCTCATCTACCAAGTATCTAGGGTTGTTCTGCTTCAGTGACCGTTCCCCTCATTACAGAAGCACTTAGTCTCGGGTTTGGGTTCAACCTTGGGGTTCTTCACTAGAGCAACAAATGATTTGCCGTTTCATGAAGTATCCCTTCTTGCCCTTGCCCTTCTAGAAACTAGTGGTTTTACTAACCATCAACAATTGATGCTCCTTCTTGATTTCTACTTTCGCGGTGTCAAACATCGCGAGTTGCTGAAGGATCATCCTATCTATCCCTGATATGTTATAGTTCATCACGAAGCTCTAATAGCTTGGTGGCAGTGACTATGGAGAACCATCACTATCTCATCTGGAATATTAACTCCCACTCGATCCAAGCGATTGTGGTACTCAGACAATTTGAGCACATGCTCAACGATTGAGCTTTTCTCCCTTAGTTTGCAGGCTTAAGAAACTTGTCAGAGGTCTCATACCTCTTGACGTGGGCACTAGTCTGAAATCTCAATTTCAGTCTTCGGAACATCTCATATGTTCTGCGACGTTTCAAAAAACTTCTTTGGTGCCACAATTCTAAACCGTTAGCATTACGCACTGAACTATCACGTAGTCATCAAAACGTGTATGTCAGATGTTTCGCAATATCTACAGACGACGCTGAGGTTCAGCACACCGAGCGGTGCATTAAGGACATAAGCCTTCTGTGCAGCAATGAGGACAATCCTCAGTTCTCGGACCCAGTCCGCATAATTGCTACTATCAACTTTCAACTCTCTAGGAACATATCTTAAACAGTAGAACTAAAGCGTAAGCTATGACATAATTTGCAAAGACCTTTTGACTAAGTTCATGATAATTAAGTTCATCTGATTATTTAATGAACTCCCACTCAGATAGACATCCCTCTAGTCATCTAAGTGATACATGATCCGAGTCAAACTAGGCCATGTCCGATCATCACGTGAGACGGACTAGTCATCATCGGTGAACATCTCCATGTTGATCGCATCTACTATACGACTCATGTTCGACCTTTCGATCTCTTGTGTTCTGAGGCCATGTCTGTACATGCTAGGCTCGTCAAGTCAACCTAAGTGTTTCGCATGTGTTCCGAGGCCATGTCTGTACATGCTAGGCTCGTCAACACCCGTTGTATGCGAACGTTAGAATCTATCACACCCGATCATCACGTGGTGCTTCGAAACAACGAACCTTCGCAACGGTGCACAGTTAGGGGGAACACGTCTCTTGAAATTTTAGTGAGGGATCATCTTATTTATGCTACCGTCGTTCTAAGCAAATAAGATGTAAACATGATAAACATCACATGCAAATCATAAAGTGACGTGATATGGCCAATATCATCTTGCGCCTTTTGATCTCCATCTTCGAGGCGCGGCATGATCACCTTCGTCACCGGCATGACACCATGATCTCCATCATCGTGTCTTCATGAAGTTGTCTCGCCAACTATTACTTCTACTACTATGGCTAACAGTTAGCAATAAAGTAAAGTAATTACATGGCGTTATTCATTGACACGCAGGTCATACAATAAATTAAGACAACTCCTATGGCTCCTGCCGGTTGTCATACTCATCGACATGCAAGTCGTGATTCCTATTACAAGAACATTATCAATCTCATACATCACATATATCATTCATCACATCCTTTTGGCCATATCACATCACATAGCATACCCTGCAAAAACAAGTTAGACGTCCTCTAATTGTTGTTGCATGTTTTACGTGGCTGCTATGGGATTCTAGCAAGAACGTTTCTTACCTACGCAAAAGCCACAACGTGATATGCCAATTTCTATTTACCCTTCATAAGGACCCTTTTCATCGAATCCGATCCGACTAAAGTGGGAGAGACAGACACCCGCTAGCCACCTTATGCAACTAGTGCATGTCAGTCGGTGCAACCTGTCTCACGTAAGTGTACGTGTAAGGTCGGTCCGGGCCGCTTCATCCCACGATGCCGCCGAATCAAGATAAGACTAGTAACGGCAAGTAAATTGACAACATCGACGCCCACAACTACTTTGTGTTCTACTCGTGCATAGAAACTAAGCATAGACCTAGCTCATGATGCCACTGTTGGGGAACGTAGCAGAAATTCAAAATTTTCCTACGTGTCACCAAGATCAATCTATGGAGTCATCTAGCAACGAGGGAGGAGTGGATCTACATACCCTTGTAGATCGCGCGCGGAAGCGTTCAAGAGAACGGGGTTGATGGAGTCGTACTCGTCGTGATCCAAATCACCGATGATCCTAGCGCCGAACGGACGGCACCTCCGCGTTCAACACACGTACGGAGCAGCGACGTCTCCTCCTTCTTGATCCAGCAAGGGGGAAGGAGAGGTTGATGGAGATCCAGCAGCACGAAGGCGTGGTGGTGGAAGCAGCGGGATCCCGGCAGGGCTTCGCCAAGCGCAAGCGGGGAGGAAGAAGTGTCACGGGAGGGAGAGGGAGGCGCCAGGGCTTCGCCAAGCGCAAGCGGGGAGGAAGAAGTGTCACGGGAGGGAGAGGGAGGCGCCAGGGCTTAGGTATTGCTGCCCTCCCTCCCCCCACTATATATAGGGCCAAGGGAGAGGGGGGGCGCAGCCTTGGCCCTTCCTCCAAGGAAGGGTGCGGCCAGGGAGGAGTCCATCCTCCCCAAGGCACCTCGGAGGTGCCTTTCCCCCTTAGGACTCTCCCTTTCCCTTATCTCTTGGCGCATGGGCCTCTTGGGGCTGGTGCCCTTGGCCCATATAGGCCAAGGCGCATCCCCTACAGCCCATGTGGCCCCCCGGGGCTGGTGGACCCCCTTGGTGGACCCCCGGACCCCTTTCGGCACTCCCGGTACAATACCGATAAAGTGCGAAACTTTTCCGGCGACCAAAATAAGACTTCCCATATATAAATCTTTACCTCCGGACCATTCCGGTACTCCTCGTGACGTCCGGGATCTCATCCGGGACTCCGAACAACTTTCGGGTTACCGCATACTAATATCTCTATAACCCTAGCGTCACCGAACCTTAAGTGTGTAGACCCTACGGGTTCGGGAGACATGCAGACATGACCGAGACGACTCTCCGGTCAATAACCAACAGCGGGATCTGGATACCCATGTTGGCTCCCACATGCTCCTCGATGATCTCATCGGATGAACCACGATGTCGAGGATTCAATCAATCCCGTATACAATTCCCTTTGTCTATCGGTATGGTACTTGCCCGAGATTCGATCGTCGGTATCCCGATACCTTGTTCAATCTCGTTACCGGCAAGTCTCTTTACTCGTTCCGTAACACATCATCCCGTGATCAACTCCTTGGTCACATTGTGCACATAATGATGATGTCCTACCGAGTGGGCCCAGAGATACCTCTCCGTTTACACGGAGTGACAAATCCCAGTCTCGATTTGTGCCAACCCAACAGACACTTTCGGAGATACCTGTAGTGCACCTTTATAGCCACCCAGTTACGTTGTGACGTTTGGTACACCCAAAGCATTCCTACGGTATCCGGGAGTTGCACAATCTCATGGTCTAAGGAAATGATACTTGACATTAGAAAAGCTCTTAGCAAACGAACTACACGATCTTGTGCTAGGCTTAGGATTGGGTCTTGTCCATCACATCATTCTCCTAATGATGTGATCCCGTTATCAACGACATCCAATGTCCATGGTCAGGAAACCGTAACCATCTATTGATCAACGAGCTAGTCAACTAGAGGCTTACTAGGGACATGGTGTTGTCTATGTATCCACACATGTATCTGAGTTTCCTATCAATACAATTCTAGCATGGATAATAAACGATTATCATGAACAAGGAAATATAATAATAACCAATTTATTATTGCCTCTAGGGGATATTTCCAACAGGATTCCCCTCTCCGGAGCCCCGAACGGACTCCAGATCGGCCCTCCCGAGAGAGTTTAGGGCTTGGCGGCGGCTCCGTATCGTAAAACGCGATGAATCTTTCTCTCTGATTTTTTTCTCCCCGAACACGAATATATGGAGTTGGAGTTGAGGTCGGTGGAGCTCCAGGGGCCCACGAGGCAGGGGGGCGCCCAGGGGGGCAGGCGCGCCCCCACCCTCGTGGCAAGGGTGTGGGCCCCTGGCCTTGATTCTTTCGCTATTATTTTTTATTATTTCCAAAAATAATCTCCGTGAAGTTTCAGGTCATTCTGAGAACTTTTGTTTCTGCACATGAATAACACCATGGCAATTCTGCTGAAAACAGCGTCAGTCCGGGTTAGTTCCATTCAAATCATGCAAGTTAGAGTCCAAAACAAGGGCAAAAGTGTTTGGAAAAGTAGATACGACGGAGACGTATCAACTCCCCCAAGCTTAAACCTTTGCTTGTCCTCAAGCAATTCAGTTGATAAACTGAAAGTGATAAAGAAAAACTTTTACAAACTCTGTTTGCTCTTGTTGTTGCAAATATGTAAAGCCAGCATTCAAGTTTTCACCAAAGATTAAGAACTAACCATATTCACAATAACACTTAGGTCTCATGTTTACTCATGTCAATGGCATAATCAACTAGCGAGCAATAATAATAAATCTCGGATGACAACACTTTCTCAAAACAATCATAATATGATATAACAAGATGGTATCTCGCTAGCCCTTTCTGAGACCGCAAAACATAAATGCTGAGCACCTTCAAAGATTAAGGACTGACTAAACATTGTAATTCATGGTAAAAGAGATCCAGTCATAGTCATACCCAATATAAATTAATAGTAATGGATGCAAATGACAGCGGTGCTCTCCAGCTGGTGCTTTTTAATAAGAGGGTGATGACTCAACATAAAAGTAAATAGATAGGCCCTTCGCAGAGGGAAGCAGGGATTTGTAGAGGTGCCAGAGCTCGATTTTAAAGCAGAGATAAATAATATTTTGAGCGGCATACTTTCATTGTCAACATAACAACCAAGACATGGCGATATCTTCCATGCTACACACATTATAGGCGGTTCTCAAACAGAATGGTAAAGTTTATACTCCCCCTCCACCAACAAGCATCAATCCATGGCTTGCTCGAAACAACGAGTGCCTCCAACTAACAACAGTCTCGGGGGAGTTTTGTTTGCAATTATTTTGATTTGATTTGCATAAAGCATGGGACTGGGCATCCCGGTGACCAGCCATTTTCTCGTGAGTGAGGAGCGGAGTGCACTCCTCTTGAGAATAACCCGCCTAACATGGAAGATATGGACAAGCCTAGTTGATACATGAGCTATTCGAGCATGCAAAACAAAATTTCATTTGAAGGTTTAGAGTTTGGCACATACGAATTTACTTGGAACGGCAGGTAGATACCGCATATAGGAAGGTACAGTGGACTCATATGGCATAACTTTGGGGTTTAAGGGATTGGATGCACAAGCAGTATTCCCGCTTAGTACAAGTGAAGGCTAGCAAAATACTGGGAAGCGACCAACTAGAGAGCGACAAAAGTCATGAACATGCATTAAAATTAATAAACATTGAGTGCAAGCATGAGTAGGATATAATCCACCATGAACATAAATATCGTGAAGGCTATGTTGATTTGTTTCAACTACATGTGTGAACATGTGCCAAGTCAAGTCACTTGAATCATTCAAAGGAGGATACCACCCTACTATACCACATCACAACCATTTTAATAGCATGTTGGCACGCAAGGTAAACTATTATAAACTCCTAGCTAATTAAGCATGACATAAGCAACTATAATCTCTAATTGTCATTGCAAACATGTTTATTCATAATAGGCTGAATCAGGAACGATGAACTAATTATATTTACAAAAACAAGAGAGGTCGAGTTCATACCAGCTTCTCTCATCTCAGTCAGTCCATCATATATCGTCATAATTGCCTTTCACTTGCACGACCGAACGATGTGAATACTAATAATAGTGCACGTGCATTGGACTAATCTGGAATCTGCGAGCATTCAATAAACAGGAGAAGACAAGGCAATATGGGCTCTTGGTTAAATCAACAATAATGCATATAAGAGCCACTTCAACAATTTAATCATGGTCTTCTCCTATCGACCCCCAAAGAAAAGAAAAGAAATAAAACTATTGACATGGGAAAGCTCCCAACAAGCAAAAGAAGAACAGGAAATCTTTTTGGGTTTTCTTTTAGTTATTACTACAGCAAGAAAGTAAACTAGCTAAAAGCTGCAACTAATTTTTTTTGGTTTTCTTAAGGTTTTTCAAACACACAAGAAGAAAACATAAAAAGGAAAATAAACTAGCATGGATAGTACAATGAAAAAGTATGAGCACCGACATCTAGCAATGAGTGTGTGAACATAAATGTAATGTCGTTGAGAAATACGTACTCCCCCAAGCTTAGGCTTTTGGCCTAAGTTGGTCTATTGCCACGGCTGGCCTGGCGGATATCCAAAGTTGTAGTTGGGGTCGTACTGAGATGCAGCAGTCATTGCATTGTGGGCTGCAGCTTGGAGGTGAGCTATCTCAGCCCTCCCCTCGTACTCGGTCGCCTCCTCTCTGGTTATGAAATATCTCCCCTTTGCCTGAAAGTCAAAGAAAGTAGAAGCAGTGAGAGCGACGTGATAGGTGCGTCGTCTGTCAAAGATTAGTCGGTACTGGAGGAACTGATCGTTCCTCTCAACAAAACGATGACCAACCATAGCCTCATAATCTAAGTAAGCAGAGGGAAACTCAATATCATCCTCATGTATGGTTACACCAAGAAAATTAGCTAAACGGGTTGCATAAATTCCACCAAAGAAATCTCCGTTAAATCTATTATTATGCAACCTACGTGCAACAATGGCTCCCAAATTATAATGTTTATCCCCTAACACAGCACTCCTGAGAACACTGAGGTCAGGAACACACATATGACATGCTTCATCCTTACCATTTATGCCCCTACCTATGAAGAGAGCAAAATAATGTATAGCAGGAAAATGAATGCTCCCTATGGTAGCTTGTGCTATGTCTCTAGATTCCCCCACAATTATACTAGCAAGAAAATCTCTAAATTTAGATTTGTGAGGTTCACTAGTACTACCCCATTGTGGAAGTTTGCAAGCAGTGGTAAAATCCTCTAAGTCCATAGTATAAGAATTTTCATAAAGATCAAACAGGGCAGTTTGAGAATTACGTGAAGATGAAAATTCAAACCTCCTCACAAAGGAACTAGTGAGATAGTGGTACTGACGTCACTTATCTGCCTCGAAGCTCACAAGATCAGCGTTACGCACATATGCGTTAAATTCTTCCTTGATTCCTGCTTGATCCATGAAGTCCTCGGAAGGCCATTCACAAGCCAGCACTTGAGCGTCCCTTGGTGGTTCATCGTCAGCATCGCGCATTGCAAGACTGGGTCCTTGCTTCCTTGAAGGACCACCTTGGTACATCTTCCTAAACATATTTCTTCCTCTGAAAAATTTCTGAAAATTTTAGTAACTTCAAATAAAAGTGAACCAAACTCAACAAAATTGATAGCAACTACTCCTACAAGTGCCTAGAGACTATATCATGCATTAGAACCATTTGGAACCATATAAATTTGACATGCAAGCTCAAGAACATGGTCACCTAGGAAGCACAAATTTGCAATGAATAAAGCACTAGAACAAAAACTAATTGGACCATTGGAGGAGTTACATACCAAGGAACAATCCCCCAAAGCAGTTTTGTGAGAGGTGCTTTGAGCAAGGAGATTGAAAATCGCAGCAAAATGAGCTAGAACTCGTGCTTGAGCTGGTTGGTGATTTTTTTGGGAGGAAGAAGAATTGTGTGGGTGCAGGAATAAGTGGAGGGGAGCCACCGTGGGCCCACGAGGCAAGGGGGCGCGCCCAGGGGGTGGGCGCGCCCTGGACCCTCGTGCCCAGGTGCTTGCTCCCCCTGCTGTGTTCTCAGTGCCAGATATTCTCAAATATTCCAGAAAAAATCATATTTCAATTTCGGGGCATTTGGAGAACTTTTATTTTCGGGGTATTTTTATATTGCATGGATAATTCAGAAAACTGATAGAAAATACTATTTTTACTTTATTTCAACTAAATAACAGAAAGTAGAAGGAGGGTACAGAAGGTTGTGCTTTCTAACTTCATCCATCTCATGCTCATCAAAAGGAATCCACTAACAAGGTTGATCAGGTCTTGTTAACAAACTCATTCCGAATAACATGAAACCGGAGAAATTTTGAATAACACTATGTTACCTCAACGGGGATATGCACATCCCCAATAATAAGAATATCATATCTCTTTTTGACAGTAGGAAGAGGAAATTCAAAACCTCCAATAATAATCGATGGAATTTTTCCAATAGAATTGATACTGTGGACTTGAGGTTGTTTCCTCGGAAAGTGTACCGTATGCTCATTGCCATTAACATGAAAAGTGATATTGCCTTTATTGCAATCAATAACAGCCCCTGCAGTATTCAAAAAGGGTCTTCCAAGAATAATAGACATACTATCGTCCTCGGGAATATCAAGAATAACAAAGTCCGTTAAAATAGTAACGTTTGCAACCACAACAGGCACACCCTCACAAGTACCGACAGGTATAGCAGTTGATTTATCCGCCATTTGCAAAGATATTTCAGTAGGTGTCAACTTATTCAAATCAAGTCAACGATATAAAGAGAGAGGCATAACACTAACACCGGCTCCAAGATCACATAAAGCAGTTCTAACATAATTTCTTTTAATGGAGCATGGTATAGTGGGTACTCCTGGATCTCCTAGTTTCTTTGGTATTCCACCTTTAAAAGTGTAATTAGCAAGCATGGTGGAAATTTCAGCTTCCGGTATCTTTCTCTTATTAGTAACAATTTCTTTCATATACTTGGCATAAGGAGTCATATTGAGCATATCAGTTAATCACATATGCAAAAAGATAGGTCCAATCATTTCAGCAAAGCGCTCAAAATCCTCATCATCCTTTTTCTTGGATGGTTTGGGAGGAAAAGGCATGGGTTTCTGAACCCAAGGTTCCCTTTCTTTACCGTGCTTCCTAGCAACAAAGTCTCTCTTATCATAACGTTGATTCTTTGATTGTGGGTTATCAAGATCAACAATAGGTTCAATTTCTACATCATTATCATTGCTAGGTTGAGCATCAACATGAACATCTTCATTAATATTATCACTAGGTTCATGTTCATTACCAGATTGTGTTTTAGCATCAGAAATAGAAATATCATTTGGATTCTCAGGTGTGTCAACAACAGGTTCACTAGAAGCATGCAAAGTCCTATCATTTTTATTTTTCTTCTTTTTAGAAGGACTAGGTGCATCAATATTATTTCTCTGAGAATCTTGCTCAATTCTCTTAGGATGGCCTTCAGGATACAACGGTTCCTGAGTCATCTTACCAGTTCTAGTAGCCACTCTAACAACATAGTCATTATTCTTACTATTTAATTCATTGAGCAAATCATTCTAAGCTTTAAGTACTTGTTCTACTTGAGTGGTAACCATAGAAGCATGTTTACTAATGATTTTAAGTTCACCTTTAACTCTAGACATATAATCACCCAAGTGTTCAATCATATAAGCATTTGGTTCCAATTGTCTACCAAAATAAGCATTAAAGTCTTCTTGCTTAACCATAAAATTATCAAACTCATCCAAGCATTGGCTAGCAAACTTAGTAGGAGGGATTTCAGCTTTATCATATCTATAGAGAGAATTTACCTTTACTACCTGTGTCGGGTTATCAAGACCATGTGTTTCTTCAATAGGTGATGAATTAAAACCATGTATTTCTTCAACAGGCGTTAAATTAAGACCATGTATTTCTTCAATAGGAGGTAAATTCTTAACATCTTCAGCTTTTATACCTTTTTCTTTCATAGATTTCTTTGCCTCTTGCATATCTTCAGGACTGAGAAATAGGACACCCCTTTTCTTCGGAGTTGGCTTGGGAGTTGGCTCAGGAAGTGTCCAATTATTTTCATTGGTCAACATATTATTCAATAGAATTCCAGCTTCATCCGGTGTTCTTTCCCTGAAAACAGAACCAGCACAACTATCCAGGTAGTCTCTGGAAGTATCGGTTAGTCCATTATAAAAGATATCAACTGTTTCATTTTTCTTGAGAGAATGATCAGGCAAAGCATTAAGTAATTGGAGAAGCCTCCCCCAAGCTTGTGGGAGACTCTCTTCTTCAATTTGCACAAAATTATATATATCCCTTAAAGCAGCTTGTTTCTTATGAGCAGGGAAATATTTAGCAGAGAAGTAATAAATCATATCCTGGGGACTACGCACACAACCAGGATCAAGAGAATTAAACCATATCTTAGCATCACCCTTTAACGAGAACGGAAATATTTTAAGGATATAATAGTAGCGAGTTTTCTCCTCATTAGTGAACAGGGTGGCTATATCATTTAATTTAGTAAGATGTGCCACAACAGTTTCAGATTCATATCCATAGAAAGGATCAGATTCAACCAAAATAATTATATCAGGATCAACAGAGAATTCATAATCCTTATCAGTAACAAAGATAGGTGAAGTAGCATAAGCAGGATCATATTTCATTCTAGCATTCAGAGTTTTTTTGTTTCAGCTTAGCTAATAATTTCTTAAGATCACTTCTATCATTGCAAGCAAGAAAGTCTCTAGCAGTTTCTTCATCCATAACATAGCCCTCAGGCACAACAGGCAATTCATATTTATTGGGAGTCTTCATCATCACTTTCATCAATATTATCAGTTTCAATAATTCCATTCTCTCTAGCCCTAACAAGTTGTTCATCAAGAAATTCACCAAGTGGCACAGCAGTATCAAGCATAGAAGTAGTTTCAACATAAGTATCATGCATAGCAGAAGTGACATCATCAATAACGTGCGACATATCAGAATTAATAGCAGAAGCAGGTTTAGGTGTCGCAAGCTTACTCAAAACAGAAGGTGAATCAAGTGCAGAGCTAGATGGCAGTTCCTTACCTCCCCTCGTAGTTGAGGGATAAATTTTCGCTTTCTCGTCTTTGAAGTTCTTCATAGTGACCAGCAGATATAAATCCCAAGTGACTCAAAGAATAAAGCTATGCTCCCCGGCAACGGCGCCAGAAAATAGCCTTGATAACCCACAAGTATAGGGGATCGCAACTGTTTTCGAGGGTAGAGTATTCAACCCAAATTTATTGATTCGACACAAGGGGAGCCAAAGACTATTCTCAAGTATTAGCAGTTGAGTTGTCAATTCAACCACACCTGGATAACTTAGTATCTGCAGCAAAGTATTTAGTAGCAAAGTAGTATGGAAGTAACGGTGACAGTAGCAAAAGTAATATTTTTGGGTTTTGTAGTGATTGTAATAGTAGCAACGGAAAAGTAAATAAGCGAAGAACAATATGTGAAAAGCTCGTAGGCATTGGATCAGTGATGGAGAATTATGCCGGATGCGGTTCATCATGTAACAATCATAACATAGGGTGACACAGAACTAGCTCCAATTCATCAATGTAATGTAGGCATGTATTCCGAATATAGTCATACGTGCTTATGGAAAAGAACTTGCATGATATCTTTTGTCCTACCTTCCCGTGGCAGCGGGGTCCTAACGGAAACTAAGGGATATTAAGGCCTCCTTTTAATAGAGTACCGGACCAAAGCATTAACACATAGTGAATACATGAACTCCTCAAACTATGGTCATCACCGGGAGTGGTCCCGATTATTGTCACTTCGGGGTTGCCGGATCATAACACATAGTAGGTGACTATAGACTTGCAAGATAGGATCAAGAACTCACATATATTTATGAAAACATAATAGGTTCAGATCTGAAATCATGGCACTCAGGTCCTAGTGACAAGCATTAAGCATAGCAAAGTCATAGCAACATCAATCTCAGAACATAGTGGATACTAGGGATCAAACCCTAACAAAACTAACTCGATTACATGATAAATCTCATCCAACCCATCAGCGTCCAGCAAGCCTACGATGGAATTACTCACGCATGGCGGTGAGCATCATGAAATTGGTGATGGAGGATGGTTGATGATGACGATGGCGACGGATTCCCCTCTCCGGAGCCCCGAACGGACTCCAGATCAGCCCTCCCGAGAGAGTTTAGGGCTTGGCAGTGGCTCCGTATCATAAAACGCGATGAATCTTTCTCTCCGATTTTTTCTCCCCGAACACGAATATATGGAGTTGGAGTTGAGGTCGGTGGAGCTCCAGGGGGGCCCACGAGGCAGGGGCGCCCCCCCACCCTCGTGGCAAGGGTGTGGGCCCCCTAGCCTTGATTCTTTCGCCAGTATTTTTTATTATTTCCAAAAATAATGTCCGTGAAGTTTCAGGTCATTCTGAGAACTTTTGTTTCTACACATAAATAACACCATGGCAATTCTGCTGAAAACAGCGTCAGTCCGGGTTAGTTCCATTCAAATCATGCAAGTTAGAGTCCAAAACAAGGGCAAAAGTGTTTGGAAAAGTAGATACGATGGAGACGTATCAGTCCCCGATGCGGATCGGACTCTCAGTGGTGACAACAGTCACGGGCCAAGCGGCCACCACGACGACACAACAACATGGAGGTTGGGCACCGGAGTGGTCACCACCCTACTGCCACCTCCGGCCATGAGTACGTACCACCAGCTTCCCGCACCTCCCGCCCATCTATCCCCTCATCATACATCTCGATCCTGTAGTCCGCAGCGCCATTCTTCTCTACTTCCTCACCCCAAAATGGATTTTCTGCCGTTTTGGGGAGAACGCCCTCGCAGTTGGAAGCGCAACTGTGAATTCTATTCTAGGGGTTTTCACATCGATCCCTCTCTCTGGATCGACACAGCATCCATGCACTTCTCTGGTGCGGCCATGCTATGGTTAGAAAATAGTGGATTTTATCTTGATCGCATGAAGTGGGATGAATTCTGCGCGCTGGTCTGTGATCAGTTTGGACTCAACGAATTCTCTGTTTTGCTTTGTCAGTTGTTTCACCTTCGTCAGACAGACTCGGTGTCTGATTACACTACTCGTTTCAATGAAACTATGCATGCTCTGCTTGCTCATAGCAATACTTGGGATCCTTCTTTGTTTCCTTCCCGTTTTGTTGATGGCCTTAAGGATGAAATTCGAGTGGTTTTTTCTGGTTCGCAACCCCAAGGATTTGGATACTGCTATCTCTCTTGCGTACCTGCAGGAAGAAGCTCTGGAGATCCTCAAGCGCCGGGAGCCGCGGCGCGCGGACATGGGGCACAGCTCGCGCACGCACTTGCGCGGGGCCATGCCATTGCCGCTCCCTACAGGATGGCCACCCACTCCGACTACGCCACCGGAGGCTCCCCGCGGTGACGCGATGCCACAGGGAACACCGTCGATGGATGAGCGCCTCTCCACCTTGCGCGCTTATCATAGGGCGCGCGGTCTCTGCTACATGTGCGGAGAACGCTGGTCGCGGGATCACAAGTGTGCAACCGTGGTACAATTGCACGTGGTCCAAGAGTTGTTCGATGTGCTCGGTCTGACGGATAGTACGCCTGAACCAGCTCCATCAGAGATCAACAGTGAAGTGCACACCATTTCAAGGGCTGCTGTGGATGGAGAGGCCACACCTCAGACTATCAGGTTGCAGGGCAAGATCCAAAACCACCAGGTCCTCATACTGGTGGACAGCGGCAGCTCACACAGTTTCGTCAGTTCAGCCCTAGCGGCGCGTCTGCAAGGGGTGGTGCAAGCTGTTCGCCCACTGTCGGTTAAAATTGCAGATGGTGGTGAGATGCATTGCACACAAGAGTTGCTCAAAGGGGAATGGACTGTTCAAGGGCACAAATTCTGTTCTCGTCGAAAGTGTTATCGCTCGGATGCTATGATATGATTGTGGGAATGGACTGGTTGGAGGCACATAGTCCCATGGACGTGCATTGGGCACACAAGGAACTCTCCTTTTTACATCATGTCAAGACGATTCAGCTCAAAGGGGTTCAGTCTAAGCTCTCTGATTATTTCCAGATCACCAGCCATCAATTGCAGACTATGTTGGAAGAAAATGCGGTTCACTACATAGTTCAGTTTTGCACAGTCGACGGGAGTGGTGCTCAAGAGGCCTTACCAGCTAGCATTGAGAATCTGTTGGCTCGATTTGCTCATCTCTTTGAGGAGCCCAAGGGACTGCCACCGCATCGAGAGTTTGACCATGCAATTCCATTGATTCCGGGTGCTTAGCCAGTTAATCTCCGGCCATATCGCTACAGTCCCCAGCAAAAAGATGAGATTGAAGCACAGGTTGTCGAGATGTTAAAACAAGGGATTATCCAGCCTAGTTGTAGTCCCTATGCTTCACCGGTTCTTTTAGTCCAGAAGAAGGACGGTTCGTGGAGATTTTGTGTGGATTACAGACACATCAACACCATTACCGTCAAGAACCGCTACCCTCTGCCCATCATTGAAGAAATCTTGGATGAACTAGCAGGCTCTTGTTGGTTCACGAGCATGGATTTGAGAGCTGGATACCATCAGATCCGTATGGTGCCGGAGGACGAGCACAAAACTGCATTCAAAACTGATCACGGCCACTTTCAGTTCAAAGTGATGCCCTATGGTGTTACCGGAGGCCCTAGCACTTTCCAAGGGGGGGAACACTATTCTTGCTCCACTGCTGCGAAAAGGGGTGCTCGCATTCATCGATGACATTCTTGTGCATAGCAGCACCCTGGAAGAGCATGTTAAGTTGCTGAGACAAGTGTTTGAATTGTTGGATAAATACAAACTTCACATTAAGCGCAGCAAGTGCAGTTTTGCTCAGAAACAGTTAACTTATTTGGGACATGTAATCAGCGAACAAGGGGTAGCAACAGACAACAAAAACATTGCTGTAGTACAACGGTGGAAGACTCCTACCTGTGTGAAGGAAGTACGGGGATTCTTAGGCCTTGCAGGTTATTACCGGCGTTTCGTCCGGAACTTCGGAGTGATCAGTCGGCCGCTAACAAACCTGTTGAAGAAGAATGCTGTGTTTGTGTGGAGTCAAGAGGCCGATGCAGCCTTCCATCATCTGAAGCAGTCGCTGATCACAGCACTAGTACTAGCCTTGCCCTGCTTTGACACTCCGTTCGAAATTGAAACGGATGCTTCAGACAAAGGGATTGGGGCCGTGCTCATGCAGGCCGGGCACCCCATAGCATTCCTTAGTCGAGCGTTGGGACCCCGCAACCAAGGTCTCTCTACCTATGAGAAGGAGTTCATGGCAGTTCTTCTTGCAGTAGAGCGCTGGATTCCGTACTTGCAAGGGAATGAGTTCACCATACGCACGGATCAGCGCAGTTTGGCCAACCTAGGTGACCAACGGCTGTCCACACCATGGCAGAAGAAGGCGTTGACCAAGTTAATGGGGCTGCGTTATAAGATTGTGTATCGCAAAGGCGTGGAAAACCGCGCGGCGGACGCCTTGTCCCGTGCAGATAATGGTGACTTGTTGGCCCTCTCAGTCGCTCAACCAACTTGGTTGGAGGATGTTGTTCAGGGGTATCACAGTGACCCTCATGCCAAGGACATTCTGCAGCGTTATACCGGAGCACCAAGTGACCATAATCCTTACTCTGTTGTGGATGGTGTTGTTGGGGAACGTAGTAATTTCAAAAAAATTCCTACGCACACACAGGATCATGGTGATGCATAGCAACGAGAGGGGAGAGTGTGTCCACGTACACTCGTAGACCGAAAGCGGAAGCGTTAGCACAACGCGGTTGATGTAGTCGTACGTCTTCACGATCCGACCGATCCAAGTACCGAACGCACGGCACCTCCGAGTTCAGCACACGTTCAACTTGATGACGTCCCGCGAGCTCCGATCCAGCAAAGCTTCGCTGGAGAGTTTCGTCAGCACGACGGCGTGATGACGGTGATGATGATGCTACCGACGCAGGGCTTCGCCTAAGCACCGCTACGATATGATCGAGGTGGATTATGGTGGAGGGGGGCACCGCACACGGCTGGGAGAGATCAACAGATCAACTTGTGTGTCTAGAGGTGCCCCCCTGCCCCCGTATATAAAGGAGCAAGGGGGGAGGCCGGCCGGCCCCTATAGGCGCGCCAGGAGGAGGAGTCCTCCTCCTAGTAGGAGTAGGACTCCCCTCTTTCCTACTCCTACTAGGAGGGGGAAAGGAAGGGGAGAGGGAGAAGGAAAGGGGGGCGCCCCCCCTCTCCTAGTCCAATTCGGACCAGAGGGGGAGGGGCGCGCGGCCTGCCCTAGGCCAGCCCTCTCTCTCTCCACTAAGGCCCATAAGGCCCACTATTTCCCCCGGGGGGTTCCGGTAACCCTCCGGCACTCCAGTTTTCTCCGAAACCATCCGGAACACTTCCGGTGTCCGAATATAGTCGTCCAATATATCGATGTTCACGTCTCGACCATTTCGAGACTCCTCGTCATGTCCGTGATCATATCCGGGACTCCGAACTACCTTCGGTACATCAAAACACAAAAACTCATAATACCGATCGTCACCGAACCTTAAGCGTGCGGACCCTACGGGTTCGAGAACTATGTAGACATGACCGAGACACGTCTCCGGTCAATAACCAATAGCGGAACCTAGATGCTCATATTGGCTCCCACATATTCTATGAAGATCTTTATCGGTCAAACCGCATAACAACATACGTTGTTCCCTTTGTCATCAGTATGTTACTTGCCCGAGATTCGATCATCGGTATCTCAATACCTAGCTCAATCTCGTTACCAGCAAGTCACTTTACTCGTTCTGTAATGCATCATCCCGCAACTAACTCATTAGTTGCATTGCTTGCAAGGCTTATGTGATGTGTATTACCGAGAGGGCCCAGAGATACCTCTCCGACAATCGGAGTGACAAATACTAGTCTCGATCTATGCCAACTCAACAAGTACCATCGGAGACACCTATAGAGCACCTTTATACTCACCGAGTTACATTGTGACGTTTGGTAGCACACAAAGTGTTCCTCCGGTAATCGGGAGTTGCATAATCTCATAGTCATAGGAACATGTATAAGTCATGAAGAAAGCAATAGCAGTAAACTAAACGATCAAGAGCTAAGCTAACGGAATGGGTCAAGTCAATCACATCATTCTCCTAATGAAGTGATCCCGTTAATCAAATGACAACTCATGTCTATGGTTAGGAAACTTAACCATCTTTGATTAACGAGCTAGTCAAGTAGAGGCATACTAGTGACACTATGTTTGTCTATGTATTCACACATGTGTTATGTTTCCGGTTAATACAATTCTAGCATGAATAATAAACATTTATCATGATATAAGGAAATAAATAATAACTTTATTATTGCCTCTAGGGCATATTTCCTTCAGTCTCCCACTTGCACTAGAGTCAATAATCTAGATTACACTGTAATGATTCTAACACCCATGGAGTTTTGGTGTTGATCATGTTTTGCTTGTGGAAGAGGCTTAGTCAATGGGTCTGCAACATTCAGATCCGTATGTATCTTGCAAATCTCTATGTCTCCCACCTGGACTTGATCCCGAATGGAATTGAAGCGTCTCTTGATGTGCTTGGTTCTCTTGTGAAATCTGGATTCCTTTGCCAAGGCAATTGCACCAGTATTGTCACAAAAGATTTTCATTGGTCCCGATGCACTAGGTATGACACCTAGATCGGATATGAACTCCTACATCCAGACTCCTTCATTTGCTGCTTCCGAAGCAGCTATGTACTCTGCTTCACACGTAGATCCCGCCACGACGCTTTGTTTAGAACTGCACCAACTAACAGCTCCACCGTTCAATGTAAACACATATCCGGTTTGCGATTTAGAATCGTCCGGATCAGTGTCAAAGCTTGCATCGACGTAACCATTTACGACTAGCTCTTTGTCACCTCCATAAACGAGAAACATATCCTTAGTCCTTTTCAGGTATTTCAGGATGTTCTTGACCGCTGTCCAGTGATCCACTCCTGGATTACTTTGGTACTTCCCTGCTAAGCTAATAGCAAGGCACACATCAGGTCTGGTACACATGATTGCATACATGATAGAGCCTATGGCTGAAGCATAGGGAACATCTTTCATTTTCTCTCTATCTTCTGCAGTGGTCGGGCTTTGAGTCTGACTCAACTTCATGCCTTGTAACACAGGCAAGAACCCTTTCTTTGCTTGATCCATTTTGAACTTTTTCAAAACTTTGTCAAGGTATGTGCTTTGTGAAAGTCCTATCAAGCGTCTTGATCTATCTCTATAGATCTTGATGCCCAATATGTAAGCAGCTTCACCGAGGACTTTCATTCAAAAACTGTTATTCAAGTATCCTTTTATGCTACCCAGAAATTCTATATCATTTTGAATCAGCAATATGTCATCCACATATAATATCAGAAATTCTATAGAGCTCCCACTCACTTTCTTGTAAATACAGACTTCTCCAAAAGTCTGTATAAATCCATATGCTTTGATGATACTATCTGTCGGGATATACCCCGTGGCGTAACCCGGCCGGAAGTATAAACCCGCACAGACCAGACGGTTTACAAGCAACCGGACTGAACATTATGATTCACTAGTAACCCGACGGGCGGGATAGACGGTGACAAGGCCCAAGGCCTAGAAGGCCGGCTCATGTTATGGTGGGCCGGTTTAAGAGGAAAGGCGTGAGGAATATTTGTCTTACAAGGAGTTAAGACCTGGACATGTATCCGGTTTGTATTAGAGATGGACTAGTCCTAATCGTAATAGGACTCCACATGTAACCCGCCCCTTCAACATATATAAGGAGGGGCAGGGCTCCCCAAAGAGGGAGAGGGCAAGCAGAAACAATCTCTAGGGCTAGACACAAAGAGCCGGTTTATCGGCGACTCTCTCATGATGATAATGAGACCTAGCCACAAACAACATGTAGGGTTATTGCCGGATGATGTTTCCCGGGGCCCGAAGCTATCTAAATCCTTGTCTTGTGTTGCGTCTCTTGATTCCGCTCAACCCCTCCCAAGCTACCACATAGATGTGTTGGCTTCACGACTAAGTCCTCACACCAGGACATCTGCCGTGACAAATCCACGACAGTTGGCGCCCACCGTGGGGCTTGCGCACGGTGGTGTTGAGTTTTTGGAGGGATCTATCTCAGGGATTGAGAAGTTCGCAGTATGTTACATGAAAAAAGAGCCGGCGAAGAAGACATCCGACGAACAATCAAAGCGACATATACAAGATTTAAGATCAAGAGAAAATTAGGGTTGCGTCTAGGTGCTAGCGCACACGACCAGATGATCCGTCGAGGCCAGGTTAATTTTCACTGCTGCTGCAAGTCGAAGTCTCGTATCCAAAAACAATCGATACGAGATACAAGTCACCGAAGTCCCGCCGAGTCCGACAGGTTTGACGGCTCCGTGTCCATATCTAAATCCAATTCGGAGGTCTATTTTCCTCTGTGGCGTTTAAATCCAGACGTACTGACCCAGTACGAGTGACCCTGATGGTTGTTGCTCCCAAGGATAAATCATGGCAGCAGACGCAAGGCTAGTAGGGTACACGTCAAATCACCGAGTTATCATTGCCACTACTTTTTCTGGCCTGAAGACCGAGTCAAATCTAGAAAACCGCCGTGGCGCTATAAAAGAAAAAAGGCCACGGCCCGGTCTGTTCAACAGGTTACAACTTGGGGGCTGGTACATCAGCCTCAAGGCTGCTACACAGAGTATATACTACCAGGAAGACTGAAAGATCTCACGTGGTCAAAAAGTCCATCTTGGTACTAGATGTGATGGCTAGTACGCAAGTGGTCAAAAGAAAAAGACAGGGATTAGCAAAGACAGACGATGGAATCTAGCCCGTGGACATCAAACCATGTCAGTCAGAAATTGTCAAATGCACCGCCTCGGCCCTGCTGAGTCGCCTACTTGCTGGGTTGAGTTGGCTTCGTCACGTGGCGGTGGCCCTGCCGGGTCTCGCTGCCGCGGGCCGCCTCAGCTGCCGCACGCTGAGTCGCCGGACGCCACCGACCGCCTCTGCTCCGGGTCACTGCTGACCCGCGCTTGCCATGAGCCGCCACCTCCGCCTTGTTGCACCTGCTTGGTGGGAGGATAGGCAGATCAATCCTGTGCTGTTAAAAGGAACAGAGGTGCAGACAAAATTTGACAATGAGGATGAGCTCCAACAGGTTGATGCTAACCTGGCACGTGTTGATGGTGTTTACTTCAAAGGAATTTTCTCAACACTTTGAGGAAAAGACAAACGAAGACCCACATGAGTGCTTAGTGCTACATCAGACATGGACCTGTCCGGCTATCTTTTGATCTAAGTATGTGCAGCACCAACATCCGCGTTCGCCAAATAAAAACCAGGTGCAATCCTTTCTGTGTATTTTATCAGCACATATTAAATTTTTTGAGAACAATTACTCTGGTCTGTGGTATTTTTTCGCAGGACCATTATTTGTTAAAAAGGGTGTCGCAAGGGGGTGCGCCAATATTATTTTTGCATTAGCGCTTGTCCGTGCCGTGCTTCTAGATGGATACGTGAGCAAGTCGCCGCCCCAGACTACATCCACTAGCCGGGACTGCGCCTGTGATTGACTCGCGCGTCCGCACCGGCTTGCAACGCCACGGACGACTCGCCCGTCCGCTTTCGCGGCCGGTTCACGCATCCACACCGGTTTACAACGCGGAGGGCAACTTGCTCGTCTGCGCTAGCTTATAACACCGCGGCTGATTCATCTGTCTGCTCCTGCGGCCAA
Source organism: Triticum aestivum (assembly GCF_018294505.1). Classification (NCBI taxonomy): domain Eukaryota; kingdom Viridiplantae; phylum Streptophyta; class Magnoliopsida; order Poales; family Poaceae; genus Triticum; species Triticum aestivum. The sequence continues at coordinate 90,298,285 of NC_057811.1, forward strand.
TTCACCATTTATCTTTGCCTTGGTCTACAATATTGTTTATGCAGGACAATTATTCACTGCAAAAGCTATGGCTGTATCATGGATGAATAACTCGCGCCACCATAAGGCACTAGTATCTTACCATGCCATCAAGCTCGATGAACATATGTGCAAGCCGCCATTCTGCAGACCGGTTTACATCAATATGATGTGGTTAACTCGCCCGTCCGTGCCGGTGTATAACGCCGCGGTCGACTCATCTGTCTGTGCCGCCTCTGAAGCCGCGGTCGTCTTAGTCGTCCGTTTCTCGCGGCCTGGTCTACATCAACATACCGGGCCGCACCTGTCTGCATGAGCTGTTTATTGAGTATGAGCAAGTCACAGCTTGGGTAGCCCGGTTTTCTTTCAACAAAATGGAGGCAAATTATCATATACTATCAACCGTCGTCTGCACTGGGTGTTTCAATGGGCAGGCGCACAAGTCGCCGCCACTACAATTTGGTTAACTACAAATCACCAGTTGGAAGGAACCATTGGACGAGTTGCTGACACGGATAGTACGGGATCATTTGTAACCCGCCGCAGTCACCTCAACCTTCTATGGATTCACATCGTGCTATCAACACCAATGATATACAAGTTTCAGCAAATTTAAGAACCCCAGGACGATGGAGGGAAAGATAACCCGGTCCCGGAGGCTACTGTTATATTGATGAAAATTTAAAGGCCGTCAGAAAATTTCCGGCTTAGAAAGTATATGACAGTTACGAAATCCCGGCTCAATGAAGAAGTTCCGGGTCATCAGAAAGGATTCCGGTTTAAAAACCGGCTCAAGGGAAGTCAGTCTCACTGAAGCTCTCAATATCCGGTTTACAATCCGGTTCAAGGGAAATCTATTCTCCCACAAAGCTCTGAAGCGCTCAAATCCGGTTTAAAAATGTCCGATTCAAAAAGGAATTAACTTCTCGCAAGTTCGAGTTTAAAGGCCGTCAGAAAATTCCCGGCTGAAAATGAAGATTCTGGTTTAAAATCCGGTTCAAGGGAATGATGTCTCCCACAAGCTTTGAAGCTCTCAGTATCCGGTTCAAGAAGAATTTATCTCTTGCAAAAAGTTAAAAGTTGCCGAAGAGGACCTGCTGCCATGATGCGCGGTTCAAACATGGGTATCCTGCCTTATTGGCTTATCATATTCTTGATCACGTGCGGGTTTCTATTTCATCAAGCGGCGTCCGATTTACCCTTGATTCAACTTATCAAAGCTTTATAGAATATCACTTGGGGGCTTGGTCGTATCCGAACCATAGCTACACCTCTTGATCGGCGCAATGCCACAACATCACTTGGGGGCTTGGTCGTATCCGAACCATAGTCACACCTCTTGATCGGCTCAAAGCCAAATTACTCCGGGGCCAAAGAGAGTGTTGTAAAACAACAACTCAAACATAGGCACCCACTGAGCACAGCTCAAAATGTTACTTGGGGATTCTTTGTTGTCGAAATGAACAAAGAATCTACACTTGTAATAGGCTATCAAGCCTGGTGTATACACCTAAAACCCCGGGTTAACCTGCCTATTTAAGTAAGTCACTCCGCCCAGGTAAACCTGGTATGACCCTTCGAATTTTGACAAGTTACTCTAAAATAAAGACCCTGAACTTGTCAAGTTAAAACGATGATTGATTAAGGATTGAGGACCATCTTAAAAGGCTTTGTGAAATGGTTTAACTCAGTGGCCTGGCAGCCCATGAAAAGCCTCGAATTTGGGGCCTGGCAGCCCGTGAAAAGCCTCTACTACAAGGCTTTTTATTCGCTTTTTGCTAAGTTTTTCTCTCTTTTGACAAGATTTGTGATGTTTTTAAACCGGTGTTCATCAACCCGGTTAGGCTGTCAACTCCAAGTTGTCAGTATATGATCAGTTATAATCCGGAGATTACTAACCCGGTCTGGTTTCGACTATAAGTCGCCGGTATTATATATGGTTAATTCGGTGTTTATTACAACCCGGTACGGTTTTATCATAAACCGGCATAATATGGAAGGAGTTATCAGTACTCAAAATTTGGGTTATCACCCTTACTACAAAAAGTTGGTAAACCAACGATGTGATTCAATGTCATAGATATGATATATTTCATATTTGATTATTCTTAAGTGCAGCCTTGGTTATAAACCCGGGTTATATGTTGGGCATTATGACCCGTCCGACGGTACACCTCCAGGACACTTTAAACTTGTTGTATGCAGAAACAGGTTGAATAAAGCATGATTATAAGTCACCGGCGTTTATTAACCCGGCCTGGCTTTCGACTATAAGTCGCCAGTATGATGATAAATTATCCGGTGTTTATTAAACCGGCCTGGCTTTAAGACGACAAGTCGCCAGTATATGATGAGAAATTATCCGGTGTTTGTTAACCTGGCCTTTCTTTCGACTATAAGTCGCCAGTATATATTTGGATTGCGCCATCGGAATCATGCGCTTATAAATCATTGGGTTATATTATTCAAATAGCCAACATGGCTGGATTTTTATCAATAACCAATATTATGATTGAAGTTTTCGAAGTCGCTTTAGCGCAATGGATATTATTTTATCGATGGATACGATTTATTCCACAATGGAAGGAATAGTCCCGAGTCGCTGCAGGCTTACGACCCGACACTTGGGGGCTACATTATTCAGATTGAGATTATATCAAATATGCAAGTCTCATGTCACTGCAAGCATGCACCATGACACTTGGGGGCTAATGCAAAGTCATTTTTATTGGCCTTATTGAAGACCCGACTCATCACATCATAATGAGCCGGCCCTTGGGGGCTATCAATTGCTCCTGTCAACAATTCAAGGTACACAAGTCTTAAAACCATTATATTGAAAGGTCCATTGCTCAGTTGGTAAAGCACAAAGCTCTTAACCTTGTGGACGTGGGTTCAAGCCCCATGATGGGGGTTACATTATATGATGTTCTTTTCAAAGAAGTATATATAAAGTATCAGCTCAATATTATCTTACTGAGCCGGCCCTTGGGGGCTACACGTTATTGTTCAAACCTACATGATCATCTTTATAAAGTCCCTGCTCATTATTGCATAATGACCCAGCACTTGGGGCTACATATATGGAGTATTCAGTTTTTACTAGTGACTGAGATGAACAACATGGATTTCTTGAGAGGGGTTGAGCGGAATCGAGAGACGCAACAGAAGACAAGGATTTAGACAGCTTGGGGCCACGGTGGGCGCCAACTGTCGTGGATTTGTCACGGCAGATGTCCTGGTGGGAGGACTTAGTTGTGAGGCCAACACATCTATGTGGTAGCTTGAGAGGGGTTGAGCGGAATCGAGAGACACAACACAAGACAAGGATTTAGACAGCTTCGGGCCCCGGGAAACATCATCCGGTAATAACCCTACATGCTGTTTGTGGCTAGGTCTCATTATCATCACGAGAGAGTCGCCGGTAAACCGGCTCTTTGTGTCTAGCCCAAGAGATTGTTTCTTCTTGCCCTCTCCCTCTTTGGGGAGCCCTGCCCCTCCTTATATATGTTGAAGGGGCGGGTTACATGTGGAGTCCTATTCGGATTAGGACTAGTCTATCTCTAATACAAACCGGATACAAGTCCAGGTCTTAACTCCTTGTAAGACAAATATTCCTCACGCCTTTCCTCTTAAACCGGCCCACCATAACATGAGCCGACCTTCTAGGCCTTGGGCCTTGTCACCGTCTGTCCCGCCCGCCGGGTTACCAGTGAATCAGAATGTTCAGTCCGGTTGCTTGTAAACCGTCTGGTCTACGCGGGTCGCCGGTGAATCGCCAAGTCCGGTCGGCTTATACTTCCGGCCGGGTTACGCCACGGGGTATATCCCCGACACTATCAAAACGTTTATTCCAACTCCGAGAGGCTTGCACCAGTCCATTAATGGATCGCTGGAGCTTGCACACTTTGTTAGCTCCCTTTGGATCGACAAAACCTTCCGGTTGCATCATACAACTCTTCTTCCAGAAATCCATTCAGGAATGCAGTTTTGACATCCATTTGCCAAATTTCATAATCATAAAATGCGGCAATTGCTAACATGATTCGGATAGACTTAAGCATCGCTACGAGTGAGAAAGTCTCATCGTAGTCAACCCCTTGTACTTGTCGAAAACCTTTTGCAACAAGTCGAGCTTTGTAGACAGTAACATTACTGTCAGCGTCAGTCTTCTTCTTAAAGATCCATTTATTCTCTATGGCTTGCCGATCATCGGGCAAGTCAACCAAAGTCCACACTTTGTTCTCATACATGGATCCCATCTCAGATTTCATGGCCTCAAGCCATTTTGTGGAATCTGGGCTCACCATCGCTTCTTCATAGTTCGTAGGTTCGCCTTGGTCAAGCAACATGACCTCCAGAATAGGATTACCGTACCACTCTGGTGCGGATCTTACTCTGGTTGACCTACGAGGTTCAGTAGTAACTTGATCTGAAGTTACATGATCATCATCATTAGTTTCCTCACTAATTGGTGTAGGAGTCACAGGAACAGATTTCTGTGATGAACTACTTTCCAATAAGGGAGCAGCTACAGTTACCTCATCAAGTTCTACTTTCCTCCCACTCACTTTTTTCGAGAGAAACTCCTTCTCTAGAAAGGATTCATTCTTAGCAACGAATGTCTTGCCTTCGGATCTGTGATAAAAGGTGTACCCAACAGTTTCCTTTCGGTCAACCAATGCATGGAAGCGTACTTGCATTGCTTCGTGCATGCTTGCCCACACAAATGGGTCCTGTGGCTACACCAGGCTGAGTTTTGGTACAACACCGCCTTTCACTCGGCTCTCAACTCTTCGCCTTTGGAGGTTCTGTATGGCCACTCGCCTCGCCACTTTGGCATTGTCGATTCTTCTTCTGTGGCACCGGCTGATCTGACTGCTTGGATGCAAGAGCGACAGTTGATAACAACCATTCTGAAGCAGCAATTGGAGCGGGCTCGCCAGCGCATGAAAGAGCAAGCTGACAAGAAGCACTCGGAGCGAGTGTTCCAAGTGAATGACTGGGTGTTCGTCAAGCTACAACCATATGTGCAGACGTCGGTCGCAGCCCGTGCTAACCACAAACTCTCCTTTCGCTACTTTGGTCCTTTTCAGGTTCTGGACAAGATTGGCTCAGTCGCATATAAGCTGGCTCTCCCTGCAGACAGCCGGGTGCACCCGGTCTTCCACGTATCGTTGATGCGCGGGGCACTGCCGCCAGCTACCGCAGCCCAACCGGACCTGCCAGTGCCACCGGCTCCTCACACGGCGCCATCTGTTCCGAAGGCAGTGCTTCAGCATCGGGTGGTTCAGAAAGGCACATCAAGACTGCCTGAGGTGCTAATCAAGTGGTCTGGTCAGCCGGCGTCTCTAGCTACCTGGGAGGACTACTTCGAGCTCTGCAGCCGGTTCCCCGGAGCCGCGGCTTAGGGTCAAGCCGGCGCTGAACGGGGAGGGGATGTCATGGCCCCCTCTACCTCATCCCCACAAGAAGGCACCACCGAGGAGACCGGCCCACTTAGGCCCAGGCGGAAGAGGAAGCCCAATGCCAGGTACGACCCAGTGACCTGGGAGCTGGGACAGCAACAAAACGGGCGACCACCAAGTGAGAAGGGTATCAGATGTAATAGGCTACTGGCTCTTACCCCTTCCCCAATTCTTCTCCTTCCCCGATCCGCTTTGCTGTTCTTCATCCCCAACCTCAATTCTCTCTGGATCTGTATCGGGTACCTATGAGACGAGTGAATTAGATCGAGTGCCCTAACACACAACCATGGTGCTTATGAAGCAAACTAAGCGTATGAAGCATGAAATTTTGGAAGCAACGTATCATGCAATCCAACATAATCTGTGTAGTGGAAGCATAAATTTTTAAAAGTGGGAATAACAAAATATTTATACGTAGTCATTCGAAGGGGCTGATAGGCATCTTCTCCATAATATGTGCGAAATTAGGAAGCAACAATTGGTTGTCCATAATACATACCTATACGGACTGAAGATTCCAAAGTAGGGCACGCATGTAGCACGTCGTATAGACTAGCGATGCATGGTCCTTCCGTCGTTGGGAACAAGGGACGCCGGAACCAGACACCAATAACATCGACCTCCTCTGTGATGTTGGCGAGGCTCCCGGACACCTTTTGGGTGCGTCGATGTTGAAGAGCTACGCGGATGGCTAGCTAGCAAAGGCGTTGAAGTGAGATGAGGGCGGAGGATCGAAATCATGCCCAAATCGGCGAGGTGCTCACCATTAAGGTCACCATGGCAGCCTGTAAGAGAGGACGTCGGCGCTGTGGACCACCATGATGGGTTGATGCACTACCGCGGCGTGGCAGGTAGATCGGAGGGATCGCCGAGCGCGGCCAGAACAACGATGGAGCGATGAATTATGGATCCGTTTTGATTTCCCTAACCGTGGGTGCATAATTACCGGGTTGGTGGGGGCAGCTTCCATTCTTGATTAATGCGTGCATTTAGTGGAGAGAGAGGTAGGGGTTTCTGCCATACGATGGAAAACAAATCTATGTTGCAAGATTGGTCTGATAAAGGGAAAACATCAGACGTATGAGGGAAAGTGTTTCCCCAAAAAATAAGCTAAGGAAATCAACTCAAGTGGGTCCCGTCTAGTGATTTTTAATGAATGTTATAAAAGATCAACAGTTGCTGCCCTTACGTGGGTCCTAACGTGCAAAGATTAAAATCCAGCGTGGGCCCAACATGCATGCTTCATCAGCTTTCTTTCTTTCACTACCTCGGGCATACGCGAAAACATGAGGGATGGCTGAATGTTTATTTTCCTCTAATAACGGGGGCGGGACAAACTTTCCGGAGGATATGTTAAGACAGATTTCTACGTGTCGAACAGGATAGAAGGTGCCGATTCCTCAGCAACGTCTTTCCTTTGATTTTCCTCTGCTTTTCATGCGTACCGAACAGGGCCTTATTGCTATAGGAGAGCGTAGTGTGAGAACAACATACCAAAGGAACAAAGCTACCAATTCCCAAAGAAATGGTATTCGAAGGATAACACCACAACGCTGTTGCAGATTGATTGCCTTGGCTATCAGGTTGTAAGGATGGTGCATAAGCTGAAAATAGTTTGCTTCGTCCCGCTTTATTCCTCAGAGTGACCTCCTCAGACGCACAACGAACGTTTTGATTCGTGGTGGAGGCGACATTCTTGAAGGCTCCCACATTTCTCTCCTTCTAGGTGGTCCACTCTGTTGAGTAATGTGATTGTATTAGGAAACATAGGTTAGACTAGGAATTATTCTGGCTTACCTTGTAATCCAAGTAGATCATTGTACTCCTATATATATGCCCACGAGGCTCAAGCAATACAACGAACAAACAATTCCACCAAATTCCTCTCTCCCTTCTAACATGGTATTAGTTTCCGGTTTCTAAACCCCAACCGTCGCCGCTTCCGCACCCACTTTTGGAAATATGCCCTAGAGGCAATAATAAAATGGTTATTATTATATTTCCTTGTTCATGATAATTGTCTATTGTTCATGCTATAATTTTATTAACTGGAAACCGTAATACATATGTGAATACATAGACCACAACATGTCCCTAGTGAGCATCTAGTTAACTAGCTCGTTGATCAATAGATGGTTATGGTTTCCTGACCATGGACATTGCATGTCATTGATAACGGGATCACATCATTAGGAGAATGATGTGATGGACAAGACCCAATCCTAAGCATAGCACAAGATCGTGTAGTTCGTTTGCTAAGAGCTTTTCTAATGTCAAGTATCGTTTCCTTAGACCATGAGATTGTGCAACTTCCGGATAAATGCTTTGGGTGTACCAAACGTCACAACGTACCTGGGTGGCTATAAAGGTGCACTACAGGTATCTCCGAAAGTGTTTGTTGGGTTGGCACGAATCGAGACTAGGATTTGTCACTCCGTATGACGGAGAGGTATCTCTGGGCCCACTCGGTAATGCATCATCATAATGAGCTCAATGTGACTAATGAGTTAGCCACGGGATCATGCGTTACGGAACGAGTAAAGAGACTTTCCGGTAACGAGATTGAACAAGGTATAGGGATACCGACGATCGAATCTCGGGCAAGTAACATACCGATAGACAAAGGGAATTGTATACGGGATTGATTGAATCCCCGACATCGTGGTTCATCCGATGAGATCATCGTGGAACATGTGCACTACGAAAAAAAGACACATCCGTGACATTTTGGGCCGAACGGAAATTTTTTCTATCATACATATGACACTTCTATGACGATAATTGTGACAAAACCCGGTATCATCATAGATGTGGTGGGCTCCTACTTCTATGACAAAAAATCATGATAGAAAATGGGTTTTTTCGTCCTGGGTGGGCCGGAGACGCAGCTGCATGACATTCTTTGGGCCGTCCATGACGGAAAAAACCGTGGTAGAAGCGAGGGGGAGGAAAATTTCGGGGAGTTCTCGGTTACGGTGGGAGGTCGGGGGCCGAGCGATGCGTGTTTCTCTCATACACGTACGCGCGTGTGTGCGAGGCGTTGGCTCTAACTGAACCCGAGTGAGGCGTTGGGCTCTAACTGAACCCGAGCGATTGCACTGTAGGCTACGCGTTACTGAACCCGAGCGATCGATCGATGGCTGTTAACTGAACCCGATCGAGCGATTCCTTCGCTACTACTGCTAACTGAAGCCGATCGATTGGATGAACAGTGAGCGTTGCGGGGAGGGGGGGTTGGATGAACAGTGAGCCATGGCATTGCCTCTGGATGAACAGGACCCCGTGGTGTGGAGGGCTGGATGAACAGTAGATGGTGGAGGGGTGCCCGTGGAGGGGTGGTTGAACAGGACCCCATGGTGTGGAGGGATGGATGAACAGTAGACGGTGGAGGGGTGGTTGAACAGTAGCCGGTGGAGTAGCGCGCAGTGGAGGCTGGATGAACAGGAGCCCGTGGAGGCTGGAGGAGGTCGACGGTAGCCCGTGGAGGCTGGAGGAGGTCGACGGTGGAGATGAACAGTATCCCGTGGAGTCCCGTTTTGCGGTACACCACAGCCCTCCCGATGAACAGGACCCCCGTTTCGACCGTACGAGGTCCGTTTCGTCCGTTTTGCGGTACGCCACACCCCTCCCGATCAACAGGACCCCCGTTTCAACCGTAGGAGGTCCGTTTCGTCCGTTTTGCGGTAAGCCACACCCATCCCGATCAACAGGACCCCCGTTTCAACCGTAGGAGGTCCGTTTCCTCCGTTTTGCGGTACGCCACATCCCTCCCAATCAACAGGACCCCGTTCCGAGCGTAGGAGGTCCGTTTCCTCCATTTTGCGGTACGCCAGGCCTCGTTTCCATCGCCTATTCCGTCCAAGCCCTCCCGATGAACACGACCACACATTCCGTTCCGACCCAGCCGGTTGGCTCCCACGCGTTCCGTTGCCTCCCGATGAACACGACGCACTCCGGTTGACCGCCGCCCCCCTTGTCCTGCCCCGGCCGGGGAGGCAAAGGGGATTGCTATCGTCACCCATTCTCCCGGTGTATGTGAAAGAGAAAAAGTGACGCACTTTTTGGATTTTCGGTCTGCGGTTGGTTGGGACTTAAAACTCTAGTTTTGTCGGACAACCTTGCTTCTTTCTTATAGCAAAGTGCTGAATCCATAAGCTTTGTTCGGAGCCTGCCATCAATCAGTCTAAATTAGTTACTTAATTCCTTAACTACCTAGCTTGCAGAGAATAAAGTAGGCTTTGGCTGAGATACGTAAAGGAGGAATAGTCAACTATACTCCGAATGTGCTTTGAGCAGACAGATATGTAGATTGCTAGGAAGGAGGTAAGCGCTTGTCTTTCTGATGTCAAGAAGTAAGAAGAGGTAAAACTACTAAAAAACAACTTGATCTATGTTGAAAGTTTATGTAAGCAAGCAAAGAGATTGCCTAGGGCGAAAGAAAATAAAAAACATAATAAGAAAATAAGTGTTTCAAGCCTAAGCAAGCTTGTTCAACTTCCTCAGAACTAAGTTCGCATGGAACCCCGTTCGTTGTAAAGGCTATGATACCAGTCTTCCGGGCCACAGGCGCCTGTTCCATTTCATGTTCCATTTTAGGTCCATGAATTTTGGAAGAGGTCCTTTCCTGTGACACACTTAGTCGGAAGTGAATTCTCACACCCACCAACTACCAGTAGGCCAGTCCACGACGCCCTAATCTGATTCCATTGCTCTTTCTCTTATCCTTGGTCCCGTTAGATGGTTCTCGAACCAAATGCAGCCAAAGCCAAGTTTCAAGAAAACCGAGATGTTGCCTCCCCATGAATACGACGCATTCCGTTGCCTCGCCATGAACACGACGCATTCCGTTGCCTCCCCATGAACACGACGACGACGCTGTTTCTCCGTTCTAACCCAGCCATGTACACGAGCCCTGGCCGTACGTATGCGCGAGTAGGCGTTCGAAACCCCACCCGTATGTACACATACGTGGCCGTATTTTCTTTCTTGCACCCTGGCCGCTGTACGTACGTGTACATGCTATGTGCGCGCCTCTACATCCACCAGTATATATGTACGTACACGTTCGTGACCAGAATGACAATGCTACGTACACTTCGACCAGGTGGGTCTTGATTGTCAGGCACTTCCTTGCGTGCGAAGATGTAGCTAGTGGGTCCCAGCAGTCAGGGGGAAACGTTTTTTTCGTGAAATACGGTGGCCCATCCGGTGGGTCCCCGCTGTCAGGTGGAGGAATAATTATTTTGCACGTAATAAGGAGGCACTTCCTTGCTGCGGCCGTGGACCCTGCTGTCAGCCTCTCCACGTACAGTCCACGTCCGATGGAAGCCGTTCCTTGACCACGTTGACCACGCCGCGCCGAGAGCACCAGGGCAGTGGACAACGAGGCCTAGGAAGGGGACGACGCGGAGCCGGAGAAGACGCGGCAGTGGATGCCCACTCGTAGAGGAGTACGAGGGTTCACTGGTTCGCTGCGGTGTGAGGCTGCCGTTGCCGCAGAATAACAGGGGGTGTGGGTGAGTAGAGGGATGGCCTGGCCAGCGGTGGGAGTAGTAGGGGCGGTGAGGCCTCCGCCGCATCACAGCCGGCCAGGGGAGGCAGGAGCACGAGGCACGACCGGCGCTGGTTTGGGCGGCTGGAGCAAGAAGACCAGAGGTTGAAGAAGCACTACGGCCGTTGGATGAACATCGTACGGTCACTGGAGCTAGAATCGTGCATATTGACTAAGTTGACAAAGCCCTCCGTCCCCATCAACTTAGTAGGCCCACAAGTCAGCCTGCCACTATACTGGGTCCCAGCTAACAGGGGGGTATTCATTTTTTTTGTGCGTAATAAGGAGGCACTTCCTTGCGTGCGAAGATATAGCTGGTGGGTCCGAGCTGTCAGCGGCGGCAAATTTTTTTTGCGAAATACAGAGGCCCTTTCGGTGGGTCCCTGATGTCAGGTGGAGGAATCATTATTTTGCGCGTAATAAGGAGGCATTTCCTTGCGTGCGGCCGTGGACCCAGCTATCGGCCTCTCCACGTACAGTCCACTTCAGATGCATGTCGGTCATTAACCACGTTGACCAGGCCACGCCGAGAGCACCAGGGCGGTGGACGACGGCGAGGCCTAGGAAGGGAACGACACGGAGGCAGGGAAGACTCGGCAGTTGTTTCCCACGCGGAGGGGAGTACGACTGTATGAGGGTTTACTGGTTCGTCTGCCGTCGCCAGAGAATAACTGCAGGTGTGGGTGAGTAGAGGGATGGCTTGGCCAGCGATGGGAGTACGGTGGGGCGGTGAGGCCTGCGCGGCAGCAGAGCCAGCCGCGGGGAGGAGGGAGCAAGCAGTCCCGCCGGCACTTGCTTGAGCGGCTGGAGCAGGAAGAGCAGAGATTGAAGAAGCACGACGGCCGTTGGATGGCCATCCAACAGTCACTGCTTGTGTGTCAACCTTTTTTTAGGAAAGCCTCAAATCTGTGGAAAACAGCATACAGCCCATCTGCCATTATTTCTAATAATTTACAGCCCATTTGCTAATTATTAAGGTTTTTTTGGAGCTCATATTCTTTTTGTTAGCATTACAGCCCATATTGTGGCCACGGTTAAAAAATTATACGAAATTTTGCATATTTCGGTGCGGTCCGAACTGTTTTTAATCCCGAAATTTTGACTCACATTCAAACTGATTTTAAAAATAAATGTATATCAATATAAATCCAACAAATTCTGCACGCATAAAAATTAATGTAATTTAAAATCTCGAAATGAAAAAAAAGATATTTGAAACTAATTGCCGGTTTGATGTGTTTTAAAAATGTGCAGCCCATTTCTCATTACTGATGGGCCATTTTCTCGGCCAGCCGAATGAAAGCTCTCCTCATCTTGAAAGATTTGCAGCCCAACAGGCCTGACAAAGCGACTTACTTGGCAAATCACAAAAAAACTGGGTTGTGGCCGTGGACCCAGCTGTCAGCCTCTCCACGTACAGTACTCTTCCGATGAAATGTCGTTGACCACGCTGCACCGAGAGCACCAAGGCGGTGGACGACGGCGAGGCCTAGGAAGGGGACGACACGGAGCCGGGGAAGACGCGACAGTGGATGCCCACGCGGAGAGGAGTACGAGGGTCCACTGGTTCGGCTGCGGTGTGAGCCTGCCGTCGCCGCAGGGCCTGGCTAGCGATGGGAGTAGTAGGGGGCGATGAGGCCTCAACGACAGCACAACCGGCCACTGGAGGGAGGAGCAGGCGGTCTTCCCGGCGCTGGTTTGGGCGGCTGGTGCAAGAAGAGCAGCGATTGAAGAAGCAGCAGGACCGTTCGATTCAAATCCAACGGTTACTGCTGCTAGAATCGTTTGTTGACTAAGTTGACAAGCCCTGCGTACGCGTCAACTTAGTAGGCCCACAGGTCAGCCTCCCAACCGGTGCGCCCCAGATGTCAGTGGGAGGAATCATTTTTTTCGCGTAATAAGGAGGCAGTTGATTGCGTGCGGCCAAGCCAGCGGAGGGAGTAGGGTGGGCCGGCGAAGCCTGCGCGGCATCATAGCGAGCCACAAGAGGAGGGAGCAGGCAGTCCCGCCGGCGCTAGTTTAGGCGGCTGGAGCAGGAAGATCAGAGATTGAAGAAGCACGTCGGTCGTTGGATGGACATCCAACAGCCACTGCTGCTAGAATCGTGTGTTCACTGACAAAGCCTTGCGTAAACAAGTCAGCCTCGAAATCTGTGGCGTGTACAGCCCATTTGCTATTATTTTTATAATTTTTACTCATTTTCTAATTCATATGGAATTTATTGCAGCCCGTTTTCCATTTTTAGAATTGCTGGCCATTTTCTGGTCAGTACCAGGGTCAAAAAATTAACTAAATATGTGGGAAATTTTGAAAATTCGTAAATTTTTGCTGGGGAACGAAATATTCTTAATGCAAAAATTAATAGTCTTACTAAAACAAATTTAAAAATAAATTAGTACTATGTCATGTTAAATCCAATGAAATACGTATAAGATATCAGTGAAGAACAAAAACAAAAAAAGAAACTTATATCCCATTTGCTATAAATTTTTTGGAATTTTCAACCCCTTTTGATATTACTTTTAACAGACATTGACCATACTCTTAAGCCAGGCCGGAATGCATCCCTCCTCGTCTTGAAAGATTTGCAGCCCAGTAATTCGGAGAAAACAAATAGGCCTAGCTTGGGTATTCTTCAAAAAGAAATACTGGGCTACCTATTTTCCCAAAGAACTGGTGCATGAGCATTTAGCTTTATTTATTTATTTATTTACTTATTTATGTTTAGGGGACCATGAGCATGTACCTGGGCCGGATTCATGTGAGAGCCTCCCTTCCAGTTAATTATGGGCTTCTCTATTGGGCCTTCATCAGTGGGCTGCATGTTATATACAAGTGGAAAATGTGTTCCGTACGAAAAATAGTATGCGCTACGTACGGTACGGGGCACTAAAGGATCAAACCATGCAACGACTTCCAAAACATTGTGTTTGTTGTTCTAACAACACATTTATTCAACCAACAGACGAAATATACTACTGATTGTACATTGAAAACAGCAACAGCAGCAACCAGGGCTAGGGGTGCAACAGAAGCAGTAAGCAGGCCAGTGAAGACGCAGCTCTCTCTTCCAAACCAAACATCAACCATCATTACAAAAGGGCAACCAAAAAAGAACAAGTGTATGCATCAAATTAAATAAAGATCCTACTACACCAAGTGTACACATCTAACTAACTGGCTCAGTTAGACGTTACTATTTATTAAGCTGTGCAGATTGGCTGACGGCTTGAACCAGATGGGTGCCTGATGGGGGAAACTCCAGCCAGCAGGTCGAAGTCTGATACTTGCGACCCTCTCTCCTACTTTGGGCTGCAGAGTGTGGCGGCACATATCAGGGTATGATGCATGCAGAGACGCATGGTACGCTGTGTACACACAGTTTTGCCTGATGAACGAAACCGCGCTGCCATCATGATCCTTGCCGTCGGTTATCTCCTGGTTAATCGGATAATTCAGTCCGACAAACAGAGAGCGTGTACCAAGGCTACTTACCAGCCTCCAGTCAAAAATTCCTGAAGGCCCAGAGAAGCTGGGATCTTGCTCAAAGACCTTGTAGTGACTGTGATTGTATTCCGTGAAACAACACGTCCGGTACGTGCGAACGATCATCAATCTCTCGCCGTCATCTGATCGAGTCAGGAACCACCTGCAACTGCCATGCCGCTTTTCTTTGAAAGGTTCTGGGATTAGGAAGGGTAGGGACACCAGGCGGCCTATAACATCATATCAAGTTGGAGTCAAATAAAAAAGGGCTCTTGATTTTGTCAATCTTAAGAACAGCATGTTATGAGCATGAATATTTTTTCAGCAAATGTTGACAGTAATATAAGCAAGCCATCATGATATCATAGGAAAGTAACATACTGCTGTAACAGCCGTTTGTAGCGATGACTAGAGTAGGCCAGCAATACGTCCAGCCATAGAAGGAGTCGACAGCGTAAATGAAGCCCTTGTGTTCAATGGCATCAGAGAACCATGGAGGATGTATGATCCTGGGATGGACGTGCAGATTTATCCACTTACCGCAGTGACCTGTCACATAGGCGAGACCGCGGTTGTTGAACGCAATTAGCCTGAAGTATTTATAATTCGTAGATCTTGTGGGCACTTGGCAGATTACAGCCTTGAGCAAATCAAACTTGGTATCATGTTGGCTACTGTAAGATTCCGAGTATTCTGGGCCGCGGTGCCAAAGCAGTGCAGTGTTAATCGAAGGAAGGGGGATCAATCGCCGGGTGTAGACCTCCACGAGCATCCAGCTGCCGCGACCGTCGACGAGCACCATCCAAGACGTGTTCATGCCGACCCAGTACATACCGTTAATGTAGTTGAGGCTGACGGGGATCGGATCGCAGTCAAGGGGGTTGATGCTCGCCACCCTATGATCGTTATGCTTCGTGACACGCCGTTTCTGAAGATCAGACGACATCAGCAAGCAAGGAGCTGGCTTAAAAAGCTCCGGCCTGAGGGCTTTGAGTAAACGGTATAGCCCCGACGAGCATGCGGCGATCGGCATGGTACTGAGATTGTCCACACGTGAAACAATGAGCTTGATTACCTCTGTGGGGAGCGAATTCCAGCCACTCTTTCGGCGGACGCTGCTCGGTTCTGCCATTGTTAGTGCTTGGGTTTCGGACGAGGGGGGGAGGCGCCTTAGCCGGGATGGAAGATTGGACAAGATTATCTGTGGACAAAGATGGAGGAGCGAATATGTGATGCGGGAAGTGGACAGGTGATGATGACTACAGCATGTCGCTTGACTTACGAGACACATACCAGCAGTGTAGGGTCATGTCGATGCCAGACAACTTGCTTGAGTGATCACAGTACTGGTACTCCCTACAGTGTTATGCCCTAACTTGCTTGAGTAGAGTAGTAGAGTAGGACTCTGCTCTACTACTAGCACCGGAGGAGTAGTATATTCTAATCTAAAATAGTTACAAACTTCAATGCCCGAGCGTGGAACGACTACAAACCGTGCTCAAAGACCGTGTCTACGTGGTGTTTGGACATGGGCGACAACCTCAACGCCAATGGTACTGCTCCCGTTGCACTGTATGTGTTTCTGTCCTTCCTGTTCAAAATCGCGGTAGAATTCTTGTTTCTACTCTGTATCCTACTACTATGCTATTCCACATGATTAGTTTCATCTCTGTTATAGCCGTCATGATTTATTTTGTGCTTATTTGGATTAAATCTCGTAGTAACTTGCTCATATATTCAACTGGCGCAACGTCCCCTACAGCCACTCCCGTTTCATGGACGGCCTGGTCGATGCCTCCAAGGAGCCCTTCGTCCACTGCTATGAGTGCCCGATGCCGTTTTGTGGCTCGCCGGCGGACATGGTGCATCACCTCACGGATGCGTGCAACGGTCACTGCTGGCCCTTGGCGGAGAACATCAAGTACGAGACGTGCTACCCGTTCACCATGCCGGAGTTGCTGGAGGATCACCGCCGCCTGCTAGTCTCGGAGGAGGACGACAGCGTCTTCCTCTTGATCGTTGGCACCGGCGAGGCCCGCGCAGGCCGCCACCCCGTCTCTGTAATGTGCGTCAGGGGCGACGCCGCTGACGCTGACACTGACACGAGGCCGATGTACGGGTGCATGGTCAGTGTTACTACCCCTCCGGGTCACGTGGGCGGCGACACCGGCCTCATCGAACGGACTTGGACTCTGGGGAGCTGGGGCTATCCCGCCAATGTGGACTTGGAAAACCCATGGCATCCTTTACCCGCCGACGCGGTGCACGGGGACTCCAAGGAGGTTCACCTGGACATACGCATTATCAAGTTAAATGTTGATCATTAGTCTTCGCTCAATGTAATCCGCTGTCTAAGCATGTGGAGACTTCCATGCAGGATCTTGCTCTATTGGAGTATCGCGCACGAATAAAAGTGTATCCGTTTACGGTTTAGTCTAGAATCTTCCATGTATGAATTTTTACTACAGTACTGGTGAAAGACTTACGATGAACCATTTCTTACATCTCCTCTGCCCGCTTGCAAGTCATCCTGATTTAATCCCTCCGTCTAGGTGTATAAGGGCATGGTTAATATTACTTAATAGTATAGCCAACTGTTGACTATAAGAAGGTGCCATGTCATCTGTAGCCAACATGTATAACAATCGATACTCAAAAACTAATTCTTAAATATCATTTCTTGCAAAGCACAATAAGTGTTATTTCTTCACAAGTTTTGGATGCAGGTTGAATAGTTGAACGCTTTTGTTTGCAAAATATACCTTTTTATCTATTTCACCCGGATGTTTGTGAGCTCTAGAGATGAAATAATATCCGAAGAAACCTCTCGATACCCGTTACACATGAGATGACCCCCACATCCTTTGTCAAAATAAACAACTCCCCGATCAATGCATTTCACTCTTAGGTGCAACGCACGGGCACCTTACTACTATAGATTAGTACGACCAAAAATTGAACTAACATTATATATAGTACGATAAATGCTGATGCATGTCACGTAAAATTATATCATTCAAAACTATGTTCAAATACGAATCCAACGATATAGTTTTTGTTGACAGGCACAAACATTTTGTCAGTTAAATCTTCAGTCAAATTCAATGGGGGACTAATAAACCACGACCGATGTAGTACAAGTGTAGAGGGCGGCGCTGCACGAGAGTCTCACCTCTCACCCTGCTCGTGGCGCGGCAGTAAAGCCGTCATATCACAAAACCCAACCACTCCCAGTAATAAGTGGCCTGGTAAAATAAACGGGCACCCTAGCTACTACTCCTAGGGCCAGTTCTTTTGGCGGCTTCCCCAGCTTTTCCCACAAGACTAGTCACAGTGGAGAGTAACAATAAGGCGCCTCACTCATTTATTTGGGCTTCTAAACTACTACTCCGTCCTGGTTTATTCCTCACCATTGTAATGTGTGCTAAATTTTGACCAAAGATTTAACTGGTTTATTCCTCACCATTGTAATCCCTCCGTATAGGTGTGTAAGTCATCTTACGAAAACCAAATAATCCCAAAACACTTAGGCGCGGTGCATTAACTTCTACTCCGTACCTCGTTTCTTGTTTCTTGACATATCAACCAATAAGAGATAAAGAGTGTGCATGCTTTTAATGACTTGAGATATCAAACACGACATGCAGTGGTTAGCTCATTGCATGCAATACTATTAATTAGCAAATAAACATTAACATTTCTCGTTTTCTCCTCCTCCTTGGTCACGGTGCACAGCCTAAGATGACTTACTCACCTAGACGGATGGAGTAGTGCATGTGACATGCACTAACATTTCATTAGTTAAATTTATGATCAAAATTTGACACAGATTACAATGGGGACCAATAAACCAGGACGGAGGTAGTAGTTATGGGATTACTAATCTAGAAGCCTAAAAGAACTGGCCCCTGGTACTCCTACTAGTAGTAGTACTCAAGTTGGAATTCCAATTGCACGCCACAACTTGTTAGGCAAAAAATCGATACAGGGTGTAGGAAGCGGTTTGGGAATTTGCATGCCTTTCCAACCAGTGAGATACTCCGTACAAAGTACGACAGAGAAATAACCACAGAGAAGGAAGCTAAAAGTAAACAATCAAACGAGCATTTTTGCATTTGTTTTGCATTGAATCGTTTCACAAGCTTGACTAGTGTTGTTTTTCTACTTTTACAAAAACCGCATCGTAATGTTAAAACGTGCATTTGCACGTACATAAGTAATAGTAGTACTCCCTCCGTCTAGGTGTATAAGTCTTCCCTCCTTCTTGGTCACGGTGCACAACCAAAGATGACTTATTGACCTGGACGGAGGGAGTAGCACAGTCTGCAAGCATATATCAAGAGAGACGTGTAGTGCGATAGTATATAGTAAAGTTTGTGCTATATGCACGTACTTGCAAAATGCGTATGAATACACAAGGTTTCCAAACTTTCCCTTTTACATACTTAATTAAGGACGCTAAAAATTCCTGAACGTTCGGGATTTATCATTTGCGTCCCAAAACTAATGAGATCGCCTTACGAAACGAAAATTATACTCCTCCTAAGAGCCACGGCGCTCGCAGGAGCGCTTGCGGCGCGCCACGAGTGCCCTGGTGCGTGGCCGTTTCCCAGCGCGCCGACACAACGCCTCTTCCTCAGCCTCGCAATTCGTGAGGTGCTGATTGGCGGCTTGCCGGCGGGCGAGCGCGATCTCACCGGTGTGGTGATCCGGCGCCAACAGGTACTCCTCCTCGCTGGAAGCGTGCACCCGGTCCACGTACCGCCAAGCGTAAACTAGGCGCTTGGGCCCGACTGCACTCAGGGCATCGGCACGGGCGTCCTCCGCCACCCTCATGGCCCTCGCACGAGCCTTCTGCCAAAGAGCCAATTGCCTGACTCTCTCGGACACAACATAGGCCTCCCAGGCAGCTTGTTCCGCGGTGCACTTCTCTTCCTCGGCCTTCTTCTCCGCCTCTATTTTGGCGCGCTCTGCTGGAGGCAAAGCCTCCCACAAGGCGACATCCATTTCTTTCCAAA
Organism: Triticum aestivum; assembly: GCF_018294505.1. NCBI lineage: Eukaryota > Viridiplantae > Streptophyta > Magnoliopsida > Poales > Poaceae > Triticum > Triticum aestivum. Next base: position 90,317,826 of record NC_057811.1, read on the forward strand.
GCACCTCAAGGTTGGGGGGCTCGGCGGGCGGTGCGGCATTCTCCTCGTAGCAGGGAGCCGACGCGTCCTCCGGCGCTGTAATGCCCACGATGCGGCTATATCTCCCACGTGTCGAGGCACGACTTAGAGGCATAACCGCATTGTAGGTATTGTCGCAAGAAGGTTCATCTTCACACAATCCCATGTAATGAACAAGAATGGGATAACGAGAGTTGGCTTACAATCGCCACTTCACACAATACATAAATTAAATTCATACATCATCCAAAATCCACACATAGACCGACTACGGTCAAATCCAAATGAAAATAAGATAACCCCAAATGCTAGATCCCCGATCGTCCCAACTGGGCTCCACTACTGATCATCAGGAAACGAAACATAGTAACGACCACGTTCCTCGTCGAACTCCCACTTGAGCTCGGTTGCGTCATCTGCACTGGTACCGTCGGCACCTGCAACTGTTGGTAGAATCTGTGAGTCACGAGGACTCAGCAATCTCACACCTGCGAGATCAAGACTATTTAATCTTGTAGGAAAAGGATGGGGTAATGAGGTGGAGCTGCAGCAAGCACTAAGCATATAGTGGCTAACATACGCAAATGAGAGCGAGAAGAGACGCAACGCAACGGTCGCGAAGCTAGAAATGATCAAGAAGTGATCCTGAAACTACTTGCATTCATACATAATCCAGACCGTGTTCACTTCCCGGACTCTGCCAAAAAGAGACCATCACGGTTACTCACACGGTTGATGTATTTTAATTAAATCAAGTGTCAAGTTCTCTACAACCGGACATTAACAAATTCCCATCTGCCTCATAACCGCGGGCACGGCTTTCGAAAAATAATACCCTGCAGGGGTGTCCCAACTTAGCCCATTATAAGCTCTCGCGGTCAACGAAGGATAAACCTTCTCCCGGGAAGAACCGATCAGTCTCGGAATCCCGGTTTACAAGACATTTCGACAATGGTAAAACAAGACCAGCAAAGCCGCCCGAATGTGCCGACAAATCCCGATAGGAGATGCACATATCTCGTTCTCAGGGCACACCGGATGGGCAAGACGTCGGGTTGGCATAGACCCTGGTTGCCCAGGGGGCGCCGGACATCGCCCAGTTTGGGCCAGCACTCGAAGGAGCACTGGTCCGGGCGTTTCAATAAGATGACCCTCGGGCTTGCGAAAACCCAAGGGAAAAAAGCTTAGGTAGGCAAATGTAAAACCAAGGTTGGGCCTTGCTGGAGGAGTTTTATTCAAGGCGAACTGTCAAGGGGGTCCCATAAATCACCCATCCGCGTAAGGAACGCAAACTCAAGGAACATAACACCGGTATGACGGAAACTAGGGCGGCAAGAGTGGAACAAAACACCAGGCATAAGGCCGAGCCTTCCACCCTTTACCAAATATATAGATGCATTAATTAAATAAGAGATATTGTGATATTCCAAAATATCCATGTTCCAAAATGGAACCAACTTCAACTTTACCTGCAACTAGCAACGCTATAAGAAGGGCTGAGCAAAAGCGGTAACTTAGCCAAACAACGGTTTGCTAGGAAAGGATGGTTAGAGGCTTGACATGGCAATATGGGAGGCATGATATAGCAAGTGGTAGGTAGCGCAGCATAGCAATAGAACGAACAACTAGCAAAGCAAAGATAGAAGTGATTTCGAGGGTATGGTCATCTTGCCTGCAAGGTTCTCAGAGTTGTCGAAAGCTTCATCCTCGTAAGCGTACTCAACAGGTTCCTCGTTCACGAACTCGTCTCCCGGCTCTACCCACAGCAAGAACACAAGCAATGGAACCACAATCAATCACGGGAAATGCACAAGCAACATGATGCAATACATGCATGATATGCGAGATGTGATATGCGATGCATATGCGTGCTCCGGAAGAAAAAAAGGATGAACAGAGCATCCACTTGGCAACCCAAGTATGCCACTAGAAAGATGAGATGATTTCGGTCGAAATCGATATAAATATCACCGGAAACGGATGCACGGTTTGCAAATGGCGAGCAAAACAAGAATGACACGATTCTGCGATTAACAGCATGATAGCACTTAGAATACATCAAGAAACTATACTACAACACCCCAACATAGCAACAAAGCATATGAAAGTGATCTACAGGAGATGCTTGACAAAAGATGAACACTGAGCTACGGCTAGATTACAACATAACAGGTTCAAACAAGCATGGTAAAAGTGCAAAAGATATCAGCTTCACAGACTTGGTGAAAATACTGAACATGGCTGAAACAGCATCAGGTAGCAATGTTTAGAGCAAGCAAAACACATGCACAAGAACTTATCATAGAAAAACAACGCATGAAATGAATCTACTAAAAGCATAGAACAAAAGTCCCTTACTGACCATGAGCCAAAAGAAATCAGAAGATATGATGGCACCCATGTAAACATAGCAAGTTTCGTTAACAGGTTTCAGACTTAGCAGAAAACAGAGCATGGCATTAACAGAATTAAGAAGACATCTATGTGAGCTCGATTCACTCATCACAAAGCAATGCATGACAAAACAAGCATACCTACAGCAAGATGGAATGTTCATGAAGCTAACCATGTCAAGATCAATTTCATAGCATGTATGGATCAACTACAACAACCTTGGCAAAATTGAATATCATGTTAACAATCTGCCAGGAATATTTTATAGCAAAAGCAGAGCAAGATTAAGACATTCTAGGGCACTCCATAATAGCAAACAGGGGAATGGATGGATAGAGCACAATTATATCTACAAAACAACCTTACTGAACATACTCAAAATAAGCATGGATCTCACTGTAGCCACATGGATACATGGCAACAAAATAACAGCAGGTAAAGGACAGCAAAATCCTAAGTCCCCGAAAACAGAAACATCACGAAGCCTAGTTTGCATGCTTGTGCTAGTCACCACATAGATCACAAAAATACATGGCATACACCCCTATAAAGATGGCATGGCATATATAAAAACACCTGTAGAGCTCATGCCCATAAGATGCACACATCTAATGCAACAAAAATAACAAAACATCAAGTTCTGATAAGTAACAGCAGTAAACATCATATAGCACTCTTGCACCAGATATTTGGGCATCAAGATGAACTCAAACGAGTATCTCACAATGGAACAAAATGAAGAGCATCGCGTGATGAACATTTCGATATATCATGCACGCAAAACGGAGCAGTATGTAATGAGATATGCCATGATGAACAGAGCAACATAATCTAACAGAAAAAGACTTGGAGGAAATTTCGGGGTTCAACCTCTCCCGATCTAGGGTTGGTGGCACGGAAGCCGAGGCGGGGCGGCTCGCCGGAGTTGCGCTCGGGGAGGTCGGAGAAGACGCCGGCGGGGACGAGGACGGCGCCGGAGAGGGAGGAGGCCGCCGGGGTCCGTCGGAGGAGGCGGCGCGGAGGCACTGGGCGGCGGCGGGCGCGGGCACGGGCGGCGATGGCGGATGCGACGCGCGGAGGGAGCGGGCTCGGGGCGGCGGGGCGCGCCGGCGATGGAGGGCGGAGCAGCGGGCGGCGGCGGGAGACCCGGGGCGCGGACGACGGGGCACTCTCGGGTGCGGGCGGCGGCGTACGGGCCCCGCGGGCCCTGGCGGCGGAGGAGAGAGAGGGTGGGCGGCGGCGGTGACATGGCGGCGTCCTATTGGATGGGGCGGCGGCCGGACATGTCCGTCGGCGAGGGGGGGTTTGTCCGGCGGTGCGGAGGGGAAGAAGACTAGGGTTTGCACCGCGAATTTGGAAGGGGAAGGCATATATATAGGTAGAGGGAGCTAGGAGACTCCAAATGGAGTGCGTTTTTCGCCCACACGATCGGGATCGAACGACCGAGAGCATGGAGGGGGCTTAGATGGGTTATTGGGCTGTTTGGAGGGGTGTTTGGCTGCAACACACAAAAGGCCTTTGCGGTTACCCGGTTAACCGTTGGAGCATCAAACGACCTCCAAATGGAACGAAACTTGACAGGTGGTGTACCAAGGCCACTTGGCAAACCTCGGTCCATTCCAAGAACGGTTAACACTCGCTCACGAAAAGAGACAAGAGGGGTGCGCCGGTGCATGTGGGAGTGTCGGAATGCAAAACGAACAACGGGGAAAATGCTCGGATGCATGAGACGAACACGTATGCAAATGAGATGCACATGATGACATGATGCGAGATGCATGACATGAACAAAATGCAAAACGAAGACGAAACCCAACCACGGAGGGAATATCATAACACATAGCCGAAAATGGCAAGAGTTGGAGTTACAAATATGGAAAGTTACATCCGGGGTGTTACAACACTCCACCACTACGAGAGGATCTCGTCCCGAGATCTAGGACTGAAAGAACTCCGGATATTCGGAACGGAGGTGGTCCTCGCGTTCCCAGGTGGCTTCTCGGTCGGAATGGTGTGACCACTTCACTTTCAGGAATTTGATTGACTTGTTGCGAGTCTTGCGCTCAGTTTCTTCAAGAATAGCAATGGGGTGCTCATGATAAGACAGATCTTCTTGGAGGTCAATCTCTTCGAAGTTGATGGTGCGCTCAGGAGTCTTGAAGCACTTGCGAAGCTGTGACACGTGGAACACATCGTGCACGTTCGCAAAGTTGGAGGGAAGCTCAAGTTGATAGGCGAGGTCGCCTCTTTTGCCAATGATCTTGAAAGGACCCACGTATCTAGGGGAAAGCTTCCCTTTGATACCGAAGCGACGAGTGCCTTTCATTGGAGAGACACGGAGGTAGACATGGTCTCCGATCTCGAAAGCCAAGTCACGGTGCTTGCTATCATAGTAACTCTTCTGGCGCGATTGCGCGGCTTTGAGATTTTCACGGATGACTTTACACATTTCTTCAGCCTCTGTGATTAAGTCATTGCCAAGAAGTTGGCGTTCACCAGTCTCTGACCAATTGAGAGTACGACACTTTCTGCCATATAGAATCGCGAATGGGGCCTTGCCCGAACTCGCTTGGAAGCTGTTGTTGTAGGAGAACTCGGCATATGGAAGACAATCTTCCCACTTCATGCCAAAGGAAATGACACAAGCCCTAAGCATATCTTCAAGGATTTGATTGACTCGCTCGACTTGGCCACTAGTTTGAGGATGGAAAGCTGTGCTGAAGCGAATGTTGGTGCCCATGGCCTTCTGAAAGGGGTCCCAAAACTTAGAAGTGAAGATGCTTCCACGATCTGAAGATATCAATTGTGGAATGTCATGCAAGGAGACAATCCTGGAGGTGTATAGCTCTGCCAACTGAGCTGCTGTGATAGATTCTTTGATTGGAAGGAAATGAGCCACTTTAGTAAGCTTGTCGATGACAACGAAGATAGCATCATTTCCGCGCTTGGACTTAGGAAATCCAGTCACGAAGTCCATTTCGATATGATCAAACTTCCATTCTGGAATAGCAAGAGGTTGGAGGAGACCAGCTGGTCGTTGGTGTTCTGCTTTCACCCTTCGACAGACATCACATTCGTTCACGAATTGAGCGATTTCTCGCTTCATTTGAGTCCACCAATACGACTGCTTGAGGTCATGGTACATCTTCGTACTTCCAGGATGAATGAAAAGAAGAGAATTGTGTGCCTCGTTCATAATGACTTTCCTTAGATCACCTTTAGGAACCACAATCCGGTCCTCGAAGAATAAAGTGTCTCGGTCATCAATGCGATAGCACTTGTATTTGGAAATGCCCTTGTCAATACCACGTTTCACCTTCTTCACCATGGCATCAAGAAGTTGTGCCTCACGAATTTGATCTTCCAAAGTAGGAGAGACTAGGAGGTTGGCAAGAAAGCCTTGAGGAACAACTTGAAGATTGAGTTTGCGGAAGGCTTCACAAAGATCCGGTTGGAAGGGCTTGCGAATTAAGCTGTTGCAATAAGCCTTCCTGCTCAAAGCATCTGCAATGACATTGGCCTTGCCTGGAGTATATTCAATACTCGGATTGTACTCTTGAATCATTTCGACCCATCGAGTTTGTCTGTTGAGGTTGGGCTGAGTGAAGATGTACTTGAGACTCTTGTGATTGGTGAATATGTCCACTTTCCTTCCCAACAAGAGATGTCTCCATGTTATTAATGCATGAACAACTGCCGCCAGCTCAAGATCGTGAGAGGGGTAGTTCTTCTCGTTGGGCTTCAACTGACGAGAGGTATAGGCCACAACTTTCTTCTCTTGCATTAACACATCACCGAGACCTTGAAGAGAAGCATCACAGAAAACTTCAAATGGCTGGCTTCGTCAGGAGGAGTTAAGACAGGAGCTGTGACGAGTTTCTCTTTGAGAGTGTTGAAAGCAACGTCACACTCAGGAGTCCAGACATACTTCACATGCTTCTGGAGGAGGTTGGAAAGAGGCTTTGCAATCTTAGAGAAATTCTCAACGAATCTTCGGCAATAGCTTGCAAGACCAAGAAAACTGCGAAGCTGCTTGAAATTCTGAGGAGGTTCCCAATTCACAATTGCAGACGCCTTCTCGGGATTAACAGCTATGCCCTTGGCAGAGATGATATGACCAAGGTAAATAACTTCATCAAGCCAAAACTCACATTTGGAAAACTTCGCATAGAATTGATACTCTCTGAGCTTGTCGAGCACCAATCGCAAATATTTGGCATGATCCTTCTTATTCTTGGAGAAGACCAAGATATCATCGAGATACACCAGGACGAATTCATTGGCATAAGGGTTGAAGAGGAAGTTCATCATTCGAGAGAATGTTGGAGGAGCATTGACAAGGCCGAAAGACATGACAGTATATTCATAAGAACCAAAGCTTGTTCTGAATGCTGTCTTGGGAATATCTTCTTTACGAATGCGAATCTGATGATAACCCATTCGAAGGTCAAGCTTGGAGAATACTTTAGCACCTTTAAGTTGCTCGAATAGCTCATTGATGTTGGGAAGTGGATACTTGTTCTTTATTGTCTTCTTGTTCAATGGACGGTAGTCGACACAAAGTCGGTCCGTGCCATCCTTCTTCTGGACAAAAAGAACACCACAACCCCACGGAGATGAACTCGGTCTGATCAAACCCAGATGCTCTTGTTCATCGAGTTGTTTCTTCAATTCCTTCAGCTCCTTGGGTCCAAGCTTGTATGGACGCTTGCAAACGGGTTCCGTGCCAGGCTCAAGATCGATAACGAACTCGACTGGCCGATGAGGAGGCATACCCGGAAGCTCTTCTGGAAAGACATCTTGGTACTCACAAACGACTGGAATCTGAGAGATTGCGTCTAGCTCGCCCTTCTCATTGAGAGAGAATAATCGAATGGTCTCATCACGAGGTGGCATGGATGATCACATCCTCAGAAGAATGCGTCAATTGAATTTCCCTGGCAGCACAATCAAGTTGAGCCTTGTGCTTAGAAAGCCAGTCCATCCCGAGAATTAGATCAATATCAGAGTCACCAAGAACCATTGGAGAAGATAAAAAATTATAGTTGCCCATATTGATAGAAACATCCGGAGCCATCATTTTGGTATTCATGAACAAGCCCGGAGAGGAAACCGCTATCGGCTTAGGCAGATCGACAGTATGCAAATTGTTCATGGATGCAAAAGGTCTTGATATGAAAGAAATAGATGCACCAGTATCAAATAAAACTTTAGCAGGAATATCATTGACTGAGAGATTACCCATTATCACATCATTAGATTCCTCCGCTTGAGCTGCATTCATCATATTCACCTTTGCAGACTTGGGATTATGCTTGACCACTGCATTGCTGGAAGATCTCACATGAGGAGGAGGCGGAAGGCGCCTTTGGTTGAAACACTTGTTAGCATAGTGACCTTTCTGCTGACACTTGTTGCAAGTCACCTCTGAGAGTGGGCGATGATAAGGAGCATTCGACTTTGGAGCTTGATTCTGAGACTTGTTCTGATAGCCAGAATTGGGTGGGTGGGAAGATCCATGGCCACCTTTGTTCTTCTGCTGGAAAGGCTGACGAAACGGAGGAGGAGGAGGCAACTAGAACTTCTGTTGCTTAGCAGCCACTAGTGAGGAAGAAGAAGACTGAACTGCGTCCCTGACTCTCTTCTTAGAAGCCTCACACTTGAGCTGAGCAGCCTCTTGCTTCAGTGCCATATTATAGAAATCATCATACTTGGTCGGCTCAAAAAGCACGAGAGGTAATTGCAGATCTTCTCTAAGGCCACCTCTGAATTGATAGATCATACTCTTTTCATCAGGAACGTCTTGCTTAGCGAAGCGAGCGAGTTTCTGAAACTGGGTATTGTATTGATATACGGACATGCTGCCTTGCTTGAGATTGCAGAACTCCTCACGCTTGCTCTCAACAACACTTTGTGGAATGTGGTGAGCTTTGAAGTCTCGGCGGAAATCATCCCAGGTAATCACACGAACTCCTCTGGAATCTTTGTATTGTTGATACCACTCGGCAGCTTGATCCTTGAGTTGAAAAGAAGCTAACTTGACAAAGTCCTCAGGCTTGACATTGCTACATTCAAAATGCTTGTTGATGTCCACGAGCCAATCATCAGCGTCTGTGGCCTCGGCACAGTAGCTAAAAGACTTCGGCTGATTTGCGAGGAACTGGTTGAGCGTAGCGAAGTGAGGCTGATTGTTGCCTTGGCCTTGATTTCTTTGGTTGCCTTGCCCTTGGGTGCGCTCTTGCAAGAGTTGCAAAATCATCTGAGCATTGGCGTTGGTGGCTGCCATGATAGCTTGCCATGCCTCCGGAGGCGGAGGTGGTGGCGGAGGGTTCGCCTGACTCCCCTCATTGCGTTCCGGATTCTGACGCGTTGGCGGAGCCATCCTGGAGAGGGTGACATCCGTTAGCATCTTGATAGACAAATAGACAAGTTGAATCAACGGATAGAAATTGCAACATATAGTCTTCACAATAAACATTCGAACGAGGATGAACGAATGAATTCCATAGTAAATCATCACACTTCCATTAAGGTGAGAAGCCAATTGATAAGAGATTGATGAATAAAATAACAAGGTACGACTGGAACAAATAAGTGGTAAGGATTACCCAATCACAAACCAAATATCTGCGGGAAGAAATGCTAAGAGCTACTTGAATCCCACCTATAAACTCCCGAAACTTTCTGGTTATGCAATCTGGTGTTGGGATACAGGGGACACAAAATATATCACCCAAACTAGCAATCCCTAGATCCAACTGTATCCATCCGTCAACACATAACCAAGAAACCTTCGGAAATCGTGTACCTCAACCTTCGAAAAGCATCCGTTATACGAGTTATGGCAATACTCCCGAACTCCCGCCCCAGTACAGTACTGGGTGGCGTCGAGGTGATCTCACCAACAACTGCATAAAAGAGATTTTCGATGTCGGCGAAACTCAGGTATTCCAGACCTGCAACGATAAAATTGTGACGACAACACCTCGGAGCTCAACTCCCCGGGACACTGCCACAACCCCTAAATGTCAGGAGGCACCAAGAACAATGTTCTCGTCACAAAACCATCGGAACGATTCTAAGATACCCGCGTGATCCTAAAAAAAATTAGTGAAATTTGAGGAGAGAAGAGTCAAAACTTCTACGTTAGGAGGCCTCACCAGAGCGACGTAGGGACTGAGGAGTAAAAAGAATCCTACTCTCCGATATATATAATCCTAAGACTCAAAACATTTTTGTTGTAGACTCAACAACGCCAGCGATTCGATCAAGCAGAGGGCTCCTAAGTCGGGGATGGCTCTGATTACCAACTTGTAACGCCCACGATGCGGCTATATCTCCCACGTGTCGAGGCACGACTTAGAGGCATAACCGCATTGTAGGTATTGTCGCAAGAAGGGTCATCTTCACACAATCCCATGTAATGAACAAGAATGGGATAACGAGAGTTGGCTTACAATCGCCACTTCACACAATACATAAATTAAATTCATACATCATCCAAAATCCACACATAGACCGACTACGGTCAAATCCAAATGAAAATAAGATAACCCCAAATGCTAGATCCCCGATCGTCCCAACTGGGCTCCACTACTGATCATCAGGAAATGAAACATAGTAACGACCATGTTCCTCGTCGAACTCCCACTTGAGCTCGGTTGCGTCATCTGCACTGGTACTGTCGGCACCTGCAACTGTTTTGGTAGAATCTGTGAGTCACGAGGACTCAGCAATCTCACACCTGCGAGATCAAGACTATTTAATCTTGTAGGAAAAGGATGGGGTAATGAGGTGGAGCTGCAGCAAGCACTAAGCATATAGTGGCTAACATACGCAAATGAGAGCGAGAAGAGAAGCAACGCAACGTTCGCGAAGCTAGAAATGATCAAGAAGTGATCCTGAAACTACTTACGTTCATACATAACCCAGACCGTGTTCACTTCCCGGACTCCGCCGAAAAGAGACCATCACGGTTACTCACACGGTTGATGTATTTTAATTAAATCAAGTGTCAAGTTCTCTACAACCGAACATTAAAAAATTCCCATCTGCCTCATAACCGCGGGCACGGCTTTCGAAAGATAATACCCTGCAGGCTCCAAGAGTGCCAATCTCAACCAGAACATCCTGACAAAGCTGAAGGTCGTTTATACCCTGGTGGAACAACTCTACACCGGGTCACAACGCGCCTTAGCCATCGTGGCTCTGTCAAGTGAAGTTCCCACTCATAGATGTGCTAAGGCGGCTTGCCGTGCTACCTCAACGTTTCCAGGAATTGAGACGAGCTTCTGCGAGAGCCGGAGCCATAGCTGCTTTAAGCCGGGCCAAGGCGTGGCTACCGGAGCTAGACCCGGCCGACATCGCCCTTGGGTATCCCAGTTTGAAGGAGGACGGCACCCCATTTGACCAGAAGGATTTCGCCACTTGCGTGAAGGACGTACGTCCTGTGGCCACTCTGATCGGTAATGATACGGATCTTAGCAAATATCAACCGGGTTATGACGCCGATAATCAGAGAATTCCAACACCACACTATGAGGCAATCAGTCTGATCCCTCCCCCTCGTAAGCATTCTTTCGCCCCTGAAGTTGATCCGGCCGGGTTAATTGATGATGAAGCTGAATTTGAAGCCTTGAGTGGCATTGACTGGAAATCATCAACTTTCCAGGACAGGGAAACAGCCGGAGGAGTGGAAAGGGATGAACCGGAAGCATCAGCCCAACAACACCTTTGACTCCTCAGGCGGCTCATATTTATGTCTTGATAAAAAACAATGCTTCACTATTTGGACTCGGGGAGTCATGTAATAGAGTAGGAAAACACTTATTTTTGTCGTGCCATCGCGCACCTGTGTGGCGCTCAACACTGTTTAAGCCGCCATCTTATATTCCCCTGTTTTATGCTGATCCTCTTCTTCCTTATGTTTAAAGGGCTGCCTTTAACTATCCTGCATAGAGAACCAATTACAAGTCCCTTGGCGGCTTACCGCATAGAGGGTCATATATTCTACATATAACCCGGAGTCAAAATCATAAAAAGCCGGTTCTCAATTATATCTTCAAAACAACCACAACAGCATACCTGTGACCCTTCGATTATACTCCCGGTTTATGTGACCTGAACAATGAGGGTGAGAACCCAACTCTGTAATACGATGTCTATTATATGCGATCATCTTTATTGATCAAGGTTAAGCCGGTGGAATAGGAACCACCCTTGAAGACTTTAGACATGATCAAAAGAACTTCAAATGGAATCCAAACATTGTTTACAAGAAAAGACTTCAAAAAACTTAGAGGCTTCTGATTCGAATACGACCAGAAAACCATCCCAAAGGGGTTAAGCTAAGATTCGAATACGATCATATAGCCCCCAATGGCTTTGGCGTTGCCGATCAAGAGGGTACCGACAGCTATGTTCTCTTTGGTTCGAATACGACCTATGTTTGAACAGGAAGCCCCCAAATGACCTTGAGAGTTGTTTAACGATGCTGATTCGAATATGATCCACGTCGGTTCTCAAAGGGGGTTGAGCTATGGTTCAAATATGACCAAGAAACTCCCCAATGAGCTCGGCAGTGTGCCGATCAAAAGGGTATCGACAGCTATGTTCTCTTTGGTTCGAATACGACCTATGTTTGAACAGGAAGCCCCCTAGTGATCATAATTTTTAGCGGCTAGATTCGAATACGATCGTAAGCCGGATCAATCCCCGAGTGACCATGTGAGATCATAATGGAAATAACAATGACACATTTACCTTTGAGGGGAAAAAGGACAGAGGTCCTGCTTTATTATTTATCATACTATATACATTGTCACGGAAGTATGTACATTATGAGAGCCGGTGGCTCAAGTGTAATAAGGCCGAAGCTGAGCTATATTCCACGGCCGGCGGGTCTCCTCCTCCAACTTACGTGAATCTTTGTGCTCTCGAACATCGATGAGGTAGTATGACCCGTTGTGCAAGTTCTTGCTGACCAGAAAGGGCCCTTCCCAAGGCGGGGATAACTTGTGTGCATCTGTTTGATCCTGGATGAGCCGGAGCACCAAGTCACCTTCCTGAAAGGTTCTGGACTTAACCCGGCGGCTGTGATAGCGGCGCAGGTCTTGTTGGTAAATCGCCGAGCGAGTTGCTGCTATATCACGCTGTTCATCCTGACGCGCTTGTTCATTGTCCGTCTCAACATAAGCCGCCACACGAGGCGAGTCATGACGGATGTCGCTAGGGAGAACCGCCTTGGCTCCGTAAACCATGAAGAAAGGCGTATAACCCGTAGACCTATTAGGAGTAGTATTGATGCTCCATATCACAGAGGGTAACTCCTCCACCCAACAACCCGGCGTCCACTGCAAAGGGACCAAAAGCCGGGGCTTGATGCCTTTCAAGATTTCCTGATTGGCTCTCTCAGCTTGACCATTGGATTGGGGGTGAGCCACTGATGAAACATCAAGTCGAATATGCTCCCGTTGACAAAATTCTTCCATGGCGCCTTTAGACAGATTGGTACCATTGTCGGTTATAATGTTGTGTGGAAAACCAAAGCGAAATATCACCTTTTTAGTGAACTGAACCGCCGTGGCTGCATCACACTTACTAATTGGCTCTGCCTCAACCCACTTCGTGAACTTGTCAACCGCCACCAAGAGGTGGGTCTTCTTATCCTTGGACCTTTTGAAAGGTCCAACCATATCAAGCCCCCAGACTGCAAACGGCCAAGTGATTGGAATCATCCTCAACTCTTGAGCCGGCACGTGAGCACGTCTTGAGAACTTCTGACAACCGTCACATTTACTGACTAAGTCCTCTGCATAAGCATGAGCCGTCAGCCAATAAAAACCGTGACGAAAAGCTTTGTCCACAAGGGATTTTGAGCCGGCATGATGGCCACAATCCCCCTCGTGAATCTCTCGTAAAATTTATTGCCCTTCCTCAGGGGAAACACAACGCTGAAAAGCCCCAGTGACACTGCGATGATGCAACTCGCCATTGGCAATTATCATTGACTTAGACCGCCGGGTTATTTGTCTGGCCAAAATTTCATCCTCGGGCAATTCTCCCCGAGTCATGTAAGCCAAGTATGGCACTATCCAATCTGGGATAACATGAAGAGCCGCCACCAACTGTGCTTCAGGGTCTGCAATAGCCAAGTCTTCCTCTATAGGTAACTTGACCGAAGGGTTATGCAGAATATCCAAGAAAGTATTAGGCGGCACCGGTTTTCGCTGAGAGCCCAGCCAGCTTAAGGCATCAACCGCCTCGTTCTTTCTGCGGTCAATGTGCTCTACTTGGTAACCCTGAAAATGTCCAGCAATGGCATCAACTTCACGGCGATAAGCCGCCATGAGGGGGTCCTTGGAATCCCACTTGCCTGATACTTGTTGGCCACCAAATCTGAGTCGCCAAAGCACCTTACCCGGCTTAAGCTCATCTCCTTAGCCATCCGAAGACCATGGAGCAAGGCCTCGTACTCAGCTGCATTGTTAGTACAGGGAAACATCAACCGTAGTACATAACAAAATTTGTCACCTCGAGGGGAAGCTAACACGACTCCAGCCCCCGAGCCCTCCAATTGCCTGGACCCGTCAAAGTGAATAGTCCAGTATGTGTTATCCGGTTTCTCTTCAGGCATCTGCAGCTCTGTCCAATCGTTGATGAAATCTACCAATGCTTGTGATTTGATAGCTGTGCGTGGCACATACTTTAGACCATGAGGCCCAAGTTCAATGGCCCACTTAGCGACTCTTCCTGTGGCTTCTCTGTTTTGGATGATATCTCCTAAAGGAGTAGAACTAACCATAGTGATAGGGTGGCCCTGGAAATATTGCTTAAGCTTCCGGCTTGCCATGAATACCCCATAAACAAGCTTCTGCCAATGTGGATACCGTTGCTTGGACTCAATAAGTACTTCGCTGACGTAGTAAACCGGCCGCTGAACCGGAAGTTCCTTACCCGCCTCCTTGCGCTCCACCATGATGGCCACACTGACGGCTCGTGTGTTAGCGGCTACATACAATAATAAGGGCTCCTTATCAACAGGAGCAGCAAGAATTGGCGGTTTAGCTAACTATCTTTTCAAATCCTCAAAGGCGGTGTTGGCAGCATCACTCCAGACAAAGTCATCTGTTTTCTTCATCATCTGATACAGCGGTATGGCCTTTTCACCCAACCGGCTTATAAATCGACTTAAAGCAGCGATCCGACCCGCCAGACACTGGACGTCATTTATACACGCCGGCTTAGCCAGAGAGGTGATTGCCTTGATCTTCTCCGGGTTAGCTTCAATGCCTCTATGAGAAACCAGAAAACCCAAGAGCTTGCCTGCAGGAACACCAAAGACACACTTGGCCAGGTTAAGCATCATCTTGTAGACCCGGAGATTACCAAAGGTCTCCCTCAGATTGTCTATCAAGGTCTCCTTCTCTCTGGATTTTACCACAATATCATCCACATAGGCATGAACGTTGCGCCCAATCTGATTATGAAGACAATTCTGTACGCACCGCTGGTAAGTCGCCTGGGCGCTCTTGAGCCCAAACGGCATAGACACATAACAGAAGGCTCCAAAAGGGGTAATGAACGCCATCTTGTCTTGGTCCTTAACTGCCATTTTGATCTGATGGTATCCAGAGTAAGCATCCAAAAAACTCAAACGCTCACAACCCGCCGTAGCATCAATAATTTGATCAATACGGGGGAGAGCAAAAGGATCGGCTGGACAAGCCTTGTTTAAATCCATATAATCCACACACATACGCCAGGTGCCGTTCTTCTTGAGCACGAGCACCGAGTTAGCTAGCCATTCTGGATGAAAGACTTCAACGATGAACCCGGCCGCCAAGAGCCGGGCTACTTCCTCACCAATGGCTTTCCGCCTCTCCTCATTAAACCGCCAGAGAAATTGCTTGATTGGCTTAAATTTTGGATCAATATTAAGAGTGTGCTCAGCGAGTTCTCTCGGTACACCCGGCATGTCATAAGGTTTCAATGCAAAGATATCCCGGTTCTCACGGATGAACTCGATGAGCGTGCTTTCCTATTTAGGATCCAGATTAGCACTGATGCTGAACTGCTTACATGAGTCGCCTTGGCACAAAGTCAATAAGCTTAGTCTCATCGACCGACTTAAATTTCATTACCGGCTCATGCTCCGTGGTCGGCTTTTTCAAAGACGTCATATCTGCCGGGTCAACATTATCCTTGTAAAACTTTAATTCCTCTGTCGCACAAACAGATTCAGCGTAAGCAGCGTCACCTTCCTCGCACTCCAAGGCTATCTTTCGGCTGCCATGAACCATAATGGTCCCATTGTGACCCGGCATCTTGAGCTGCAAATATACGTAACACGGCTGTGCCATGAACTTGGCGTAAGCCGGCCGCCCAAATAAAGCATGGTATGGGCTTCTTATTTTGACCACCTCAAAAGTCAGTTTTTCCGCCCTGTAGTTGTACTCATCTCCAAAGGCTACTTCCAGCTCGATCTTATCAACTGGATACGCCGACTTACTGGGCACCACACCATGGAAAACAGTATTGGACTGGTTGAGGTTTTTATCAGTTAATCCCATACGACGGAAGGTCTCATAATAGAGGATGTTGATGCTACTACCTCCATCCATCAGTACCTTAGTGAATTTGTACCCACCAACTTGAGGAGCCACCACCAAGGCCAGGTGACCTGGATTATCAACCCGGGGAGGGTGATCTTTCCTACTCCATACAAACGGCCGCTCAGACCATCGCAAGTAACGTGGAACTGCCGGCTCAACAGCGTTCACAACCCTCTTATGAAGCTTCTGGTCTCGCTTGCACAAACTGGTAGTAAACACATGATACTGTCCACTGTTGAGCTACTTTAGATGGGTCTGGTATCCCCCCTGCTGCTGATTACCCTGGCCGGATTGCTGGTTAAAACCACCTTGATTACCTTGAGGATTCTGAAAATTGGAATTTGAACCGCCGCCCGGGCCATGAAAGCCGCCGCCACCTGAGCCGCCGCCCTGCCCATTGTTACCGTTGAACATGTTGGAATTCTTGAAAGCTTTCATGATCACGCAATCTTCCCATAGATGAGTGGCCGGCTTCTCCCTAGAGCCATGCCTTGGGCAGGGCTCATTTAACAACTGCTCAAGCGTCGGGCCAGACCCGCTAGACCGGGGAGGCTGTCTCCCCTTACGTCGGTGATTGTTACCCTGCGTGTTGGTGTTGGCCACAAACTCCAAACCATCATCAGCCTTACGCTTATTACCTACCTGACTCGCCGGGTTATGCTGAGGGCCCTTGCCGTTGCCATTCTTCTTTCCCTTCCCTGTCTTTTCCTCATCAGACGCGGGATCCTTGGTACTACCAGAGTCGGCGTACTTGACCAGAGCCGCCATCAGCGTACCCATATCGTTGCAATCGCGCTTGAGCCGCCCAAGCTTCATCTTCAGGGGCGCAAAACGACAATTTCGCTCCAACATTAAGACCGCAGAGCCGGCATCCATCTTATCAGACGAATGTATTATTTCCTTGACCCGGCGTACCCAATGGGTTGTAGACTCACCTTCTTGCTGCTTGTAGTTAGTCAAATCCACAATTGACATAGATTGCCTACATGTATATTTGAAGTTTTGGATGAACCGGGCTTTCAGCTCTGCCCATGACCCGATGGAATTAGGTGGTAGTCCCTTCAACCAAGTGCGGGCAGTCCCATCCAACATCATGGTGAAGTATTTGGCCATTGCCACTTCGCTGACCTCCAGCAACTCCATAGCCATCTCGTAGCTTTCAATCCATGCTCCGGGCTGTAAATCAGCCATGTAATTAGGTACCTTCCTAGGTCCTTTGAAATCCTTGGGCAGACGTTCGTTACGGAGAGCCGGCACCAGACAAGGGACACCTCCGGTCCTCGTAGCTATGCCTGCCTCGATAGAAGCCGTCGGATAAACCGGGAGGGGTTGGTAAGCTGTCAGCTGAGCCGCCTGCTCCGCCTCTTGACGTGCTCTGTCTTGGTCTACCGCGTTAAAGGCTCCATTATGCGTCGGGCCATGGCCAGCCGGCAAGTCACGGCACCGGACGCTGCTTGAGCCGGCCGCTGAAACCATGTGTCTGCTATAACTTGGGCTCCGGCTTGGACGAGGGGTTGAATGAATCATGTCCCGGCTATATGAATATGCCTCCTGTTGTGCCAAAGCCGTCTGAAGAAGTTCTCTGACCCTGCGGGTTTCGACCGCCGTTGGAGAGTCACCCTCGATTGGGAGAGCCCCCAGTCACGCCGCTGCAGCAATCATGTTTTCCAACGGATTGGAATAGTGACCCGGTGGTATTGGCACGTATTGAGGTGGGGCAGTATTCACACGGGGAGGCCCCATCACTTGCGGCTGAACCGGCGTTCCAGCCCCGGGTGCCGTGATTTCTGGCGGGTTACTGGGCCCTGCACTGGGCGTGTTGAAGAGGTTTCGAGGATCATAAACCAGAGGGAGCCGAGATTGAGCCTTCTGATGCCTCCTTCTCATGACCTCATTGGATGCGTTCTGATCCATCGTGAGCCGGAAAGACTGCGCCTGAATCAGTTGAGTCTGGGCGTCCAGAGCCGCCCGTTCTGCAGCCATCCTGATTCCTTCCGCTGCCAGATCTTCCTTGGCTCGTGCTATATCCAGCTTTAACTGTGCGACCTCCGCATCATGTTGAGCTTGATCCACTGGGACGACCGTGGCGGTTAGCAGGGCAGTCATCTTATCCGTGAGATCCATCAGCACCTGAGCCGGCGAGTGCATAGGGCCTCCTGCCCCAGCGGCAGGGTTTTGAACAGGTTGCGTGCCGGCCATGAAGATTCCAACCCGGCTTGGCAGCTCAAAAGGGTCCGGAATACTGTCGCCATCGGAACAACCCCCGAGCCTGCCGTCTCGAAGTTGATACAACAAGTCCATCTCACCTATGGATGATTCATTATCAGAGCAGATGGCCGTCTCATCGCTAGATCTAGATCCTTCAGAGAGTCCTCCGTGGATGCATCCCACGAAGGCACGCTTCAAGGCGGGCAGAGTCCGGGCGGTTCTCGCACGCTGAGCCGTCTCGATGAGGTCGGTGCAGATGTCCGGCTCAGGGCCCGGCTCGCCGATCTTGCCAATGAAAACGTGGTTTCCGCCGAAGGGGACCCGGTACCCGTACTCGATTGAGCCGGCGTCGGGGCCCCAGCCTGCGTCGTTGATGTAGAGCTTGCCGCGACGACTCTTGGTCCTCCGGCCCACAGCATATCCCTTGAGCCCTTCGAAGCTGCCCTTCAAGAACTCAAATCCACCGTGTGCTGGCCCCACGGTGGGCGCCAACTGTCGTGGAATAGTCACGGCAGATGCCCTTGTGAAAGGACTTAGTCGTGGAGCCATCGCAACTAGGAAGCTTAAAGGGGTTAAAGCGGGACAAATGACACGAGGGTTATACTGGTTCGGCCCCTTACGGTGAAGGTAAAAGCCTACTCCAGTTGAGGTGGAATTACTAGGGTTTCGATGACTAGGGAGCGAATCCGCTATGCCTGGCTACCGATTTGATGTTATCTCCCCTAAGCCACCGGCGGGTCATCCCCTTATATACACGGGTTGACGCCCCGCGACCTACAGAGTCCCGGCCGGCTTATAAACAGTATCCGGCTCGGTAACTAGTTAATCTTGCCTTACAACACAAGTCACGCCATTACGGCGGTTTATCACTACGGGCCTCAAGTCACCTACGGGCTTTAGGCCCTTTATTGAACCGCCATCTTCAAGCTTGATACTGGGCTTCATATGATGAATTGCCATAACGTAACCCGGCCCCTCCTGGGCGGGTTACGCCAGTAGTTATATCCCCAACAGGTGTCCCAACTTAGCCCATTATAAGCTCTCACGGTCAAGAAGGATAAACCTTCTCCCGGGAAGACCCGATCAGTCTTGGAATCCCGGTTTACAAGACATTTCGGCAATGGTAAAACAAGACCAGCAAAGCCGCCCGAATGTGCCGACAAATCCCGATAGGAGCTACACATATCTCGTTCTCAGGGCACACCGGATGGGCAAGACGTCGGGTTGGCATAGACCCTGGTTGCCCAGGGGGCGCCGGACATCGCCCAGTTTGGGCCAGCACTCGAAGGAGCACTGGTCCGGGGGTTTAAATAAGATGACCCTCGGGCTCGCGAAAACCCAAGGGAAAAAGGCTTAGGTAGGCAAATGTAAAACGAAGGTTGGGCCTTGTTGGAGGAGTTTTATTCAAGGCGAACTGTCAAGGGGGTCCTGTCGTGGAATTGTCACGGCAGATGTCCTAGGGTGAGGACTTAGTCGTGAGGCCAGCGCATCTATGTAGTAGCTTGAGAGGGGTTGAGCGGAATCGAGAGACGCAGGGCGGATCAACACACAAGACAAGGGTTTAGACAGCTTCGGGCCCCGGGAAACATCATCCGGTAATAACCCTACATGCTGTTTGAGGCTAGGTCTCATTATGATCATGAGTGAATCGCCGGTAAGCCGGCTCTTTGTGTCTAGCCCTAGAGATTGCTTCTTGTTCCTTGTCCCTCTTTGGGGTGCCCTGCCCCTCCTTATATAAGTTAGAGGGGCGGGTTACATGCGGAGTCCTAGTAGGACTAGGACTAGTCTATCTATTCTTACAAGTTGAATACAAGTCCGAGTCTTGTTTCCTCGTAAAGGAAATATTCATCATCCCTTTCTCCTTAAACCGGCCCACCAGAGTATAAGCCAGTGCTGGGCCTTGGGCCTTGTCGTCCGTCTGATCCGCCCGCCGGGTCTCCAGTGAGTCACAATGTCCAGGCGGGTTACCTGTGAATCGCCATGTTCGGGCGGATCACCAGTGAGTCGCCAAGCTCCAGCCAGGTCTCTGGTGAGTCGCCAAGTCTGGCCGAGTCATACCGTAGGGTATATCCCCGACATTAGCCCCCAGTTTAAGTTGGATTTATCCATGTTAAACTGATCCTGCAAAATAACTCAAGAACAAATTTGACAGGTTGCGCTCCGGGTTAAATATTCTTGTAAGCCGGAACCTGATCATCCTTAAGTCCTTGACATTTTCTCCTGGAATATCCGGGTCAATAGGCCAGCTTCCTAATCCATTTGCTGACATTGTCTCTTATAAAGAAATATTATACGAAATAATCCATTTGAGTCGGTTTCCAAAACTCCGGCTTAATAAACATCTTAGACTCAAGATTCATCTGGTGATCTGCCAGTTTAAAGATGTAGAGACTGGCTAGTTATAATTGCCAAAATTACCGGCTTGTAAATATTGATAACACCGGGTCATAACTGTTACTGTCGCCGGGTCATAATTATTTGGTGACACCGGATCATGATTGTTGCAAACACCGGGTCAACTTGATCTTCTCCAAACTGAGAATTTTGAAGATTTTCCCCCCTTATATATATCACTTGTAGCCCCCAAGTGCCGGGTTGTCATGCTTGCAGCAACCTGGGACTTGTAATTGCCTTATGCTCATAAAAACTTGAACCAGCGTAGCCCCCAAGGGCCGGGTCATTATGCAATAATGAGCAGGGACTTTGTAAATATGATCATGTAAAATTGACCAACAACGTGTAGCCCCCAAGGGCCGGGTCAGTAAGATATTACCGAGCTGGGACTTTGTATATGATTCATTGATAATAATATCATATGATGTAATCTCCACCATGGGGCTTGAACCCACGTCCACAAGGTTAAGAGCTTTATACTCTACCAACTGAGTAGTGAATCTTTCAATATAATGGATTAAGGCTTGTGTACCTTGAATTTTTGACAGGAGCAATTGGTAGCCCCCAAGGGCCGGCTCATTACAATGTGATGAGTCGGGTCTTCAATAAGTTGAGCAAAAAATGTCTTTACATTAGCCCCCAAGTGCCATGGTGCATGCTGGCAGTGACATGGGACTTGCATATTTGATGTGATCTCAATTGAAATAATGTAGCCCCCAAGTGCCATGGTCGTAAGCCTGCAGCGACTCGGGACTATTCTTTTCATTGTAGAATAAATCATATCCACTGATAAAATAATAGCCATTGCGCCAAAGCGACTTTGAATACCTCATCTGCTGATAAGTCAATCCGGAGTTTAAATACCCAGCGGCTCTTGGCCGATGGCGATTTAATACGCCTCCATTGTAAGCCAGAATTTGTACAACTCGGCGGCTTATAGCCTTTGAGAAAATCAATAATTGATAACCCTTTTGAGACACCAATTTCAATCTTTGATGATGGGCTTGAACTTAATCATTTATGTAAGTCATAGCTCTGTAAATCCTGCACAGAGTTTAAACAACATATGTCCTAGCGACTTAACGTCAAAAGCCAGGACGGGTAACCACCCAAATGTAGTCTTATCCTGCACACAAGTAGATCACAAAATCCCTTGACGGTTTACCGCAGGGCGGGTCATAATATCTCACATATAACCATTGTGATATTGAATTTGTACTGCCGGTTTACATGACCTGTGCAGTAAGGGTGATAACCCAATCTTTAGAAATCAAGACTTCCAAATGTTTATGATTGTCATATGATGGCGACTTATCATCCAAAGTCAAACCGAGTTAAATAGCAACCACTCATATATACTTTAGATATGATCAAAAAAGCTTCAAATAAATCCAAAAACTGTTTGCAAAAAGAGACTTCAAAAATTTTCAGGCTTCTGATTCGAATACGATCAAAAAACCGTCTCAAAGGGGTTAAGCTAAGATTCGAATACGATCATATAGCCCCCAATGGCTTTGGCGTTGCCGATCAAGAGGGTACCGACAGCTATGTTCTCTTTGGTTCGAATACGACCTATGTTTGAACAGAAAGCCCCCAAATGACCTTGAGAGTTGTTTAATGACGCTAATTCGAATACGATCCACGTCGGTTCCCAAAAGGGGTTGAGCTATGATTCGAATATGATCAAGAAGCCCCCTAGTGAGCTCGGCAGTGTGCCGATCAAGAGGGTACCGACAGCTATGTTCTCTTTGGTTCGAATACGACCTATGTTTGAAC
Source organism: Triticum aestivum (assembly GCF_018294505.1). Taxonomy (NCBI): domain Eukaryota; kingdom Viridiplantae; phylum Streptophyta; class Magnoliopsida; order Poales; family Poaceae; genus Triticum; species Triticum aestivum. The sequence goes on from NC_057811.1 coordinate 90,340,229, forward strand.
AGGAAGCCCCCTAGTGATCATGAGAATATTTAACGACTCTGATTCGAATACGATCAGGGTCACACCAAAAGGGTTAAGCTAAATTCGAATACGATCAGCTCCCAATGGCCATTAAAGCAGGGTACCTATGTTTGAGTTGTGCTTCGTAACCGACTCTCTTTGGTCCCTTTAATTTTTCCTGAGAATTTGAACTTTGCGAGAGATAAATTCTTTTTGAACCAGAAATTCTTAAACCGGATATTGAGAGTTTCAAAGTTTTGTGATAAACAAATTTACCTTGAACCGGATTTTGAACCGGATTTGAGAGCTTCAAAACTTTGTGGCAGATAAATTTCCCTTGAACCGGATTTTAAACCGGATATTTAAGAGCTTCAGTGCTTTGTGGGAGATGTCAAGTCTCTTGAGCCGGATCTAAACCGGAATCCTTCTTTTTAAGCCGGAAATTTTCTGACGGCCTTTAAACTTTTCACCAATATGGCGGTAGCCTCCGGGACCGGATTATTTTTCCCTCCAATGACCCGGAGTTCTTGAATGCATTGAAACCGACCAGTGCTGCCGAGTCATATCATTGTAGCCCCCGAGTCTCAAGACGACTCGAGGAGTTGGCTTTGAGATTCTCCATATTGACCATAGCATAAGGTGTATATCATTGGTGTTGATAGCGCGTTGTGAATCCACAAAAGGTTGAAGTGACTGCGGCGGGTTATAAATGATCCCGTATGAGCCGTGTCAGCAACTCGGCCAATGGTTGCTTCCAACTGGATGTTTTGAAGTTAACCAAACTGTAGTGGCGGCGACTTGTGCGCCTGCCCACTGAACCATCCAGTGCAGACAGCGGCTGATAATTCGCCTCCAATTTGTTGGAAGGAAACCAGGCTTCCCAAGCAGTGACTTGCTCATATTCAATAAGCAGCTCATGCATACAGGTGCGGCCCAGTGTGTTTATATAGACCCGGCCGCAATAGACAGATGGAAAAGACGACCGCCGCATCAAAGGCAGCTCAAACAGATGAACCGGCTGCGGCGCTGTAAACCGGCACGAGCGAGTCAACCATGTTTGTTTTGACGTAGTGAACAAATGTCCTGCATCAACAAAAGTGCAGACCAAGGCAAAGATAAACTGCTCTTTGACAAAAATACTATGTGTTAAGAACAAACTTGGATGAATATCACCTGATTTGCCCGGGCAACAGATGAGCTGGCCACGGCACTGTAAGCCGGTGCGGACGGGCGAGTCGGCCGCGGGGGGTGAATCGGCCGCAGGAGCAGACAGATGAATCGGCCGCGGCATTGTAAGCCGGTGCGGACGAGCAAATTGTCCTCCTCGTTGTAAGCCGAGGCGGACGCGTGAACCGGTCGCGAGGGCGGGCAGGCGAGTCATTTGTGGTGCTGCAATGCGGCGCGGACGGGCGAGTCGGCCGGCACGTTGATGTAATCCGGACCATGACACACCAGTCCGTGAAGCCGCGCGGTACCGCCGAACGTGCCTCCGTGGCATAACACCACTTTGTAACGGATAATTCTCCTGCATACAAAAATACCGTAGAGCAGAGTAGTTGTGCTTATAGTAATTAAAGTATACTAAGAAAATGCATAGGAGAAATAACACCTGATGTGTCTAGGCCGGAAGTAATCCGCCATGAAGTCAATCACAGGTGAGTCAACCGCAGCACTGTAAACCGGTGCGGGCGGGAGAGTCGGCCGCGGCATTGTAGGCCGGTGCAGGAATCCGTTGAGTAAGGACAACCACCTGTGCCAAATAACGTTTGGCGTGTCTCCATCTCCGCGGTATAATGCCACTTTGCGACGGGTAATTTCCCCGCATACAAAATACAACAGGGCAAAGTAGTTTTGCTCGGATGATTTAATATGTGCTGACAAAATACATAGAAAGGATAGCACCTGGTATTTTTTGTTGGACGGACGAGTTGGCCGTGGCATTTGTAAACCGGTGCGGACGGGTGAGTCGGCCGCGAAAGCGGACGGGCGAGTCGTCCGTGGCGTTGTAAGGCGGCGCGGACGGGCAAGTCGGTCGACGTGTTGATGTAAAATGGACCGCAACACACATGTCCGTGAAGCTGTGCGGCACAGCCGAATGTGCATCCGCGGTATAATGGCATAAACAATTGTCCTGTGTAAAAATGTTACAGGGCAGAGTAATTGTTCTTTGACAAAAACAATAAGTGTTTAATAAGATAAGTTCAGATAGATATCACCTGATGTTTGTGAATGACCGATGCTCTGTATGTAACATCCGTAGATAACTTTTCCGCGCTGTCACTGAGTTCCCTTTGATCCTTATGTATGCATCCAAAGGATTTTCAACAACACCTGACCACTTTGACTTTTCGTCCAACCAGGCCTTCTTGTTCTTTTTTTCAGATGTCAAACACCTACGGTAGCTGAACATCATCAACCGGCAAGGTGTAACGGGCCCTCGAGCAGGGGCAACTGTCCTGAGGCAGAGCCAGTCGGCGAGGAGGTGAAACCAAACGGCGGGTGCTCGCGACAGACGTTGGAGCCAGCAAGGCGAGCTGAGCGAGGGAATGCAGGCCCCGTCAGTGGCGGCGGGTGACTCTGCGGGGACGCGCAAGGCGGAGGCGGAGGCGAATCACCGGCAGCGGGGGCGGCCGACTCGCAACGGGCTGCGGCTGATGAGACCGGCTCAACGCGAGTTACGAGGCCAGCAGCGGAGACCTGATCTTGCGGCCAAGTCTTCTTCCGGGTCGCAGTCTCCCTCTTTTTTATGTTGAAAACGGGATTGACTTCTCTTCATGAGTTAATGGCACGCCTCTGGCTGATTTGACTTGTCCTGAGTGCGTGCACGGAGCGATGGTAGCAGCAAGAGGATCGCCCGGCTCCCATGTAAAATATGGATTTTTGACCGTGGTTGATCACACGCCATGTTTGCTTCTCAGTAATTGTTGGTTTGGGCAGATTGCTTCTTGCATGATGCGTCCGCCAAATATGGCCAGCAGGCAAACTTCTCGGCGCAGCAACAACCACGTTTCGTCTCAGTACATGTTTGATGCTTACTGCCATTTGACTCTTGATGTGATGGCTTGTCCCTTGTGACCACGTGAGAGCTTCCTTCGAGGTCTTGCTGGCATCATACTCTGAGCAGATGTAGTAGTTAAAGATGAAAAGTCCAAAAACTGAATTAGTAGCACTAAACTTTTGGCCTTCACGTGATGCAGAAGCAGCGTAACACCTCAGCTGGGATCTGAAAATTTGTGCAAACAGCGGACTTTCAACTTGAGGCGAAGCCGAGGCAGCTCAGCGGCCATGGCAGAGGAGCACCGGTGGCTCGGCCGCGGAGGTGAGCCGACGACATCGGCTCAGCAACAGAGGCGAGGTGGGACCGCAACGAAGAGCGGCCGGAGGAGAAGGGCGTCGAAGCAACCGGCGGCTCAGGCTACAACCAGAGAAGCAAAGCGTCAAGGAGGAGGTTGCGAGCGTGGACAGTGGAGGAGTCCGGGTCATGGCCGGCTCCGTTTCCGGGTCGTGGCCTTGAGGCCAGCGTTTACCAACTCGCCCGTGCTGTGTCAGATTGGTCAAGGAGCGGACGCAGGACTATTTGATGAAAAAAGATCAGCCCCACAGTTTGTCAGATAATTTAATTGTTGCCGATCTCCATGGTAACAACCGCAACGAATTGATGCAGAGGAAACTTCCCTGTCCGTCTTTGGTGCACTTGACAGATTACCTAATGCTGCCACCACAAACGCAAACAATATGCATATCGCGGACTAGGCGGACCTCCATGGCTGTCGCGGTGGCCGTACAAAACACAACCCTAAATTTCTTTCATCTCATATCTGCCGCTGCAAAACACTTCATCAAATTTGGCCGATCGACTCATAGTTGATGTGAATTTTTCCACACCGGCTCTTGTTGAGCTAGCTAATTGCGAACTTCTCGAACCCTAGAAAAGATCCCTCCAAGAACTCAACACCACCGTGCGCAGGCCCCACGGTGGGCGCCAACTGTCGTGGAATTGTCACGGCAGATGTCCTAGGGTGAGGACTTAGTCGTGAGGCCAGCGCATTTATGTAGTAGCTTGAGAGGGGTTGAGCGGAATCGAGAGACGCAGGGCGGATCAACGCACAAGACAAGGGTTTAGACAGCTTCGGGCCCCGGGAAACATCATCCGGTAATAACCCTACATGCTGTTTGAGGCTAGGTCTCATTGTGATCATGAGTGAATCGCCGGTAAGCCGGCTCTTTGTGTCTAGCCCTAGAGATTGCTTCTTGTTCCTTGTCCCTCTTTGGGGTGCCCTGCCCCTCCTTATATAAGTTAGAGGGGCGGGTTACATGCGGAGTCCTAGTAGGACCAGGACTAGTCTATCTTTTCTTACAAGTTGAATACAAGTCCGGGTCTTGTTTCCTCGTAAAGGAAATATTCATCATCCCTTTCTCCTTAAACCGGCCCACCAGAGTATAAGCCAGTGCTGGGCCTTGGGCCTTGTCGTCCGTCTGATCCGCCCGCCGGGTCTCCAGTGAGTCACAATGTCCAGGCGGGTTACCTGTGAATCGCCATGTTCGGGCGGATCACCAGTGAGTCGCCAAGCTCCAGCCAGGTCTCTGGTGAGTCGCCAAGTCTGGCCGGGTCATACCACGGGGTATATCCCCAACAGGTCACATAAATCACCCAACCGCGTAAGGAACGCAAACTCAAGGAACATAACACCGGTATGACGGAAACTAAGGCGGCAAGAGTGGAACAAAACACCAGGCATAAGGCCGAGCCTTCCACCCTTTACCAAATATATAGATGCATTAATTAAATAAGGGATATTGTGATATTCCAAAATATCCATGTTCCAAAATGGAACCAACTTCAACTTTACCTGCAACTAGCAACGCTATAAGAAGGGCTGAGCAAAAGCGGTAACTTAGCCAAACAACGGTTTGCTAGGAAAGGATGGTTAGAGGCTTGACATGGCAATATGGGAGGCAAGATATAGCAAGTGGTAGGTAGCGCAACATAGCAATAGAACGAACAACTAGTAAAGCAAAGATAGAAGTGATTTCGAGGGTATGGTCATCTTGCCTACAAGGTTCTCAGAGTTGTCGAAAGCTTGAACCCCGTAAGCGTACTCAATAGGTTCCTCGTTCACGAACTCGTCTCGCAGCTCTACCCACAGCAAGAACACAAGCAATGGAACCACAATCAATCACGGGAAATGCACAAGCAACATGATGCAATACATGCATGATATGCGAGATATGATATGCGATGCATATGCGTGCTCCGGAAGAAAAAAAGGATGAAGAGGGCATCCACTTGGCAAACCAAGTATGCCACTAGAAAGATGAGATGATTTCGGTCGAAATCGATATAAAGATCACCGGAAACGGATGCACGGTTTGCAAATGGCGAGCAAAACAAGAATGACACGATTCTGCGATTAACAGCATGATAGCACTTAGAATACATCAAGAAACTATACTACAGCGCCCCAACATAGCAACAAAGCATATGACAGTCATCGACAGGAGATTTGTGACAAAAGATGAACACTGAGGTACGGCTAGATCACAACATAACAGGTTCAAACAAGCATGGCAAAAGTGCAAAAGATATCAGCTTCACAGACTTGATGAAAATACTGAACATGGCTGAAACAGCATCAGGTAGCAATGTTCAGAGCAAGCCAAACACATGCTATAGGAACTTATCATGGAAAAACAAAGCATGACATGAATCTACTAAAAGCATAGAACAAATGTCCCTTACTGACCATGAGCCAAAAGAAATCAGAAGATATGATGGCACCCATGTAAACATAGCAAGTTTCGTTAACAGGTTTCAGACTTAGCAGAAAACAGAGCATGGCATTAACAGAATTAAGAAGGCATCTATGTGAGCTCGATTCACTCATCATGAAGCAATGCATGACAAAACAAGCATACCTACAGCAAGATGGAATGTTCATGAAGCTAACCATGGCAAGATCAATTTCATAGCATGTATGGATCAACTACAACAACCTTGGCAAAATTGAATATCATGTTAACAATCTGCCAGGAATATTTTATAGCAAAAGCAGAGCAAGATTAAGACATTCTAGGGCACTCCATAATATCAAACAGGGGAATGGATGGATAGAGCACAATTATATCTACAAAACAACCTTACTGAACATACTCAAAATAAGCATGGATCTCACTGTAGCCACATGGATACATGGCAACAAAATAACAGCAGGTAAAGGACTTAGCAAAATCCTAAGTCCCCGAAAACAGAAACATCACGAAGCCTAGTTTGCATGCTTGTGCTAGTCACCATATAGATCACAAAAATACATGGCACAATGGAACAAAATGAAGAGCATCTCGTGATGAACATTTAGATATATCATGCATGCAAAACGGAGCAGTATGCAATGAGATATGCCATGATGAACAGAGCAACATAATCTGACAGAAAAAGACTTGGAGGAAATTTCGGGGTTCAACCTCTCCAGATCTAGGGTTGGTGGCACGGAAGCCGAGGCGGGGCGGCTCACCGGAGTTGCGCTCGGGGAGGTCGGAGAAGATGCCGGCGGGGACGAGGACGGGCGCCGGAGAGGGAGGAGGCCGCCGGGGTCCGTCGGAGGAGGCGGCGCGGAGGCGCTGGGCGGCGGCGGGCACGGGCGGCGATGGCGCAGGCGAGGCGCGGAGGGAGCGGGCTCGGGGCGGTGGTCGGCGGCGGGGCGCGCCGGCGATGGAGGGCGGAGCGGCGGGCGGCGGTCGGCGGCGGGAGACCCGGTGCGCGGGCGACGGGGCGCTCTCGGGTGCGGGCGGTGGCGTACGGGCCCCGCGGGCCGGATCTGGGCCCCGCGGGCCCTGGCGGCGGAGCAGAGAGAGGGTGGCCGGCGGCGGTGACGTGGCGGCGTCCTATTGGACGGGGCGGCGGCCGGACATGTTCGTCGGCGAGGGGGGGTTTGTCCGGCGGTGTGGAGGGCAAGAAGACTAGGGTTTGCGCCGCGAATTTGGAAGGGGAAGGCATATATATAGGTAGAGGGAGCTAGGAGACTCCAAATGGAGTGCGGTTTTCGCCCAAACGGTCATGATCGAACGACCGAGAGCATGGAGGGGGCTTAGATGGGTTATTGGGCTGTTTGGAGGGGTGTTTGGCTGCAACACACAAAAGGCCTTTGCGGTTACCCGGTTAACCGTTGGAGCATCAAACGACCTCCAAATGGAACGAAACTTGATAGGTGGTCTACCGGTGGTGTACCAAGGCCACTTGGCAAACCTCGGTCCATTCCGAGAACGTTTAACACCCGCTCACGAAAAGAGACAAGAGGGGTGCGCCGGTGCATGTGGGAGCGTTGGAATGCAAAACGGACAACGGGGAAAATGCCCGGATGCATGAGACGAACACGTATGAAAATGAGATGCACATGATGACATGATACGAGATGCATGACATGAAAAAAATGTAAAAAAAAGACGAAACCCAACCACGGAGGGAATATCATAACACATAGCCGAAAATGGCAAGAGTTGGAGTTACAAATATGGAAAGTTACATCCGGGGTGTTACAGGCGCGCGTGCTGGCGAGATTGGGAACGCCGACGCGTCCACCTCGACGCGTCGCGGCGAGGAGCGGAACGCCGACGCGTCCTCCTTGACTAGTGGCGGCGAGGAACGGAACGGCGACGCATCGCGTCCCGGCGAGGAGCGGAACGCCGACGCGTCCTCCTCGACTAGTGGCGGCGAGGAACGGAACGGCGACGCGTCGCGTAGCGGCGAGGAGCGGAACACCGACGTGTCCTCCTCGACTAGTGGAGGCGAGGAACGGAACGGCGACGCGTGACCGTCCGCGCGGTGCACCGAGGGGCTCCTAGGGCTTGGGAGGGGCGATGCCATGGTGGTCGACGTGAGAGGGAGGGGAGGAGATAGCGATGAACGTGAACGTGAGGGGGAGGAGGTAGCGATGTCGTGGGAGGCGCAGTATTTATAGCGAGCAATGGCACACCTACGTAAGATATGGACTGAGTTGCACTGACTTAACTGCAGGTCCAGTTGTGTCACTGACATGTGGGCCAGACCCCTGTTGGCCCCATATGTCAGTGACCCAATGCACCTGTAGTTAAGTAACAGCTACGTGGGCATATTTGTTGGAGTAAATTACGGGGGAGCGAAGGGGTGGAAATATTGTTGGTCACAACGGATTGGACGAGTGTGGGGGAGGAGAGTCATGCATGCAGATTTTTTCACACGGGGTGGAGTGGTGGGACCGCCGGAGGGAGAAGGAGACTTTGGCACGCATATTGTTTCCACACATGGAGAGGAAAAGATTTGGAGACGAACGGGCTTCCTGCAGGTATGGGGAACGGTGCATAATAAGTCATCTTGCATGCCGGGCTAGGTATAGTCTCAAGTCATTAAAAACATACACGCCCCACACATGTTCATATTTCAAGGTGCACTAAATTATTGCATGCGATGATTAAGGCTGGCCATAATGGTGGTATCTTAGCTGGTATCATGCACACGGGAATAGCAAACATGCTGATGTGGCAAAGAATTAAAGAAGAGAGGGGGTTAGAGTAACTAGTGTTCATGCATGCATTGGTAAACACATTTTTTGTGAAGAACGACAGCACTAGTTGAGTACTTTTGCAGACTTCAAAAACTATTCCACCGCCTCTACTATCTTGCTAAGAGTAGGTGAAATTTTTGAATCGAGCCCTTTAAACTAGAAGGGAGGTAGTGGTACTCTAAGGCTGGTCATAGTGGGGAGTAACTTAGACTAGTAACATGCATATGTTACTAGTCTATGTTACTACCTCTATAGTGCATAGTATCATAGATTAGTATCATAGGTGGTCTCATTTATTGCCATGCATGACACATAGTAGCATCACATTTATTATGTTACGGTATCTACCTATGTTACTATAACCATCTCTCTCTTCTTTAATTGCCTACCACATTAGCATGTTTGCGAGTCCCAAGTGCATGATACTACTTATGTTACCCCCACTATGGCCAGCCTAATAGCTAACCTTGTTGTGATGACAAGATAGGACATGGCACGCACCTGGACGGAGGAACTAGTCTGCATTGTGCATTTAAGTTTTGTCTGAAGTCAATGTACCTCTACTTTCACCAGACTTATAGAAAAATGTGTCAACATTCACAATGTCAAATCAATATTTTTACACTCATTATAAAACGTAGTTCTTATACTCATTATAATCAGTATTGTAGATATTGATATTTTTAGTATAAATTTGGTCGTGGGATTTCATTGATGCCTGTCAAAGCGTGGAGGAAGCGGAGCTTAGGGCTTGCATTGCCGGTCTCTACATAGGTATTTCTCTTCATAATCCTGTAATTTTAGAGACTGATTGCGCTTTTGTGGTAGCGTCTCTTGCATCGGGGGACTATGACAGGTCTGCTATGCGTGACCTGAAGATGAAAGCGTTGAGCATCTCGAAGTTGATCAACAATCTTCAATTGTCAAAGATTAGCCGTTCGGCCAATAAGGTGGCACACTTAATCGCTAAGTATAGCTTTGACAATAGATTAGATGGTATTCTTGTAAATAACGTACCGCCCTGTGTGGTGAATATTGTATCGAATGAGTGTACTGGTGTGGCTGGTTAATTAATATAAGGTGGTGTTCAAAAAAAGTATAAATTTGGTCAAACACTTTGCAAACGGTTGACGGGAGTAAAAAGGACCAGAGGGAGTATCATGCATGCGGAGTAGGCAAAAAAATTGCTTGTCTAAAAAAGGCAAAAAAATTGCTCATTTATAGCCGGTCGAAGTCTCAAAGGGCGCGACCGCGCGAGGGAGGCGAAGGTCGTGGGAGGCGCGACGTTTGACGGAATTAAGTGAAGTTACATCCACGCGCCGGCATGGCGTGCGAACAGGCAGAAGCTATACCGTCAGGCCTACGATATGGGTCTAGTAGACATGACATCTAGTGGGTCCCGCATAGTTCTCGAGAACTCTTTGGGGGCTTGCAGCCGTTTATCCACCGGGCAAGCCAGCAACCCCACGCCGTTCGCACGCCCTACTCGTCCCCGTCTTCTACCTTACAACAGTTCGCTCCCAGTCGTCCCGTCCTTTCACATTAGTTCGCTCCCAGTTTTTTTTGCGGGGTACAACAGTTCAACTTCTCCTAACCCTCCTCCAAAATCCATGGCCTCCCAAATCTCCATGGTCGCCGCTGAGTACCAGGTTAGAGCCATCACCGGCGATCAGTTCATCGTCATCTACACACGTGGATCCGAGACGGTGAAAGCATGGCTTGCTCGCTTCCTACGCATGTTCAACAGTTCAACGGATGAGTGGGTCGCTGGGCTAGATGTTGAGTACACCACAGTCCTGGGACGAGAGAAGGATCTAAAGGACGAAGAGAGGAAGAAGCCCGCCGTGATCCAGGTTTGCGTACATAACGTTTGCTTGGTCTACCACATATGCCATGCCGACGTTGAGTGCCAGGATTTTAAGAACTTCCTCAAGGACAAAAGAGTGAAATTCGTTACTGTAGGCTTTAAGAACGACAGGGATGTCCTGCGTCGGATAGGTCTCGTTGTAGGCCAGCCCTTCGATCTCCAGAAGGCAAGCCTGGTGTCCTCCTCTCAACCTTCAATGCTGACCCTGGCAGCAGCCATGATTGATCCTTCGTACGCTAAACTGAAGAAACCTCATCACGAGTTTCATCATGCATGGGAGTCGAAGACATTAGATGAAGATCACATCCTGTACGCAGCAATGGATGCCTACCTTTGTTTAAATATCTACAAGGGTTGGATGAAGAAGCAGAGCCCAGTGTCCGGTTCAAGCAAAGAAGCGTCGGCGAAGAGGAAGAGGAAGAGGGACGAGGACGAAGTCGAGGACGTGGACTCGGACTCCGAGTAGGTGGCAGTGCCGTCGCTCATGCTGGTTCTACTGCAGTGTCAAGCGGACTAGTTGCTTAGTTTATTTTCAAGGGTGTGTTGTGCTGAGGCCCCAGCAGAACTATGTTTATGTTCTTTCTCGTTATTTGAACTCTTTAGTACGTACAGTAGTACTAGTACTATGTCTTACTACTGTTCTTCTTGCAGTTGGTACTACTGCTCGTATCTTCGTGTTCCTACTGTACTTAATACGTTCGTACTAGTAGTATAATTTGGGTCAGTCGATTTGTGAAAGAAGTTCGACGGAGCGAAGGAAGAAGACGGCAGAAGAGGTGGAAGAAGCCCTTCTAGCCATCCATGTTGCATCAAACGGCTCACATGAGTCGACTGACCCAAATTGCTCCTTCAGATTGCAGGATCCACGTGGCATTCAAGGTCTCGAAGGTAGATTCCGCGTCCGCACCCGGTTTGCGGGCTCGACGCGCGCGCGACCGGCTTCCGCCGCGACAGCCACCATGCGCGCCTCCTCCGCGCGGGCGGAGACGACAATGACACGCTAGTTCCTCCTCGCCGGCGTGCTGGAGCACGCGCTCGTCCTCCTCTTCGTACGCTGCGTGCATAGACGCGGCTCCACCAGCTGCTCGCGTGCTTGGCAGCGCGGCGGCATCGCGAGGAGGGACTGCAGACGACGTGAGCGGGCGAGCCTTCGGCTTCATGGCACAGGGATGGCGGCGACACGGCGGTGATGGGCGAGAAATTGTTGGCCGGAGCAGGCGGGCGCCGGCATGCGCAACGGCGGCGGCGGCATATTGATGAGTGCGCGTGTGGGAGCTTACTTTAGTTTTATATATAAGGTTGGTCAAACTTAAAAGAAAACCGTACTAGTACACGTAAACATTAGACTTAGGCAGCGCTTTTATTAGTTAGTACCACAGCCACGATACGGAATCCTGTGCAAGCGCGTGAACCGCGGCCGCGCGGTCGATCGAACGGTGCGTCACCGTGTCGCGCTCGAAGGACATCCACCGAACCTTTTTGTGTGTGTGAAAACAATCCTCGAATATTACTCAACTTTTTTTCCTGTGAAAGTTCTTGACGCTGCAATATTTCCATATATTTGAATTTAGCTCCAGTTCGTGTTTATTTGGATTTGGACGTTTTAGGTGCGCCCTAGTTTTTTTAATACTGATTTTGTGTGTGTGACTGAGAGAGAACGTGTGTATGTGTCCATATGTGTGTTGTGGCGGAAGGGCAATATGGAGACGGTGTGCGTGTGATACAGACATAGAGAGGTGTGAATGTGCAAATGATCATGCATGAGTGAGACATAGACAGATGCCGATACGTTGTGTATACATGAGAGAACGGTCTTCTAGTTTACTTGTGTGTGTGTGTGTGAGAGAGAGAGAGAGGGAGAGAGAGAGACAGAGAGAGGAGCATCCGTAACACAACAACCATCTCTCTCGATTCGTCCGTCCCTCGCACGGTCGCATGCAACACATGCATCAACGCGCACATTTTGACACCCTCACCCGGCCCCTGCCCACCTCAAGGCCCGCACAATCTCTTCGTGAATACCCATTTCTCTCCTTAGGTTTGTTTTCTCTCAATATCTGACACACACACACAGAGAGAGACACACGCAGCACAACACACACACACACTCCCCCGAGCACACAATTCATCCCCATCCAAGGTTATACGGCGACCACTCTCGCTTGTGCTTCTTTGCACCCCAACATGCACAACACCTCAATCTTCAAAGAGGGCATCGAGCAGATCGAAGACGGCGACCACACCGCGCTAGAGAATGCGGGGTCATTTGGCAGCAGGGTTATGTGACGACGGCTGACTGACTCCTCCCCCCACCCTCTCTCTCTCTCTTGCACAAAATTACCAATCCCTCTCTCCCCCGCACAAAATTGTCAATCCCTCAACCCACGAGATCCTTCCCCTCTCGTCCATGTTTTTCCAGCTCTCTCATCAAACATGTTGTCTCTTCTCCTTCCACGTATACAGAATCCAGATGCACACGCATCTCATGTATATTACATGTATCCATCTTTCTCACAGACCTAACTTCTTCCTCTCTCTTTCTCTCTCTATCTCTCTCTCTCTCTGTCTCGTTAGGTTTGTCTCCTACTCTCTCGTCCACATACATACAATCTTTCCCGCCCTATCTGCTCCATCTTCAAAAGCTCTCTCTGCACGTTTCATTCACACATTGGGATATGTCAAAATGTTGCTTCTATAATGGCTGATGTAGAGTTATGGTTGTTTTTGTTGCATCCTACAAAGTAATAACTATGAAATGCATTTAGATTCTCATTTGACTGGGATTATGTGAGTTTGAGCATGTTGTGAAGTACTATAGACCTTGTATACATCTTGGGATTCGACAATGATTGTAACTATTGAATTGTATAGACCATTACATTCGAAGTCAATAGCCTAATATATTTATTTCACAATTTCAACAAATGATTAGTTCACTACAAACTAAGAAAACAAATGTGTACTCCCTCCGTTTTTATTTAAGTCCGCGTATTAGCATTGGTCAAAGTCAAGTTTTGTAAACTCTCAGAAAGCTTATAACAAAAAATATTAACATATACAATAACAAATAAATACCATTAGATTCATTATTGAATGTACTTTCACATCATACATATTTGTTATGGTAAATGTTTATATTTTTCTATAAACTTGGTCAAACTTTAGGAAGTTTGACTTCGGTCAAACCTAATATGCAGAGTTTACTACTACTACTCGCTAGTTGCTTAGCCGAATCACTCAACACGCCACACGGGGAGTCCAGTGTCACAAAATTTTGAGGTCGGCGGGAAAATCTCCCGCGACCCTGATTCGAGCAGTGGGAAGTTACCATCATAGCCTTCGGAACAGGCCTACGGATGACGCTTGGTAGGGGGCTGTTTTCGTAACTTCAGGTTCACCCTACCCAGCCAACCCCACCCCGGCACCCAGAGTAGTACACCTGAATACTCCCCATTTTCTATCCCCACCGCAAAATAGACTTCTCCACGGCACCGCAGCCTTCGTGCTCCTCCCCTTTACATCGGCGCACTCGTCCACCGCAGCGCATCTGCCTCATCGACGACCTCGTACGCCGCACTGGAGCCGGTCCACCGTCGTCGTCGTACACGGAGCCTCTTCCCCGGCATCGTCTTCCACGGTCTCGGATCTGCTTCCCGGAAGCCGACGCCAAGCGCAGAAGTACCACCGTCGTGGACAATGAACTGACTCCCGTTGCCGACCATGACTCACAGAGGCCGCCGCGACCATCGTTCTCCTCCTCGATTGGTAATGTGTGTATTGAATCACTTAGCAGTACATGTGCAGTTCCAATTTTGTTCATACCTACCCTTCAAATTTCCTGGGTGCTATTGTTCCCGTAAAAGTAATTGGTTATAGCCTCCATTGTCCAACAGAATATCAGCTTGTAATTGTGCGTCGCTCCTGTATCGCGCTAGTAGAGAAGAGAGTAGAGATAGCAGAGACGTCGGGAAAGGATCGCGCGCGCGGGAAAAAGCGGCCGGGCGTGCGCTAGTTTTGGCGCGCGGCGTCCGGCGCGCTTTATAAAATCCAACGCCCTCCCACCGCTCTGTGCCTTGCCACCGCTCTCTCCCCGCTCTGTGCCTCGCCACCGCTCTCTCCCGCTCTTTTTCGCCTCGCCGCCGCCGCGCCACCATGCCGCCGCGTCGCCGGGAAACTTGGGGATACCGCGGCGTCCGCGCGCGCCCCTCCGGCGGCTTCTCCGCCGAGATCCGGTTCCGCGGGATGCGCCTCGGCCTCGGCAATTTCGACACCGCCAACGAGGCCGCCCGCGCGTACGACGCGGCGGTGTGGCGCCTCCGGTGGCCTCATAGAACATTGAACTTCCCCAACGTGCCGACGCGGGAGCGGGCGCAGGAGCTCGCGCCTCTGCGCGGCTTAGGGCGCTGTGGCGCCAACACTTCCCGCAGGACATCATCAACGAGCGCGAGTTCTACGCGCAAAGGAGGGCGGAGAGGGATAAGAGGAGGGCGGAGCGAGCCGCCTATCGCGAGGACAAGCGTAGGCGAAAAGCGGACGCTCAATTCAACATGAGGCTAGGAGCAGCGTCGCCCTGGGAATCCGACGACGATCGGTATCTTCACGCCTACAGTCAGACGTCGGAGGAGGACATCACCGAGGAGGAGTCGGACGACGAGGAGTAGTTGAATTATCTTTTTTTATCTATCTATGCTGAGAACTATCCTCTACTCTCTAGTATCTACTTCTCGATCTCAGCACTGTAAACGCTTTTTTAAAGCGCCGCGCGTTGCGATTCTGTTGGAGATGCTCTAACATGGCAGACGAGTGCTTTAATGTTGCCCACAAGATGCGCGAGTATTACTAGTAGTATATTTTTCTTGCCATGTTGAGATTTTAAAACCACGAGTGCGAACATGCAGAGGAGCAATGAAGACCAAACACGGGATATTCGGGACATCTTCAAGGAGCGTGGCAAGTTAAAGAGGAGCTGCACCGAACCTGTAAAACGAGCTTTGGTAAGTAACACCCTTTCAATTACTTTCGTGTAGCCTCGTGTTCTTCGATGTGTATATGTTGTAGTTTCTGTTTCTCTTAAGCGTGGTGTTCTTCGATGTGTAATAAGAAGAGTCTTAATCGTCCTAATGCTTTCGTTTTTAGCTTGATGTAGGAAGTGGGTGTTCTCACCTTGTAGTCTGTTTTTATTTTATTTTCCTTTTGAATTCACTTCTCCGAGTTCTGTTTATCTGGCTTCTACTAAATGGATCTAGGTTGCTCTGAGTATTGATCTAAAAAAGAAGTAACTTCATGTCAGGATGCAGTTCCTGCGAGGAGGGAAGTATGGTCAACCTCGAGATCATGTTTCCAAAATGAGGCTGGATTACACACAAGGTGCCAGTTCCCTAATGATGCTGGATTAGACACAAGGTGCAAATTCCCAGATGATGCTGGATTACACACAAGCCAGGTGGAGTCGTCAGCTGTTCGTGTCCTCGTGGCATTAGTAAAGGCTGAAAGAAAGCGTGCAGCAGCCCTTGAGAATGTAGCTGAGTTCCTGAAGAAGCGAAAAGAGCAATCAGATGCTCTCTTCACCCAAGCCAAAGAAGAGATGGAAGAAGCCAGAAATAAGCTAGCAGAGGCAGAGCAGGCTAGGCGTCTCCTGCTATCTAAAACTGTTGTCAATACAAAATTTCCTTCATAATAGCTAGGTTCAAATGTTTATCCAGTCAGCATGCCTGTTGTGATGTCCGTGCATCTACTGATGTGGCACAAAATGTTTTTTTGGGTCATGTAATAACAGCAATTACTTTCCAAACAATAACAGACGAAGCATTGGACATGGTATAGTTCACGCGCAAGCCCGACATTCCAAGTTCAACTTCCACATCAAACTCATGTTCACAGATATCTGCACATTCATACATAATGTCCACAACCATGATTCACTTCAAAGCCAAAAAAATGTGAGGAGAGTTATAAATAAAGAAAATCCTCTACTAGTTCCTGCTACCAGTGCGAGCACAACAAGTCAAGACCATGCGTAAATTAATTATATTTTAGTCATTTTTTGTGTTCTAAAATGCCTGCCGGCTCGCGGAAGGACGTGTTGCCGGCACACGCGCGGATTCAATGAAGGCAGGCGGGGCAGTCTTAAGCTGGTTGCACGCGGCGAGGAGGCGTGCTCAGCCGGGCCTGCAGCGAGTGCGGCCCTCTTGGCCGGCGCGCCGGTTCAATGCCTGCGCTATGAGAGGTCGCGTCCGTGTCAGAGCAATCACTCCCTCCAGTCCTTTTTTGTTTGGGTATAACAAAATCTCGTTTTCCATTCACATTTTACAAGTAAAATTCGTGGACAAACTTTGACCCAAAGTACGATGGGGACTAGTAAACCAGAATGGAGGTAGTAGTTTTTTTTAATCAAAGAAGGGTTTCCCCTTCCGATTTTCATTACTGAAAACCAGCATCTAAATCTAAACCATAGTATTTGCCCTAGAACTACCAGGTTCAACATCTCGCAACATAAACCCATACAACCTCCATCGCAAAAAAAACCATACAACCATACGCCAAGGAGGTACGTAGTACTATGAATTCCATTTTCGCTCCATACCAATCGTTCTAAAAACTACTTACTACTTATAACGCGCCATTGAAAATCGGAACTCTTAACCCCGCTAAAAAACGATATTTTAAACGTGGCTACTCGATCTGTGGCAACTGGCGAGCCACCGCGCTCCAAGTCGTTCACCTGTGGTCCCGACCATCAACTCCTACGGATCAAATTATCACGCGAGCTGACTATTCCTACAAAGGTGCTCCACCACGTACCCGGTACCCGCGAATGCAGCAATCGTGCACCTAGGGTTTTAGGGTTTATTTGTTAACGTCGCCTTTACGTAACACTCATGTGTGCGAGACAGCGAGAGGCCGACTGCGTGCGTGCGCCTCTTCTCTTCGTATATGTACTCCACCGTTTGTCTGGTGTCCAAAAAATTATAATAACTACTAGCAATGTGCCAATGCGTTGCCACACGATCAAAGTAGATTAATACATATTCACCGATTTGATAGAAAAAAAGTCTAGTTTTGAAATACGTATATCACTAAAAATATGTTATGTTTCACTCAAAATATATTCCTTTGGCGGTTTTGATGAGATAAGGGAGGAATGTTGTTGGTTTCAAGATTCGAGAAGTGGTATATGTCTAATTTCTACTCTTACTAGCAAGATGCCCGTGCGTTGCACGGAACATCAAGATCTTGTGGGAGAAAAGGATGAACGAGGGAAGGCCTTATCTGCAAATGTGGTGAAGAGTGCGGGTAAATTGCCATATTTTCCTTCCTATCCGTCAGATATAAATCGGACGACCTACATTGCAGGATGGCAGGCCCACCATCATCACCAACTCTATTTTTTATCCCTACTCTTATAAAAAGCATTGTCGGTGATGATCGTGTGCCTGCCATCCTGCAATATAGGCCGTCCGATCTATATCTGACGGATAGGAAGGAAACTATGGCAATTTTGCAAAAAGATACCCACACCCCTCTCCACATTTGCAAATAAGGCCTTCCCTCGTTCATCCTTTTCCCCCACAAGATAAACTACTCATACAAATGCATCTTGATGTTCCGTGCAACGCATGGGCATCTTGCTAGTTGTTGCAAAAAGCCCATGTGTGTGTGAGAGAGAGGGAGAGTGGAGGAGGACGGAGTGCATGTGTGACAAAGACACAAGGAGTGTGTGTGCGATAGGTATCAGCTTAAAATGAGGCGATAGTGTGTGTGTGCACGATCGAGAGGGCTTGTCTCAAGAAGGGAAGAAAAATCTACATAGATACAAGGAGCGGGAGAGAGACATGTATGCGATGGTGGAAGCCCGAGTGTGCGGGTGAATAAACCTATCTAGAGGCTAGCTAGTTGATAAATGTTTGTGAGAGAAATACGAGTCGGGGTGCGAAAGCGAGAGTTTTGTGTGTGTGAGAGAGAGAGAGACGGTAGTCGGGAAGGGGAGTGGAAGCAGGAGTTGTGTGTGTGTGTTTGTGAGAGAGAGAGAGAGGAGACGGTAGTCGGGGTTGTCTGATCGGTAAACAAATGAATAATGTCAGTCTGGGATGGAGACGAAAAGGAGACCGCAACAAATGTTGTGTCTGCAGGAGAGAGAGAGAGAGAGAGAGAGAGAGAGAGTAATTTTAGTGGTATGAGTCATATGTAGAGACATATAGGGTGTGTGAGAGAATCCCATAGAGAGAAAGACAAAGTGAAAGACGAGTGGAGACTGTGTGTGTGGCGGTGAAAAAGAAAGCTTAGGTACCGAGTGATACCAGAGAACAGTAGAGACGTGAGAGATAATGAAAACCGTGTAATGTATAATGATAGGGAGAGTGTGACACTTCTCAAGGGAGACGTCGAGAGACCATGTTTGCGAGGATAGGAGAAACATGAAGTGAGCGTGCGGGTGAGCTGGAGAAAAGAGAGTGATAGCTACCTGAAGGAGCATGCATGCGAGAGAGATGGGCGTGAAAGGAGTGAACAAAAAAGGGATTCAAATATTTGAATTCGAGATGATGATACATGTAATCCATACTCGAACCAAAATTGATCTATCAAACATGCATACTCATATGAATTCACGCACATCTATGTTATTTAATATGTAGATATTACTGATCCATACATTTTAGTAGAACATAATTTGGTTAAAAAATTTCGAATTCAACCTTAAGATTTCGAGATCGTTGTATTTGTAAATCATATTATACATATAAAGGAGCAGAATTCTTTGTTGTGCTTTTGAAAGTATATATAAAAAATGATGTATATAGAATGTAATTCCAATTGAAAATGGATCCCGCCCGAAAAAAATAGAATACAAACGGGATTCGAATTGAGTTGGCACGGTAAACGTGCACTCTGCAAAATTTGAACGAAGCGGGGAAAGTCGCAGTAACCGCCCGAAACCAAAATCTGCGAGATGGAAATCACTACTGCCTATCCCTGCCACGCAAAGCCTATCTGCTGGATTTCTATAGGTTTCGATAGGGGTAGGTTTGTAATTTCACCCAAACGTGACGTAACCGCCTCTCACCCGGATTCATACACGGTGGGCGCCAAAACACAGTGTGTCCTCGGCCGAAATCGACTCCCTCCCCGATTCATATTCATACACGGTGGGCGCCAAAAACAAACTCTCGTCGGCAAATATTCGGTGTATGCGAGATTACCGTCCTATCCCCAACCGACTAATGTTGTTGTGATGTAGTAGAAATTTGAAACGGGGGCTAAGTTTGTAAATTTCCTCGCATTTGAGACAAGCGCGCCCTGAATACATGGTTCCCCCCTTCCTCTCTACCTCCCTTTTCCCCATTCGTACTCCGTGGGCGCCAAAACACCCTCTCCACCCCACCCTCCTCCGTCCGCCGCCGTCCGCCACCCCATCCACCGCCGTCCTCCTCCACCATGCCGGAGCTGATACCCCGACGCCGCCGTCCATTACAAGAGATCGACCTCTCTCATCCACGGCTTCGGACCGGGATCCTTGCATCCCGTCCTCTCGCTTCATCCCCGCCGTCGTCCACCTTGCCGGCGCCGCTCCTACGACCGTCTCGTCCACCGCGCCCCGCCGCCACCGTCTACCCTCCTAGATCTGCTTCCACGCCGCCGACAGCCATCGCTACCGCAGCACCGTCAAATTCTCAGCAGATGCGTACACGGCGCCGCACCAGAGGCGGTACTCTTTCGTATCTGCTCAACTTATTTATCGCAGCAAGAAAATAGATCGCCACTGCTTTACTCTGATTTCTTGTCTTGGTTGCGAAGTTGCCTTTGTCCGGTTTGCACCTTCAGATCCGCCATGGCACGCTCAACACTATACTCCCAATGCTTATGGTTTTCCCCTTTTATATTCCACACTAGTTAAATCACAGTAGACTAAATTTCAAAATTGGGTCAGTCGATTTTTCAGAGCTCGCCGGAGTTCGCCGGTGCGATCGAAGGGGCTCGGGTGGTTGTGGGGCCTCGCCGAACGAAGAAAACTCGACGCGGGTGGGGGTTGGGGCGGGGGTGGGGGTGGCGGAGGAACACAGGCGGTGGGGGCCGGTGGTCCGGCCGGCGGCCCGTGCGGTGTTCTGTATGGGAAGAATCAGAGACGAGGAAGAAGAAGGGTTAGGAGACGTAGGATCTTCATCCAACCGCCTGAAATGGTCGAGAGACAGCTGGGAGTTGCATTCTTAATGCGCTCTGGTTCATCATGTGTGGGCACTGCGCAACCAACATTTTATTATCCAAAATCTGCTTGCTCTTCTTTACCATGTTCCTCTTCCGTTCTTCTTTAATATGTACTCTCTCCGTTCCTAAATACAAGTCTTTGTATAGATTCCACCATGGACTACATATGGAGCAAAATGAGTGAATCTACACTCTAAAATGTATCTGGATACATCTGTATGTGATCCATAGTGGAAATCTCTACCAAGACTTATATTTTGGAACGGAGGGAGTATGATAGTAGTACAGTATGTTCCTTGTACTGAAGATGAGCAGGGACATTTGCAGTGTAGAGGTCTATACGGTCGGTTGTGATGGACACTTTGAGCCTCTTTGATTCGTAGGATCTTGTAAACATAGGAATAGGATTTGTAGTGGCCTGCCCACTTGAATCCTATAAGAATAGCAAGGAAATGCGGGGAGCTGTGTCGCCTTTGAGAGTTACACTGATATTAACAGTACCGCACCTTCACTTGAAGAGAGCTGGTATCCGAAGCCTTTCTAGCCGTACCGGCAATACTAGCACATATATTCCAGCAAGTTCCACTTTGCTGATTTTACTCTGATGCTTAAGGTTTTCCTGTTATATCTACACTATGATCTGTGTAGCTGCTTTGTGTCGCACTAGCAGCAGTCCACTCTTGAAGCTAAACACTGCAATGACTTACAAAATTGGCACCAAGGCATTGAGTGCCATTCTGGATGCAATGAAACTCATACGCTCCCCACCTGTTGATTCTTGTTCAGAATATGATCCTAATGACTATTCTAACCTCGAGGAGTCAAAGGCAGATGGCCTGTCCTGTTCACCCATCAAGGTGCCTGTTCTAATTTGGCAATGTTTTATTGATTGCGGGTATCTTGCATATGTTGTCTTGCATTTCTTCTACTTTGTTGCACCGCCATCTGCTTAGTTTACTCATCATATATGTCGAGATGCCATGCCCATCCATTATCAATACATATTCCATCTGTCATCATACCATGTTTTTCCACTCAAATGTTGTTCTTGTGCATCAGACATCAAAAAGGAAGAGGGTGATTGCCGAACCTGAAGGAGCACCAGCAAAGTCCTTGAAAAACGTGGTGGTGCCGGAGAAATCAGACAGCACCCCACTTATATTGGTTGTACAACCAGTGACACAAAACGTAGGACCGACTCCAGCAGACTGTACCCATACTTCACTGGCCACACCACTAGCCCCACCACACAGGACCTGCACTCCAGCAAAAGGTATACCGATTTCATTTGCCATAGCACCAGCTGTACCACAGAAAAATCCCACTCCAGCAAAAAGTACAGCAAGTCCACCGGCCGAAGACCTATCCCAACTGCAGAGACGGCCAATTCCTGCAGATTGGAACCCCATTCCATTTATTCCCAGTTTAAAAGACAATGCTTTCAATGTTGTTAGGGACTACGTGCATATATTCCCATCATGGGAAGATTATTGTGAAGACAAACACCATTTTCACATCTTCCTGTCCAACTTACGTGTAAGTGCTATTATTCATGGTTATTATTTTCCTGTTTTCTGCTGATTGAACACATCAATGATTTACATTACATTGTTGTAACTAGGCGAGGGTCAATCTGGATAGTCATGACGAGCAAAGCTTGCTTGTGCTTTTCAAGGAAGCATTGCAGCAGTATCGGTGTTACCTGAGGAAATCACACTTTGATGGCAAGTCTATAAACGAATTTCCGGTGAAGTCTCCTGTGCTAAATTTAGAAGACATTGAATGGAAAAACCTTGTTATGCACTGGTCTCGTTCCCAGGATGAGGTACTGTCTATGAAATCACATGACAATTTGAACTTCTACTTTTCCGCATGTGCCTTACGGATCTTTTTTGCAGGAAATCTGCTCGAAGAAGAATTCCGGTTTGACAAGAACGACAGGATATCGCAAATATGCTGCCCGCTGCTTTGCTCTTGTTAGTACCTGTTGTCCTGTATCACTGTACTTGCATACATACCTAGTTCATTATGTGACAGCAGTATGCATGATAGCTTGCTTATCAATTGTTCGCTCCAAATTATCTGATCTGTATGAATGGTTACATTAGTGTAGAATATATCCAATGCCAATGTTTTTTTAGCTCTGCATTGTTCTTGTAAGTACATGCTGTCCTTTATCAGTGTACTTATAATGACAGGTAGTTGTTCATGTACCATCACTCTGCAGCTTATTTTCCTTTGCCCTCCATTTTCTACACATCAGATCTATATTTACTCTTACCATAAGGTTGGTACTGAAGAAGTTTAGCTGTGCATTGCTCTTGGCTGTAACTTTTGCCTGTATCGCTGCACTTACATTTATAGCTACTTGGTTATGTAGCATCACTCTTCATCTTATCTTAAATATTCTCCATTTTTCATATATTATCACATCTATATTTACTCTTAACAAAATGTAGAATAAAGGCAATGCTTTTGAAGAAGATTCTGTGGTAAACTTCTTGAATTGCCCCCCTCCCCCCATAAGCATGGACAAGGCCTTTATAGAGCATGTCTTCACCAATAATGTAAGTTTGTCAATCTCAAGCCTTCAAACTTTGTTGTATATATTTGGTTAGGCATGACTGCAACAGCTGTTTATTTTTGGTGCTTGCATCAAATTGCTTGTTTAAAGTTTATTATGTAGTTCATAAACAAAAGTGTGTCCTTTCTCAATTTAAGTTTTCAGTTGTACAACCAAGTTCCTTCTTCATACCATGTAAATTAAACTATACAGAGCAAGTGATCTTCTTTTGCACTGCATGTATGCTTCTGTTCTTCATCCGTAATCCAGTGGTGTGGTGAACCTACCCACTACAGCACAATGTCATATTCTGCAATGTCTTAACTATGAACAATCTCATATCATTCTACTATTATTTAAACCGTCTCTTTATTTGCCAATCTGAAATGGTATAAATTGATAGCACACTAACCATTGATACTTATGAGTTCTTGATCTGTAATCCAGTGGTGTCGTGAAGCTGCCAACTCCTTCACAATGTCATTTCCTGCCATGTCTTGACCTGAACAATACCATATTGTGTTAATGCAATTTTAAACTGTGTCACTTTATTCGTCAGTAAGAAATGTGATGAATTGTCAGCACTGATACTTTTATGTGCAAAACCTGTCATATGTCTGCTTGTTTATCTTTCAGAGTGAGGAAGATATAAGTGTTGAACAAGCGCAGTCTCATCATCTTGCTCAGCTGCTTGCACTGCAGCTCCCCAGCAGGGCTAACCTTTCTTGAACTCTATTGAAGTGTTGTTGGTTTTGTATATTATTTTGTTGGCGTGTTTATTTGCACTGGTGGCGATCTTTGATGCCCAGTGTATGTAATCTGCTGTCTGCTTGTGCTTTATTATCATAGTGGCAAACTTTGATGCCCAGTGGATGTAATATGCCGTAATTTCTTTATTGTATAGTCTAGGTTTTTTCTTATTCACGATGCTGCAGTTATTTTACTGTATATATATCCTGTCTTCGCAGTAAACCGGCCAAACCGTAAAATTACGGTACATAATCGGTTCGTCATGCAATCACGATGTAGGTTGGGCCTGAAACGTGTCGAACAGCTCACGGGCCGGCAGCAGCCCGAAATGAACCCCGGCCCATGATTGTGCGAATCAAATCACGGGCTTTTAATAGGCCAAAATTGTCTCAGTCCTTATTTGGCCCAATCAGATATCGGCTACGAGCAGGCCGGATGCAAACCGGGCCGTAGTTAGGCCAAACTATATGACGGGCTTTTAACAGGCCGAAATTAATATAGGGCCGAAATGTTAAACGGGCCCTTAAGAGGCCAAAACCAATATCAGGCCGAATTACTAAGTGGGCCTTTAGCAAGTGGGCCCAAAAGCATAGTGTCCAGTTGACGGGCCGAATCTGATATGGGCCATAATTGATCCTAAAGCCTCTTAAAGGGTCGGACCTGATCTGGGCCGTAATTTGGCCCAGAACGTGGTAGGCTTTTAACGGGTGGATCTCATATGGGCCACTATTAGGACAGGAGCGTGGCAGGCCATTAATGGACTGGATCAAATATGGGCCGGCATTTGGCCCAAAACATGGCAGCCAGTTAATGGGCCGGCCTACTAAGGTTCTCAAAATCTTGTGGGCCTACAGCTGGGCCGGCCCATTAATCTCGGCGAAATCTCATGGGCCTTTAGCTGGGCCAGCCCATTATGATCCGCAAGAATCTTGTGGGCCTTTACCTGGGCCGGCCCATTATGGCACACAAAAATCTTGTGGGCCTTTACCTGGGCCGGCCCATTATGGCCCGCAAAATCATGTGGGCCTTTAGCTGGGCCAGCCCATTATGGTCCGCAAAATCTCGTGGGCCTTTAGCTGGGTCGGCCCATTATGGTCCGCAAAATCTTGTGGGCCTTCAGTTGGGCCAGCCCATTTAAACTTGATGGGCCGGTCCACGTGTCAACATATCATAGGCGCGTCTCGCCCATTGGATGAGTGACACCTGTGCCAACGCGGACCTGATGTTGGGGATCGTAGCAGAAATTAAAATTTTCTACGCATCACCAAGATCAATCTATGGAGTTTACTAGCAACGAGAGGGGAGGAGTGCATCTACATACCCTTGTAGATCGCGAGCGGAAGCGTTCAAGAGAACGGGGTTGATGGAGTCGTACTCGTCGTGATCCAAATCACCGATGATCCAAGCGCCGAACGGACGGCACCTCCGCGTTCAACACACGTACGGAGCGGTGACGCCTCCCACGCCTTGATCCAGCAAGTAGGAGGGAGAGGTTGAGGAAGAAGGCTCCAACAGCAGCACGACGGCGTGGTGGTGGTGGAGTGACAGTTCTCGGGCAGGGCTTCGCCAAGCACACGCGGAGGAGGAGAGGTGTTGGGGAGGGGAGGGGCTGCGCCTTGGATGTGGTCCTGCAGCCCTCCCACCCCTCCACTATATATAGGGGCAAGGGAGAGGGGATCCGGCCCCCTTAGATCCCATCTGGTGGGAGGGGCGGCGGCCAGGGGGAGGTGGCTTGCCCCCTAACCAAGGGGGGCGCCCCCCTTTAGGGTTCCCCCCAAACCCTAGGCGCATGGGCCCTAGGGGGGTTGGCGCCCAGCCCACTAAGGGCTGGTTCCCTTCCACCTACAGCCCATAAGGCCCTCCGGGGCAGGTGGACCCTCCCGGTGGACCCCCGGAACCCCTCTGGTGGTCCCGGTACAATACCGGTATACCCCCGAATATTTCCGGTGACCGTATGGTGACTTCCCATATATAAATCTTTACCTCCGGACCATTCCGGAACTCCTCGTGATGTCCGGGATCTCATCCGGGACTACGAACAACATTCGGTAATCACATACAAACCTTCCTTATAACCCTAGCGTCATCGAACCTTAAGTGTGTAGACCCTACGGGTTCGGGAATCATGCAGACATGACCGAGACACCTCTCTAGCCAATAACCAACAGCGGGATCTGGATACCCATGTTGGCTCCCACATGTTCCACGATGATCTCATCGAATGAACCACGATGTCGAGGATTCAAGCAATCCCGTATACAATTCCCTTTGTCAATCGATACTTTACTTGCCCGAGATTCGATCGTCGGTATCCCAATACCTCGTTCAATCTCGTTACCGGCAAGTCACTTTACTCGTTCCGTAATGCATGATCCCGTGACTAACTACTTAGTCACATTGAGCTCATTATGATGATGCAATACCGAGTGGGCCCAGAGATACCTCTCCGTCATACGGAGTGACAAATCCCAGTCTCGATCCGAGCCAACCCAACAGACACTTTCGGAGATACCTGTAGTGCACCTTTATAGCCACCCAGTTACGTTGTGACGTTTGGTACACCCAAAGCATTCCTACGGTATCCGGGAGTTGCACGATCTCATGGTCTAAGGAAATGATACTTGACATTAGAAAAGCTTTAGCAAACGAACTACACGATCTAGTGCTATGCTTAGGATTGGGTCTTGTCCATCACATCATTCTCCTAATGATGTGATCCCATTATCAATGACATCCAATGTCCATGGTCAGGAAACCGTAACCATCTATTGATCAACGAGCTAGTCAACTAGAGGCTCACTAGGGACATGTTATGGTCTATGTGTTCACACATGTATTACGATTTCCGGATAACACAATTATAGCATGAACAATAGACAATTATCATGAACAAGGAAATATAATAATAACCATTTTATTATTGCCTCTAGGGCATATTTCCAACACCTGACACGTGTCTCCTCCAGCCAATGATGATTTTACACGTGGAAAATCCCCATTGGTCGGGGCTGTTAACGGGTTATCGGTTCCAAAACCCGACCCGATAGCTTAACGGCGTTCCGTTACGGTGGATGCCACATGTCGGTCACCCTTGACGAAAGCACTTCTGTGACGCGCGATTTATCGTCATGGAAGTGGACACTTCCGTGATGATAATTTTGGTAATGTCATGGAACAATTCTACGACAGCACAGGTATGACTATCTTGATTCTGTCATAAATTTGTCATGGATGTACATGCATGACAAAAAACGCGACCTACTGTGACAAACACATATCATCACGGAAGTGTATTTTTTTGTAGTGGTGGGAGCCAACATGGGTATCCAGATCCCGCTGTTGGTTATTGGCCGGAGAACATCTCGGACATGTCTGCATGGTTCTTGAACCCGTAGGGTCTACACACTTAAGGTTCGGTGACGCTAGAGTTGTTATGGGAAATAGTATGTGGTTACCGAAGGTTGTTCGGAGTCCCGGATGAGATCCCGGACATCACGAGGAGCTCCGGAATGGTCCGGAGGTGAAGATCCGTATATTGGACGAAGGGTATTGGAGTCTGGAATTGTTCCGGGGGTACCAGGCTATGGCCAGCATGTCCGAAAGGGGTTTCGGAGGCCCCGGCAAGCGTTGGGGGCCTTATGGGCCATGGGGAAGGGGCAAACCAGCCCACTAAGGGGCTATGCGCCCCTCCCAACCCCTCTCACGTAACCAGGAGAGGTGGGGGCGCCACCCCTAGGGCAGCCGCCCCTCCCGGCTTGGGGGGGCAAGTTTCCTAGGGGGTGGGGGCGCCCAAACCCATCTAGGGTTTCCCCTGGCCGCCATCTCCTCCTCTAGATCCATCTAGAGGGGCCGGCCCCCTCTCCCCTTCCCCCTATATATAGTGAGGGGGTGGGAGGGCAGCCGCACCCCTGGCCTGGCGCAGCCCTCTCCTCCTCCGTAGTGCTTAGCGAAGCTCTGCCGAAGAACCACGAGCTCCATTGCCACCATGCCGTCGTGCTGCTGGAGTTCTCCCTCAACTTCTCCTCTCCCCTTGCTGGATCAAGAAGGAGGAGACGTCCCCGGGCTGTACGTGTGTTGAACGCGGAGGCGCCGTCCGTTCGGCGCTAGATCGGATCTTCCGTGATTTGAATTGCCGCGAGTACGACTCCATCAACCGCGTTCTTGTAACGCTTCCGCTTAGCGATCTTCAAGGGTATGAAGATGCACTCCCTCTCTCTCGTTGCTAGCATCTCCTAGATTGATCTTGGTGACACGTAGGAAAATTTTGAATTATTGCTACGTTCACCAACTGTGGTATCAGAGCTAGGTCTATGTCTAGATTCTATGCACGAGTAGAACACAAAGTAGTTGTGGGCGATGATTTGTTCAATTTGCTTACCGTTACTAGTCTTATCTTGATTCGGCGGCATTGTGGGATGAAGCGGCCCGGACCGACCTTACACATACTCTTACGTGAGACAGGTTCCACCGACTGACATGCACTTGATGCATAAGGTGGCTAGCGGGTGTCTGTCTCTCCCACTTTAGTCGGATCAGATTCGATGAAGAGGGTCCTTATGAAGGATAAATAGCAATTGGCATATCACCATTGTGGCTTTTGCGTAGGTAAGAAACGTTCTTGCTAGAAACCCATAGCAGCCACGTAAAACATGCAACAACAATTAGAGGACGTCTAACTTGTTTTTGCAGGGTATGCTATGTGATGTGATATGGCCAAAAGGATGTGATGAATTATATATATGTGATGTATGAGACTGATCATGTTCTTGTAATAGGAATCACGACTTGCATGTCGATGAGTATGACAACCGGCAGGAGCCATAGGAGTTGTCTTAATTTATTGTATGACCTGCGTGTCAATGAAAAACGCCATGTAATTACTTTACTTTATTGCTAACCGTTAGCCATAGTAGTAGAAGTAATAGTTGGCGAGACAACTTCATGAAGACACGATGATGGAGATCATGATGATGGAGATCATGGTGTCATGCCGGTGACGAAGGTGATCATGCCGCGCCTCGAAGATGGAGATCAAAGGCGCAAGATGATATTGGCCATATCATGTCACTTTATGATTTGCATGTGATGTTTGTCATGTTTACATCTTATTTGCTTAGAACGACGGTAGCATAAATAAGATGATCCCTCACTAAAATTTCAAGAGATGTGTTCCCCCTAACTGTGCACCGTTGCGAAGGTTCGTTGTTTCGAAGCACCACGTGATGATCGGGTGTGATAGATTCTAACGTTCGCATACAACGGGTGTAAGCCAGATTTACACATGCGAAACACTTAGGTTGACTTGACGAGCCTAGCATGTACAGACATGGCCTCGGAACACAAGAGACCGAAAGGTCGAACATGAGTCGTATAGTAGATACGATCAACATGGAGATGTTCACCGTTGATGACTAGTCCGTCTCACGTGATGATCGGACACGGTCTAGTCGATTCGGATCATGTATCACTTAGATGACTAGAGGGATGTCTATCTAAGTGGGAGTTCATTAAATAATCAGATGAACTTAATTATCATGAACATAGTCAAAAGGTCTTTGCAAATTATGTCGTAGCTTACGCTTTAGTTCTACTGTTTAAGATATGTTCCTAGAGAAAATTTAGTTGAAAGTTGATAGTAGAAATTATGCGGACTGGGTCCGTAAACTGAGGATTATCCTCATTGCTGCGCAGAAGGCTTATGTCCTTAATGCACCGCTCGGTGTGCTGAACCTCGAGCGTCGTCTGTGGATGTTGCGAACATCTGACATACACGTTTTGATGACTACGTGATAGTTCAGTGCGTAATGCTAACGGTTTAGAATTGAGGCGCCAAAGACGTTTTTGAAACGTCGCAGAACATATGAGATGTTCCAAAGACTGAAATTGGGATTTCAGACTAGTGCCCACGTCAAGAGGTATGAGACCTCTGACAAGTTTCTTAAGCCTGCAAACTAAGGGAGAAAAGCTCAATCGTTGAGCATGTGCTCAGATTGTCTGAGTACTACAATCGCTTGAATCGAGTGGGAGTTAATCTTCCAGATGAGATAGTGATGGTTCTCCATAGTCACTGCCACCAAGCTATTAGAGCTTCGTGATGAACTATAACATATCAGGGATAGACATGATGATCCTTGAGCAACTCGCGATGTTTGACACCGCGAAAGTAGAAATCAAGTAGGAGCATCAATTGTTGATGGTTAGTAAAACCACTAGTTTCAAGAAGGGCAAGGGAAAGAAGGGATACTTCATGAAACGGCAAATCAGTTGCTGCTCTAGTGAAGAAACCCAAGGTTGAACCCAAACCCGAGACTAAGTGCTTCTGTAATGAGGGGAACGGTCACTGAAGCAGAACTACCCTAGATACTTGGTAGATGAGAAGGCAGGCAAGGTCGACAGAAGTATATTGGATATACATTATATTAATGTGTACTTTACTAGTACTCCTAGTAGCACCAGGGTATTAGATACCGGTTCGGTTGCTAAGTGTTGGTAACTCGAAATAAAAGGCTACGGAATAAACGGAGACTAGCTAAAGGTGAGATGACGATATGTGTTGGAAGTGTTTCCAAGGTTGATGTAATCAAACATCGTACGCTACCTCTACCATCAGGATTGATATTAAACCTAAATAATTGTTATTTGGTGTTTGCGTTGAGCATAGACATGATTGGATTATGTTTATCGCAATACGGTTATTCATTTAAGGAGAATAATGGTTACTCTGTTTATTTGAATAATACCTTCAATGGTCTTGCACCTAAAATGAATGGTTTATTGAATCTCGATCGTAGTGATACACATGTTCATGCCAAAAGATATAAGATAGTAATGATAGTACCACATACTTGTGGCACTGCCATTTGAGTCATATTGGTATAAAATGCATGAAGAAGCTCCATGTTGATGGATCTTTGGACTCACTCATTTTTGAAAAGATTGAGACATGCGAACCATGTCTATTGGTAGATATGCATGAAGAAACTCCATACAGATGGATCGTTTGGACTCACTTGATTTTGAATCACTTGAGACATGCAAATCATACCACATGGGCAAGATGACTGAAAGGCCTCGTTTTCAGTAAGATGGAACAAGAAAGCAACTTGTTGGAAGTAATACATTTTGATGTGTGCAGTCCAATGAGTGCTGAGGCACGCAGTGGATATCGTTATGTTCTTACTTCACAGATGATTTGAGTAGATGCTAAGAATATTTACTTGATGAAACACAAGTCTGAATTATTGAAAGGTTCAAGTAATTTCAGAGTGAAGTTGAAGATCGTCGTGACAAGAGGATAAAATGTCTATGATATGATCATAGAGATGAATATCTGAGTTACGAGTTTGGCACACAATTAAGACATTGTGGAAATTGTTTCACAACTAATACCGCCTGGAACACCATAGTGTGATGGTGTGTCCGAACATCATAACTGCACCCTATTGGATATGGTGCATACCATGATGTCTCTTATCGAATTACCACTATCGTTTATGGGTTAGGCATTAGAGACAACCGCATTCACTTTAAATAGGGCACCACGCAATTCCGTTGAGACGACACCGTATGAACTATGGTTTAGAGAAACCTAAGCTGTCATTTCTTAAAAGTTTGGGGCTGCGACGCTTATGTGAAAAAGTTTCAGGCTGATAAGCTCGAACCCAAAGCGGATAAATGCATCTTCATAGAATACCCAAAACAGTTGGGTATACCTCCTATTTCAGATCCGAAAGCAAAGTGATTGTTTCTAGAAACAGGTCCTTTCTCGAGGAAAAGTTTCTCTCGAAAGAATTGAGTGGGAGGATGGTGGAGACTTGATGTGGTTATTGAACCATCACTTCAACTAGTGTGTAGCAGGGCACAGGAAGTTGTTCCTGTGGCACCTACACCAATTGAAGTGGAAGCTTATGATAGTGATCATGAAACTTCGGATCAAGTCACTACCAAACCTCGTAGGTCGACAAGGATGCGTACTACTTCAGAGTGGTACGTAATCCTGTCTTGGAAGTCATGTTGCTAGACAACAATGAACCTACGAGCTATGGAGAAGCAATGGTGGGCCCGGATTTCGACGAATGGCTCGAGGCCATAAAATCCGAGAGAGGATCCATGTATAAAAACAAAGTATAGACTTTGGAAGAACTACTTGATGGTCGTAAGGTTGTTGGGTGCAGATGGATTTTAAAAGGAAGACGGACAATGATGGTAAGTGTCACCATTAAGAAAGCTCGACTTGTCGTTAAGATGTTTTCCGACAAGTTCAAGGAGTTGACTACGATGAGACTTTCTCACTCGTAGCGATGCTAAGAGTCTGTTGGAATTATATTAGCAGTTACTGCATTATTTATGAAATCTTGCAGATGGGATGTCAAAACATTGTTTCCTCGACGATTTTCTTGAGGAAAGGTTGTATGTGATACAACCTGAAGGTTTTGTCAATCCTGAAAGATGCTAACAAGTATGCAAAGCTCCAGCAATCCTTCTAAGGACTGGAGTAAGCATCTCGGAGTTGGAATGTACGCTTTGATGAGATGATCAAAGATTTTGGGTTTTTACAAAGTTTATGAGAAACTTGTATTTCCAAAGAAGTGAGTGGGAGCACTATAGAATTTTTGATGAGTATATGTTGTTAACATATTGTTGATCAGAAATGATGTAGAATTTTTGGAAAGCATACAGGGTTATTTGAAAAGTGTTTTTCAATGGAAAACCTGGATTAAGCTACTTGAACATTGAGCATCAAGATCTATAAGGATAGATCAAAAACGCTTAGTAGTACTTTCAAATGAATACATACCGTGACAAGATTTTGAAGGAGTTCAAAATAGAGCAGCAAAGAAGGAGTTCTTGGCTGTGTTACAAGGTGTGAGTATTGAGTAAGACTCAAAACATGACCACGGCAGAAGAGAGAGAAAGGACGAAGGTTGTCCCCTATGCTTTAGACGTAGGCTCTACAGTATGCTATGCTGTGTACCACACCTGAAGTGTGCCTTGCCATGAGTCAGTCAAGGGGTACAAGAGTGATCCAGGAATGGATCACATGACAGCGGTCGAACTTATCCTTAGTATCTAGTGGACTAAGGAATTTTCTCGATTATGGAGGTGGAAAAAGAGTTCGTCATAAAGGGTTACGTCGATGCAAACTTTGACACTAATCCAGATGACTCTGAGTAGTAAACCGGATTCGTATAGTAGAGCAGTTATTTGGAATAGCTCCAAGTAGCGCGTGGTAGCTGCATCTACAAGATGACATAGAGATTTGTAAAGCACACACGGATCTGAAAGGTTCAGACCCGTTGACTAATAACCTCTCTCACAAGCGAGATATGATAAAACACCATGGGTGTTGGATTCATTGCAATCACATAGTGATGTGAACTAGATTATTGACTCTAGTGCAAGTGGGAGACTGTTGGAAATATGCCCTAGAGGCAATAATAAAATGGTTATTATTATATTTCCTTGTTCATGATATAATTGTATTAACTGGAAACCTTAATACATGTGTGAATACATAGACCACAACATGTCCCTAGTGAGCCTCTAGTTGACTAGCTCGTTGATCAATAGATGGTTATGGTTTCCTGACCATGGACATTGGATGTCATTGATAACGGGATCACATCATTAGGAGAATGATGTGATGGACAAGACCCAATCCTAAGCATAGCACAAGATCGTGTAGTTCGTTTGCTAAGAGCTTTTCTAATGTCAAGTATCGTTTCCTTAGACCATGAGATTGTGCAACTCCCGGATACCGTAGGAATGCTTTGGGTGTACCAAACGTCACAACGTAACTGGGTGGCTATAAAGGTGCACTACAGGTATCTTCGAAAGTGTCTCTTGGGTTGACACGAATCGAGACTGGGATTTGTCACTCCGTATGACGGAGAGGTATCTCTGGGCCCACTCGATAATGCATCATCATAATGAGCTCAATGTGACTAATGAGTTAGCCACGGGATCATGCGTTACGGAACGAGTAAAGAGACTTGCCGGTAACGAGATGAACAAGGTATAGGGATACCGACGATCGAATCTCGGGCAAGTAACATACCGATAGACAAAGGGAATTGTATACGGGATTGATTGAATCCCCGACATCGTGGTTCATCCGATGAGATCATCGTGGAACATGTGGGAGCCAACATGGGTATCCAGATCCCGCTGTTGGTTATTGGCCGGAGAACGTCTCGGTCATGTCTGCATGGTTCCCGAACCCGTAGGGTCTACACACTTAAGGTTCGGTAACGCTAGAGTTGTTATGGGAAATAGTATGTGGTTACCGAAGGTTGTTCGGAGTCCCGGATGAGATCCCGGACATCACGAGGAGCTCCGGAATGGTCCGAAGATGAAGATCGGTATATTGGACGAAGGGTATTGGAGTCCGGAATTGTTCCGAGGGTACCAGGCTATGGCCAGCATGTCCGAAAGGGGTTTCGGAGGCCCCGGCAAGCGTTGGGGGCCTTATGGGCCAAGGGGAAGGGGCAAACCAGCCCACTAAGGGGTTGTGCGCCCCTCCCAACCCCTCTCACATAACCAGGAGAGGTGGGGGCGCCACCCCTAGGGCAGCCGCCCCTCCCGGCTTGGGGGCAAGTTTCCTAGGGGGTGGGGCGCCCAAACCCATCTAGGGTTTCCCCTGGCCGCCGCCTCCTCCTCTAGATCCATCTAGAGGGGCCGGCCCCCTCTCCCCTTCCCCCTATATATAGTGAGGGGGTGGGAGGGCAGCCGCACCCCTGGCCTGGCGCAGCCCTCTCCTCCTCCAACTCCTCCTCCTCCTCCGTAGTGCTTAGCGAAGCTCTGCCGGAGAACCACGAGCTCCATTGCCACCATGTCGTCGTGCTGCTGGAGTTCTCCCTCAACTTCTCCTCTCCCCTTGCTGGATCAAGAAGGAGGAGACGTCCCCGGGCTGTACGTGTGTTGAACGCGGAGGCGTCGTCCGTTCGGCGCTTGATCGGATCTTCCGCGATTTGAATCGCCGCGAGTACGACTCCATCAACCGCGTTCTTGTAACGCTTCCGCTTAGCGATCTTTAAGGGTATGAAGATGCACTCCCTCTCTCTCGTTGCTAGCATCTCCTAGATTGATCTTGGTGACACGTAGGAAAATTTTGAATTATTGCTACGTTCACCAACACCCGCGCGCCGCCCCAGGGCGGTCGGCCTCCATGACCGCCGCCGGGGGCCGCGCCGCCCGTACCTAGGGTTCGTCCGCCGGCCGTGTTGGCCGACTGCCCTAGAGAGTCTTTTTTTCGATCCTTTGATCCGGATTTTCTCTCTCTCGCCGGTCGCTTTGATCGGCATCTACTTTTTGGTTTTCCGGTCTATGTGATCCGGTTTGCGTCGCCCACCGCCGCCGTCGACCCCGTGCGCCTCTACTCCAACACCGGCGCGATTGGCCGGCTTATTCACCGACCCGGCGGCATCGCGCGTCGTCCGCGCGTCTGCCCGTCGGTCGCCCCGATTCGACAGCCTCACGCGTCGTCCGCACGTCAGCCCGCCGGTCGCCCCGACCCGGTGGCCTCGCGTCTTGCGGCGGCCCTTCACCGCCACCGTTCGCGCGATGGCCCGCCCGTCGATCTACGCCGGCCGTCACCGCCCTGCTCCGATCGGGACTCCTGCATCACCCCGACCCGGCGGCTTCGCGCCATGTGGCGGCCAATCATAACTGCCTTGCCGCCCACCGCCGCCGACTTCATCTTGAACTCCGCCGCCACCGCGCCTCCACCGAGCGGCGTCCCCGACCTCGCGTGCGATCGGATTGATCACCCGCCCGCCGTTGCGATCCGCCTCATCCACGCCGTGCGACTGACCTGGCCCGTCGGTTGTGCGCGCCTCCGCAGGCCCCGTGAAGACCGTCCCGAGTTCAGCGCGCCCCTCTACCGATCGAGCAACGGGCTGCCGCAGCGCCGCCGCCCCGTGGTTCTTCTCCCGGCTGCACCGACCCGCGTCACCGCTGCGTCGCCCCTTCGGACCGTAGTACCGCGGCCCGCGGTCCACCGCCGCCCAGAGGCCGTCCGCTCCAGGTCGTCCCCGTGGCCGCATCGACCCTCGCGCCGCCACTACGTCGCCCCATCGGGTCGTAGCGAGCGTGGCACGCGGTCCACGCCGCCGTCCCGAGGCCGTCCCCGCGGCTGCACCGACTCGCGTACCGCTGTTGCGTCGCCCCTTCGGGCCGCAGCGTCGCGGTCCGCGGTCCCCGCCGTCGCCCCAACCCGCCTACCGCTGCTGCGTCGCCCCTTCGGGCCGTAGCGCCGCGGCCCGCGGTCCACTCCGCCGTCACCGCGCGTCGACCTGCCATGGTATGCGCCGCGCCGTCTCCCTTGGCGCAGGAACACCACCGTCCGTGCCGGTCTTCGTCACGTTGTCAGGGTTTTTCGCCTACTTCGAGCACCGCCGCCGCACTCCTAACCTAGCCGCCGCCGCCGCTCTTCTTTGGCCGCCGCCGCCGCTACCTTCGTAGCCGCCGCCGCCCGTCCACCCCCTTCGTCTTCTTCCAAGCACCAGCCCGTCGCCAGCGTCGCCGTCATCTACCCCGACCACTTCGTCTACTCCGACCACCGTTGGTGACATCGGCCCCGCGCCGATGGACGCCGCAATCGTCATCGAGTTCTTCTCTGCTGGCCCCTCCGACTTCTCCGACATGGCGTACAGCTCATGCAGGTCCCTCATCTACGCATGCCCGGTGCTGGCAACACCGATGCGTGCCTTCATCCACGACGTGTCCCCGGGCCTGGCAAGCCTGGTCGGCGCTTCGTCAACTTCGTCTTCGTCCGTCTACGCATGCCCGGTGCTGGCAACACCGATGCGTGCCTTCGTCCACGATGTGTCCCCGGGCTTGGCAAACCCGCCGCGACGCGTCGTCAACAACATTTTCTTCCCGACGCTCCCCTACTTCGACACCACTGCGTCCATGTTAACTCGGCGCCCTCTGCGCCCGCGGCTCCATGGCGACTTCCTCGACACCGGCTACCCCGACTCGACATCGACCACGGCATTCTTCGCACGGCTACCTCGACCACAGCTACACCACCATACGCTCTCGGCTACATCGACAAACGGCACAAAGGGCTACCGCCTGCTTGAGCAACCTCGTTGGTTTTCACTCCAGCCACGACTCCGCAATGCGTCGACCGTTCCGACTGTAGGGGGGTGTCCGTCGGCTTGCCTTCGGATTCTTCTCCAGTCTCACCGTCTGCGTCGCTACCGTTGTGACTGCGGGGGGATGTTGAGTAACGTGATTGTATTAGGAAACATTGGTTAGACTAGGAATTATTCTGGCTTGCCTTGTACTCCAAGTAGATCATTGTACTCCTATATATATGCCCACGAGGCTCAAGCAATACAACGAACAAACAATTCCACCAAATTCCTCTCTCCCTTCTAACACACTCTATAATCTAAACGAGGGACCTCCAAGCACGCCTATGATGCTTCAACATCTGCTCTCTACCCTTCTACCACTAGTTTAGTTGTGAGGAGGTGGTGGCCGATGGTGCGAGCATGGGCATTTGCTTGCAAAGCTGAAGGGCGTGGTGCCGAAGCTCCTGGACGAACAAGCAGAATACCAAGAAACGAGCAATGTTCTCCTAGTGGTCATGACACATGGCGCATAGCTAGCTACGCGGCCAACCATGTTGCGCACAGTTGTAGCCTTCTACGGAGAATATTTTCCTGAATGCCTTCCATTCATAACACACAAGTGCATAAGCTTTAATATACGATATTTTCCGCACTTGACATAGACATCTTCTTTTCCAAAATCACAACCTGAGTCGTTTTGGTTTGAGTCGGTTGGCTTTGTAAGGAGAGGTAGGATATGTGACATGTTATATGGAAGGTTACAATCAAAGATACGACATATGTCCAGTGCAGTTTGCTATATAAGAACGGATCGCAGCTACCTAATTAATGGAAGGTTGGTGAGCTTTCAAGAACCTAAAATTACGCTCACCATTCTTGTGAAGTTGGTATTTTGGATACTGAAAAGAATTAAAATTGTAAATTTCAGAACATGCTTATTATTATAGTACATTATAAACCTCCAAGAATATAATGTTATGAAAATACTTTTAGAGAGTATCTAGACATATGGCTTCCAATCGCTTTAAAATACTCCCTCAGTCCTAAAATTTTTATCTTAGATTTGTCTAGATACGGATGTATCTAATACTAAAGCGTGACTTGATACATCCGTATTTAGACAAATCTAAGACAAGAATTTTAGGACGAAGGGAGTATACCAAAAATGTCTCGCGCCCCATTTTATAGATAAAGCATCGACCAACATACAAGTCAACCCATACAACACCAAACCACACGACACACACTCAAGGCAAGATACATGGGTGTTTATGAACAGCTTGCGAAGCCATGCCTGATAAAACGAGTGGTCCAAGGTGGCGCCTTCAGAAAGGGCACGATACCGAAGCACCGCCACGGCCTGATCCAGGGATCAAGGTTTCCCCTAGAGCAACGTTAACATGGACGAGGGAGAGGAAGCGCGACGACACCCATAGGCGCCGCCGCCGTCAGCCTGGTAGAGTAAGAGAGGGTTTTCACCCCGGCAAGCCCTCTTAGCCTCTGAGACGTGGTTCAACAAGCCACGAGACGCCCACCAGACCACCACCTCCAACCGTCGTGCACTGGACACCACGCCACCCGCACAACCATGGCAATCAGCCAACACCCAAGCCGCGAGCTCCGCCAACGAGCACCGCATCGTTGTTCAAGAATAAGCTAGTCCAAACCATATGCGTTGTTCAAGAATAAGCTAGTTCATGCAGTTGCACGGGTTCATGACTAGTAAATAATGTAAGGTTCTTGCCAAGGAAAAAGTGAAAACACATAAACAACATCTAGACTCGATTAGACTGAAGTCCTAAAGAACATCAACACTAGTTCTAGCATCAAGCCCTAATCAAAGCAAAATCTGAACTATAATAATCCCTATATTAGACCATAATGCATAATTCGCGGTACGACAACATTTGCAA
The DNA here is from genome assembly GCF_018294505.1 of Triticum aestivum. NCBI lineage: Eukaryota > Viridiplantae > Streptophyta > Magnoliopsida > Poales > Poaceae > Triticum > Triticum aestivum. Next base: position 90,379,141 of record NC_057811.1, read on the forward strand.
TATGTCGTGTAATAGTGAAGAATGAATCAAGTTCCATGTCCCTTGTTCCTCGCAGTCCCTTATTCTCAGTTGGCCCACCTTGTTCACCTCGCCAGAGGAAGCGTTGAAGAAAAAGAAGTTCTTGGACGTGTGTATCATCTACCACCTGCCCTTGTGCCTTGCTCACTAGGCGAATTTCAGTAGCAAAAGCAACATGGACCACATTATTGTTGCAGGATTTCTCAGATTCTCACTGAACTCTACGTCAATACATGGACACAGTAAACGAACGGACAAGAGTTTTGCGCTGCGTAATCATTGCATCCTTTTCTGGTTATTTCTTCTTACTTATACAATAAAGGATTATCGGTTTCGTTACAGAAAAAGGACAAGAAGAAGCTACAAGCAGGTCCCGTGTCCACCTGAAGTGCGCTATGAAGCCGTTGTATGCACTGAGTACGCACAATCCCACGAAGAATTTGCAGCAGCAGCCTGATATAACTAGCTGAAAGAAGAAACAAGACATGGACATGCAACAAAAGGTTTAAGCTAGTAAAACTAGAGACTGAGCTCAACGGGATTACATGCATGAAATGTATTTCCAGTGAAGTGCATGCATCCAACTCCACCCAATTCATCCTACTTTTTAGTTTTGTTATTGCTCCATCTCACCTGAGTCTTGACTCTCTTTGTGTTGGTTTGGGTGCTGCTATATATCCTCGCAAAAGAGCAAAGTCGATGGATAGGTACATAAAAGTACTACATTTAACGACAGAACATAGTGCGTTGGCATCATTTATGCGAATTGATCATACTCACGTGTGGCAAGGTTGATGGGTGCATTAGCTACCACCTGTTTGCCTCACATTAAGATCATATCTTCTGGTACAGAAAAGTATAGTCGTAATTACCAGCATCCATGTGTATCAGTACACTAGTCTATGTGAGTTTTGCTTCGGTACACCCCGTTAAATGTTTACACGAATCTTTAAGGCACTTAAAAAGGTATAGAAGAAGAGTTCTTTCCAGGTTCCATACAATGAGTTGCACCTACCACGAGACAGTGTGTGCTAACAGTGTGGCGCATCACCTGATCTTAAAAATTATCCCCAAGCAGCAGGGGAATTGATACCTCCAATTCCAAACAGCATTGCACGTACCACCTGATCTTCGAAAAATGTTTGTTCTGAACATTGATCTCGTCCACCCTTGCCCATAACTTCCTTTCCTTGCTGCGATGTGATAGCGATTTATCATACTTTAAGATGGGATATTAGCGATAAATCACGGGTGGACATGCGACCACGCGAGGATGGTATCTCATCCGTTCGCTGCGCATAGATCAGTGCAGTATTTGTACAACAAGTCATGTATATTGATTTCTTGGCACTGTATATCAATATTGCATAGTCAATGTATGACACATCAATAAGTGTGAATGCCCCACCACACAATAAGTATGCATACCCCATCACACAATAATTGTACTGATCCCACATTATTGTTTTAGAAGAGTTAATGGGCAGCCTGCACCAGCTTGTGTATTTTCTCCCATCCTTTCTCGATCCAGCAGCTTCTCCTTTACTCATCCTCCTCCTCCAGTTCATGCATTCTGCTCATCCTCCTTCTCTAGTTCATGCATTCGGTTCATGTGCATAGCTAGCTAGAACTCATCCATGAACATACAGAGCTTCTTTTCCAAAAAAATGTAGATGTAGAGTCGTACCAATACTGCACTTCATTTCCCTCATCCTTTCTTTTTTCTCTCTCAATCCACTACATCGTAGCATCAGTATTTTATCTCCATCAGCTCCTCCAACACCATTATTTATGGTCATGTCCTAATGTTGTTCGTGTGTTCATCAATGTCCTGGATAGGAGCAGCTCTTTAGCTTCTCCAGCGACACCCCGCAAAAAAAAAGCTTCTCCAGCAACACCCATGGCAATGAGGTCCCTCTACTCCCACTAATCAATATAAGTTGAGGTTCATGTCGTAGAGTCAACTGTGCAGATGTATCTAGGGCGAAAAATTTAGCTAATGGTAGCTATAGCAGTTTGCCATTCTTGATTCTGTCGAGTGCTAATGTTCTAAGCGCCTAAATGAATATTTGCATGCAAGTTATTAATTATAATATCAATGATAGTGCCGTGTGATTTACTGTTTATGCATTGTAAAATTTTAAATTCTGCCACAAATTATAAGCAAAACATGTGTGCCCTCTAAGCCATACGTGCCGGCCACACTCAGGAGGGAACATTAATATATCCTTATAATGCATGATCTATGCCTGGCCGAATCCAAATGCACCATTAATTGAACGTGTCCCATACATCTAAATTGATGGCATCCAAAACCTGGACAACGGTCACATGTTGAGGGTCAAGAAGCTGGTGAACATATGAAGCTAGTGTTCTGTCCTGACATTGTCAAACAGGAAAAAACAGTATGAGCGAGTGCATGTTGTATGGATAGCAAGTGATAGCCTACATGGGTTCTAAAAAAAATGACAACCTAGATGAATCAACATTGTCAAAGCATGTGTAATACTGCAGCATTAACATGAATGCATGTCTCTGATGAATTGATATAACACTACAGCTCCATTATACACACACAAAATGAACTTGGGCAAAAACAACCCACAAGAAAAACGGCAGGCTACACTTGTTAACTGACATTCAAGGCGTGCAGGTTAGAGACAGAGACACGTTTAAATGCCTACCAGCAATGAACTACCAGACAAAGCTGTATACATACGAATTTAAAGCTTCTTGGCCCACTCCTGGCACGTATACATCAGTGTATTCTTGCTTATTATTGAATATCACTCACCGTATTGAAAAACTGCCTATATTAATTAGTAATCATGATGCGCATGCAGATGGCCAGGATTTCGGCAGCGCTTGCCATCATGTCCCAAAAATTCATGTCCGGGATATTAGGGGCTACAATCCAGCTTGGTTTTCTTTTCCAACTGTTATTTACAACCACTTCGCCCCCCCCCCCCCAACCCTGTTTTTGCAAAGTTGAATTGCTGGCCTGAGCTTATAAAATAGCAGAGTATACACCATATTTGTGTCATGTTTATCAACAAGCAACGAACTATGCTTGGCAAATTCAACTCAGGATTTTGATTCTTAAATCCGGCATTGTAGTAATGATTTTTATTCTAGACAAACCCAGTTTAACCTGTCGATTGCAGTATTACATGTTCACAACCCGCAAGAGAACTCACTATAGTATCTGGTTTGTATTTATCAAGCCTAGGAAAAGGAGGTTTCAGAGAGAATACTGGGCCACAGTAAAACCTGCAAAGCGTTCATTTGAACAAATAACGTATCTGCCATTTCACTATGGTAACAAAACATGAAGACTCTTTGAAAGAAAATAAAGAAAGAAATTACTAAAGACAATATTTATAGGTAAAGAAACATGGTATGTGTCCGCGTGTTTTTGACCTCCTTTTTCTCTTCGGTTTTGTGCTTGACCTCAACTATAGCTGATCTGAAGTCTACATATATATAGTTCCACAGACAGTAGACAGTACTATGAAGTTCAGAAAAGGTCTGGCTATCCTCTTGTGCGCCTGAAATTTGGGGATTAATGAGAGTGCAGGTTTTAGATAGATATAGCAAAGTTCTAACATTTAATCAGAATTTTGCTTCTTCTTATCTGGTTATCAGTTTAAGGTTGATTGCAGTAGTTGTTACAGTAAAATTGTTGGCGTTCTCTTTTGCTATCAGAACTAAATGTTGCCTCTACTGTATGCTCAGGAACTGAAATATTGTTATTTCTTTGACAAAATACTCTGATTGCGCAAACTCTCAGCAAATGTTGGATCGGACTCTAATATGTTGAATGCATGAGACGATGCAGCTTGAGGATGCACACCATGATTTTTCTTTTATCACTAAAGATCATTGCAGTTTGTGCTAGAAGAGTAGCATTGCGGTGCCGCTCCAAGTTTCAGTCTCCTAAATCACATTCACCTATTATTCAAATGAATTCATGCTAATTTTGCAAAGCTGTAATTTTTGTGTGCATGTTCTACTCATATTCAAATACCTCTGTCTTTCTATTGATAGGCTTAAAACTCCTGCTGCAAAACACAGTGTACCAAGCCAAGCAAGAGCATGGGAAACTTCCTACAGGATTTGCTGCAAGATACAGAAGTTACATCTAAACAAGAACATGACAAACAGCATGTTGGTCGCATAGCCTACATTGTACTGAGCCAAGCAAATAAGTCACTCCATTATTACCAAAAGTAACTAATAAACCTTGTAACAAAAGACAGGACAATATGCTTACTTTGACCACTACATGAGATGTGATTCTCCTGATCAGTTCTTAGCAGTGAGAGCATTGTTTTCCTTGATCCTAGCCCGGTTGTCCAACTTGACGAAACGCTTCAGGTCTTCATAAGGCAGTGTCTTGGCATCTTTCCTCCGCAGCTCGCTCAGCACAGGACGCTTGTCAACCAGGTGCCACAGCCAGTCAGGGTACTCCGAATCTGGTTGGATCTTCGGGTCAGAACCCTCCTTCAGGATATTTGCCCCGAACACAGTTGTACTCTTCATTTCTTTGCTGAGCACAGGTTTAGCATCAGCCGCACCACCTTTTCCGCCCTTCTTTCCCTTGGCCTGAGCTGCAAAGCCTCTTATCCCGACCAATTGAGCTGCATCCCTTGTAATAACTCCATGCTTCAATGCTCGTGTCCAAGACATTGCCATTCCTGGGTTGATATTTTAGCTGCATACATTAATCATCAGAACTAAGTGTCAACTCTGCTTACACAAGAATTAAGTGTCAACTGATAACATGGGAAAACCACCAATGCTGACAGAAGAAAGAGGTTCAAAATCTGCAAACAATTAAGGCATTTGAACAGAGGGCCATATGAGTAGAGAGGTGTAAAAGGAGTATGCTGAGCACATGAGACTTAATAATGAAAAATCAGGTTCGGGGCCTGCTGTTGCAGCCTGTTCCGGCCAGGCGGCCATGAGGTTTTCACTTATACTGTAATATAAGGAATTAAAGCTCGGAAAGCTTACATGTGTTATTTAAGGCTTGTAATTCTGCCTCCAAGATGTTTACTGCAACTTATTTCGAAATTACTATGTTACAGATGATTAAAGATGATGATGGTAAGATATAACCATCATTCAAAGTAAGGTTCTTGCCAGGTAAAAACAGTTCAAACAACATTCAGATTGGAGCAGTCTGAAGTCCTAAAGAACATCAATACTAGTTCCAGCATCAAGCCCCAGCCAGAGCAAAATCTGAATGATCCCTCTGTGTAGGCCACAGTATGGCATCATTCACAATATTTTTCAGGCAATAAGCACCACAATATGATTAGCAAATTTGTCTCCGACTTCAGCAAAAGTATGAGAAAGGAGAAGACCAGATATGCCCCCCATCAGCTAACACAAGTTTCTTTCTTGTTGAAACAAAATCAGTTAAAACATAAGACACTACTTCCTGCATCAAGCATCAGCCGACGCAAAATCAGAAACATATCAAATCCTATAGACCATCTACGCCGCCGCCGCCGCCTTGCTGCGAATGAAGGGATAGGAGAGGGCGCAGGCCGCGCAGAGAGAGAGGGGGGGGGGGGGGGGACCTGCCGCGCCGCTGCCCTAGATCCCGCTGCCGCCGCCGCCGCCGCGAGAGAGAGGAAAGTTGAGGGCAAGGAGTAGGGTTTCGTTTGGGGGAGGGTGAGACAAGACCGACAGTTTCGCTTGTCCAGTTTTTTTTTTTTTTTTTTTAAGCACTTCGCTCGTCCAGTTTTTTTTCTGAGAGTACGCCAAAGACGTACCTTAACTTTATAGAAGAGAGAAAATTATTTAAAAGAGATTACAGACGGCAGGCATCGCCTAGGTGTGCCTACACCCGAACCCTCCCTGAATATGCTAGGAACTACTCACAAAATTGTAGCACTCCACTCCTTCTCGCCATCACCCACACGTGGCGCTTCCTAAATATGAGATGGACTGTGCCAAGCTCGTTACAATTGTCCAGTTAAGCCGATAGATTTTGCCACTAGTGAACTGCGATGGCGTTTACTTGCTAGGCGCACTTATATGTGTCAAACAATTTAGTAATTCCAAAAAAACTGTATCTTTTTGGAATCAAATAGGAGTATAATTAAGTATTGTATACTCCTATGAAAAGTTTGGCCAAGAACTGATTCTTATTGACTTCAGGCTAAAAACAAATCTATGACGACAACATAGCGTGAATAGTACTTGTATATATCGTCTTTTGTCGAATCTTTCACTCAGGATACAACGAAAGTCATCCCTGGCAAGTATTTTTATACGAATACAATTACTTAATCATGTTGATTCCAAATAAGTTTCAACAAAATTTAACTTCTAAAAAAATATTTATAGGGCGAGCGCGCACCCGGGAGCACCGAATTCGCTTCCGTCTACGGGATAATACGAAGAAAGTATAAAAAGACAACGATCAAATGATTTTTCAATTTAGTTACACGCACGGACAACTTTTTGCGGGAACAACGGAGTGGGTTAGCTGGCATGTTTTGATTGGGTACTCCCTCCGTTCTGAAAAACATGTCGCAAGGGCTTTTTCGCAATTTAGTCCTTCGAACTTTCCCGACCAAACCCGCAGTCCACCCCGTCTCCTTCCTCGCTCTCTTCGTCGCTCCCCCACTCTGGCGACGGCGCTGCCTCCGACCCTCCGCCCCACGCCCCACGCCACCTTGCTCCCCCCACCCACCTCTCCGCCGCACCACGTAGCACCCCCCCCCCCACGCCGCCGGCTCGTTCCCCTGCCAAAACAGAGCAGGCGGCAAGGTTTGATTTTTGCCGCCGCCTGGTTCACCTGCGCGTCGTGGATAACCGGCTAGTGTGCGGAATCGGCGGCCATAGGAGGAGCGATGGCGTTGAGCTCATGTGCGGAATTGGCGGTCGGAGTGGGAGGAGACGGGATCGATTCCGTCGATCCACGGCTTCCCAGCAAGCGTGGCTCAAGGAGGACGTATGTCTGGGCGAGGCGGAGCTCCTGGTATGCTCGGGGAGCACTAAGGAGGTGCGACGTCGCCGAGCTCCTGTGCCGACGCCGCTGCCGACGTGGGAGGAGACGAGCTCGTTTTTGGAGTGTGGGGGGAGCTCCTGTGCGGAAGCAGCGACCGGCAGCAGGGGAGAAGCAGCGACCGGCCGGCAGCAGTCGTTTTGGCCAACGGCAGGAGATCCACCGGCCTAGAGCCTGGCCGGCGGCAGGATCTTCCCGCGCCTGGATCCTACGTGCGGGTTGATTTTAGAGAATTCAAAGTTGCGGAAGGGTGTTTTTGTAAAAAGTGCGATAGTTCAAATTTGAAACCCCCTGCGACATGTTTTTCGGGACGGGGGAGTATAAAATAAGGCCAGGCTAGTCTAGACGCCCTGCCGCCGTGGGATCAGCCGCTTGTGGACTTGTTCTCACCCTGACCACAGGTAAGAGAAGAAGAAACCGATACGCCACAGCTCCATCCCGGTGACCTTGAAGCACCACTACACCTCGCTTGTGGCGTAGGATGGATGCAGCTCCACCAGGCCATATCGCAGCAATCTGTTCCAAGCACTGCAGGCGGTATGCAGCTCTGCTATCCCGTGGTTCCAACTCTGACGGGTCACGGTCCTGGCTTTGCTCACCCATTGCTCGCTGGCAGCACCGGGTGCGTCGCCCGCCACGTCGCGGTCGACGATAGCCGCATCATCGTCTTTTGGTTGCAACTTTCGCCGTCGTAGTTGCGCAGCCTTTCGCTGGCCGCGGCTTATAATGTCGCCAGTCACAAAGTTTTTGTTTGCCGGTTATAGCTATCGTGGTGCCACTTCCAGCCGGTTGCTATACCGCATCTCGTCGGTTTCAGCAATCGACCTTGACAGTCGAAGTGGTCGACATCATCAGTTCCAGCAAACGTCCTCGTTGGTCGCACCAATTCACCTAGTCGGCCCTAGCCAACTGGCGTCGCTGATTCCACAAGCTGCAACCAGAGCAACTGACGGTGCTGGAGCCGGGCTTCATAAAAGCTCCAACCCAAAGTCGACAGTGCTGGAACCAGAGTTGTATATCGCCATCGCAGCTTCTTGTGAGATGTTGGTTGCAACTCGTTGGCGAGCCCATCCCAGCATCTAAGGGTGTTGCTTGTAGCTCGTCCATCACGCCGGTTGTGGCTCGCCGCCAAGCCATCGCAGCATCCCCGTTGCCGGTTCCAGCTCGCCATGCTGTCGGTTGTAGCTTGATGTGATGACAGTTGCAACTCGTCGTTGCACTCCCGTCTCCCCATGCAGCAACGCCTCCCACCTTGGTCGACCGATGAGGTATCATTGCAATGGCCCTAAAACCATAACGACTGCGAAGGGGTGGCCCTCCCGCTAGCAAAATGGCACGGTAGTGTCACGTGCGGGCCATGAAGGGCACATGAGGCGGGAAAAGTAAGTGAAGAAAGAGGTGGCGATCCATGGAGGTTGCCGCACCAAAGTCGTGTGTGCGCCTGTGTGGTTAAGAACGAGAAAGGTTTGTTTGGGCAAGAAGAAATATGGTGTGGTGCGGTGTGTGGTCAGAAGTCGGGACATGTAGCCTTGTGCGGCCGCTCCCAAAACCGACACAGAGTAGGCTGCACGTGGGCTAGGGCGTGAGTGAGTGAGCGATCGACCGCTCGTCCGGTCCCCCGTTCAGCAACATTAGAGCATCTCCAGCCGCGCCCCCAACAAGGCCCCCCAGGCGATTTTTCGGTTGCCGGCGTCAAAAAATCGGCCCAGTCGCGCCCCCAGGGGTCCTTTTTTCACCGGCTCGGGCCGAAATTGGCGCCGGCGGACCCAACCCGAACCCGCCGCGCTAGGGGCGCCGGGCGAATCGTTTTTGGCGCGAAAGCGCCGCGGGCCAGCCGCGTCAGCGACACCGCCCGCCTCGTCTTCTCCCGACGCCTCGGTTTCCCGCGGGGAATCAATGGCAAGGCTGCCGCCGGTCAGCTTTGCCATTGATTCCTCACGGGCGGCACGCCGACGCCTCACCTCCCTCGGACGCGTACACACGGACGCGGCGCGGCTATATATGGCCTCGCTCGCCTGTGATGAGTGCCACCTCTCCACCTCTCCCGAGCGCCGGCGCCGAGCTCTTCTCCCCCAGCCCCCCCTCTCCCGAGCGCCGCCGCTGATCTCTTCTCCCCCAGCCACTCCATCTCCCGAGCGCCGCCGCCGATCTCTTCTCCCCAGCCACTCCATCTCCCCGATGGCCGAGCGTTTCCCCGGAGACGAGGCGGCGGCCAACGTCTTCGGCCGCCGTTCGCTCCGCGAACAGGAGTCCTGGCTCCTGTTCCAGGCGAACATCCCGGCGCCGCCGGACATGCGCGCCGGGCCGACGGGCTGGAGGCTCAGCAATGGGGGAGTGCCCATTCCCCCGTTGACCGACGCCGTGGCCAAACCATCCTACTTCGCCGACGAGGTCGAGATCGTGCGCGCCTCCCTCACCGACGCCGAGCTCTCCTTCCCCCAGTACGCCGCCGACAACCACGCGGCTTGGGCGGCGTACTTCAAGCGCCGCCAGCAGCAGCGGCTGGCGTCCACCAACGGGGCGCCGGTGGTCGGCGGCGTGAAGAACAGCGAGGGGCGCCACCTGTGGTGGGGTGCCCCGGCCGCAAACTTGAGGGCGTGCTGACGCGCCTCGAGGGCGGCAACAACCCGCCGTTGGCGTACCCCCCGGCGAGGGCGGCCGCCCCGGCGCACCGCCGACGCGACGGGCAATGGGCGCCAAGGAGGTTCGGCGCGTCCTCCTCCTCTTCCTCCTCCAGCTCCTCCTCCCACTCCTCCGGCACTCCGATGCTGCTCGGCGTCAAGGCCGAGCCCGCGGCGGAGACGCCGCTCGGTCGGCGCACTCGCAGCGCCGGCATCGTCATCAACGAGGGCGGCCGGCACGCCTCCTCGTCGGCTCCTCCTTCACGCTTCGTCAAGCCAAAGACGGAGCCGGGGCTGGCGCCGGTGAAGACGGAGCACGGCGAAGTCGAGCTCGAGGACGACGCGGCCCTTGAATGGGCACGTCAGGACTCCATCAAGATGGCGACGGAGCGCCAGCGCGCCGCCCTGCGGCGCTTCGAGCAGCGCCGCCGAGGCCGCGACGAAGGAGGAGTCGTCATCATCGACGACAGCGACGACGACGACGACGCGCCGCCGCCGCCACCAGCCGGGGAGGGGTCCAGCAGGGGCGCCCGAATCAAGGAGGAGAAGGCCGACGATGGCGGCGACTTCTCGGCCTTCAGCAAGTTTTTTTTATTAGTTTTTATATGTAATGGCGACTACTCGACTTAAATCCGCGAATATAAGCCCAAGTTTGCCGAAATTTGGCGTGTTTTAGCCGAATTTTGCATAAATTTGCTACACAATTTTTTTTCCCGCGCCTGGGGCCGGCCCTGGGGGCGGCGGCTGGGGGCCAACTCGCCCCCAGGCCCATTCCCATTTTTTTCGCCGGGTCACCCCAGGCGGCGATTTTAGGCGCCCCCTGGGGGCCCAACGGCTGGAGATGCTCTTAGCCAAAATAAATAATACCTTTATTTTTTTAGCGTGGACATCCAATGTCTTTACATATACCACTTCTTCTTCCTTCCCCTTCGCCTTGGTACGCCGACCATAGGCTTCACGCGAATCACATGAAACGGGCAAGAACAAATCCGCGCTGGTCGCCTGGTCCCATGCAATAGGGGCAAGGAAGCTAGATGGCTCTAAGCTTAACAGAGAGTGTGCTGCACTCTGTAAATTTGTGTTGGTTCCTTTCCAGCTTTCAAGTCCTTTGCCATCTCGTGTTTCTCGCATATGGTGGTCAAAGCTGTAGGAGGGATGCATTTCCAGATGCCTCACATTTCTAATGTTTTTTGCGCACTCATTTAGCTCATATACTAGTCTTCACATCATATATACTAGTCTTCACATCATTGTCACGTCTCTGTCTTTCTCCCATGTTTCGGCTATGTTCTTGTTTTTTGGTAGACTTGTAGGTTCAAAAGGAGAGGAAGATTTAAGATCTGTATAATTCTAGTTATAGGATTGCACAACAACTGGATATATATACTGAGCTAGGTGAGTAGGTGTGAAAGCATGCACTTGTACCATGTCCTTAAGTATGGGTATGCTTAGAGACGCGACGTTGGTGAGACATTAGCTGATCTTTTAAATTAAGTTGATCTCCGTATCTTCTAGTACAAAATAATCTCATATGTGTGTTACAACTCGCCAATGGTCGCTCCCTCTCATAAAAGCATGTGACAAATATTCTTTTTCAGAAGGATAGGTGAGGCCGAGACAAAAGAGTTATATGGAAAGGTGTGTACTTCAAGACATGTGGCAGCATGCCCGAGATCACAGAAGAAACTATATTAAGGCATACATTATACATGGATAGAAAGAAATGTGTTTTTTGCATATTGTCTTGAAAGCTAGTGACGGCCTAGTGTTTTGCGTAATTTAAATCCATGCGCTTCTGAGTTTAGAAATATTCCAGAGATGCTAATCACACACTACAACTGCAACTTACGATTAAAAGTATGGCCACGTTGTATACAAGCCTAGGGGAAAAAAGGGGGTTTAGAAGGGACGTGAATTTTTGGGACATGCAGCCACGCGCTGCCGAAATCCCGGTCGTCCGCTAGCGCGTCGTGATTGCTACTTTTTATAGGCCTTTCGCAATACGCGACGTGTTAATTACCAGCTTTCCAGAATACGCTGTGGTATACGCCACACTAATGGAGCAGGCGTCATTAAATTGATCGTACGAATACAAGGCCCACGTGCCCGGCCCAGGCGATGGAATAACTGCGCGGAAATGGTTTCCCACATACGAAAATAGATTAGCACATGAAATCCATTGTGATGCGTGTGTTTCGTTGCCGTACGAGCGCACATGCCTGTCTATAATCATCTCTCGTTTGCCTCACACCCCGCAGCATGACGAAGTTTTTGAGGCCTGGTTCTGGATATGGGACTTCTAGCGAGACGTTGGAGTTGTGTTTTCAGCCAGATTCCGTGGTTTTGGGAAGCCATTCGGGGCTGCTCGCCCTCCTACGGGAGGTGACCGAAGATGACTCAACTGACAGGTTTGCAGATTTTTTCGATTCTGTTGATGTTCGTCGAGAACCAGGTATTACGGTTTCAGACAAGCAAAAGTTTGAGAGGGCAGAGAACAAATACATAGCGCTTGATGATAAGGTGGGATGGTAACATGGGTTAGGAGGTAAGTTTTGTGTGCCGTAACACTGTTTCTTTCGCGGACATCCATCCAGCTTGAGCTTGAGCTTACCTAAAACCTCTCTGTGATTTCTCTCAGGAAAAGGAGAGCTGCCATGCATGCCTGCCGTTGCGTTGATGGCGCATTCAACCGCTTGCTGGGTGGCTTTATGATTTGCAGGGCAGGTGGGGGGATTGAATCGCACTGGCATGTTTTAACTTCACCATTACTCATGTCGGCTGACCATGTCTTTGAATTATTGTTGTTCGGACGGGTGTGGTGTTCATCGTAGCGCCTGGTGTTAATGTTGTTCGCTTCTCCTGAGAGTAATTTAATTATGTTTTGCAGTGTTCTATTGTGATTACCGTACTCGGATTACGTAAACATGGTCCAACATGGACTTAATGCTCCATTATCACAACCGTTGCAGTGTATTATTGATAGGCCTCCCGTAAAAGAAAAAGTATTATTGATAGGCCATCATGCTATATACGTACGACACGGCATGCACTGGCAGATACATGCAAATACATAAAGCACCCAGAGAGAAGAATTACATACGGGGACTAGAGCAAATCCATTGCCCGGGATACAAATGGGAACTACATCAAATCAATCTCGCTGGATACATATGGGGGCTAGAGCAAATCCACTAGACCGGGGGGAGATTCAGAGCTTGTGCATGCAGATAATGGCCATGAGCAGCAGGTTCACGACACCGAGGATGAACACATGGTTGTGAGCGGGGCGGGTGGCAAGCTAAGAGAGATGAAGAAGCAGAAGTGAGAATATGGTTTGAGCGAGCAAGCATGGGGTTTAAAAGGACCGCGATGAGCGTCACTGAGATGCGTGAGGCCCACAACTCCGTTCAATGCCCCCTCCTGCCTTGCAGGCCATCTACTGCGCATGTCAGTTGAAAAAATACATGGGATACAGAGTGTTATACGAGAGGCTGGAATCATTATACAACTTGCGTGTATTCTGGTTGCACGAATCACGAGAGGGCATGCGGTGTGGATTTCAGCAACGCGTGGCCGCATGTCCACTCGCGATTATTCAGTTTAGAAGAGAGTATGTAGCTAGACTGCACTAGTAAACCGTGTATTGAACCCTATAATGTATAAATGTTTATTTTAGTGCATGCTGCTCTGTCAATTTAAATTAACAGAAAATAAAGAGGTCGTTTTTCTTGACAGAGCCACATCATAATTATGCGTTCATTGAGTGTTTTTAAGCTCTTTTTCCCTTTTGGCTTTGTGTTTGTTGTACATACACATGTCTTTTCCTTTTGGGGATTCTTGTATGTTAAGTAAATAGCAACCCGAATTACATCTAATAAATGTGACGTAAGACCTTTTAAAATGGAGCTATATGTGTAGATAATAGATGGTTTCCTCTTGTACACACCTGATACTTATGTGTCGCCAGTCTGTAATGTAACTATTTGTTTATTTCATTTTAGTAGAAAGAAAAATGCATAAGAGCAACTCCAATGGGGCGACCCATTTCGTCCGCGTCCGTCCGTTTGGGTCGGCGTGGACAGAAAAGGCGGCCCAACGCGCCGACCCAAACGGACGCGCGTCTGTTTTTCGTCCGCGGGCGGCCCATTTTTTAGCCTGATTTGCGTCGGTGCGAACACGCGACGGACGCGCGCGCGGTCGCATACTCCTGTCCCCGGGCCCGCTGGTCTGTGGCACATTGGCCTCCCTCCCCCCGGCGAACAAGCAACCCTCGCCCCCCGCCTCCTCCGTCACCGACGCCGCCGCCCATTTTTGCGGCGACTCTTCCAGCTGCCGCCGCCTCCACATCCGCCCAGCAACGCCGCCCTTGTCCCCAGTCGCCCGCCGCCGCCGGGGAGCAAACTAGTTCCCGCCGCCACTTCCCCCACCGCACAGCCGCCCGCGACCAACAAGACGCCTCGCCGTCCCCGCCACATACGACCGGCACGCTCGTCGGACGCCGTCACACTCGTCGGACGCCGGTCGGGCAGCTAGCTGGTCTGCGGGCGCCGCGTCTCCCCTCGCCGGCCGTCTCCTTCTTCGACGCCCGCAAGCTGTTCGACAGTTTGCCAAGGTACGAAAATGGACTTCGCCGACGAGTTCTTTTTCCACAATTTCATTTGCGACTCCGACGATTCGTCGTCCGACGACGAGGAGGAGATATTGGCTGCCGTGTTGGTTCATCACCACCTCAACAACCAGCGGCCGTTGTTCCGTGGCTCCATTTCGGGCCACCTTCCGGCGTTGAATCGTAACCGAGAGAGCGGGCATTTCCTTCTCTGGAAGGACTACTTTGATACAACAAACCCGTTGTTCAAACATCACAAATTCCGCCGCCGGTTCCGTATGAGTAGGCATGTTTTCAACCGTATTAGAGAGGGAGTGGTCGGCTATGATGACTACTTCGAGTGCAAAGAGGATGCCGTCGGCAAGATTGGTTTCTCCTCTTATCAGAAATGCACTGCCGCCATCCGAATGCTTGCATACGGAGTGCCCGGTGATCTCATTGACGAGTACGTCCGTATGAGCGAGTCTACATGCCTAGAGTCCCTGTATAAGTTCTGCAAGGTTGTGATTGCTGTGTTTGGCCCTGAGTACTTGAGAGAGCCGACAGCTGCAGATACAGCCCGTTTGTTGGCGATGAATGCTAGCAGGGGCTTCCCGGGATGCTTGGCAGCATAGACTGCATGCACTGGGAGTGGAAGAACTGCCCTTCTGCTTGGCAAGGGCAGTATAAGGGACATGTCAGGGCTTGCACTGTCATACTAGAGGCCGTGGCGTCTCAAGATCTCTGGATCTGGCACTCTTTCTTTGGCATGGCTGGATCACACAATGATATCAACGTGCTTCAGCGCTCGCCGGTGTTTGCTAGGCTTGCCGAAGGCAACAGCCCACCGGTGAACTTTACTGTCAACGGCCACAACTACGACAAAGGGTACTATTTGGATGACGGTATCTATCCTCAGTGGACCACTATTGTAAAGACAATACCCAACCCTGTTGGAGAGAAAAGGAAAAGATTTGCCCAAGAGCAAGAGAGTGCTAGAAAGGATGTCGAGCGTGCCTTTGTTGTTTTGCAATCTCGATGGGGCATCGTTCGGTATCCTGCTAATACTTGGAGCACACAGAAACTATGGGAGGTGATGACTGCTTGCGTGATCATGCACAATATGATCGTAGAAGACGAGCGCCCGGAACGTCTGTACGATCAAGGCTTTCAGTTTCAGGGTGAGAATGTTGTGCCTGAGCATGGAGTAGCGGCAACATTTGAGCAGTTCACTCAATTTCATGAAGACATGCGTGATTGGGAAACTCACGTGCAACTGCAAAATGATTTGGTTGAGCATATGTGGACTCATGTTGACAACCAATAGATGTATCTTCTTTTATTCGTTCGTAAAACTGTGTGAAACATTTCTATTTTTATTTGGCCTGTAAACTATACTATTTATTTGGGCGGACTATTTTGTTTGTTAAATTTTCATTTCACAATATGTTGAATGCAATGCAAAATTGGGCGGCCAGCCGGCCACGCCTGCACATATGGGTCGGCGCATTGGGCGCGCTGCCGACTCATATGAAAAACAGGGCGGACGCCGGGCGGGCGGCCGACCCAAACGGACAAAAAGCGGACGAAATCGCCGTTCGTTTGGGTCGGCCCGTTGGAGTTGCTCTAATATGTCGTGTAGCCATTGCAACGAATTCGTAAAAGTATTTTTTATGTAATAGGCAAGTCTAAGTGGATCATCTTGCTTCTCCACCTGAAATCCACTATCTACGCTTTTCAGTGCATGACACATCTCCTGGTCGTACTTGGACCACAAGAGGTAGTACAATTTGCTGACCTTCAGCATCATTCATATGATCACTAGGCATTGCAAAGTCTTCTGATCAACCTATCCCATACTACAACAAGCAGAACAACTCTGTGTTAGCCTTGAGCAGGTGATGCATTTCTGAATGCCTCCTATTCACAATGCACCACACACGTTCAACATCAATAGCACTATGGATTCTCCATTTGATATAATCTCTCTTTTCCATGAATCACACCTCCATCTGTGTTGATTTGCATGCTACTGGCTAGATAACAGAGCTAAAGACATGTAACAAGCTATATATGAAACAACATGCAACGGGAGAAGATACGTGTTATGGAAGGTTGATGACGAGCGTCGGATCCTTCGTTCGAGATTGCATTTTACAAGGACCCACACACCACATTCACATCACCACACCCAAGGTCACTGAATCACACACTAGACTAAAAATGTACACCCAGATTAAAAAATAAGCTATATTTGTTTATATGTTATCAAAACATGGTTTGCTTGGTTATCTTAGTGAGCATTAAATTACTAAATCTCATGTTAAGATCATTTGGCAAAAGAATGTTCTGCCATTGGTAAGGAAAACAAAGTTCAAATCCTTTTCAAAAAAGCGGGGTTCAAATCCATCACAAGACTAAAGGTGAGCTTGCATCGGATGTCTCCACTGCCTGCAGGGTTCGGAGAGCACAAATCAGGAGTCTCCATCAACTCAGTTCACCGGAGCGTTCGGATCCTGCACAAGGAGAGTATTTTGTCGCGAGGTAAAGGGAAGATGTGCGATGGTGCGAGGACGTAATGTGGCAACATGCTTACATGGGCATGCGCGATGCTTCCTCCTTAACCCCGACGACCGGAGCGCATGGATCTGGCGCAAGGAATATCAGTGCTAGGTCATGCATCCACCCGTGTGTGCATCGTGCCACAGTGGTGGAGCTTTTTATATCAGGAACACTATATTCAACAACGGCTAGAGGTGCAAGCGGTGGTACACTTATGACTTATCCCATGAAACTGGTCAATTAGTTCAATGTTGGATGTAAGATTAACACTACATGTATGGACCGTGGTGCTGGCCGCAAACGCACCCCGCTTGCATCCTTAGCTATAGTATTTTTCATTCACATTTGATCATTCTTTTGTGCTCATGTTTTGTATAGCAAAGGTTCGCCCTGTCTACGTAGCCACTTTGTGGTTGAACCAAAACATCGTTCCTTTTAACATTTTCAAACGGTGCATTTCTCTTTGCTGAAAACATGCTATCTTTGCTCAGCACTAGTGGTTGGGGCGCCATTCTATGGCGCCGCTTGAGAGAAAGTTGTACGCACGTTTTTATTTTATAAAAATACATAAAGTCCTTGCCTCCGTCTAAAAATCATCTCAGAAAAATTCTCACCTTCATCTAAAAAAGAAGTAAAGCATTTTTACCACCGCAGCCTAATAATGAGTGCCACTTTGCATAACCCTCCATTTAAAAAATACCAGAGGTCCTCACCTCCATCTAAAAAGAAAAAAATATTTAAAAAATAATCCACACCTTCATCTATTTTTTTCAAAAGATTTCTCACCGCGGCGAACCAGCTTGCACCTCGTGGCATAGCTGGTTAGCCGTCCTTTACGTGTAGCTTAATGAGTTTAATTTTGAATGGATTCTTTCCATGAATCCCTCACTTGTAATTTTTTTTTAAGAAATACACATGCTAAGGCCTCTAATCATAGTTTGGCACTTTCGTTGAGCCTAGCGATCTATAGATTATGAGCACTTTGATAGATTATGATCATCATTAATTGTGCTTACATTGTTCTAGTTTCGGGTTAAATGAACAAGCACCCGAACATGGACAGAAGTTCTGATTGTGCATCACATATTCATAATTAATTATCAACCTAATGGTGTATTCGAATTTGTATTCATGATTAAAAGTCTTAAATGGCTCAGAGTATAGTGATTAAAATGGAGCATATTTTCAAGAAGTGTCCTTCTTTTTGTCTTAGTATATCAACATATAGACCACACATGCAAGATGTTAGGGGTAATTAACTAGGAACGTTGCAGCAACTCCTTCAATAACATTGCTCAAATCACCCATGGTAAATGTATTTTCAGTTTCCTCACATTCCCAATGTTGCGCATGCGTCCAACTCCACCCAATCAATCATACTGTTGGGTTCTACGGTAGGGAGCGTCAACTGCAAATTAAAATTTTCCTACGCGCAGAACAACCAGGAACATGCTACGGGAGATGGATCACAGTTCGTTACCACTAGATGCGCAGTGCCGTGCAACGGAAGTAGAGTTGAGGCAGCGCGTTCCCGGAGTCGCCTCGCGTTCCCAGAGTCGTCTCCTCCTTGCCGGTCTCCCACGTAGCCGATCGGATCCCGCGAACAGGTTCGCCGGAGCGGCGCAAGTGCACCGCCTCTAACGATATCCGCGCGTGCAGGAGGAACGTCGTGCGGCGGACTGCTAGGTCCGATCACACAACCGGCGGCGAAGTGGAGGTGGCTAGTTGCAACACATGCAAAGCCCTAACGACGGCGCCGAAGCGATTAACCTCATGAGTGTGCCGCACGTCCACTTTATATAGGCATCCGTCGCGGGCTCAACACTTGGGCCTCGCAAGGATCCTAAAGCCCATAAGTCTACTCGGTCGCAATCCGAATACAGCTCGGATCACATCCGACCAGTGTCCTTGGATCCGACCTCGTAGGTTCCTTCCCTTAAGCGCGCGATCCCTTAGGTTCAAGCCGGCTTGGTCGCAGTTCGGATCACCTCCGAACTGCACGGTTGGTAGAGGCCTCTAGCAAGGCATGCCGAACACCAAGCAGACTATGAAGCTGGTTAGGCGAACCTGTACATCACACTTCCATTCCTTTTGCCACACGATATATGTTGTCGGGCTCAAGGCGAGTATGTCATCCTTGTGCTAGCCCGACCTCTTTCTCGTTTCAGTGATGCCGACCACAAACCGGATTATCTCATAATCCTTGTCGCATGGCCATGCTTATCCTGGTCGGATCACACGAGGGGCCCAGAGTATATCTCTCCTGATCGAAGGGGCAAATCCCATCTTGCTCGACCATGTCTCGCAGCATGGGTCTGGACAAGCCTGAAACCTACCTTTGTAACTACCCAGTCACGGAGTAGCGTTTGGTCGGCCCAAAGCAGATCTGTTGCCATCCCGAGTACATGCGCCAGCTCAGGTCTTAGGACATAGAACGTATGTTGTACTAGAGACTCACAGATGACATATCGCTGCGTCTCATAGTTGTGTCTGTCCGACTCGGACCTTATCTCGACTCGGATCCGACTACGTCGAATCCGACCAGACCTTTCCAACTCCATATTATCCGGTTAGCATCCAATGCTCCATGGCTAGTGAGACCAAGCCATCGACCGTGTCATATGCTAGTCTAGTCGGCTGCGCGTCCACACAACCCTTTCGACTAGGGACCTTTTAGGACAGTCATCATACAATGCGTAGTCCCACAAACAAGTCACGTACTTGCTGATACACATCATTGATAATGTCCAAGGACTATCTTTATTCATAAACACATAGGAAATATCATCATGCATGATTGCCTTTAGGGCATATCTCCAACACATACATCACTACTGATCTCTCTCTTTGGAATATTTATTGCCTTCGTGTTGGTTTGGCTGCATATACCATGGCAAAGAGAGCAAAGATGGTTGGACAATGGGCACAGAACTGGACAACGTACATATGAATATGTGAACTCCACCTTATGACAAACAATACTATTCATTTTTTAGTTGAGTCACAATACTATTCACCAAAAGCTCAAAGTTAAATGATCTGAAACCTATAGGGTACATGGATTATATATTTGATCCCTAATCGCGAGATAAGTGGATAATGAACCAAAAAATGGGGACATAAGTAAGTACTCCCCTTGTTCCGAAATAGTTGAAGTTCGAGATTTACCCCAAGTCAAACTTCTTTAAGATTGACCATGTATAGTGAAAAAAAATTATAAATACAACATCAAATATGTATTTTATGAATCTAATGAAACAATTTTTGTGTGGATGTTGGTACATTTTTTAATAGACCTAGTCAAACTTAGCAATGTTTGACTTAGGACAAACCTAAAACTTCAAGTATTTTGGAATGGTGAGAGCAGTACACTCCATACATTTGCTACATGGTCACATACTACTCATGCTAGGGCTGCATTTTTTTCCCTAGAACTTTCATTCCTAGTAGATTTTTGTTCAGTGCATAATGCAAACATATGGTACCCAAATTTTGGGTGCGCGTTACACAAGAACATGAAGATTGGATCCCTTTACTAGCATTAACTACTATCTCCACCAATCTTTTTGAATTTGTGCAGTTATTGTACATGAAACTTAGAATGTTACTTTTGTTGGGGAACGTAGCAATAATTCAAAATTTTCTACGCATCACCAAGATCAATCTATGGAGTTTACTAGCAACGAGAGGGGAGGAGTGCATCTACATACCCTTGTAGATCGCTAAGCGGAAGCGTTACAAGAACGCGGTTGATGGAGTCGTACTCGCAGCGATTCAAATCGTGGAAGATCCGATCTAGTGCCGAACAGAAGAAGTTGAGGGAGAACTCCAGCAGCACGACGGCGTGGTGGCAATGGAGCTCGTGGTTCTCCGACAGAGCTTCGCTAAGCACTACGGAGGAGGAGGAGGAGGTGTATGAGGAGGGAGGGCTGCGCCAGGGAAGAGGTGCGGCTACCCTCCCACCCCTCCACTATATATAGGGGCAAGGGGAGAGGGGGAGGCGCCCTAGGGTTTCCCCTAGGAGGCGGCGGCCAAGCAGATTGAATCTCCCTAGGAAAAATCCTAGGGAGACTTGCCCCCCAAGCCAAGCAGGTGGAGGCTTGCCTCCCAAGCCAGGTGGAGGCGCCCCACCTCCCCAAGTAACGTGGGAAAGGGTGTGGGGGGCGCACCACCCCTTAGTGGGCTGGTTTGCCCCTTTCCCTTTGGCCCATGAGGCCCTCCAACACTTGTCGGGGCTCCCGAAACACCTTTCGGTCATGCTGGCCATAGCCTGGTACCCCCGGAACACTTCCGGACTCCAATACCCTTCGTCCAATATATCGATCTTCACCGCCGGACCATTCCGGAACTCCTCGTGATGTCCAGGATCTCATCCGGGACTCCGAACAACCTTCGGTAACCACATACTATTTCCCATAACAACTCTAGCGTCATCGAACCTTAAGTGTGTAGACCCTACGGGTTCGGGAACCATGCAGACATGACCGAGACACCTCTCCGGCCAATAACCAATAGCGGGATCTGGATACCCATATTGGCTCCCACATGTTCCACGATGATCTCATCGGATGAACCACGATGTCGGGGATTCAATCAATCCCGTATACAATTCCCTTTGTCTACCAGTATAGTACTTGCCCGAGATTCGATTGTCGGTATCCCGATACCTTGTTCAATCTCGTTACCGGCAAGTCTCTTTACTCGTTCCGTAACACATCATCCCGTGATCAACTCCTTGGTCACATTGTGCACATTATGATGATGTCCTACCGAGTGGGCCCAGAGATACCTCTCCGTCATACGGAGTGACAAATCCCAGTCTCGATTCGTGCCAACCCAACAGACACTTTCGGAGATACCTGTAATGCACCTTTATAGCCACCCAGTTACGTTGTGACGTTTGGTACACCCAAAGCATTCCTACGGTATCCGGGAGTTGCACAATCTCATGGTCTAAGGAAATGATACTTGACATTAGAAAAGCTCTTAGCAAACGAACTACACGATCTTGTGCTATGCTTAGGATTGGGTCTTGTCCATCACATCATTCTCCTAATGATGTGATCCCGTTATCAATGACATCCAATGTCCATGGTCAGGAAACCATAACCATCTATTGATCAACGAGCTAGTCAACTAGAGGCTTACTAGGGACATGTTGTGGTCTATGTATTCACACATGTATTACGGTTTCCAGTTAATACAATTATAGCATGAACAATAGACAATTATCATGAACAAGGAAATACAATAATAACCATTTTATTATTGCCTCTAGGGCATATTTCCAACAGCTTTGATATGTAAACTCTAAATAATAGTACTGTAAAAATACTTTTCATGGAAAACCATGTCATTTGCACCTTAGGAACTCAAATAGTTGCTTGACTACACATACACTTAACCAATTTATAAGTGGCAAAACAACTACTTACCTTCGCAAGACACATTTGAGAAGTAAAAACAGAATAATGAATACCAATTGGACCTCATTACCAAAATGTGATGTGATTTCTTAAGATGGTATGCTAGTGTTTTGTGTTGGAACTATTTTTTATTATGGAAGTTCTTAATGAATTAGTAAAGTAACCCGGTCAAATGAGATAACATATTTTAATTGTTAGTGAGGAATCACATGAGTTAGTATGACACCTGGAAAATATTGGGTTTGGTAAATACTCCCTCCGTCCCAAAATAAGTGTCTCAGCTTTAGTACAACTTTGTACTAAAGTTAGTACAAAGTTGAGACACTTATTTTGGGACGGAGGAAGTATAAAATTAGGTATGGTTAGTTTTATAGGAATTTGGTTTTGTGTTGCTTAGGCCATGTAAGGTGTTAGAATTGCATTTGAGTTCGTTGATTTTGTTAGGAGAAGCACATTGCTTGTTCTACAAAAGAAAACCCCATAGATATAAACATGTGAAGAAGACCTTAGGGCTCCATTTTACTACATAAGGGAACGGATATATGTTGGCTCTGCCCATGATGTCATCATGGTCGCATGTGTATAGAATCCTTAACCCCGAATTCTCCAAAGATGGTCTTCATTCTAAGCACAACTCGTTCCAAAACATCCCGGGACATGTTTTCTGATACCCTTAAATCTGAGCAGCATTGCAGACATGTAACTCCTCATAACTGCTAGTTCTTTTATTTGTCATATAGAGTCTGTTCTTCTTGCTAGTTATGAGGGGAACTAGTATGGGGATAACGATTATTACTAGTAGGTTGCATTAGGGAAACTAGATGCATATATGAGTGAATATATCAAGATAACCCATTTCAAAACATATATCAAGCTAAGGCCAAATACAGTGTGTCCTTTATAAGGCCTTTTATGCTTGAGCAAGGGAAGATTTCTAGGAGACTCGGATATCAATGCACCAACAATAAACCACAAGAAACTCCATTTTTAAGGTAATTTCATAAAAAATAACATAAGGAAATATGTGTTGATGGAAAGCGCCTGTGATAACCCTCACAACAAAGGGCATCATTAAGCCTTGATACATTTTAGAGCCATTTTGCTAAAAAAACACGAATTAATCCATGGCGCGACATGAAGTGCACGGTCATTCCAGATCTATAACATGGAGTGTTGATGGGGTAGTGTGTGAGTATATGTACATAACTATCATTTTCATGCGCAACAACGATAAAGGGTACAAGATGGATCTCGAGAATGGTTAAGTACTATTGGGTTGTTGTCCCTTTTCAAAACAAAGAATCTGGTGGAGTTGGAACATTAGTTTATGTTGTTGCTACTGAAATAGAAAATGAGGCAGTTAGTGTTCTAGGAAGTAAAATTTAGTGTCTGTCTTTGAGTGCAACTGTGGTCGACATCCTCCTTTCTTTGTTGCAATAGAACACGCCCTTCCTTTTTTCACTTCTCTTCTTTAGTTTCACTCTTATCTTGTTCATCTTTTTTTCCTGGTTTGTCTTAAAGAACAACTTGTAAGTTAAAGGAGCCTCCCAGAATGTGGATTTGGAGTGTAAACTGGTGAAAATGGATGGCTTAGTATTTACATGGACAAAGACCTAACCTAGTTTGCTAGTCTTTGGGTTCAAAATCATGTGGACCTTCACCTACCGCCCTCTGCCTCAACACAACCTCTCTATCCTTAGTACCTCGCTCCAATACCCTCCTCCAGACCACGAGTCCACAATCAAGTGTCATGCTTGCTCTGCTAGCAACTTAGTTTCCAATCTTACTCCATCACTCAATCGCCCTTTCACAAGTTTCTTCATGCCATGTGATGTACTACTATGAGCAATAATCATGTTAACAGTTGATGGGGTGTGTTCCTCGATGCCTCACATTCACAACATGTTGCACATACAACTACTACTAGTTGCCATTGTTCTCTCTCAAATCCAGCATTGTTAGGAGAGCACATATAAATACAAAGGAAGTGGAGCACATCTTTTATAGGAGAATTTGGAGTCATGCTTGAAGAAAAGTAAAGTTTGTTGGGTGCATGAGCTAACTATAAACCCTAATTTAAGACCATATCTTCAAGTAAAAAGGAATATATCAAATCTTAGTGTCCATGCATGCACTTTTATGAACTCGGAACGAGTAGATGCTTGGTCCAATTCAATGTGATCCACACTAGAGAAAGCACATGAGAGACATCTCATGAATGGGTGGCACCGATGAAGCAAGATAATCGAGTGGATGAAATAATGCTTTCTTGTTTGCACGAACGTTAATTCTCTCACAATATAGCGTGTGGGTTGTATAAAAACCAATGTCATCAATCAGTGGTCTTTATGGTAGCACGTTGTATATTTATTATGTAATATATGAATTTTGGTGCAACCAAATAATTTTGTACTTTGCTCACTTAGTTACCAATGCATATAAAAAAATGTTTCTAAGAAAATAATCAATTGGTAACTTGACATTACAATGGAACAAATATGTAACGAAATTAACAGTGAATAATAACATAATCATCGTTGCATGCTTCACATCCATTTCATCTAGAACACATTATGAGTTATGGCATAACATACAACGCACGATTGGTCTCGTACATCAACCCTTCAACGACTCTGATGGCCTTGATAAATGGCATCATCATGCAAACGTACGCTCCTTCCACTTCCTCACCACCTCGGTAAGCGTCTTGTGCGACATGCCACTTGCAGCCAGTCCACTCCTTGCCGCTTTCTGCAGCTCTGCCACCTTCGTACGCATCGCATCCCCCTCTTCACTGTTCATTATATCATTCACAACCTTCGTGATGTCTTCACCAAGAATCATCCCATCTGCTCCTCGAACCTTTGGTCTTAGTGCCACCTTGGTTTCTTCATGTAACATCACGGCATTCTCCCTCTGCTCGGCGTACAGAGGCCACGCGATCATCGGCACACCGTGCATCACGCTCTCTAGCACCGAGTTCCATCCGCAATGCGTCAACATGGCTCCCGTGGCCCGGTGGCCGAGGACCCTGACTTGCGGGGCCCAGGATGGGACCACCAGTCCCACCTCCTTGGTCCTCTCCAGGAACCCAGATGGCAGGAACTTGGGTGGATAGTCCTTGCTCTTCGACCCGTCGTAGTAGTTGGCACCGGGGTCGGCCCCACTGTCGGTGGGACTCCTCACGACCCACAGAAACCGTTGTCCGGAGAGCTCCAGCCCGCGCGCCAGCTCGTTCATCTGCGCCGCGGGCAGCGCACCTCCGCTGCCGAACGAGACGAACAACACGGACTTGTCGGGCTGTGTGTCGAGCCACCTGATACAGCCGGTGGCATCGTCGTCGCCGTCGTCAGGCTGCCGTATCACCGGCCCGACGGGGTACACCGGCGGGCGTCCCGGCTCGGGCTGCCGGAGGATTGCCGCCGCGTTGGGCTCGATGGCGTCGAACGTGTTCACAAGTATGCCGTCCGCGTCGCGGTACCTCTCACCGTGGTGCACCATCCAGCGGTAGGCGTCGCTGGTCCTGTCCTGGAGCGGCTGCAGGATGTCGGCGCCGGGCACGGCCACGCAGCCGGGCAGCCTGATGGGCTCCGGCTGGTCGCGGAACTCGCCCTGCAGTTCCCCGTCGAGGCGCGGGAGGTGGAGCATGAGGGAGAGCATCAGCAGGTTGGAGGGGAAGAAGAGGTACGCCGGGACGCCGGCGTCGCGCGCCGTCTGCAGCGAGTCGGCCCCGAAGAGGTCCGCCACGAAGGCGACGAGGTTGCCGTCCTTCCCGAGGCCCGCGAGGAGCGCGGCCAGCGCCGGCACGGAGCGCTGGGCCTCGACGGAGAGCAGCTTCTCGATGGCGGCGCCGGCGGCGACGAGGTCGTCGAGCGGGACGGCCGGGAGCGACGCGGAGCCGACCACAGGCGGGAGGGACGCCAGGAACGCGCGCTGCGCCGCGGAGTCGGAGCTGGCGTAGGTGACGACGGTGGCCGTGAAGCCGTGCTCGGCGTGCAGCCGCCGCGCCAGCTCCGCCACCGGCACCACGTGGCCCATGCCCGGCGACGAGAGCAGCGCGACGTGCGGCGCGCGCGCGGCGCCCCGGTCGTCGCTCTCGCCGGCCATGGCTGCCTGCCCGCCTTCGTGTGCGCACGTACGGTACGGAGAGACGAGTCGAGCGGTCGATCGGTCAGTGGCTTAAATTCGTGGGGACGTGGGAAACGAGGGAACGGATTGGCGCTATATGTAACGCCGGATCGATCTGTGTCTGATTGATTGTCTCATGGCCGAACGGAGCTGTGGTTGCTCCGTCGCTGCCGCCGCTTCTTTTGTGCTAATTGTGCTCGTCACGATATATGCCGGAGAAAGCAATTGTTTAGTGGACATCCTAAAAAAGCTGGCGAAGGCTAGCTGAATTTCGTAGTACTACGATTGATTAGTGTGATAATCATAATCTGGCGTGGCTGGATATCAGTGGTCGCTTTAGCATTCCTATCTCCTTATCGGTAACGATATTGTATGGTTCTGACGTACGTACGTACAACGGTAGTACTAGTTTGGATAACTTTTTCTTTGTGTGGGAGAACTTAATACTACCTCGCTTCTTTACATAGGAGTATATAGTACGTAGGATTGAAAGCGCTGCTTAGTGGAGCCCTTGTCAAGAAAGCATCGTTCTGTACGGCTCCGGGTATATCATCCGTGACGGGTTCCTCCCACCCCGTGGAGAAGTTGGCTAGCTGAACTATATAGGGGGCAATTATCTTGTACTACTACGTCAACCATTTTCAATGTGCCTAAACATTTCAAACCGGCTTTCAAATCTTCCGTAAAAACACAATACAATACAGTACAGATGCAAACGATCGATCAGGAGAGATTGATACTAGGATTGAAGGTGCCTGTCAGCATGTGATCTGCACATATTTGCAATCAAGCGCATCAGATCGGATCTGTTTTCTTGTCCGATGGTACAAATAAATACCCATGCCCAATATGTGGTCCTTGCAGTAAGGGAGGCTATTCATTTGTCTATGACTGGGCGTTGTGTTACTGCAGAATCTCTCCCGCAAAAAAAAAAAAAGTGTTTCTCCAGAATCTGTTAATTTGCTAAAACATCTCCTCTGTAATATACGGTACCACTATCTGCATGCCATTTGTTTAACAACACACGCAGCACACACTAGCCATATACAATTAGCGATGTGATCTTTTTAATTACTATAAAGGGAATCAAAATGGTTGGCTCCTATGCCCGTCGGCACCTGCATGAGTGGCCGGCTTTACTTGATGCGCCATTTCCCCCTGATGCGCCTCTCCACTAGCACTAGGCCATCACATGCACCATCATCCATCAACGTCTCCTGTGCAACTGTGGCAACATTTAGAGGGCTGAGCACTTGGCTCCGCCTTCTAGAACCTGCTACAGAAACGACGTCATGATCTCGCAACGCTCACGTCATCGTCTCAGGCTCCGCCCCAAGAATATGCTACGGAAGCGATAAATATCCTTGTGTCGATTGAAATGATGTACATTTATTTCAGAGCGGATTGGAAAGGGACAGGAGTGCCCGCGTGTTTGACTTTGTGGCTCGTTCGATTGAAATACGAAATAGATCGGCTACGTATCCCTGCCAGTTGCACCCTCCGCTGCCATCAGATGGTTGACAAGCTTCTAGTAAAGAGTTATAATATGACCATGATGCAAAGGTTATGATATCCGGGACTATTGATTAGCGTTTTTGTTAGAAGACAATCATACTTATCGATTCTAATCAAACTACGCACCTTAAGTCGCCAAAATGCAGACTAAGATAAAAAAGAACTAATATATGAATGATTGACTAATTAAACTTTATATCAATATCGTCACCACTGCCACCTCCATCATGATCACCAAGACATATCAAAAGCGCTATGGCCAACCGCCAAACTTCGGGCTAATGATATGTGAGACAAAAACACTACAAGCTTCCAATGTTAGCGAAGTCGGGGGGGGGGGGGGGGGGGGACCACAAAGAAGAGGAGGAAAGGACGGCACACAAAAAATGACTCGGATTCCGGGCTCCCTTCATTCAAAGGAATTTCATAGAGTTTCTGAGAATTTGGATCATTAGGATTTTGCCTTAATTCTCCAATGTTATTTAACAATGTTGTTGACATGTTGGCTATTCTGATTGATCGCGTCAAGTAGGACAGTCAGATTGCAGAAGTAGTGCTACACCTCGTGGATGGTGGCCTCTCTATTCTGCAATGCTGATGATTCAATTCTTTTTAAGAAACATGACCTGGATAAGGCTCGAAACTTAAAATTGTTGTTTTCAGCATTTAAGCAAATGTCAAGCCTTAAAATTAACTTTAAGTGAATTCTTTTGCTTTGGAGAAACCAGTGAGGCGGCAGCCGAATACGCTGACCTGCTTGGTTGTGCGCAAGGGTAACATAAACCACAACATTTTGAAAGCAATGACATCGGGCAGCATTGCAGGACATTCACAACATTGAACAAGTGTGTTTTCCGCACCCAGTTCATGCATTTAGCACACATCCTCCTTGGGGGGCTGCCTGAGCATCTTTTCCTTTTGCGATTACGCGCTAAACAAATTCACGCCGCTCCACAACACGGCACGACGGGTCAAGGACATGCTCACGGAGAGGCACAAGATAAAAAAGAGAGAAACCGACAAAAGAGCCGGAGTAACGAAGGGGCTTAAACAACGACAAGAAACAAACGAAGCAAAGAACTTCCAACTACCCCTAAAAGTCCTAAAAGTTGCTCCGTGTTACATGGATTGTCGTTGTCATCGTCGAAGAGATTCGGTGCTCGAAAGGTGGAGCAAAACCTCCACTTCTCATGGCAAGGCACCATTTTTATGCCATGGCAGGGGTTTAGGGATCGCCCGGCGATGGCACTACAGAGGGACGTTTTGCCGCGGTACCCGCCGTCCTCACCGACCTCCATGGCGACGACCTCTTGGATGCCTTGGTGGCGCAGCTGCCGCCCGTTGCTACACCGCAGAATGACCACCTCGAGATCGCGCTCGGCGACGACAAGAGCAATGCGGAGAGAGGGAACCCATTGTGCGATGCATGGTGCGTGCGGCTTAAAATAGCTAATTTAAAGGAAAACACAACTAGCCTAAAGAAAAGACCAAAATGCCCTCAAAGCCTCCCGAGTCGGCACACCCCAAGTCACCTCAGGTGGAGAAACGCGTCGCACGCGCCTACCCGGCTCGCACAAAACGTAACAACCCGGCAAGGCTAACGTGCGTCGGGCGCCCGCGCATGCCGGGGTCGGTCGAACGACACAAGCCAACTCTACTGTGAATGAAACACCGGACTAGTTGTTGGAAATATGCCCTAGAGGCAATAATAAAATGGTTATTATTATATTTCCTTGTTCATAATAATTGTCTATTGTCCATGCTATAATTGTGTTATCCGGAAATCGTAACACATGTGTGAATACATAGACCACAACATGTCCCTAGTGAGCCTCTAGTTGACTAGCTCGTTGATCAACAGATAGTCATGTTTTCCTGACTATGGACATTGGATGTCATTGATAACGGGATAACATCATTAGGAGAATGATGTGATGGATAAGACCCAATCCTAAGCATAGCACAAGATCGTGTAGTTCGTTTGCTAGAGCTTTTCCAAATGTCAAGTATCATTTCCTTAGACCATGAGATTGTGCAACTCCCGGATACCATAGGAGTGCTTTGGGTGTGCCAAACGTCACAACGTAACTGGGTGGCTATAAAGGTGCACTACGGGTATCTCCGAAAGTGTCTGTTGGGTTGGCACGAATCGAGACTGGGATTTGTCACTCCGTATGACGGAGAGGTATCTCTGGGCCCACTCGGTAATGCATCATCATAATGAGCTCAATGTGACCAAGTGTTTGGTCACGGGATCATGCATTACGGTACGAGTAAAGTGACTTGCCGGTAACGAGATTGAACAAGGTATTGGGATACCGACGATCGAATCTCGGGCAAGTAACATACCGATTGACAAAGGGAATTGTATACGGGATTGATTGAATCCTCGACATCGTGGTTCGTCCGATGAGATCATCGTGGAACATGTGGGAGCCAACATGGGTATCCAGATCCCGCTGTTGGTTATTGACCGGAGAGTCATCTCGGTCATGTCTGCATGTCTCCCGTACCCGTAGGGTCTACACACTTAAGGTTCGGTGACGCTAGGGTTGTAGAGATATAAGTATGTGGTAATCCGAAAGTTGTTCGGAGTCCCGGATGAGATCCCAGACGTCACGAGGAGTTTCGGAATGGTCCAGAGGTGAAGAATTATATATAGGAAGTCCAGTTTCGGCCACCGGGAAAGTTTCGGGGGTCACCGGTATTGTACCGGGACCACCGGAAGGGTCCCGGGGGTCCACCGGGTGGGGCCACCTATCCCGGAGGGCCCCATGGGCTGAAGTGGGGAAGGGAACCAGCCCCTGGTGGGCTGGTGCGCCCCCCTTGGGCCTCCCCTGCGCCTAGGGTTGGAAACCCTAGGGGTGGGGGGGCGCCCCACTTGGCTTGGGGGGCAAGCCACCCCCTTGGCCGCCGCCCCCCCCCCCTTGGAGATGGGATATCCTAGGGCCGTCGCCCCCCAGGGACCCTATATAAAGGGGGGAGGGAGGGCAGCCGCACCCAAGCCCCTGGCGCCTCCCTCTCCCTCCCGTGACACCTCTCCCTCTCGCTGAGCTTGGCGAAGCCCTGCCGAGATCCCCGCTACTTCCACCACCACGCCGTCGTGCTGCTGGATCTCCATCAACCTCTCCCTCCCCCTTGCTGGATCAAGAAGGAGGAGACGTCTTCCCAACCATACGTGTGTTGAACGCGGAGGTGCCGTCCGTTCGGCGCTCGGTTATCGGTGATTTGGATCACGACGAGTACGACTCCATCAACCCCGTTCTCTTGAACGCTTCCGCTCGCGATCTACAAGGGTATGTAGATGCACTCCTCTCTCTCGTTGCTATATGACTCCATAGATTGATCTTGGTGATGCGTACAAAATTTTAAATTTCTGCTACGATCCACAACAGTGGCATCATGAGCTAGGTCTATGCGTAGTTTCTATGCACGAGTAGAACACAAACTTGTTGTGGGCGTAGATGTTGTCAATTTTCTTGCCACTACTAGTCTTATCTTGTTTCGGCGGCATCGTGGGATGAAGCGGTCCGGACCGACCTTACACGTACGCTTACGTGAGACAGGTTCCACCGACTGACATGCACTAGTTGCCTAAGGTGGCTAGCGGGTGTCTGTCTTCCACTTTAGTCGGAACGGATTCGATGAAAAGGGTCCTTATGAAGGGTAAATAGAAATTGGCATATCACGTTGTGGTTTTGGCGTAGGCAAGAAACGTTCTTGCTAACAAACCTATAGCAGCCACGTAAAAAAACTTGCAACAACAATTAGAGCACGTCTAACTTGTTTTTGCAGCATATGCCTTGTGATGTGATATGGCCAAAAGGATGTGATGAATGAAATATATGTGATGTATGAGATTGATCATGTTCTTTTAATAGGAATCACGACTTGCATGTCGATGAGTATGACAACCGGCTGGAGCCATAGGAGTTGTCTTTATTTTTTGTATGACCTGTGTGTCATTGAATAACGCCATGTAAATCACTTTACTTTATTGCTAAACACGTTAGCCATAGAAGTAGAAGTAATCGTTGGCGTGACAACTTCATGAAGACACGATGATGGAGATCATGATGATGGAGATCATGGTGTCATGCCGGTGACGAAGATGATCATGGCGCCCCGAAGATGGAGATCAAAAGGAGCAAAATGATATTGGCCATATCATGTCACTATTTGATTGCATGTGATGTTTATCATGTTTTACATCTTATTTGCTTAGAACGACGGTAGCTTAAATAAAATGATCCCTCGCAATAATTTCAAGAAAGTGTTCCCCCTAACTATGCACCGTTGCGAAGGTTCGTTGTTTCAAAGCACCACATGATGATCGGGTGTGATAGATTCTAACGTTCGAATACAACGGGTGTAACCCAGATTTACACATGCAATACACTTAGGTTGACTTGACGAGCCTAGCATGTACAGACATGGCCTCGGAACACGGAAGACCGAAAGGTCGAGCATGAGTCGTATAGAAGATACGATCAACATGAAGATGTTCACCGATGTTGACTAGTCCGTCTCACGTGATGATCGGACACGGCCTAGTTGACTCGGATCATGTTTCACTTAGATGACTAGAGGGATGTCTATCTGAGTGGGAGTTCATTGAATAATTTGATTAGATGAACTTAATTATCATGAACTTAGTCTAAAATCTTTACAATATGTCTTGTAGATCAAATGCCCACGCTAATGTTGCCCTCAACTTCAACGCGTTCCTAGAGAAAACCAAGCTGAAAGATGATGGCAGCAACTATACGGACTGGGTCCGGAACCTGAGGATCATCCTCATAGCTGCCAAGAAAGATTATGTCCTAGAAGCACCGCTAGGTGAAGCACCCATCCCAGAGAACCAAGACGTTATGAAGGCTTGGCAGCAGCGTGCTGATGATTACTCCCTCGTTCAGTGCGGCATGCTTTACAGCTTAGAACCGGGGCTCCAAAAGCGTTTTGAGCAACACGGAGCATATGAGATGTTCGAAGAGCTGAAAATGGTTTTCCAAGCTCATGCCCGGGTCGAGAGATATGAAGTCTCCGACAAGTTCTTCAGTTGTAAGATGGAGGAAAATAGTTCTGTCAGTGAGCACATACTCAAAATGTCTGGGTTACACAACCGCTTGTCTCAGCTGGGAGTTAATCTCCCGGATGACGCGGTCATTGACAGAATCCTTCAGTCGCTTCCACCGAGCTACAAGAGCTTTGTGATGAACTTCAATATGCAGGGGATGAAATCAGCGGAGGTGGAGATCAAAAAGGAACATCAAGTGTTGATGGTGAATAAAACCACAAAATTCAAGAAAGGCAAGGGTAAGAAGAACTTCAAGAAGGACGGCAAGGGAGTTGCCGCGCCCGGTAAGCCAGTTGCCGGGAAGAAGCCAAAGAATGGACCCAAGCCTGAGACTGAGTGCTTTTATTGCAAGGGAAGTGGTCACTGGAAGCGGAACTGCCCCAAGTATTTAGCGGACAAGAAGGCCGGCAACACCAAAGGTATATGTGATCTACATGTTATTGATGTGTACCTTACCAGCACTCGTAGTAGCTCCTGGGTATTTGACACCGGTGCGGTTGCTCATATTTGTAACTCAAAGCAGGAGCTGCGGAATAAACGGAGACTGGCAAAGGATGAGGTGACGATGCGCGTCGGGAATGGTTCCAAGATCGATGTGATCGCCGTCGGCACGCTACCTCTACATTTACCTACGGGATTAGTTTTAAACCTCAATAATTGTTATTTAGTGCCAGCTTTGAGCATGAACATTGTATCAGGATCTCGTTTAATTCGAGATGGCTACTCATTTAAATCCGAGAATAATGGTTGTTCTATTTATATGAGAGATATGTTTTATGATCATGCCCCGCTGGTTAATGGTTTATTCTTAATGAATCTCGAACGTAGTGTTACACATATTCATAGTGTGAGTACCAAAAGATGTAAGGTTGATAATGATAGTCCCACATACTTGTGGCACTGCCGTCTGGGTCACATTGGTGTCAAGCGCATGAATAAGCTCCATGCTGATATTTTAGAGTCTCTTGATTACGAATTATTTGACACGTGCGAACCATGCCTCATGGGTAAGATGACCAAGACTCCGTTC
Source organism: Triticum aestivum (assembly GCF_018294505.1). Lineage (NCBI taxonomy): Eukaryota > Viridiplantae > Streptophyta > Magnoliopsida > Poales > Poaceae > Triticum > Triticum aestivum. The sequence goes on from NC_057811.1 coordinate 90,413,127, forward strand.
TCCGGAACAATGGAGAGAGCAACCAACTTATTGGAAATCATACATACTGATGTGTGCGGTCCAATGAGTGTTGAGGCTCGTGGTGGCTATCGTTATGTTCTCACTCTCACTGATGACTTGACTAGATATGGGTATGCCTACCTAATGAAACACAAGTCTGAGACCTTTGAAAAGTTCAAGGAATTTCAGAGTGAGGTTGAGAATCAACGTGACAGGAAAATAAAATTCTTACGATCAGATCGTGGAGGGGAATATTTGAGTCACGAATTTGGAACACACTTAAGGAAATGTGGAATAGTTTCACAACTCACGCCGCCTGGAACACCTCAGCGAAATGGTGTGTCCGAACGTCGTAATCGCACTCTATTGGATATGGTGCGATCTATGATGTCTCTTACCGATCTACCGCTCTCATTTTGGGGCTATGCTTTAGAGACTGCCGCATTCACTTTAAATAGGGCTCCGTCGAAATCCGTTGAGACGACACCGTATGAATTATGGTTTGGGAAGAAACCTAAGCTGTCGTTTTCTTAAAGTTTGGGGATGCGATGCTTATGTCAAGAAACTTCAACCTGAAAAGCTCGAACCCAAGTCGGAAAAATGCGTCTTCATAGGATACCCTAAGAAAACCATTGGGTATACCTTCTACCTCAGATCCGAAGGCAAGGTCTTTGTTGCCAAGAATGGATGCTTTCTGGAGAAGGAGTTTCTCTCGAAAGAAGTAAGTGGGAGGAAAGTGGAACTTGATGAGGTGATAGTCACCCCTTCCGAACCGGAAAGTAGCGCAGCGCGGGAAGATGTTCCTGTGGTGCTTGTTGGAAATATGCCCTAGAGGCAATAATAAAAGGTTATTATTATATTTCTTTGTTCATGATAATCGTCTATTATTCATGCTATAATTGTATTGTCCAGAAATCGTAATACATGTGTGAATACATAGACCACAACGTGTCCCTAGTAAGCCTCTAGTTGACTAGCTCGTTGATCAACAGATAGTCATGGTTTCCTGACTATGGACATTGGATGTCATTGATAACGGGATCACATCATTAGGAGAATGATGTGATGGACAAGACCCAATCCTAAGCATAGCATAAAACATCGTGTAGTTTCGTTTGCTAGAGCTTTTCCAATGTCAAGTATCTTTTCCTTAGACCATGAGATCGTGCAACTCCCGGATACCGTAGGAGTGCTTTGGGTGTGCCAAACGTCACAACGTAACTGGGTGACTATAAAGGTGCATTACGGGTATCTCCGAAAGTGTCTGTTGGGTTGGCACGGATCGAGACTGGGATTTGTCACTCCGTGTGACGGAGAGGTATCTCTGGGCCCACTCGGTAATGCATCATCATAATGAGCTCAATGTGACTAAGGCGTTAGTCACGGGATCATGCATTGCGGTACGAGTAAAGAGACTTGCCGGTAACGAGATTGAACAAGGTATTGGGATACCGACGATCGAATCTCGGGCAAGTAACATACCGATTGACAAAGGGAATTGCATACGGATTGATTGAATCCTCGACACCGTGGTTCATCCGATGAGATCATCGTGGAACATGTGGGAGCCAACATGGGTATCCAGATCCCGCTGTTGGTTATTGACCGGAGAGGCGTCTCGGTCATGTCTGCATGTCTCCCGAACCCGTAGGGTCTACACACTTAAGGTCCGGTGACGCTAGGGTTGTAGAGATATATGTATGCGGAAACCCGAAAGTTGTTCGGAGTCCCGGATGAGATCCCGGACGTCACGAGAGGTTCCGGAATGGTCCGGAGGTGAAGAATTATATATAGGAAGTCAAGTTTCGGCCACCGGGAAAGTTTCGGGGGTTACCGGTATTGTACCGGGACCACCGGAAGGGTCCCGGGGGTCCACCGGGTGGGGCCACCTATCCCGGAGGGCCCCGTGGGCTGAAAGTGGAAGGGAACCAGCCCTTAGTGGGCTGGGGCGCCCCCCTTGGGCCTCCCCCCATGCGCCTAGGGTTGGGAACCCTGGGGGGAGCTTCCCCCTTGCCTTGGGGGGCAAGGCAACCCCTTCCCCCCTTGGCCGCCGCCCCCCCCCCTTGGAGATCCCATCTCCCAGGGCTGGCGCACCCCCCCCAGGGGCCTATATAAAGGGGGGGAGGGAGGGCAGCAACCTACAACCTTGGGCGCCTCCCTCCTCCCCTGCAACACCTCTCTCTCTCTCGCAGAAGCTCGGGGAAGCCCTGCCGGAGGGCCGCTACATCCACCACCACGCCGTCGTGCTGTTGGATCTCCATCAACCTCTCCTTCCCCCTTGCTGGATCAAGAAGGAGGAGACGTCGCTGCACCGTACGTGTGTTGAACGCGCAGGTGCCGTCCGTTCGGCACTCGATCATCGGTGATTTGGATCACGGCGAGTACGACTCCGTCATCCACGTTCATTGGAACGCTTCCGCTTGCGATCTACAAGGGTATGTAGATGCACTCCCTTCCCCTCGTTGCTAGTACACTCCATAGATGCATCTTGGTGAGCGTAGGAAAATTTTAAAATTATGCTACGATTCTCAACAGTGGCATCATGAGCCAGGCCTATGCGTAGTTACTATGCACGAGTAGAACACAAAGCAGTTGTGGGCGTTGAGTTTGCCAATTCTTCTTGCCGCTACTAGTCTTTTCTTGTTTCGGCGGCATTGTAGGATGAAGCGGCCCGGACCGACCTTACACGTACACTTACGTGAGACAGGTTCCACCGACTGACATGCACTAGATGCATAAGGTGGCTAGCGGGTGTCTATCTCTCCTACTTTAGTCGAAACGGATTCGATGAAAAGGGTCCTTATGAAGGGTAAATAGAAATTGGCAAATCACGTTGTGGTCATACGTAGGTAAGAAACGTTCTTGCTAGAAACCTACAAACCACGTAAAAAACTTGCAACAACAATTAGAGGACGTCTAACTTGTTTTTGCAGCAAGTGCTATGTGATGTGATATGGCCAGAAGATGTGATGAATGATATATGTGATGTATGAGATTGATCATATTCTTGTAATAGGAATCACGACTTGCATGTCGATGAGTATGACAACCGGCAGGAGCCATAGGAGTTGTCTTTATTATTTTGCATGACCTGCGTGTCATTGAATAACGCCATGTAAATTACTTTACTTTGTTGCTAAACGGGTTAGCCATAGAAGTAGAAGTAATCGTTGGCGTGACGACTTCATGAAGACACAATGATGGAGATCATGATGATGGAGATCATGGTGTCATGCCGGTGACAAAGATGATCATGGTGCCCCGAAGATGGAGTTCAAAGGAGCATGATGATATTGGCCATATCATGTCACTATTTGATTGCATGTGATGTTTATCATGTTTTTGCATCTTATTTGCTTAGAACGACGGTAGCAAGTAGGATGATCCCTTATAATAATTTCAAGAAAGTGTTCACCCTAACTGTGCACCGTTGCGAAGGTTCGTTGTTTCGAAGCACCACGTGATGATCGGGTGTGATAGATTCTAACGTTCGAATACAACGGGTGTTGACGAGCCTAGCATGTACAGACATGGCCTCGGAACACACGCAATACACTTAGGTTGACTTGACGAGCCTAGCATGTACAGACATGGCCTCGGAACACGGAGGACCGAAAGGTCGAGCATGAGTCGTATAGAAGATACGATCAACATGGAGATGTTCACCGATCTTGACTAGTCCGTCTCACGTGATGATCGGACACGGCCTAGTTAAGCTCGGATCATGTTTCACTTAGATGACGAGAGGGATGTCTATCTGAGTGGGAGTTCATTATATAATTTGATTAGATGAACTCAATTATCATGAACTTAGTCTAAAATCTTTACACTATGTCTTGTAGATCAAATGGCCAACGTTGTCCTCAATTTCAACGCGTTCCTAGAGAAAACCAAGCTGAAAGATGATGGCAGCAACTATACGGACTGGGTCCGGAACCTGAGGCTCATCCTTATAGTAGCCAAGAAAGATTATGTCTTAGAAGCACCGCTAGGTGATGCACCAATCCCACAGAACCAAGACGTTATGAACGCTTGGCAATCACGTGCTGATGATTACTCCCTCGTTCAGTGCGGCATGCTTTACAGCTTAGAACCGGGTCTCCAAAAGCGTTTTGAGAAACATGGAGCATATGAGATGTTCGAGGAGCTGAAACTGGTTTTTCAAGCTAATGCCCGGGTCGAGAGATATGATGTCTCCGACAAGTTTTTCAGCTGTAAAATGGAGGAGAATAGTTCTGTTAGTGAGCACATACTCAGAATGTCTGGGTTGCAAAACCGCTTGTCTCAGCTGGGAGTTAATCTCGCGGTCATTGACAGAATCCTCCAGTCGCTTCCACCAAGCTACAAGAGCTTTTTGATGAACTACAATATGCAGGGGATGGAAAAGACCATTCCTGAAGTATATTCAATGCTGAAATCAACGGAAGGGGAGATCAGAAAAGAACATCAAGTGTTGATGGTGAATAAAACCACCAAGTTCAAGAAGGGCAAGGGTACGAAGAACTTCAAGAAGGACGGCAAGGGAGTTGCCGCGCCCGGTAAACCAGTTACTGGGAAGAAGTCAAAGAATGGACCCAAACCCGGGACTGAGTGCTTTTATTGCAAGGGAAGTGGTCACTGGAAGCGGAACTGCCCCAAATATTTAGCGGACAAGAAGAAGGCCGGCAACACCCAAGGTATATGTGATATACAAGTAATTGATGTGTACCTTACCAGTACTCGTAGTAGCTCCTGGGTATTTGATACCGGTGCGGTTGCTCATATTTGTAACTCAAAGCAGGAACTACGGAATAAACGGAGACTGGCAAAGGACGAGGTGACGATGCGCGTAGGGAATGGTTCCAAGGTCGATGTGATCGCCGTCGGCACGCTACCTCTGCATCTACCCACGGGATTAGTTTTAAACCTCAATAATTGTTATTTAGTGCCAGCTTTGAGCATGAACATTGTATCTCGATCTCGTTTAATTCGAGATGGCTACTCATTTAAATCCGAGAATAATGGTTGTTCTATTTATTTGAGAGATATGTTTTATGGTCATGCCCCGCTGGTCAATGGTTTATTTTTGATGAATCTCGAACGTGATGTTACACATGTTCATAGTGTGAATACCAAAAGATGTAAAGTTGATAACGATAGTCCCACATACTTGTGGCACTACCGCCTTGGTCACATTGGTGTCAAGCGCATGAAGAAGCTCCATGCTGATGGACTTTTGGAGTCTCTTGATTACGAATCATTTGACACGTGCGAACCATGCCTCATGGGTAAGATGACCAAGACTCCGTTCTCCGGAACAATGGAGCGAGCAACCAACCTATTGGAAATCATACATACCGATGTGTGTGGTCCAATGAGTGTTGAGGCTCGCGGAGGATATCGTTATGTTCTCACTCTCACTGATGATTTAAGTAGATATGGATATGTCTACCTGATGAAACACAAGTCTGAAACCTTTGAAAAGTTCAAAGAATTTCAGAGTGAGGTTGAGAATCAACGTGACAGGAGAATAAAATTCCTACGATCAGATCGTGGTGGAGAATATTTAAGTCACGAGTTTGGTGCACACTTAAGGAAATGTGGAATAGTTTCACAACTCACGCCGCCTGGAACACCTCAGAGAAATGGTGTGTCCGAACGTCGTAATCGCACTCTATTGGATATGGTGCGATCTATGATGTCTCTTACCGATTTACCGCTCTCATTTTGGGGTTATCCTTTAGAGACTGCCGCATTCACTTTAAATAGGGCTCCGTCGAAATCCGTTGAGACGACACCGTATGAATTATGGTTTGGGAAGAAACCTAAGCTGTCGTTTCTAAAAGTTTGGGGATGCGATGCTTATGTCAAGAAACTTCAACCTGAAAAGCTCGAACCCAAATCGGAAAAATGCGTCTTCATAGGATACCCTAAGGAAACTATTGGGTACACCTTCTACCTCAGATCCGAAGGCAAGATCTTCGTTGCCAAGAACGGGTCCTTTCTAAGGAAGGAGTTTCTCTCGAAAGAATTGAGTGGGAGGAAAGTGGAACTTGATGAGGTGATAGTCACCCCTTCCGAACCGGAAAGTAGCGCAGCGCGGGAAAATGTTCCTGTGGTGCCTACACCGACTGGGGAGAAAATGTTCCAGAGTGGTACGGCAACCCTGTCCTGGAAATCATGTTGTTAGACAACGGTGAACCTTCGAACTATGAAGAAGCGATGGCGGGCCCGGATTCCGACAAATGGCTAGAAGCCATGAAATCCGAGATAGAATCCATGTATGAAAACAAAGTATGGACTTTGACTGACTTGCCCGATGAGCGCCAAGCCATAGAAAACAAATGGATCTTTAAGAAGAAGACGGACGCGGATGGTAATGTGACCATCTACAAAGCTCGACTTGTCGCTAAGGGTTATCGACAAGTTCAAGGGGTTGACTACGATGAGACTTTCTCACCCGTAGCAAAGCTGAAGTCCGCCCGAATCATGTTAGCAATTGCCGCATACTATGATTATGAGATATGGCAGATGGACGTCAAAACGGCATTCCTTAACGGCTTCCTTAAGGAAGAGTTGTATATGATGCAGCCGGAAGGTTTTGTCGATCCTAAGAATGCTAACAAAGTATGCAAGCTCCAGCGCTCAATCTATGGGCTGGTGCAAGCATCTCGGAGTTGGAACATTCGCTTTGATGAGATGATCAAAGCGTTTGGGTTTACACAGATTTATGGAGAAGCCTGTGTTTACAAGAAAGTGAGTGGGAGCTCTGTAGCATTTCTCATATTATATGTGGATGACATACTATTGATGGGAAATGATATAGAATTCTTGGAAAGTATAAAGGCCTATTTGAATAAGTGTTTTTCAATGAAGGACCTTGGAGAAGCTGCTTATATATTAGGCATCAAAATCTATAGAGATAGATCAAGACGCCTCATTGGTCTTTCACAGAGTACATACCTTGACAAGATATTGAAGAAGTTCAGTATGGATCAGTCCAAGAAGGGGTTCTTGCCTGTATTGCAAGGTGTGCAATTGAGCACGGCTCAATGCCCGACCACGGCGGAAGATATAGAAGAGATGAGTGTCATCCCCTATGCCTCGGCCATAGGGTCTATTATGTATGCCATGCTGTGTACCAGACCTGATGTAAACCTTGCCGTAAGTTTGGTAGGAAGGTACCAAAGTAATCCCGGCAAGGAACACTGGACAGCGGTCAAGAATATCCTGAAGTACCTGAAGAGGACTAAGGATATGTTTCTCGTTTATGGAGGTGACGAAGAGCTCGTCGTAAAGGGTTACGTCGACGCTAGCTTCGACACAGATCTGGATGACTCGAAGTCACAGACCGGATACGTGTATATTTTTAATGGAGGAGCAGTAAGCTGGTGCAGTTGCAAGCAAAGCGTCGTGGCGGGATCTACATGTGAAGCGGAGTACATGGCAGCCTCGGAGGCAGCACAGGAAGCAGTCTGGATGAAGGAGTTCATTACCGACCTAGGGGTGATTCCCAATGCGTCGGGCCCAATGACTCTCTTCTGTGACAACACTGGAGCTATTGCCCTTGCGAAGGAGCCCAGGTTTCACAGGAAGACCAGGCATATCAAGCGTCGCTTCAACTCCATTCGTGAAAGTGTTCAAAATGGAGACATAGATATTTGTAAAGTACACACGGACCTGAATGTAGCAGATCCGTTGACTAAACCTCTCCCTAGGGAAAAACATGATCAACACCAGGACGCAATGGGTGTTCGATTCATCACAATGTAACTAGATTTTGACTCTAGTGCAAGTGGGAGACTGTTGGAAATATGCCCTAGAGGCAATAATAAAAGGTTATTATTATATTTCTTTGTTCATGATAATAGTCTATTATTCATGCTATAATTGTATTGTCCGGAAATCGTAATACATGTGTGAATACATAGACCACAAAGTGTCCCTAGTAAGCCTCTAGTTGACTAGCTCGTTGATCAACAGATAGTCATGGTTTCCTGACTATGGACATTGGATGTCATTGATAACGGGATCACATCATTAGGAGAATGATGTGATGGACAAGACCCAATCCTAAGCATAGCATAAAACATCGTGTAGTTTCGTTTGCTAGAGCTTTTCCAATGTCAAGTATCTTTTCCTTAGACCATGAGATCGTGCAACTCCCGGATACCGTAGGAGTGCTTTGGGTGTGCCAAACGTCACAACGTAACTGGGTGACTATAAAGGTGCATTACGGGTATCTCCGAAAGTGTCTGTTGGGTTGGCACGGATCGAGACTGGGATTTGTCACTCCGTGTGACTGAGAGGTATCTCTGGGCCCACTCGGTAATGCATCATCATAATGAGCTCAATGTGACTAAGGCGTTAGTCACGGGATCATGCATTGCGGTACGAGTAAAGAGACTTGCCGTTAACGAGATTGAACAAGGTATTGGGATACCGACGATCGAATCTCGGGCAAGTAACATACCGATTGACAAAGGGAATTGCATACGGATTGATTGAATCCTCGACACCGTGGTTCATCCGATGAGATCATCGTGGAACATGTGGGAGCCAACATGGGTATCCAGATCCCGCTATTGGTTATTGACCGGAGAGGCGTCTCGGTCATGTCTGCATGTCTCCCGAACCCGTAGGGTCTACACACTTAAGGTCCGGTGACGCTAGGGTTGTAGAGATATATGTATGCGGAAACCCGAAAGTTGTTCGGAGTCCCGGATGAGATCCCGGACGTCAGGAGAGGTTTCGGAATGGTCCGGAGGTGAAGAATTATATATAGGAAGTCAAGTTTCAGCCACCGGGAAAGTTTCGGGGGTTACCGGTATTGTACCGGGACCACCGGAAGGGTCCCGGGGGTCCACCGGGTGGGGCCACCTATCCCGGAGGGCCCCGTGGGCTGAAAGTGGAAGGGAACCAGCCCTTAGTGCGCTGGGGCGCCCCCCTTGGGCCTCCCCCCATGCGCCTGGGGTTGGGAACCCTAGGGTGGGGGGACTTCCCCCTTGCCTTGGGGGGCAAGCAACCCCTTTCCACCCCTTGGCCGCCGCCCCCCAACCCTAGATGGGTTTTGGCCGGCCACCCCTAGGTCGGTAATGAACTCCTTCATCCAGACTGCTTCCTGTGTTGCCTCCGAGGCCGCCATGTACTCCGCTTCACATGTAGATCCCGCCACGACGCTTTGCTTGCAACTGCACCAGCTTACTGCTCCTCCATTCAAAATATACACGTACCCGGTTTGTGACTTCGAGTCATCCAGATCTGTGTCGAAGCTAGCGTCGACGTAACCCTTTACGACGAGCTCTTCGTCACCTCCATAAACGAGAAACATATCCTTAGTCCTCTTCAGGTACTTCAGGATATTCTTGACCGCTGTCCAGTGTTCCATGCCGGGATTACTTTGGTACCTTCCTACCAAACTTACGGCAAGGTTTACATCAGGTCTGGTACACAGCATGGCATACATAATAGACCCTATGGCCGAGGCATAGGGGATGACACTCATCTTTTCTATATCTTCTGCCGTGGTCGGGCATTGAGCCGTGCTCAATTGCGCACCTTGCAATACAGGCAAGAACTCCTTCTTGGACTGATCCATATTGAACTTCTTCAATATCTTGTCAAGGTACGTACTCTGTGAAAGACCTATGAGGCGTCTTGATCTATCTCTATAGATCTTGATGCCTAATATATAAGCAGCTTCTCCAAGGTCCTTCATTGAAAAACACTTATTCAAATAGGCCTTTATACTTTCCAAGAATTCTATATCATTTCCCATCAATAGTATGTCATCCACATATAATATGAGAAATGCTACAGAGCTCCCACTCACTTTCTTGTAAACACAGGCTTCTCCATAAGTCTGTGTAAACCCAAACGCTTTGATCATCTCATCAAAGCGAATGTTCCAACTCCGAGATGCTTGCACCAGCCCATAGATTGAGCGCTGGAGCTTGCATACTTTGTTAGCATTCTTAGGATCGACAAAACCTTCCGGCTGCATCATATACAGTTCTTCCTTAAGGAAGCCGTTAAGGAATGCCGTTTTGACGTCCATCTGCCATATCTCATAATCATAGAATGCGGCAATTGCTAACATGATTCGGACGGACTTCAGCTTCTCTACGGGTGAGAAAGTCTCGTCGTAGTCAACCCCTTGAATTCGTCGATAACCCTTAGCGACAAGTCGAGCCTTATAGATGGTCACATTACCATCCGCGTCTGTCTTCTTCTTAAAGATCCATTTATTTTCTATGGCTCGCCGATCATCGGGCAAGTGTGACGCCTGGATAATTAAGCTACAGTAATCCCACGTTAGCGATGCCACGTCACCCCGTTTACTGTTGATAAACTCTCGATAGTTCAGAACGATTCAAATTCAAATTTAAGATATAGGCAAACAGTAAATGTTTTCAAACATAAAAACTAAAATGTTCTTATTGTGGCAAATAATTCATAGGATATATTGGTGGAGAGACCAAACTTTGATAAAATGTTTTAGGGCTCTAAAGTAATTAAAACAGCAGCAAAAACAATTAATTTAATGCCTTTTATAAAGTTATAATAATATAACTAATTTAATAATATGCCAAAATAATTGTGGCAGTGGACTAATTAGTAATACTAATTTAGGTGCTCATTTGGCATTTTATAAAACTAAAATAAAATGAAGTTGAGATGGAAATAGTAAAGAAAAAAAAACAAAACAAAAGTGTAAAAGCACATGCCACTGTGCACTGGGCCAAGTGCACAGTGCCTGGCCCGAGCCTCGGCCCACTCCAGCTGGTCTGGCCCAACCCCTCCCCGGGTCGTCTCCCCCCTGTTCCCCCGACCGGGGTCGCAACAGGGGCGAGCCCCGCCGGACCGCCTCGACGACGACTACCCGGAGAGGATAAGGCCGACCCCTCCCCTCGACGCCTCGGCCTCCTTCCCACCTACCTCCACCAACTCCCCTCTCCATCTCGGCCGCTCTCTCTCTCTCTCTCTGCCCCACCCCCTCGCCCGAGCGAGATCGCCGCCGAAGCCTCGCCGTAGGCGTGGCCCCGACCACCGTTCGTCGAGCCGCCGAGTCCCCGAGCTCCCTCTACGTCGTCCTCGTCGACCCCGCGCTTCAGGACGAGCTGGGGTGCCCTGCAGCGGCCGGGTCAAGCTTTTCCCCGACCTCGGTCGCCGCCGCCCGCCGCGATTCTTCCCGCCTCCCCTCTGCGCTCCCGTTCACTCGGGGGCCTCCGTGTGCCGCGCCATAAGCCTCCGCCCCTTCTCCTTCCTCTGGTTCCTCCTCATACACCGTAGATGGCTCGCGGTGCCGCCGTCGCCATTGCCGCATGCGGCCTCGTCCGCGAGCTCGTTGCGCTCACCCCGTCCATCTTCGAGCCAAGCCGTGGCCTCCGTCGAGTTGCCGGAGGTCCGTAGAGCCCGCTAGCGTCGTTTGTTAGCTAGAACGCAGCCCGTAGCATGGTTTTCGGAGATGCCCGTAGTCCGGCGCCGCCCGCGGTCGTCGTTGAGCTCCACTCCGGCCACCCCCGCTCCGGGGATCGCTCTAGATCGACGCGGGACGATCTACTCGTTCGAACGCCACCGAAAACGCGCGGAATGGTGCACCGTGCTGGAAATCCGAGCAACTCCGGCGAACCTCCGCCGCTGGAATGGTCGCCGGCGTGATTCCGGCGACGTCACCGACGTGGCACCCGTGTGGCACCGCCTGGGCCACTGACAGGTGGACCCAGGGCCCCCCTTGACTTGTTGACCGCGGTCAACGTGCTGACTGGGTGGCCCCCAGCCACTGACATGCGGGCCCCCCCTCTGTTAATTAGTCTAACAATTGTTTTTATAAATAAAATTAATTTGTTAGATTAAACACTCACTGACATATGGGGCCCACCCCTCTAATTAGACCGTTAGTTTAGTTTAAATTACTGTTAGACTAACAGAGGCTGACATGTGGGTCCCACTAGACCCACCTGTCTGGTTTGACTGGTCAGCCGACCTGTTGACCTGCTGACGTCAGCGTTACCTCATGCTGACGTCATAATTCATTTTTGCTAAATTCAGATAATTCCAGAAATTCAAATAATCTTTGAAAATTCATATCTTTTAAACTGTAACTCGGATGAAAATGTTTTCTACATGAAAGTTTCTCAGAACGACGAGACGAATCCGAATACGCAGCCCGTTCGTCCACCACACATCCCTAACCTATCGAACTCGCAACTTTCCCCCCCTCCGGTTCATCTGTCCGAAAACGCGAAACACCGGGGATACTTTCCCGGATGTTTCCCCCCTTTGTCGGTATCACCTCCTACCACGTTAGGGCATACCTAGCACCGCGTTTTGCCTCCTTATGTTTTGAGATGCTTTGTTTGCTCCGTATTTACTGTTTCTTCCCCCTCTCCTTCTCCGGTAGACTGCGAGACCGACGCTGCTGCTACCCAGTTCGACTACGGAGTTGACGATCCCTCCTTCTTGTCTGAGCAACCAGGCAAGCCCCCCCTTGATCACCAGATATCGCCTATTCTTCTCTATACTGCTTGCATTAGAGTAGTGTAGCATGTTACTGCTTTCCGTTAATCCTATCCTGATGCATAGCCTGTCATTGTTGCTACAGTTGTTACCCTTACCTGCTATCCTACTGCTTAGTATAGGATGCTAGTGTTCCATCAGAGGCCCTACATTCTTGTCCGTCTGCCATGCTATACTACTGGGCCATGATCACTTCGGGAGGTGATCACGGGTATATACTTATATACTCTATACATGACACATGTGGTGACTAAAGTCGGGTCGGCTCGTTGAGTACCCGCAAGTGATTCTGATGAGGGGGCTGAAAGGACAGGTGGCTCCACCCCGGTAGAGGTGGGCCTGGGTTCCTGACGGCCCCCGACTGTTACTTTGTGGCGGAGCGACAGGGCAGGTTGAGACCACCTAGGAGAGAGGTGGGCCTGGCCCTGGTCGGCGTTCGCGGATACTTAACACGCTTAACGAGATCTTGGTATTTGATCTGAGTCTGGCCATTTGGTCTATACGCACTAGCCATCTACGCGGGAGTAGTTATGGGTATCCCGGCGTCGTGGTATCAGCCGAAGCCTTCGTGACGTCAGCGACTGAGTGGCGCGCGCCGTGTTGGACCGCTTTGACGTAACCGCCGTGATCGTGTGGGTTGCTAGGTCTGCTCGCGGCCGCGTTCGCAACGTGCAGGTGTGCATAGGGCGATGGGCCCAGACCCCTGCGCGCTTAGGATTAGACCGGCGTGCTGACCGCTCTGTTGTGCTTAGGTGGGGCTGCGACGCGTTGATCTTACGAGGCCGGGCATGACCCAGAAAAGTGTGTCCGGCCAAATGGGATCGAGCGTGTTGGGTTATGTGGTGCACCCCTGCAGGGAAGTTTATCTATTCGAATAGCCGTGTCCCTCGGTAAAAGGACGACCCGGAGTTGTACCTTGACCTTATGACAACTAGAACTGGATACTGAATAAAATACACCCTTCCAAGTGCCAGATACAACCCGGTGATCGCTCTCTAACAGGGCGACGAGGAGGGGATCGCCGGGTAGGATTATGCTATGCGATGCTACTTGGAGGACTTCAATCTACTCTCTTCTACATGCTGCAAGATGGAGATGACCAGAAGCGTAGTCTTCGACAGGACTAGCTATCCCCCTTTTATTCTGGCATTCTGCAGTTCAGTCCACTGATATGCCCCTTTACACATATACCCATGCATATGTAGTGTAGCTCCTTGCTTGCGAGTACTTTGGATGAGTACTCACGGTTGCTTTCTCCCTCTTTTCCCCTTTCCTTCTATCTGGTTGTCGCAACCAGATGTTGGAGTCCAGGAGCCAGACGCCACCGTCAACGACGACTCCTACGACACTGGAGGTGCCTACTACTACGTGCAGGCCGCTGACGACGACCAGGAGTAGTTAGGAGGATCCCAGGCAGGAGGCCTGCGCCTCGTTCGATCTGTATCCCAGTTTGTGCTAGCCTTCTTAAGGCAAACTTGTTTAACTTATGTCTGTACTCAGATATTGTGCTTCCGCTGACTCGTCTATGATCGAGCACTTGTATTCGAGCCCTCGAGGCCCCTGGCTTGTATTATGATGCTTGTATGACTTATTTATGTTGTAGAGTTGTGTTGTGATATCTTCCCGTGAGTCCCTGATCTTGATCGTACACATTTGCGTGCATGATTAGTGTACGGTCAAAACGGGGGCGTCACAGCAAGTCAGTCAAAGTCCATACTTCGTTTTCATACATGGATCATATCTCGGATTTCATGGCTTCTAGCCATTTGTCGGAATCCGGGCCCGCCATCGCTTCTTCATAGTTCGAAGGTTCACCGTTGTCTAACAACATGATTTCCAAGACAGGGTTGCCGTACCACTCTGGCGCGGAACATGTCCTTGTGGACCTACGAAGTTCAGCAGTAACTTGATCCAAAGCTTCATGATCATCATCATTAACTTCCTCCCCAGTCGGTGTAGGCACCACAGGAACATCTTCCCGCGCTGCGCTACTTTCCGGTTCGGAAGGGGTGACTATCACCTCATCAAGTTCCACTTTCCTCCCACTCAATTCTTTCGAGAGAAACTCTTTCTCTAGAAAGGACCCATTCTTGGCAACAAAGATCTTGCCTTCGGATCTGAGGTAGAAGGTATACCCAATGGTTTCCTTGTGGTATCCTATGAAGACGCATTTTTCCGACTTGGGTTCGAGCTTTTCAGGTTGAAGTTTCTTGACATAAGCATCGCATCCCCAAACTTTTAGAAACGACAACTTAGGTTTCTTCCCAAACCATAATTCATACGGTGTCGTTTCAACGGATTTCGACGGAGCCCTATTTAAAGTGAATGCGGCAGTCTCTAAAGCATAGCCCCAAAATGAGAGCGGTAGATCGGTAAGAGACATCATAGATCGCACCATATCCAATAGAGTGCGATTACGACGTTCGGACACACCGTTTCGCTGAGGTGTTCCAGGCGGCGTGAGTTGTGAAACGATTCCACATTTCTTTAAGTGTGTACCAAATTCGTGACTTAAATATTCTCCACCACGATCTGATCGTAAGAATTTTATTTTTCCGTCACGCTGATTCTCAACCTCACTCTGAAATTCCTTGAACTTTTCAAAGGTTTCAGAGTTGTGTTTCATTAGGTAGACATACCCATATCTACTTAAGTCATCAGTGAGAGTGAGAACATAACGATATTCTCCGCGAGCCTCAACACTCATTGGACCGCACACATCGGTATGTATGATTTCCAATAAGTTGGTTGCTCGCTCCATTGTTCCAGAGAACGGAGTCTTGGTCATCTTACCCATGAGGCATGGTTCGCATGTGTCAAATGATTCATAATCAAGAGACTCCAAAAGTCCATCTGCATGGAGCTTCTTCATGCGCTTGACACCAATGTGACCAAGGCGGCAGTGCCACAAGTATGTGGGACTATCGTTATCAACTTTACATCTTTTGGTATTCACACTATGAATATGTGTAACATCACGTTCGAGATTCATCAAGAATAAACCATTGATTAGCGGGGCATGACCATAAAACATATATCTCATATAAATAGAACAACCATTATTCTCGGATTTAAATGAGTAGCCATCTCGAATTAAACGAGATCTAGATACAATGTTCATGCTCAAAGCTGGCACTAAATAACAATTATTGAGGTTTCAAACTAATCCCGTAGGTAAATGCAGAGGTAGCGTGCCGACGGCGATCACATCGACCTTGGAACCATTCCCGACGCGCATCGTCACCTCGTCCTTTGCCAGTCTGCGCTTATTCCGCAGCTCCTGTTTTGAGTTACAAATATGAGCAACCGCACCGGTATCAAATACCCAGGAGCTACTACGAGTACTGGTAAGGTACACATCAATTACATGTATATCACATATACCTTGGGTGTTGCCGGCCTTCTTCTTGTCCGCTAAATATTTGGGGCAGTTCCGCTTCCAGTGACCACTTCCCTTGCAATAAAAGCACTCAGTCTCAGGCTTGGGTCCATTCTTTGACTTCTTGCCGGCAACTGGCTTACCGGGCGCGGCAACTCCCTTGCCGTCCTTCTTGAAGTTCTTCTTGCCCTTGCCTTTCTTGAACTTAGTGGTTTTATTCACCATCAACACTTGATGTTCTTTTCTGATCTCCACCTCCGCTGATTTCAGCATTGAATATACCTAAGGAATGGTCTTTTCCATCCCTTGCATATTGAAATTCATCACAAAGCTCTTGTAGCTCGGTGGAAGCGACTGAAGGATTCTGTCAATGACCGCGTCATCCGGGAGATTAACTCCCAGCTGAGACAAGCGGTTGTGTAACCCAGACATTCTGAGTATGTGCTCACTGACAGAACTATTTTCCTCCATTTTACAGCTGAAGAACTTGTCGGAGACTTCATATCTCTCGACCCAGGCATGAGCTTGGAAAACCATTTTCAGCTCTTCGAACATCTCATATGCTCCATGTTTCTCAAAACGCTTTTGGAGACCCGGTTCTAAGCTGTAAAGCATGCCGCACTGAACGAGGGAGTAATCATCAGCACGTGATTGCCAAGCGTTCATAACGTCTTGGTTCTCTGGGATGGGTGCTTCACCTAGCGGTGCTTCTAGGACATAATCTTTCTTGGCAGCTATGAGGATGATCCTTAGGTTCCGGACCCAGTCCGTATAGTTACTGCCATCATCTTTCAGCTTGGTTTTCTCTAGGAACGCGTTGAAGTTGAGGACAACGTGGGCCATTTGATCTACAACACTTTCTTGAAATTATCATAAGGGATCATCTTACTTACTACCGTCGTTCTAAGCAAATAAGATGCAAAACATGATAAACATCACATGCAATCAAATAGTGACATGATATGGCCAATATCATTTTGCTCCTTTGATCTCCATCTTCGGGGCACCATGATCATCTTCGTCACCGGCATGACACCATGATCTCCATCATCATGATCTCCATCATTGTGTCTTCATGAAGTTGTCACGCCAACGATTACTTCTACTTCTATGGCTAACGCGATTAGCAATAAAGTAAAGTAATTTACATGGCGTTATTCAATGACACGCAGGTCATGCAAAATAATAAAGACAACTCCTATGGCTCCTGCCGATTGTCATACTCATCGACATGCAAGTCGTGATTCCTATTACAAGAATATGATCAATCTCATACATCACATATATCATTCATCACATCTTCTGGCCATATCACATCACATAGCACATGCTGCAAAAACAAGTTAGACGTCCTCTAATTGTTGTTGCAAGTTTTTACGTGGCTTGTATAGGTTTCTAGCAAGAACGTTTCTTACCTACGTAAAACCACAACGTGATATGCCAATTTCTATTTACCCTTCATAAGGACCCTTTTCATCGAATCCGTTCCGACTAAAGTGGGAGAGACAGACACCCGCTAGCCACCTTATGCAACTAGTGCATGTCAGTCGGTGGAACCTGTCTCACGTAAGCGTACGTGTAAGGTCGGTCCGGGCCGCTTCATCCCACAATACCTCCGAAACAAGATAAAACTAGTAGCGGCAAGAAGAATTGGCAACATCTACGCCCACAACTGCTTTGTGTTCTACTCGTGCATAGTAACTACGCATAGGCCTGGCTCATGATGCCACTGTTGGGGATCGTAGCAGAATTTTAAAATTTCCTACGCATCACCAAGATCCATCTATGGAGTATACTAGCAACGAGGGGAAAGGAGTGCATCTACATACCCTTGTAGATCGCGAGCGGAAGCGTTCCAATGAACGGGGTTGATGGAGTCGTACTCGTCGTGATCCAAATCACCGATGACCGAGTGCCGAACGGGGGCACCTCCGCGTTCAACACACGTACAGAGCAGCGACGTCTCCTCCTTCTTGATCCAGCAAGGGGGAAGGAGAGGTTGATGGAGATCCAGCAGGACGACGGCGTGGTGGTGGATGTAGCGGGATCCCGGCAGGGCTTCGCCAGCACTAGCGGGAGGGAGAGGTGTTGCAGGGGGAGAGGGAGGCGCCAGGGGCTGTGGTGCTGCTGCCCTTCCTCCCCCCCACTATTTATAGGACCCCTAGGGGGGCGGCCCTGGGAGATGGGATCTCCAAGGGGGGGGGCGGCCAAGGGGGAAGGGGGGTGGCTTCCCCCCAAGTCAAGTGGGGCGCCCCCCACCCCCAGGGTTTCCAACCCTAGGCGCAGGGGGAGGCCCAAGGGGGGCGCCCCAGCCCACTAAGGGCTGGTTCCCTTCCCCTTTCATCCCATGGGGCCCTCCGGGATAGGTGGCCCCACCCGGTGGACCCCCGGGACCCTTCCGGTGGTCCCGGTACAATACCGATAACCCCCGAAACTTTCCCGGTGGCCGAAACTGGACTTCCTATATATAATTCTTCACCTCCGGGCCATTCCGGAACTCCTCGTGACATCCGGGATCTCATCCGGGACTCCGAACAACTTTTGGGTTTCCGCATACTCATATCTCTACAACCCTAGCGTCAGTGAACCTTAAGTGTGTAGACCCTACGGGTTCGGGAGACATGCAGACATGACCGAGACGCCTCTCCGGTCAATAACCAACAGCGGGATCTGGATATCCATGTTGGCTCCCACATGTTCCACGATGATCTCATTGGATGAACCACGATGTCGAGGATTCAATCAATCCCGTATACAATTCCCTTTGTCAATCGGTATGTTACTTGCCCGAGATTCGATCGTCGGTATCCCAATACCTTGTTCAATCTCGTTACCGGCAAGTATCTTTACTCGTACCGTAATGCATGATCCGTGGCTAACTCCTTAGTCACATTGAGCTCATTATGATGATGCATTACCGAGTGGGCCCAGAGATACCTCTCCGTCACACGGAGTGACAAATCCCAGTCTTGATCCGTGCCAACCCAACAGACACTTTCGGAGATACCTGTAGTGTACCTTTATAGTCACCCAGTTACGTTGTGACGTTTGGCACACCCAAAACACTCCTACGGTATCCGGGAGTTGCACGATCTCATGGTCTAAGGAAAAGACACTTGACATTGGAAAAGCTCTAGCAAACGAACGACACGATCTTTGAGCTATGCTTAGGATTGGGTCTTGTCCATCACATCATTCTCCTAATGATGTGATCCCGTTATCAATGACATCCCATGTCCATAGTCAGGAAACCATGACTATCTGTTGATCAACGAGCTAGTCAACTAGAGGCTTACTAGGGACACGTTGTGGTCTATGTATTCACACATGTATTACGATTTCCGGACAACACAATTATAGCATGAACAATAGACAATTACCATGAACAAAGAAATATAATAATAACCATTTATTATTGCCTCTAGGGCATATTTCCAACATCTAAGTCACAAACCGGATACGTGTATATTTTGAATGGTGGGGCAGTAAGCTGGTGCAGTTGCAAGCAAAGCGTTGTGGCGGGATCTACATGTGAAGCGGAATACATGGCGGCCTCAGAGGCAGCACAAGAAGCAATCTGGGTGAAGGAGTTCATTACCGACCTAGGAGTTATTCCCAATGCGTTGGGCCCGATGACTCTCTTCTGTGACAACACTGGAGCTATTGCCCTTGCCAAGGAGCCCAGGTTTCACAGGAAGACCAGGCATATCAAGCGTCGCTTCAACTCCATTCGTGAAAATGTTCAAAATGGAGACATAGATATTTGTAAAGTACATACGGACCTGAATGTAGCAGATCCGTTGACTAAACCTCTCCCTAGAGCAAAACATGATCAACACCAGAACTCTATGGGTGTTCGATTCATCACAATGTAATTAGATTATTGACTCTAGTGCAAGTGGGAGACTGTTGGAAATATGCCCTAGAGGCAATAATAAAATGGTTATTATTATATTTCCTTGTTCATAATAATTGTCTATTGTTCATGCTATAATTGTGTTATCCGGAAATCGTAATACATGTGTGAATACATAGACCACAACATGTCCCTAGTGAGCCTCTAGTTGACTAGCTCGTTGATCAACAGATAGTCATGGTTTCCTGACTATGGACATTGGATGTCATTGATAACGGGATCACATCATTAGGAGAATGATGTGATGGACAAGACCCAATCCTAAGCATAGCACAAGATCGTGTAGTTCGTTTGCTTGAGCTTTTTCCAAATGTCAAGTATCATTTCCTTAGACCATGAGATTGTGCAACTCCCGGATACCATAGGAGTGCTTTGGGTGTGCCAAACGTCACAACGTAACTGGGTGGCTATAAAGGTGCACTACGGGTATCTCCGAAAGTGTCTGTTGGGTTGGCACGAATCGAGACTGGGATTTGTCACTCCGTATGACGGAGAGGTATCTCTGGGCCCACTCGGTAATGCATCATCATAATGAGCTCAATGTGACCAAGTGTTTGGTCACGGGATCATGCATTACGGTACGAGTAAAGTGACTTGCCGGTAACGAGATTGAACAAGGTATTGGGATACCGACGATCGAATCTCGGGCAAGTAACGTACCGATTGACAAAGGGAATTGTATACGGGATTGATTGAATCCTCGACATCGTGGTTCATCCGATGAGATCATCGTGGAACATGTGGGAGCCAACATGGGTATCCAGATCCCACTGTTGGTTATTGACCGGAGAGTCGTCTCGGTCATGTCTGCATGTCTCCCGAACCCGTAGGGTCTACACACTTAAGGTTCGGTGACGCTAGGATTGTAGAGATATAAGTATGCGGAAATCCGAAAGTTGTTCGGAGTCCCGGATGAGATCCCGGACGTCACGAGGAGTTCTGGAATGGTCCAGAGGTGAAGAATTATATATAGGAAGTCCAGTTTCGGCCACCGGGAAAGTTTCGGGGGTCACCGGTATTGTACCGGGACCACCGGAAGGGTCCCGGGGGTCCACCGGGTGGGGCCACCTATCCCGGAGGGCCCCATGGGCTGAAGTGGGGAAGGGAACCAGCCCCTGGTGGGCTGGTGCGCCCCCCTTGGGCCTTCCCTGCGCCTAGGGTTGGAAACCCTAGGGGTGGGGGGCGCCCCACTTGGCTTGGGGGGCAAGCCACCCCCTTGGCCGCCACCCCCCCTTGGAGATGGGATCTCCTAGGGCCGGCGCTCCCCCAGGGACCCTATATGAAGGGGGGAGGGAGGGCAGCCGCACCCAACCCCTGGCGCCTCCCTCTCCCTCCCGTGACACCTCTCCCTCTCGCTGAGCTTGGCGAAGCCCTGCCGAGATCCCCGCTACTTCCACCACCACGCCGTCGTGCTGCTGGATCTCCATCAACCTCTCCCTCCCCCTTGCTGGATCAAGAAGGAGGAGACGTCTTCCCAACCGTACGTGTGTTGAACGCGGAGGTGCCGTCCGTTCGGCGCTCGGTCATCGGTGATTTGGATCACGACGAGTACGACTCCATCAACCCCGTTCTCTTGAACGCTTCCGCTCGCGATCTACAAGGGTATGTAGATGCACTCCTCTCTCTCGTTGCTAGATGACTCCATAGATTGATCTTGGTGATGCGTAGAAAATTTTAAATTTCTGCTACGATCCACAACACTAGTGACAGCGGGTCACGCACCACTAACTGCGGGGATCCGGGTGTGAGCTGGCGCGCGCGACCGCAGGGGGGTGCAACGCGCAACCCACCTGTCGCAACTAGACTAGCCTGCCGAGTAGCATGGACGCTGACAAAGCAGGCCTGACTCGCTCGTCGCGCGCGCCAAATCGCGTGAACACTCTTTTGCAAGTGCGCGTGAAGCCGCCCAATGACGGTGGCCCTGGACATGCACATGGTCCGCCCGTCATGGACCGCCCAACCGGGCAGACGCGCCCCAAAGAGCGGTGCGCACGGCTCACAACCCTCTTGTCGTGACCAGACCAGCCCAACGAGGGGCATGTACGCCGACAAGCAAGCTTGTCGCGCGCCCGAAAGGGCTTCCTCGAGCGCCGCTGAACCCGCCTAATGACGGTGGCCTCGGGCAAGCTCGCAGTCCAGTCGTCATGGACCACCTAGCGGGGTCGTCTGGGCGCGAGCCGTCCAGACTGATCGGACGGCTCGGAGAGCCCTCGCAAGGTCCCCGGGTAAAGCCACCGTGAAACGGAAGGTGCATAGGCCGTCCTCATCCTCGACGATTCCAGGGAGACGGGCACTACAACATCTTTTATAGTACTCCCTCTGTTCACTTTTGTAAGTCGTTTAGGACAGCTGAAATTGAACTGTTTTAGGTGCTGTCTTAAATGTCTAAAAGGTCTTATAAAAGTGAACGGAGGGAGTAGTATAATTTAAGGCTCCGTCGTGTTATTCCATCCAAACTTCTCTAGCAAGCTTAGTATTGATGATCATTTAGATACATTACAACCGAGCGCTTTTTCAGCCCTCTCAGGCTATTAGCATCTCAACCGTCGGATCTGCAGTTCTAGGCGTTTCTGGCCGTTGGATGCACCTTTTCCACTCTGCTGGGAGCGCTAAACGGACTGGGCCGATGCTCCCGCAACAAAATCAGCGATCTCCTATTGTTTGGGCCTGCTGGGCCCGTGTTATCCAATTTCCTTCCGTAGCTTCGTCGCAAGTAAAAAAAGGCAATCATCCACCACATACGCACGCATCGCGGCTAGGCGAAGCAGCAGGTACGAGGCGAGCGCCTGAAGATGCACTTGGTCGTATGACTTGGGCAAGAGGGTCTCGCGTGGCGTGGTGGGGCTACCCTATGGTGCCGTGGTATAAGCAGCAAACAAACCATCGGTGTCGATTGAAGTTCAGTAGCCGGAGATTCAGGAAGAAGATCAAATGTCGCTGCAGGACTTTAATGAATCGCGCGCCATTTTGGGGGCGGTGGGTAATTGCAGGTCAGTTTCCATACCGATCTGTGATGTTTCGCGTCCATATAGTCTCCTGGATCCGGCTGAATACGCGTCCATATAATCGCGCGCCATTTTGAAGTTCATCTTTTGTCGATTTGTTTCTTCTACTCCCAACTGAATACGTGTGCTCTTAGTTGACGGATTGGTGAGCTGTGGAGAGGCGACGACCATGGCAGACGTGAAGCTACAATGGTAGCAGCGGCCGGCGGTGGCGACTTGCCCAATGGTGGCGGCTCCTGCGTGAGGCGCTCCTCCACAACCCGTGTCGCCTCCTCGCTGCAGGTCCGATCTTCATTTCAACCTTGCAGATCCCTCAATGCGGAATTGGCATCCTGCTCCCATTCCCGATTTCATGTAACTGCTCCAACTCTATACCTGATAGGACGATGTGTCTTGTCAAAAATTGTAGCTATGGTTTAGATTCTAGAGCAAACATTAGGTACAAGATTAGCACAACATGAACACTCATGTACCTATTTGTTTTCTGATTATCTATCGAGAGAGTATCAATGTTAATGCATGAAAAAATATTTGATACTTGTTCCTGGTTGTTCCAAAAATTTGTGTAATTGTTTCACATCTGACATTTCATCCCATGTAACTTTCAGGTTATACCTTCCTGGACCTCTACTGCTTTCAAATTAGATCAATACAAGGTGAAGTTATTTAGATCTGGTAGCACCAGTGGATTGCATGTATAAATTATATGATGCATTATCATTTTGAGGAAGACGTACAATATTGACATGATGTTGCAAGGCGGCACATTCTGTGTCCGATGAGCATGCTATTATGTGATATTATTGTCCTTTATGTTTTTTCTTCTGCTTACATGCTTCAACACTTCCAACTTGATGATGTCCTCAGTTTGACTAATCAGACTAAAAGAGCTTGCTAATTTACATAGGAAAATAAGTTAAATTGCATGATGTACTTTTTGCTTAAGAGTTATGTTGATACAGCAAAAAAGAAGGGCAAAACAAGCACCGCTCCACAATTAAATTTCTAAATAGTTGCGGACACAATTTACACGGTGTACTACCACTGAAAATGCTGAAATTCATGTATGTATATGGGTTCACTAGCGAAGGAGATAAGTTTATCCGAATTCTTATTTGGAGATGGTTCAATGAAACATCATCATTATTTGTTACGTAAAAAGAATATGCATTTTGGCGGATCGGTTTTGAATCTAAATAATTTCCCTAACAGTGATGTCGTGCCATTATACTGTTCAAATTTTCTTGAATATTTTTTACCATTTGTTCTTGGGGCACAACAACAAAACAAATTTTTTACTGACAAAGAAGTAGCTTCAAGAAAATTTCACTTTTATATTCGGCGCCTCTGCATATACATTAATGAAAATGACTATCATTTTATTGCCAAAATAGATGGGCGCGGCAACGCGCGCCGCTATGGTCTAGTTTTATATGAAGACCAAACAGTAAAGATGACCTCTGGTCCTCATGCCAAGCCAGAAGTTCTCTACTTCTTTTTGACAACAAGTCCTCTACTTTCCTAGTGAGAGCTCCTTCCCAACGCCTTAAGCGCCAAGGAAGGGAGCCAGTGCTCACGCGAACGCCTCATGGGCCGGCCCAACAAGGAGACAAACGTTCGCTCGTGACGCGCCAGTTTTCCCTTTCGCTGGCTGCTCAGTTCGCGGTTGACACATGCACAGTTTGACCGCTGGCTTTCGAGAAAATAAGATTATGTAAAAAAAATCAAGAATTCCAAATAATTCACATGGTCAAAAGAAGTTCACTGATTTTAAAAATGTTCACAGGATTCAAAAGAAGTTCACGAACTCAAAAAAGTTAACGAGTTTAAAAAGATCATGGGATTTGAAAAAAGATTCATACAATTGAAAAAAAAGCTCACATGATTAAAAAATATCTGCTAATTTGAAAAAGTTCACAAGTTGAAAAAAATCATGGGATTATAAAAAAGTTCATGGGATTCAACAAAGTTCATGAACTCGAAAGAGTTCACTAGTTCAAAAAGAGTTCGTGCATTTGAAAAAAAGTCCGTTCATTTGACGAGTTTGGAAAAAAAATCCACACATTCTATTAAAGGTGTGTAGAAATGAGAAAAGGAGAAAAAAACAACCATATAGAAAACCAAAAAACCGTGCGGAGGTATCTAGAAGTTTCCCAAATATCAAACAACGTCGCTTATATTTGGCCTGGTCGATTCAAGTACGAAAGTGTGCTTTGCCTCAAATGTACATTTGAGAAGGAGCAAAAAAAGAAAATGGGTCGAGCCCAAGTTGGAGTGGGTGTGTGCGTTGGTTTGTGAAATAAACTCTAATGGGATTTGGACTTCCTAATGCACAGAGGGATTTTCAGAATGGTTTCCGCGTCAAATGGCATGAAAACCTCCCTGACGTTGGGCAGCGCTATGTCTCGCTTACAGCGAGACCTAGCGTCCTCTCGCGTCAGGCGCCTCTCTACATGAGCATGTCCAGGCGCGCGGGATGCTACGACCATTTTGTTGTTTTTCTTTTCACCTATTTTTCCTTTTCTTTTTTTACTTCCATTTATACTTTCAAATGTTCTCAATAAATATATTATAGTTTTTACATAAAAATTTGAAAAAAAAATGTTAACCAAGAATGTGAAAATGTTAAATGTGACTAAAGAAAATGTTTCTCATGTGTACGAAAAATGTATACACAAATATGTATTGTGTGTGAAAAATTAAATCATGTATTTAGAAAATGTTAATATAGCATTTGGAAAATGTTAAACAAATATTTGCAAAATGTTCATGAAACATTTGAAAAACATTAAAGGTTTATAGGAATAAACGTTGACCATGTATTAAAAATATCAAACTTGTATTTGGAAAATGTCAATTAAGCATTTGAAAATAGTATTAAAATGTGTATAAAAAATGTTGACCATGTGTTAAAAATGTTAAACTTGTATTTGAAAAATGCTAATCAAGCATTTGAAAAATGTGTACAAACATTTTATTTAAAAAAATTCAACCAAGCATTTGAAAAAAGTTAAATTAAAGAAAATGTTTCTTCGTTTACGAATAATGTATACATAAAATATACAATGTGTGAAAAAAAAGTTGATAGTGTATTTGGAAAATGTTAGTCACGCATTTAAGAATATATTAAACAAGCACTTGAGAAATGTTAATCAACCATTTGAAAAATGTGAAATCTGCATAGTAAAAAATATTGACCATATATTAAAAACATTAATATTGTATTTTTGAATTTTAAATCAATAATATGAAAATGTATATAGAAAAAATGATGAGCATGTATTAAATAATTATTAATCTTGTATTTAGAAATAATAATCAAGCATTTAAAAATGTGTATAGAAAAAATATTAACTATTTATTGAAAAATGTTAAACATGAACTAGAAAAATGTTCACGATGTATAAGAAACATGTAGAATGAAAACCAAATTAATAAAATCCAGGAAAACAAAGAAAACAAGAAAACCGAAGAAACAAGTGTAAAAAGAACAAAAACAATGAAACCGATAAAGAAACAAAGAAAAAAAGAAAAATCATTGAAACCCAAGAAAGAAACAAAAAACCAAAGAAAAGAAGAAGAAGAATGAGAAATAAAAGAAAAATCAATGAAAACGATGAAAGAAACAAAAGAAATCAAGGAAAAACGAAATTTAATTAAAAAACAAAGTATAACAAAGAAAAGAAGAAACTAAAAAATCTGAAAAGAAATAAGAAATTGAAACAGGAAACAAAAAATGATTTTTTTGAATGAACACAATTGTGAACGACCGAGAACGAACGAAACAAGTAACACGCTATTGGGCCCGCCCATACGCGCTGTGCAGGAAAGCTTCAGTGAGATGGATGCCGAAATCATTAGTTAAGGGGTACCCCTTGTAAAGGTTACTCCCGCCTTCCGAGGTTGCGGCAAGTGGTGCACTGCATGTGCACCATTTGTTGCAAATTCCCTTTTTCATAAATTTGTTTATTGAAAACATTTTATCTTTAAACCGTGTGTCTAAAGGGTTAACCATTTTCAACTTTGAATTTCTCGACTTATGATCTTTGAAAATAGATCTCATGTTAATATGTTTGATGAAATTTGTTTCCACAAAAAATCCAGAAAAAACTCGAGCCGGAAGCTCAATTTTCCCCACCTTTTCCCATTTACGAGCAAAATTGTGTCTCTCATGAAAGAAAAAAATTGCATTTTTTCCTTTCCCTGAGGCACAGTTGTGCCCCTCGCGGAAAGTAAATATATATGCCTCTCACGAAAAAAAAGAGTTTACCACTTTCCGAGAGGCACAATTGGAAGTAAAATTGTGCCTCCACGAGAAGCAAACCAGTGCCTCTGGCGTAAGAAAACAAATTGATTTTTCCTTTCCGAGTGGCACATCGGAAGCAAACCTGTGCCTCTCACGAAATAAATTTTTTCATGCAATTTTTTTGATTTTTTTGTCCAAAATCTAGGAAAACTGGGGCAAAGCTGAAAGCCGAATAAATTCTAAAATCCGGAAGGCAAAAAAAAGATTCCAAGGAAAGCAAGCAATAAGTGCGCGGCTGAGAGCGTGTAAAGTGACCATTGCAGGCTACTGCAATGGTGCTCGGTAGTTTTTAGGGCACCGCTCCGTTAGAGCTCTCGTGACGCCCTGCTAAGCAAGAAGTACATTCGCAGCCGAGGTCCCTCTCGCCTGGTTAGTTTACTATGAAGAAAGGCCCTCTCTGTATTTGCTATTCAAAATAAATTCGAGGCTCCTGTGCAAAAAAAAACACGCGCACATTGCGCAAAGCGATATCTGTATTACAGCGGCCACGTGCATGACGTGCATGCATATAGCACCAACCCGGAGTGACAATTTGCACCTAAACACAAGTTACGTGATCAGAAAGCCGCATTTTTAAAGTTTGAACACCAAACTGCACATCCAACACAAGTTGTGCGACTAGTAGTGATATTACCTTTAATGAAAAAAGGGCCTTCTCTTGGTATTTGCTGTTCCGCCCAACAAGCCCGAAATACCAGCCCATCATTATTATATTTCGAGCGTAAACCAGCCCATTACCATTGGGCCGCGCTGACCCGACGGAACCCGTCACAACACACAACAGAGTCCAAGCGCAGGACGGGCGGCCCAGACCCAAACTTGGGGGAGGGGCAAATCGGGACAGAAAAGGAGTGACAAGTTCATCCACCTCGCGTCCGGCTCCAACTGTGCAAGCAAAGCGGAGATCCCCTCTTCCGCTTCCGCCTCCCCCTCAGCCTCTCCAGAAAATAAACCCCCACCCTGCACCGCGAGTCGCCTCCGTACCGTACACCCCGCACCACTCGCCCCCGAACCCTAGCCAGCCCGCCAGCACCGTCGGCGAATCGAATCCGCGGGCGTCCGTCCGTCCATCCAGCCATGTCGCCGCCCGAGAACCCCAACGGCGGGGCCGCCGCCGCCGCGCCCTCGGAGCCCGCGCCGCCCGCCAAGCCTTCGTCTTCCAAGGGGAAGAAGAAGGACGACAAGAAGGACGACGATCTGGTGAGCTGCCCCCCCCCGTCCCCCCTCCGCCCGGTCTCCCCGGCCGGCCGAGATCGGGGAGCGTCTCGCTTCGATCTGCGGTCCCGCCCCGCCTGATGTGTTTTTGCTTTGGTGCGCGCAGTCGGAGGAGGACCTGGCGCTCAAGGAGCAGCTCGAGCTCTACGTGGTGCGCGCGCAGGACGTGGATCCCGGCGTGCAGAGGCTCGCCCTCGAGAGCATGAGGTACTACCTTCTACTTATTCGCCTGCTGGGACCTCACAGATTCAGTTTTTGGTCCCCGAATTCTGTTCCGGGCCTAGGTCTGGTGGTGCGTCGGCTGCTTGTTCTAGGTTTAGATTTCCGATCTCTGCGCGAATTTGATGAGTGGGCAGGCTCTAGTTCTGGCCTCTGTAGCTACTTCTACCTGACGAACCATTATGAATTGCTGTCACTCTAGTTTGTGTAAAAAGATTAACCTTTGTGTGCCCTCGACTGAGATTTTGACCTTTATACAGGGAGGAGATTCGTTCCTTAGGCTTGTTTAGATTTCTGCTCTCTGTCCGAATTCCTTGAATGTGTAGGCTTTAGTCTTGTAAATTTTGTTCCATCTATCTGGCAAGGTCTCGTGGAGTGCTGCCACTGTAGTAGTTTGTGTAAAAAACAATGTTTTCTTGCTTTAATTCTGTTAGCTGCCACTGAGATTTTGACCCCTACCAGGCAGGAGATTCGTTCAGCTACAAGCTCCATGACGTCTGTCCCGAAGCCACTGAAATTCCTCCGCCCACACTATGGAACCCTTAAGTCCTACTATGAAACTATGCCAGAATCTGAGCTAAAGGTATACTTTACGCTCACACCTGTTGTATGGTGATTTAAATATTGATTCTGGACATTGCTGATATATCTGTTCTACTGTTTTGCAGAAGTACATGGCCGACATACTGTCGGTGTTGGCCTTGACAATGTCTGCTGAAGGAGAAAGGGTATGTGCCTGCCATGTTCCTATTCTGCCACAATTCAGTTTAATACCTTTCAGCGTGAATTGAGGCTAGCCTGCTTAAGATTTGGCCTCTGCCTTTTTATTGTTTCAGGAGAGCCTGAGGTACCGTTTGTTGGGCTCTGAAGGCGACATTGGTTCATGGGGTCATGAATATGTGAGGTAAGAACAATAGTACATAAATTTATACTGTGCTTCCTCTATTATTACTTTACCTGTTTTCGTTTTGTTTTGTGAATTTTTCTTATAGCCCATTTAATCTTACTTAGGTATTTAGTTCATGTCCATCCAAAAGTTCTGTTTTTTATTCCCACTTCATTCTATTAGTTTCAAAAATCCATACCCAGAAATACAAATGCTTACTAGCAAGAGGTTAAAGTTTAGACAGTCATTTTAATACTCAACATGGTCTATTCCTAGGACTGTTACAATGAGGTAGTTGTAGCATGATAGGATAAAGGTTCCTTATGGTGGACATATATTGATTATGCATCATTAATATTCTGCTTTGGTTGCTATATGTGTTCTGACTGCAAGGTTTATCTTATGTGATGGCTAATTTGTACTCCCTCCGTTCCTAAATATTTGTCTTTCTAGATATTTCAACAAGTGACTACATACGGAGCAAAATGAGTGAATCTACACTAAAATATGTCTATATACATCTGTATGTGGTAGTCCATTTGAAATCTCTAAAAAGACAAATATTTAGGAATGGAGGGAGTATATAGCTATCAGACCAAGTTTCCAATACATTGTTGGTTTTGCAATTTGTTATATGCATTTACTTCCACAATTGTTGGATTCTACTGAAACCTTTTTCTCGTGACAGGAATCTGGCTGGTGAAATTGCTCAAGAATTCGAAAAGCGCCAGGTTGGAACTCTCATTCTTGTATCATTACTACGTGGAACTCCTGCTTTGCTCTTTTTGTGCCTCCATTTTTCTATTTACCCCATTGTGATAACCCTTTATTTTTACTTAGGAGGCTTAACTTCCTACTATATCTTAGACATCATTGATGTAATTTGATAAATATTATTACCCCTTTTATCAATGCTGTGAGTGATTTACTTCAACTATTTTGGTGACTACTACTGGTCATGCTCGTAGGCTTTAATCAGTTTGCGGAACTACTGTAGTTTGTCATTTCCTATTCGCTCTAGTTCTCTAAAAGCTGCTGTTTTGGACATAGGCAGTCTCTAGTATTCACCTTTGAGCACTTTGAGTTGTGATATATTCATAAATAAAGCTAAACAGAAGTAGACTTATGAAATATTCTATTCAAGACTAATGACGATATGATTTTTGACTATCTAACTGACATATTTTAAAGGATATTAGTAGTCAAAGTTTTGATGTTATTTGTCAAAGTTTGAATTTTAGTTGTCAAAGTTTTGGATGTTGTACTTTACTTGAACAGGAGTGAGTAACTGGGTCTCCTTATTGTAATATCCAATCTTGATCACATTTGTTTATTACTCACTGCACATATGTTGTTTGTATTCATCTTTTTTTTAATGTGGCATGGTTGCAACCATACTAAGTAGATGTTCTCTGTTTTTTTTCTATTTCTTGTGTGTGTATATATATTTCAAACCTCAAAGTGTTAATTTTGTATTTCTGCAGGGTGATGACATGCCAATTGATGAGTTAATGGAACTAGTGCAGCAAATTGTCTCATTCCACATGAAGGTTTGTTCTTTGAAAATTGTGGACATACATACTCCCTCTGTTCTAAAATAATTTTGTGGTGATGCATTGACGCCTTGTTGGTTTTCTTGTCTTTTTTTTGTATAATAGCATAATGCTGAGCCAGAAGCTGTAGATCTTCTGATGGAGGTATTTTGTCTTGCACAATTTCAACCAGTACATTACCTGTAGCTATTCACCAATGGCTATACTGATGCATGATTTCTTTGCAGGTTGAAGACCTTGATTTGCTAGTTGAGCATGTCGACTCAACAAACTACAAGAGAACTTGTTTGTACCTTACTAGTTCGTCTAGGTATGTCTACAACTCTATACATTAGGTCATACACTGCTATTTTGCTACTGTGCACATCTCTCTAAATGGTTTCTGTAAATTATTGCTTGCACATATTTTCTGGAAAAAGTTCCTACCTATAGATTTGGAATAATAAATTTGAATCTTAGTTGACTTGAATTAATGTTTTGCTCTATCTCAATTTCAAACTGCAGATTCCTCCCTTCTCCAGATGATACGCTGGCACTTGATATAGCATATACCATTTACATGAAGTTTGAAGATCTTGCAAGTGCATTGCGCATTGCTTTGCTTCTTGACAACAAGGTAAGCAGAAAATTATTAGAAGTTGTACTCCTCTGTTTAGGTATTACCTTTAAACTGACATGCATCTCAATGATTTGTAGTCCATACAGTATGTGAAGCAGGTCTACACAGCAACTGATGATCTTGTACTCAAGAAGCAATTCTCATACATCATTGCACGCCATGTATGTATTTCTCTCCTCGCTTTCCCTCGCTTTCCCTCTTTCCACCTCCCTATGAATTTTGATTCCATCTGTACCCTTAACCTTGGTGAATTGTTTATGTCTTGCATTTAAAGTAGCTTATCTTACAAATTTTGACCGTGAGCTCTCCTCTTCTGAAGGGTTTGGCCATGGAGATTGATGATGAGATAGCTGCAGATGAAAATGACAAGGAAATGTTGCAAGAAATAGTTAATAACACCAAGCTGAGCGAGGGGTACCTCACTCTTGCTCGTGATATCGAAGTTATGGAGGCAAAATCTCCAGAAGATATTTATAAGGTGACCTATATTTCACCGATTTCATCTTTATGGTAGGCTTTTTAGTCCATTATAAAAGTATGCTTATACTTTCTAATCTTTAGGTCCATTTGATTGACGGACGTGGTGCCAGCTCCAGTCTTGATTCTGCAAGACAGAATTTGGCTGCAACATTTGTCAATGCATTTGTTAATGCTGGATTTGGCCAGGTTAGTTTTTGTGGAGAACATGTTATTTGTGGTCCATATGAGGCAAGAGTGAATATTAAGTTTGTTCATTTGTGCAGGATAAGCTGATGACTGCTCCATCTGATTCTTCCAGCAGTGGGTCTTCTGGAAACTGGTTATTTAAGAATAAGGAACATGGAAAAGCCAGTGCAGCAGCTAGCCTGGTACAATCACATCATTTAGTTATATTTCAAACAATAAGGTTTCTTTAAGTTATAACTAGCTAATACTAAATGAAATTATTGCTTGCAGGGAATGATTCTCCTGTGGGATACTGATTCTGGGCTTGCCCAGCTCGACAAGTACTTGCATAGTACTGATACTCATGTTGTTGCTGGAGCTTTGCTAGGTATTGGAGTTGTCACCTGCGGTGTGAAGAATGATTGTGACCCTGTATGTATTCCAATTTATTAGCTGCTTCCTCTCCCCCTCT
This sequence comes from Triticum aestivum, assembly GCF_018294505.1. Taxonomy (NCBI): domain Eukaryota; kingdom Viridiplantae; phylum Streptophyta; class Magnoliopsida; order Poales; family Poaceae; genus Triticum; species Triticum aestivum. The sequence goes on from NC_057811.1 coordinate 90,445,840, forward strand.
TTGATATTATGCCTCCTTGATATTATGCAAGTTCTGTCTTTAATAAGAATTTGTTTCCAGGCACTTGCCATCCTCATGGAGTATGTTAACAAGGATGACTCAAACATACGGATTGGTGCAATCTTGGGTCTTGGTATTGCATATGCTGGTTCTCAAAAGGATGAGGTGGAAATCGGTGCTTGCTATTGTCTGTTGTTACCTTATCATCAGTTATATATTTCGTGCTAACATGGTTTCCTGTATTCCAGCTAAGAGTGCAACTCTCGGCTATATTGGGAGACCCCCAAGCAACACTCGAGGTCTTGGTCTTCACTGCTGTTGCTTTGGGATTGGTGTTTGTTGGTTCATGCAACGAAGAGATTGCACAATCCATCATATTTTTCTTGATGGAGCGTAGTGAGGCCGAGCTGGCAGAGCCAATTATACGCCTTCTTCCTGTTGCGCTTGGCCTTCTATATCTTGGAAAGCAGGTAAATACTCAGCATTTGCGTTTAATGGACATAATATTTGTTTCAAGGATTCGCCCAGTCTTTTGTGAAGAGCATCTCTTGGATCCAACTAGAAAGCTGATTGCAATTGTTACTATTGTTTTCATACTATGTTGTTGCTACTGATTCTAAATTTAGCTTATGCACACATCTTCATCATAGCACATGTCTTTTTTCAAGGCAATTTAAATGCATCCAGATAACTTATTATTGGTGAACTATTTCAGGAAAGCGTTGAGGCTACTGCGGAGGTTTCTAAAACATTTGATGAGAAGATCAGGAAATATTGTGACGTAACACTTATGTCCCTTGCATATGCTGGAACAGGAAATGTGCTCAAGGTACTTAACCTTCAATCCCTAGATTAACATGTTTGCTGACTTATAACAGCTTCAAACTGTATTTTAATGGCTCCAACCTTTTCCCAATTCTTAATGCAGGTTCAGAAACTTCTTGGTATTTGCTCACAACATCTTGAGAAAGGCGAAACACACCAAGGCCCAGCTGTCCTTGGAATTGCTCTTATTGCCATGTCTGAAGAATTAGGAGCTGAAATGGCTGTACGATCACTTGAACGTCTTCTACAGTATGGCGAGCAGAATATTAGACGAGCAGTTCCTCTTGCACTTGGTATCCTCTGTATTTCGAACCCCAAGGTAATAAGTTATTTGAAATCTCTATCTTGAATTTGTGCCTGATCAGTTACTGTGAAGAGTCGCAGAGTTCATTAGAATGCAAAATGTTTAACTCAAGTAGTAAAAAACTTCAAAGCAAAACATTTTGATCCTACGTCCCCCTAAGATAAGAGATTGCTGGTCCTTGCTTCTTATTTTTCATGACAATATCTTATTATGTAATGTAATTTATAGTGTAACAAAAGTGCAACATACTATCAAAGGACTTCGCCAGTTGTTAATTTTGCCATGTGCATACTGGGACATTCTCCATGTTATGATTTAAATGCTTGTTCAGTGGTTCATTTTCAGTGTTATGATGTTTATTTTGGACAATTCTAATATCTTGTATTTATCAGGTAAATGTAATGGACACACTGAGCAGATTGAGTCATGATGCAGATGCTGATGTGTCAATGGTATGCACTTCTTAACCTAGCAGTTAATTTCTAAAATTCATGCTTCATCTTATAACTTGGTTACCTTGCTCTAGGCTGCGATAATCTCATTGGGTTTGATTGGTGCTGGTACAAACAATGCCAGAATAGCTGGTATGCTTCGTAATCTATCGAGTTATTACTACAAAGAGGCTGCTCATCTATTCTGTGTAAGTACATATCTGGTGCTCCTTTAGCATCCTTTTCCCTATGGTGGTTTCCTGTTTGTATTGGAGTTGCAGACTTGCATATGCTGATCAGTTTTGTATGTTCAGGTAAGAATTGCTCAAGGGCTTGTTCACCTTGGGAAAGGTTTGCTGACACTTTCTCCATACCATTCCGACCGGTTTCTTCTTTCCCCGTGAGTTAACTATCTTCAAGCACTGAATTTCCCCTTCCAATATTGTTGGATTCATCTGACAGTTCCTTTGTTCTTTTATTTAGGATGGCACTCGGAGGGATTGTCACTGTTCTGCATGCCTGCCTTGATATGAAGTCCACCATTCTAGGGAAATATCACTACATTCTTTACATTATTGTATTGGCAATGCAGGTATGTATATAACTCATCTGCCAATTTTTATAACCAGACCAAACAGCCAGTTGATGATAAAGATTATAAACTCTTCTTTCCTTGTTACAGCCAAGGATGCTTTTAACGGTGGATGAGGATCTGAAGCCTCTTCCTGTTCCAGTGCGGGTTGGGCAAGCAGTTGATGTGGTCGGGCAGGCAGGAAGACCTAAGACGATAACCGGCTTTCAGACGCATACCACTCCTGTCTTGCTTGCAGCCGGGGAGCGAGCGGAATTGGCGACTGACAAGTAAGTTTGACTAGGACTGCACATGTTCTTCGTCGTCTGAATATGTTCCTCTCCATGGCAGCTAACCACTGTTGCCTTGTGTCGTGCAGGTACATCCCCCTGACGTCGACGTTGGAGGGCTTTGTAATTCTGAAGAAGAACCCTGAATACCACGAGGAGTGAGGGAAACCCCCTAGCTTTGATCTGATGCAAGTTTTTGGAGTCCCCCAGCTTGGCAGACTCGGAGGCAAAGGTTGTCGTCACGGAGGATCCTTTGATATGCCCTTACACAAGGCACTTGCTGGTGTTTCATCCAAAAACTTTTTATTCCGTCCACCAGAGCTGTAACTAACTGCAAGCTTGTTTGGTTGCCCTAATGGACCGGCATGTACCCACACTGGTGGACATGTAGGAGTTGAACTGGTGGTGTCTTTTGACCTTAAGCTTATTTGTATATGTATCAAATGTGTACTGAAAGTTACATCTTTAGGACTGATACGGCGTTGTCATTCATTAGCACAGTATGTTTAGCCTTTTTTGTGGACCTGCGCCCGTCTACTTATTTTTTGTGGAGTACCATGTTATGTCAGCAGTTAATTGCTGCTATCTCGTTTACGTTATTCAGTTGCTGATACTAAATTGCAACCTGGCCTGGCCAAACGCAATGCACTTATAACACTGTTAAACTAAAATTAGTATATGGTGCACTACATCATCAGGACTGAGCTGAGCATCATTGCAACTCGCAAGCGGCCCTGTTCGGTTGAGCATTGGAGGGATTTTTGGAGGGGACTCGCCTGTTCGGTAATCCTCCGGCTCCACAAAATCCCGCGCTCTGGCTCCTCTGAGCGTGCTCCCACTCCTCAATCCATCGTGTGAGGCAGAAAAGGAGCTGCGGAGCGCCACTTTTCCTCGCTCCTTGACCTATGACTAGCTCGCTCCGCTCCATGCTGCTAACTCCGCGGAGATTTCATTGTATATATATTTATTTTTCCAATTAAGAAGTCATTTAAAAGTGTGGCAGTACCCAACGTTTTAAGAGCATATGGATAGGAGAAGCTTCCCAGATTTCTGTGTGCAATTTTTGTTGCTATTTTTATCATATTTCTTTGTGAAGAATAGAACGTCGTTGCTTCCTTCCGGTCAGGATCCCTTCTCTTCATCCGGATTCATGGGCTGTAGATATTGTTAATGGCAAACAAGTTTTAGAACCGCATGCTGCTATCATTTTGTGTGGGTGCTGGATGATTTGGACTGAAGAAACAATAGGAGACATGGAGAACTTCAAATGGGCCATTGATACCATCCACGATCTAGCTGCGCTAGTGGGTTTCAAGACGACACGAGAGCCGAGGGAGAAATCGGTCTGGATACCCCCTTCGCCCCATGAGATCACTTACATCAAGGTCAATGTCAATGTTGACATGAGCTATTACGAGCAATGTGGCTATGGTAGTACGGGAGTTGTTCTTCGGAACCATATCGAAGCTTTGGTTCAGGCACAACCAATTTGGTACCGAGTTGCACAAAATGCAAGCACTATGGAAGCCTTGGCAGCCTTGGCGCTCCGTGATGGCATTCGTCTTGCTCTTGGACATCTCAAGGTGATCATCAAAAGTGATGCTCAAGATGTTGCGCGAATGCTAAATGAGGCAAAATTTTCAAGGGCAGACCTGGCATACATATGCTGTGAGATTTGGGAGGTAAGCTCCAGTTTTTCAATCTTGCTCCATTGTCCATATCAATTGAGAAGCAAATGAAGCGGCACACAGGTGTGCCAAACAGGCTGGTGAGGATCGTAGAAGATGTATCTGAGTGAATTACACCCCTGCTTTTCTTCTAGGATGTATTCACACACTATAATCCTCCTGAGTAATTCAATATAACCTGTTGTTGCAAAAAAAAAATCGGCCTACTCAGAACTATTACACCACAACACTGATGCAATGGCATGTGGACTGCCGTGAAAAAGCACTTTAAGCGGCAGGCTATCTGCCGGGACAATATTTCTCCCGACAGATAGAATCGCCACGAGAACGGCTGCCGGGAATTACTTGTCCCGGCAGATAAAATATTCCTGGCAGTCCAACTGCCCTAGCGCATTTATTTGCCGGCAATTTCTTTTCTCCCGGCAGATTAGGCATGACACGTGGTACATCAGTTACTGGCAGTCAAACTGCTGGTAGAAGATTTTTGACCCGGCAGTTGTTTTGCCGGTATGTAGATTTCACTACCTAATTGTTAGACGTCCCCTATCTCATATCCATTTAATATGTTCAAGCAATCAGGACATATCAGACGTACAATTTATACATACTTCAATCAAAGTCACATATATGTCCCATCCATACACTTCAATCAAAATAACATCAGGCCTCATCCAGTACCTTAAAACTTCATTCGATAAACATAACGACCATATTTAGGGTCGCGCTATATAGGGTCGCCAGGGTCGCGCTATTCGTCACCCTGGGTGAGGAATAGTTATTCTTCACCCCCTCTCTATTTTGACATCAATGCACCGTATTTTTACGTTTTGTAAATTTTATCTTATTTTATACGTAAAAAGTGAATGTAAGAAAATATATACTCGCCGTAAAATATATTTTATGTTACGTAAAATTACGAATGTAAAAACATAGTGTAAAACATACATAAGATGCGATTTTTCTAGTCTTATAACCTATATTTTTGTTTTCTTATACCAAATTTTATGTAGTGAATCAGTATAAATGTAACTATTTGTATTCCAAACGTAATTTATTTATGAAGCGGTTGTAAGATTACCTCGGATGAAGAATAACTTATTCTGCATACTGAAAGATGAATAAATAAAAGGAGGATGTGCCACAAAATGTACAGTACAGATATGTTTTAAAATGTGCCACACAACGAGTGCGGCAATAGAGCTCACGGGCTCGCCTGCTCATGCTACGTGTTCTTAGGAGATAGGAGGTACAGGTATTCCAATGGGACAACGAGTAGTTGGTACAGGTATTGAATGCGATGGTAGATAGGAGGAAAAGCTACCTAGCGTCCAGCACTGTAGTGACTTCGCCGTCTGATATGAGACGCAGGTGCATAACGGCTCGCGACCGTGAGGTTAGCTACGCACCTTCTCGAAACAGAAAAGGTTAAGCGCACTTTGTAAAAGAAAAAAACTAGTGGAGCGAACACTCTAGTATTATTATTATTTTTTCTTTTCCGGTTTTATTTACATTTTAATTTCTTTTTTTCTTTTGGGTAAATACACATGCTAAAAATATAAAACATTCACACACATCAAAGAAATGTTCGTGGATATACAAAACTTTCATGTGTACGTCAAAAATACTTTTATGCGTGTGTTAAAAATATCCATCGTGTTAAAAAAATCAACTCATATCTTTAAAAAAATTCATGATGTATATTGTAAACTTGTTTGTCATGCAGTAAAAATTATTCATTGTGTAATTCATACATGTTCATCGTGTAATATCAAAATATTCATCGTGCGTTAACACGTTTTATAGTTACATCAACATTAAGAATCATGGTGTTTTCCAAAATTGTTCATAATGTAATTCAAAACCATTTAGCGTATATTTGAAAGTGTTCATCAGTTATAAAAAAATATATTCAAATGTAATTAAAAAATATTCACCTTGTATTAGAAAATGTGCATGACATATCTTTTAAATACATCATTACTAAAAAAATCACTCTGCATTTCTAAAAAGAATCGTGTATTATATTGTGCTTGTGTATGTATCATCAAATGCATGTATTTTTCCAAGAAATAAGCATAAAAAGAAAAAAATATTCATGTGTTTAAAACTAATAAACATGGTCTATCTAAAAAAATCAATGTATATCTTACAAAATGTTCAATGTATTTAGGAGATGTTCACCGTGTATTTAAAAATTGTCGGTGTGTATCTTAGAAAACATCAGCACATTTAAAAATTATTCACCATATATTTAGAAAAATATATTACGTGTCTTTGAAAAATGTTCAACGTATGTTTAATAAATACTCATAGTATATTTAAAAAATATTCAACGTGCGTTTGAGAAATGTTCACCCGTTCCATGAGCAGGCAAGCTCGTCCGCTCCTATGTATTTTCGTGCAAACAATATGATAAAAAGGCTCCCCCATGCATTTCTTTGTCCAATAATACATGCGATTGTTGTTCGACCGGGAGGCGAGAGAGAACTACAGAAAGAGGTGAACAAAAGTAGTAAGTTTCTCAAACATGTATTGTTTTGAAGTGCATGTTCAAACCTACCGTCACAGGTTGTACCGTACTTTGGTGGATTCAAATGTACTCAGACCCCGGTGCCAAAAAGAACACAGGATTGGAATTGCACGCTAGCAATGTCTACACCGAGCTTTGTTGGAGAAATCGTGTGGCAGAGATATGCAAGATTGGGGATGGCTGGCTAAAACAAACGGCTGCTTATAGTATAGTATATTCTAATCACGTAGTGGATTCTTTTTGTAGTACATAATCTAATCGCACCCCGCAAAAAGAAATCAGTTTTGCTAAAGCACATCTAGATGTGCCATAAGTATTGCACATCTAAGTCTTATGTCATTGATTTTACATCAAGATTCGTGTGGATATTTTTTTTTTCTTTTCCTCTTTGTGCTTGACTCACTCACTTAGATATGCAATAACTAGGATACATTTAGATGTGCCCTAGACACACTCAAAAGAAATAGTATAATGTAATCACGCAGTGACCCCACCAAGGATGCTGGCGTGCATACATACATCAATGTTACGTGCCGTTTTATGTTCGAAGTCGCGTGCCGTTTTGACCCTGACGCCGTCGTTCCCTTAACGGCCGTCCAGCATGCACGTGGGACCAGCCGTGTGCTATACGGATGAATTAACTGCTTCATGGCATATCACGAGGAGGAGAACGTATGCTTGGCGATTCCGTGAGCAGGCGCGCTCGTGCACTCCTGTGGATTTTCGGCCACACAACCAACAAAATGAAGTAGTGCCACAATGGAGAAGTACATGTGTTCTGGGTGTGCCACATAACCAAAATGAGCAGAGTGGCTTAACAACCAACAAAATGAGCGGAGCAAGTGTCCAGGTTTCACAAATTAAACAAGCATATTACATAATCACTCCACCAACTTTTGTAGGTCTTCCAAATCTTCAGGAGCTTGAAAATCTTCCAAACCTCCATTAACTTGTGTACCTTTGGGAAACCTGCAACAGATAGGATACTCAAAAGGGAGCTCAAATTTCAGAATTTGAATTAATATTGAAGTTTGATATGCTACCGTTTAACTCAAGGAACATGTATAGAGACCAGGAGAGTAGTCATTCTTTGCATCTCAAGGAATAATATGACACATGTACAAAAGAATACATCATACTACAAAGTGGCGATTTTTTTTCGGAACGGAGGCAAAGATTGCCTCATCTATTAATTAAGCAGAAGAGAATCGCCCAGTTAATTACGGAAAGCCAAGCAAAAACCGAAACAACAAGGGCCAAGCTCACTCCCAAAGACTGACACACAGGGCAAAGCCCACCCTCATCGACAACATGTCGACGTACAGCGAGACAACGCAGCTCCGACTCTGACGGAGAACTCAGAAGAACAAAACCAGACACGACTGGCGCCACGGAAGATCGCCGAACGGGCCACCTACAACCAGTCATCGTACACCACAGGGCCCCGCCGCCACAGCTTCGACTCCGCAGCAATAAGCAAACCGAGGCAAAACCATGGACACGCCGGAGAAGAGCCGACTACCGCAACCATTGCCGCGTCGCCGATATCGCTCCCACCATCATCGTTGGCACAGAAGCCTGGCCGCAACAGTGATCCTCTCGGGGCCGCCGCCCCAACATCCACTGCTCCGTCGCGCCCAGCGCACTCCACCGGCACTGCCTTCCGGGGCCGCCGCCCCGACATACCATCGCTCCCCTCGAGCGGCAACACCGCACAACCCAGTTGCCCGCAGCCCACGCTGCTTAGGGCAACCGCTCGCAGACCACGAACGTCGCACCACATCTGGGGCCGCCGTCCCGACATAAAGTCAGACCGCCCCCTCTAGGGCGCATCGACCGAGCCGACACCCCCACCGCCCAAGCGGGACAAGGATGCCACCCGAACAATGTCGAGATAGAGCCCCACCTCATAGAGTTGTCACTCGCATTGTTCTCGAGATCGCCACCTCGGCGCACAATCAGAAACCACCCGGAGCCGCCACCCCGACGTCCATTGCCCCGCCGACGAAGAGATCCATGCAAACCACAATATGCTGACTCTCCAAGGCGATGCCTCAAAGAAGGAAACGACGTAGCCGCCGTCATCGCCCGCTTCGACCATCCGAAGCTAGAGATTTCTCCCGGAGAGTCGTGTAATGGAGCTCCACGGCAACACCTTCAAGAAGGGAAGACACCATGGTCATGGCGACGCTGTTCCCGGCACCGACCCAAAGTCAGTGCTGGACTTTCGCCCGAAGCTCCTCCACACCTTCGAATCTGAGCAGATCCGAAGCACTGGACAACACACAATCCTCCGGTCGACGTCCACCGGCTCCACCTAGCCGCCGCACCTCTCAAACTCGCAGGACCCGCCAGATCTGCGGCATCCGCCAACCTGCGCGGCCACGCCTGGCCGCCCATCGTGGCCACCACGTGCCGCCTCGCGCCTGCACAACTATAACCGAGCTGCAGCTGCAGCTCACCCACGCCGCGCGCCAGATCTGCGTCGGCCTTGTCATCCCGCACAAGCAGACCACCCGTGCCCCATCACATCCGAGCGCCAGGGCTCCAGATCCGCCGTCCCGCAGTCGGACGCAGGACGAGCTCCGCGAGGAAGGAGCAGCACCACCGCAACCAGGGCCAGCGAGGATCCATGCCGGAAGCGCTGCACCACCGTCCGCTTGATGCCCCATGCGCTGACGCCCGCACGAGCTAGCCACACGGGAGCTCCATCACGCGGAGGGAGAAGCCCTGCCGCTGCCGCCGCCGCAGCCGCGCGGGCTTTGCCCGCCGGCGCGTCCTGGCGGCGGCGAGGAGAGGGGAGACGGGGGAGGAGCTTCTTGCGCGGCGGCGGCTAGGTCGCCGCCCGTGTCGCTCGTGCGGAGTGACGCGGGGCCCCGAGAGAACTTGCACGCGTTTTAAAGTGGCAATTTTGACAAACAAAACTATGCGCCTATGCCTCGTCTAGCATACAGGAACACAAATATTGCTCACGTACAGCTAGTAGCGAACAAAGCATCAAGGAATCAATATTTCAGTACCAAATTACCAAAATAATCTAATATAGTCAGATCATCACAGCTGTATAGGACAACAATACAATAGAACAATGTACCAAGGAAAAAAATGTATACATTGTTTCACTTCCAATGTAAATCATCTTTGAAAGGACTATTAAGCACCAAGGAATAAATATTTCAATAGGAAATCAGCAAAATAGTCTGATACAGTAGTGGAACTTGGTGACTTAACATGCAACTGTTGGAAAGGGTAAATACAAAATGGGATAAATAGAAAAAACTCAATGGCAGATCCATAACTGGACTATCTTTTGGAAAAATAGAAACCACTTCCGCCAGCTTGTCATTTGTGTACCTTTGGTACTAAACGAACATGACAATAAGTATACAGAGACAATAGTGGAAGATGTTAAATCCTAAACCAGATACCGAACTGTAGTGTACATTTAATTCAGAAATAGTAAATTCTTAGCAGCGGATTCAGAATTGGACTAGCATTTAAGAACAAATTAAGAACTTTGTCAAACTAAATACTCTTTTCAACAGACATGTAAAAGCTTCCACTAATTATATGCAAGAACATGCATACACAGGACATGTAAAGCTTCCACTAATTACATGCATACACATGACATGCAAGAACATCATCCAATAAAAGTCTCCATCGGTCCAGTCACATAGATCAAGCAATTAACCATGCGGCAACTTAACATCACACACATAGTAGCCAAGATAAACATGTATATTACCTCCTCAGCTTGCTTGTGGTCGCATTCCTGCTTTTTCCATGGACTTGTCCACTTCCAACTGCATACATAGAAGCAAAGCTTTTTAAGCAATCAACCATCATAGTAATTGGTAAGTTTAATCATAACCACATAAGAACAAAAGCTCACATGCTTGTATGGCCATGCGATACATCGCCCTTGAGCTTGCCCCATGGTGACCATGTTCCCAACACCACGAGGTAGTATAGCATCCCTTCTTATTACATAGTTCATAGCAACCTCACAATATTCAGAGCCAAGCTCCTGACCACCTACCACCTTTCTCCGATCAATTGATAGAATGGTTGCTTTTGCCACTGGGATACTATGATCTCGATAAACATTATACAGGATCACATCATTTCCTTTCTGAGTAAGCATGAAAAAGAACTCAGATAAGCGAAAGTGTCTTTGTCATCCTAAACAGTGAAGAGCAACAAAATATAAACAAAGTACAATCTGGCCTGCTGATTTTTTTGTGTGATTGCAACTTCCTTGCTTGTTGCCATCTTGTGGCGATGAAGTGCCACATCCTTTGTTGTGTGAGCCCTGTTGCCTTCTTCTTTTGCAAAATGGTTGCTTCCTTCTCTCGCGGCACCTCATGTTGAGTGGTACTAGAAAGTACAAAGTTTTTCTGAGTGGGTGCTGGTAACTTCTTTTGCAAGAGTGCTTCTTCAGCCTTCTTCTGCAAAATGGTTGCTTCTTTCTCTTGCCGCACCTCAAGGCTGCGGGTGGCAGATTCTGCACTCTCTTCATGCTCATACCCCCTTCATCTCCATATCCACCTCCGTATCCACCTTCATATCCATCTTCATGTCGATATCCACATCCATGGCCACCTTCATATCCATAGCCGCCACCATGGCCACTTCCATATCCATATCCAGAGTGAGACAAGTCATACTCTGGATTGAACTGAATATTTTGCCGCACATTTGATTGTAACAGTCTCCTCATTTGTTGAAGTTCATCCTTCAGAGTTGTAACTACTGTTTGGAAATTATGCTCCATTTGATCTACACGCTCGACAAGAATTGCATTTGATTGCCGAGCTTCTTTTGCTTCTTCCTCGGCCATTTGAAGCTTAGTGGATTTCAGCTTTCTAGTACCCGGCATGCCCAAAATTGCAGCACTTGGTCCTAGACCTAAACACCTCACATACCCATTCCTCTCGTTTCCTACGACATGCAAGAAGAGGTCACCTTGCTGGATGCTTTTTTCTAAAAGTTCTGGACGCTCATTTGACTTCTCTTCTATCTTTTTCTACAAGACAGAACATATGATCCATGAACACATCAGCAACATAGTGTCTACTAAAGACTATAACTCCAATGTTCTAGAAAAAAAACTAACAAGTTCAAAGCCTAAATATTGCTGCAACTCAAAATACTTACACACATAGTTGCTGCAGCCACACTTGAAGGGGCACCAGTCTTCGTGCACGTGTGTGTTTCTATAAACAGTTCATGTCTCTGAGGGGGGCATCCATTCTTCTTATGATACATTCATTTTCTTATAGTTAGTTCATAACAATCAAGAAAGGTGCAAAATAGAGTTGTGTAAGTAAGATCAATATATACCATTTCATGAGAAACACAAGCATGACTTTTGTTGCCTGATGTATGCAATAATTCCATCTCCATTCGATTTTTTCTTCCTTGCTCGCTACGTTGCTACAAATATTGATCCAATGAATTGTAAATTAGAACCGAACTGCAGGAAAGTGCACATATATTTTCTTGCAACATACCTTCCCTGCTTCAGTTTTCCAGAAAGCAACAAGCTCTTTCCAATCAGTTGGGCTAACTCTGTTATCAGGGACAACTTGAAGTTCCTCATCGGCCATCTTCTCATCAAAATACAAAGTCTTCAACTCAGATTTGAAATCCCTCCATTTCTTCGCAGCGCTTCCCATTACCCAATCCTTCAGTTTGTCATCCACAACATAGTACATCTGCTTTCAAGCAAGTGTAAATGGAGAGTGTAAGGGTGATGTATTAGATAAAGGGGAAAATTATACTACAAGTCATCTAGAGATACAGGGCAAGTTATACCAGAAATCATAGAGTATACCTTTAAGGTTTTCCACAAATGATTTTTTTGCTCAACATCAACCTTTCTCCAATCATTATGCCCAAGAGATATTTTACTTTTCACAAGTGTGGAGATGAAGTTTGAAAACTCCGAGGCATTGTCCCCAATAGGTTGTCCATCACCATTGTACTCCACACGAATTGGTGGGACTGTCCCCAATCTATCATACACATTATGCATTCTAGTGCGTTTTTCCTCTTCTTCCCCTTCGTTTCTTGATCCAACTCATGGTCTAAACATGGAAAATAGTTACTACACTACCATCATTTAACTAACAGTCTATATACATAGATTTTAGAGCTACATACCTTCATGCTCTTCAATGCTGTCACTTGGCATGTCATCAACCTATCATACACATTATGCATTCTAGTGCGTTTTTTCCTCTTCCCCCCCTTCGTTTCTTGATCCAACTCATGGTCTAAACATGGAAAATAGTTACTACACTACCATCATTTAACTAACAGTCTATATACATAGATTTTAGAGCTACATACCTTCATGCTCTTCAATGCTGTCACTTGGCATGTCATCAACATCTCTAGTCGTTTGGGACCTAAGAACTCGAGTTACTTCAATAATAGGCTTTTCTGCGGTGCTCTACACATAACAAAACAAGATGGGCCATTTGCATTTCTATCCCTAACTCGAACCACCTAATCAGATATACCCCTAATTTGAAAGCCTGCTAAAAAATGCCCCTCCGCCGTTAGGTGCCCTTACAGAAATGCCCTTCTGCGCCGTTACCGTCTCGTCAAAGAGCTTTGACCGTCCTAAAAAAATAGCAAAAAAAATCTAAAATTTTGTGAGATCGAAATTACTCATGTGCGCAAGGTGCGTGCAAATTTTCTTGCTATTTGGACATTTCAGGAGCTCGTGGCGAGGAAAAATAGTTAATCTGTACTCTTGTGAACAGTAAATTTGAAATAAAATAGCAAGAAAATTCAAAAAATATAAAAAATTTTGGCATCAAAGAGGCTTGGGTGGACAAGGTGCTTGCAAGTTTTTGTGATCAAATGACATGCGAGGAGCTCTAGCAAAAAAACAAAATAGTCATTTTTTCCAAAGTTTTTTCCCGAGCCAAATTTTGTTTTTTCTCCACGAGCTCCTATAGTGTCCGAACACAAAAAAAATTGCACGCACCTTGCAGACCCGAGCCTCTTTGATGCCAATTTTTTTCATATTTTTTGAATTTCTTGCATTTTTTTGAATTTACTGTTCACAAGCATATTTATTTACTGTTTTTTCTTTGCCACGACCTCCTGGAATGTCCAAACAGCACGGAAATTTGCACGCTTCTTGCGAACCTCAGTATCTTTGATCCCACAAAATTTCAGATTTTTAAGATTTTTTTTGCTATTTTTTTCAGGACGGTCAAAGCCCTTTCTCCGGCTTTGACCGGGCGGTAACGATGCAAAAAGGCATTTCTGTAAGGGCACCTAACGGCGGAGGGGCATTTTTAAGCAGGCTTTCGAATTAGGGGCAAATGTGATTAGTGGGTTCGAGTTAGGGACACAGATGTAAAAGACCCAAACAAGATATGTAAAACTGAAGTAATAGATGCAGTTTTACAATAGATGCAATAACCAAATAGAAGCATGTTATATCACCTTCTTCCTTTTAGTTTGTCGCTGACTGGCTTTGCCTCCAGAAATTTCTTTAGCATCTGCAAATCTGAAGGACCCAAATTGTGCAAAATCCTCACTGTTTCTTGCTTTAAGATTCGCTAGCCTCTCTTCCTCTCGTGCTTTAGCATTGTCTTCGTCTCTTCCTTTTTCCAATTTTTTTCCTAAAAAGAAAATTTATAGCGCATTAGAATTGACACATTGGATATCAAGTATATAAGCATGTAACTGAAAAATGAAAGGAAAAGGCACACACTTTGGTTGCTAAACTGCAGGAACAAGTGTTCCATCTATATCCGTCCTACTACAAGGTATATTTCTAACATCAACACAAGGATCTACATTGGCATCCAGATCAGCGATTGTCATAGTAGGTGCATCATGGTGGTCAAAATCTTCATCTCCCACTCCAAACATATCATACAGGTCTCGTGGATGAGGAAAGCTTCTAACAGAATACCAATCTTTATCAAGCTTATCTTGCACATAGTACACTTGGGTTGCTTGCAATGCCAAAATGAAAGATTCATCAAACTTGAGTAAATGATTGAAGTTCACACGTGTGACACCAAGATCATCGAATTGAACCCACTTGTCTTGTGCACTGTTGTCAACCCAATCACGATTGAAAAGCACAATACTTCCTTTGTTGTTATAATTTAACTCAAGGATTTCAGTTATCACACCATAATATATTTTTATTCCTGACCATAAGATTTTCATTATCTTCACTTGTGGGAGACAAAATCGGAGATACAGGAGAAACCCCGCTGCTTTGGGTAGGTCTACCCTGGTCATACGAATTTGTGTGGAAATTGTACCCATCTATGGTATAACTATTACACTTCCTTGCAGCTAAAAAGGGCCCGTTAGCTAAAGTTCGAATCTCTTCAAAAATATCTTCACCATTCGCAATTAGTTGTGCCACATGGAGCTTAAACCACTCATGGAATTTCTCATGGCGAATGTGACTAATCTCTAACTTATTCCCGTGGCCAATCGAAGTTAAATAGGCATCATACTTTTTGCAGGAATTAAGTATGCAAATTTAGCAATATGACAAATATCGTTCATAGGCTCAAATGGAAGAAATTCTTAGAAATAAAATACCTCAAGTATGAATCTATGTTATCATAATTAAACAAAACATATCGATGTGCTTGCAACCATGACTTGTGATCTAAGGTCACTATATGATTTCCAGCCAAAAACGACCCTTGTTGGTAAAAAATGGCATAGTAGATACATTGGTCTCTGGGGCGTCATTTCTGCATTTTCTATTAAATCTAGTCTCACAACCATGTAAATAACAGGAGAAGACAATCCCGTCAAAAAAAAATAACGGGAGCAGACAAAGACTTCAAATGAACTCCAAAGCTCAACTATACAACTTAGTTAGGTGTCAACAAATCTAATTAAGATATGCACTTGTTAATCACCGGTCCATGTTCTTTGATCTGAAGGGCTACGAACAGTAGCAGTGTTTGTTTTTAGACAAGCAAATAACCTTCAAACGTGTTTGGCTCATGTTTTGTTGCTGTTATTAGATCAAAGTAATTAAAAATTGATGCTTTGTTCTAACTGACAGAATGGTTCAGTGCTGCTGTAAGGGCATATTTCTCCCTATGTGGTTTTGGTGATTGATGACAATGCATTTGCGGACTAATCGTGTGCATTGAGCATTTTAGATATCTCATGTCTAGGCACAAGACGATTCGGTGCCCCTCGGAGCCTACGAATACGTCGGTTTTCTACGTTTCTTTTCGGTGGATTTGAGTCATAGAAAAGCCGTACTATTAAGAGGGGGTCCGCTTCGGAAAGGTCAGGGTGGAATCAACACGTACACATCTGTTCCTTTGCACCACCTTTCCTTCGCTTCATTGGAGCACCGATCGTTTACCCTTGTCTCTGCGAAATGAAGGCTTTCGAATGCTTGAGTGTCTGTGGCATGCGGTAGTACTGCTCAAGGGAGCAGTAGTACCGCAGGGTCCAGCGGTAGTACTGTTGGGGAACGTAGTAATTTCAAAAAATTTCCTACGCACACGCAGGATCATGGTGATGCATATCAACGAGAGGGAAGAATGTTGTCCACGTACCCACGTAGACCGAAAGCGAAAGCGTTAGCACAACGCGGTTGATTTAGTCGTACGTCTTCATGATCCGACCGATCCGAGTACCGAACGTATGGCACCTCCGAGTTCAGCACACGTTCAGCTCGATGACGTCCTGTGAACTCCGATCCAGCAGAGCTTCATGGGAGAGTTTCGTCAGCACGACGGCGTGATGATGGTGATGATGTTGCTACCGACGCAGGCTTCGCCTAAGCACCGCTACGATATGAACGAGGTGGAATATGGTGGAGGGGGGCACCGCACACGGCTAAGAGATCAAGAGATCAATTGTTGTCTGTAGAGGTGCCCCTGCCCCCGTATATAAAGGAGCAAGGGGGAGGCCGGCCGGCCCTCTATGGCGCGCCAGGAGGAGGAGTCCTCCTCCTAGTAGGAGTAGGACTCCCCTCTTTCCTACTCCTACTAGGAGGGGGAAAGGAAGGGGGAGAGGGAGAAGGAAAGGGGGGCGCCGCCCCCCTCTCCTAGTCCAATTCGGACCAGAGGGGGAGGGGCGCGCGGCCTGCCCTAGGCCAGCCCTCTCTATCTCCACTAAGGCCCATAAGGCCCATTATTTCTCCCGGGGGGGGGGGGGTCCGGTAACCCTTCGGCACTCCGGTTTTTTCCGAAACCACCCAGAACACTTTCGGTGTCCGAATATAGTCGTCCAATATATCGATCTTTACATCTCGACTATTTCGAGACTCCTCCTCATGTCCGTGATCATATCCGGGACTCCGGACTACCTTCGGTACATCAAAACACAAAAACTCATAATACCGATCGTCACCGAACTTTAAGCGTGCGGACCCTACGGGTTCGAGAACTATGTAGACATGACCGAGACACGTCTCCGGTCAATAACCAATAGCGGAACCTAGATGCTCATATTGGTTCCCACATATTCTACGAAGATCTTTATCGGTCAAACCGCATAACAACATACGTTGTTCCCTTTTTCATCGGTATGTTACTTGCCCGAGATTCGATCGTCGGTATCTCAATACCTAGTTCAATCTCATTACCGGCAAGTCTCTTTACTCGTTCCGTAATGCATCATCCCGCAACTAACTCATTAGTCACATTGCTTGCAAGGCTTATAGTGATGTGCATTACCGAGAGGGCCCAGAGATACCTCTCTGACAATCGGAGTGACAAGTCCTAATCTCGAAATACGCCAACTCAACAAGTACCTTCGGAGACACCTGTAGAGCACCTTTATAATCACCCAGTTATGTTGTGACGTTTGGTAGCACACAAAGTGTTCCTCCGGTAAACGGGATTTGCATAATCTCATAGTCATAGGAACATGTATAAGTCATGAAGAAAGCAATAGCAACATACTAAACGATCAAGTGCTAAGCTAACGAAATGGGTCAAGTCAATCACATCATTCTCCTAATGATGTGATCCCATTAATAAAATGACAACTCATGTCCATGGCTAGGAAACTCAACCATCTTTGATCAACGAGCTAGTCAAGTAGAGGCATAGTAGTGACACTATGTTTGTCTATGTATTCACACATGTATTATGTTTCCGGTTAATACAATTCTAGCATGAATAATAAACATTTATCATGATATAAGGAAATAAATAATAACTTTATTATTGCCACTAGGGCATATTTCCTTCAAGTACCGCTCCTGGTGAGCGGTAGTACCGCTAGCTCCGGCCCTGACACTGGCGCGTGCGGAAGTAGGTGCAGAAGTAATTTTTACTTCCGCCCCCACGCGGTAGTACCGCTCCCTGCCAGCGGTAGTACCGTGCCGTATTTTTGCACAGTCCTGAACTCAGCGAAAGTAGCCATGGACGTAATTTATTTAGTCCGTGCCTTTCCAGCCCAGTTGAGCCCTACCTTGCGGTAGTACCACAAGGGCGCGCGGTAGTACCGCTCCGGCGGTTCTACCGCTCGTTGCTATATGCAACAGGGCCTCGTCTGAGCACTGCCGCGCGAGCGGTAGTACCGTAACCCCTTGTGGTAGTACCGCGTGCGTGTGCGGTTGTACCGCGTGTCGCGGGCTGAGTGGGTGGGTAACGGTTGGATCTTTTCTCCCACTATATAAAAGGGGTCTTCTTCTCCAAAAAGACCACCTCTTCCATCCCCAAACTCCATTGTTGCTCAAAGCTCCATTTTTGCCCGATCTCTCTCCCTAGCCAATCAAACTTGTTGATTTTCTAGGGATTGGTTGAGAAGGCCCCGATCTACACTTCCACCAAGAGAAATTTGATTCCCCCCACTAATCCCTTGCGGATCTTGTTACTCTTGGGTGTTTGAGCACCCTAGACGGTTGAGGTAACCGTGGAGCCATATTCCATTGTGGTGAAGCTTTGTGGTGTCGTTGGGAGCCTCCGATTAAGTTGTGGAGATTGCCTCAACCTTTTTTGTAAAGGTTCGGTCGCCGCCTCCAAGGGCACCAATAGTGGAATCACGGTATCTCGCATTGTGTGAGGGCGTGAGGAGAATACGGTGGCCCTAGTGGCTTCTTGGGGAGCATTGTGCCTCCACACCGCTCCAACGGAGACGTACTTCCTCTCAAAGGGAAGGAACTTCGGTAACACATCCTCGTCTCCACCGGCTCCACTCTTGGTTATCTATTACCTTTGTTTGTGCAAGCCTATATTGTGTTATATCCTTGGTTGCTTGTGTGCTTGTTGTTATTGCATCATATAGGTTGCTCACCTAGTTGCATATCTAGACAACCTACTTTGATGCAAAGTTTAAATTGGTAAAGAAAAGCTAAAAATTGTTAGTTGCCTATTCACCCCCTCTAGTCAACTATATCGATCCTTTCAATTGGTATCAGAGCCTCGTCTCTTTATTAAGGACTTTGTCGTCCAAAGAGTATGGTTGATACCGTAGACGGTGGGGAGGAGCACTCCTGTGTGAATCCGTTCTCGTCTACGGCTGACGGGTGATCCTCGGTCTCTCGTGAGGAGTTCAATGCGGCTTTGGACACATTGAAAACCTCCATGACGACCGAGGTTGAAGGCATGTTCAATAAGTTTTTAGAAGGCCTTAAATTATCCATTGCACTGATGAAAGTGGTTGATCCCGCTAACAAGGTGACGGATGCTAACTCGAATAAGGGGGAAGCTACGAGTGAACAAGTTACTTTGCCTAGTGGTAGAAGTGGAAATGGCATCTTTGCCCATGTTGAACCTCCAATTACTTATGGAGGACTGGTTCCTTCCACGCATATCAATCATGTTGGTCCTCTTCCTAAGCTTGTGAAAAATGAGGATTTTGCCTCTTGGGTCTATCGCTTTAAACGTCATTTAAATCATAGTTCTACTAATCTTTGGAGAATTATTGAGCAAGGTTTCTACCCACACGACCCAAGCAACTTCACTCCTAGAGAAGCCGCGGATCATCAATTCAACGAGTCCGCTCTTTTCATTCTCCAAGAAGCAATTCCACCCAAAGATAGTGCACATCTCCGACCTTTCACCGTGGCCAAGGAAGCATGGCAACATGTTGTTTCCATTTACAAGGGAAGCGCAAGCATTCAACGCTCAAACTTTGAAGTGGTGCAATATGAAGCCGATGAGTTTGCAATGAATGAAGATGAAGAACCTCAAGAGCTTTACCGGAGATTAACCACCCTCGCGGTCTCACTCCGAGATCATGGGAGCAAGGATATAGATGAAAATTGGATCAAGCGCAAGTTTCTCAAGGCCATGATGCCTTACCATAAGGCCATGTCCTCCGTCATCCGTCAAAGGTCGGACTTCCACGCCTTGTCCTCAAGTGAAGTGTTGGATGAGTTTGTTGCAATGAGGATCTTGGACAAGACCGCCGACAATGCGGTGTTGCGTTCTCAACGAGCAAAGAAGCCCAACCTTGCTTTGAAGGCCAATGCTAGTGTGGAAGAATAGGGTGAAGAGGAAGAAGAGGAGTGTTGCCTTGAAGTTACCAAGTATGCAGATCATGAGCACATGGCTCTCGCTTCACGACAATTTTGGAGCAAGAATAACTCAAGGCCCAACTTCAACAACAACAACTCAAGTGGCGCCAAGGGAAAGCAACGTGTGAGGACATGCTATAATTGTGGCAATGTGAGCCACTTTGTTGCGGATTGCCCGTACAAGAAGAGAGAAGACAATGGTGGCAAGCTTATCCGAAAAGACAAGGCCAATTCCTTCCCCAACAAGAACAACTTCACCAAGAAGACTCCTCCCAAGGGGTTTGTGGCACAAGAAGAGTACAATGATGATGATGATGATGATGAAGACGGTGAGACAGTTGCCATGGCCTCCGTTGCCATTGCAACAACTCCACGGGTGTCCCTCTTTGATTCACCCAACGAGAACATCACCGCCAAGTGCCTCATGGCTAAAGCCACCAACAAGGTAACCCCCAACATCAAAACTACCATCACTACTAATCCTTCTTTGACAGATTGCATTGATGAAAGTGAGGGGTCGAAGGAGGAAGAAAATGAATTTGAGTCTTTTATGAGTAAGCTCAAGGGTAAATCCAAGAAGCACTTTGTTGATCTCTTGTAACAACTTGGTGAAGCCAATGACATGATCGAGGCTCACGAAGAAACCATATCTAAGATGGAAGGGCATAGTCATGACTATGCTGATGAGATATCGGATCTCTCTAATGCGCTTGAGGAAGAGCGTGGTCATCGTTTGACTCTTGAGGAGTCACACAATGATGGTCATGCTAAATTAAAGAAAGATCTTGATCATGATCTTGTTGTATCTCGTGTGCTCAATTCCAAGAAGGCCAAACTTGGGGTTGACCATGCTAGACTCAAGGAGGGGTTTGATATACTTGACAAGGCTCACAAGGCCTTGAAGGGTGCTCATGCTAGCCTCAAGGAGTCTCATGATCAACTCCAAGTGAAGCTAACCAAGGAGAAAGCCACATTTCCTCATATGGTTTTAATTGATAATGCAAATGCTACTAACCCATGTTGTGAGCATGTGCATCTTGTGGAGGAGAATGCCAAGTTGAAGGAGCAACTTGAGAAAGGCCTTGTGTCTTGAATACAAGGTGAGAAGAACCTCAACGACCTTTTGAGCAATCAAAAGGAAGTTGTGGGCAAGGAGGGAATTGGGTTTGCACCCAAGTCCAAGAATAATAAGAAGAATGACAAGGCCAAACAACCTCCTCTTCTCAAGCAAACTTTTGTGAAGGAGGGAGAGGGTGCTTCTAAGGAGAAGAAGAACAATGTGAAGGGTGGTGGTGTCAAGAAGGGCAATGCCACCCCTCCCAACAAAGCCGGCGACTTTAACCCTTCTTATGTGTTATGCCATGCTAGTGATGGGCATGTTTATTCCAAATTTGTTGGCTCTCCTTATGAGTACATTGAATGATCTATTTGGGTTCCTAAGACCCTTGTTACTAACATCAAAGGACCCATTACAAAATAGGTACCTAAAACCAAACATTGATCTCTTGTAGGTGTTTGCTTCCGGTGGGGGATCATGGTTGCTCAATAGTGGAGCCACAAATCATATGACCGGAAGCAAGGACTTGGTGGTGGACGTGCACAAGGTTTCATCTATGCCCACCAATGTCGAGTGGGGTGATGCCTCATCTTCTAAGGTATTGGGTCTTGGCAAGGCTGTCATTTCTCACGATCTCACAATCGAGAAAGTCATGCTTGTTGAGTCCCTTGCATATAACTTACTTTCCGTTCGTCAACTTGCACTTATGGGCTTTGCCACTTTCTTTGATATTGATACCGTGGCCCTCTTGTGGAGCAAGACTCTTAAAGTAGCCTTTGTTGGGCATGTCGAGAACGGTCTATATGTGATTAACTTTTCAGAGCGACCCACTAAGACCGCGGCATGCCTAATGGCTAAAGTTGACGTGGGATGGATTTGGCATCACCGTTTAGCCCATGTCAATATGAGATATTTGCAAAGTCTTCTCAAGGGGGACCATGTCCGTGGACTAACAAATGTTAGTTTTGCCAAAGATCGTGCTTGCAGTGCTTGTATCAAAGGAAAGCTACATGAGAAGGCTCACCCTCCCACGACTATCATCTACTCGAAGAGGCCCTTGGAGCTCCTTCACATGGATCTCTTTGGGTCTCCATCCTTTGATAGTCTTGGGGGTAGAAATTATTGCTTGGTGATTGTGGATGATTATTCAAGATACACTTGGGTATATTTCTTCAAGAGGAAGAGTGAGATCCAACAAACCGTCATCGACTTTGCAAATGAAGCCCAACGTCAACACAATGCAAAGATCTTGACGATAAGAAGTGACAACGGCACCAAGTTCAAGAACTACACCTTGGATGAGTTTCTTAGTGATGAGGGGATCAAGCATCAATATTCTGCACCTTACACCCCTCAACAAAATGGTGTAGCAGAGAGGAAGAACCGGACGTTGATGGATGCGGCAAGGACCATGATGGCGGAGTTCAAGTCTCCATACAACTTTTGGGCCGAAGCCATCAACACCGCTTTTCATGCATCCAATCGGCTCTATCTCCGCAAAGGCTTGAAAAGACTCCATATGAGATACTCACCGGCAACAAGCCCAACCTCAAGTACTTCCGGGTGTTCGGGTGTAGGTGTTTCATTCTCAAGAAAGGTTTTCGTTTGTCTAAATTTGAGGCTAGAGCACATGAGGGCATATTTGTTGGTTATGCTACAAAATCTCAAGCTTATCGTGTCCTCAACAAGTCCACCGGACTCATTGAGGAGACGTGTAACGTGGAGTTTGACGAGAATAACGGCTCCCAAGTGGAGCAAAGTGGTACTTGTGACGTAGATGATTAAATTCCTCCCCAAGCCATCAAAAGAATGGGTTTTGGTCATATCCTACCCATTGAGGAACCCCTTGTGGCCAAAGGACAAGGACAATGTTCCACTCAAGTGGAACCATCACCGACTCAACACCCACACGCTTCCGAAGAACAAAGTGAAGGCCCTCAACCAAATGAACAAGATCAAGGGCAAGATCAACCTCAAGATGGTGGTGAACCACCAAGTGATGCCCAAGGTCAAGTTCTCACCACCGAGCAAGTTCAAGATCAAGAGCAGGCTCAAGATCAAGAACAAGCTCAAGATGACGCTCAAGATGATCAAGTTACCACTCCTCAACTCTCTCCTGAGGAGGAATTGGAGCGTCGTGCCGCCAAAATTGCATCAAAGCTCTCTACCAAAGATCATCTCATGACGAATGTGCTTGTAAGCTTAAGAATGGGGGTAAGCACTCGTAGACAATTAGCAAACTATTGTGAACATCACATGTTTGTTTCTTGTGTTGAACCCCAAAAGGTCTATGAGGCGCTCGAGGATCCGGATTGGCTTAATGCCATGCATGAAGAACTCAACAACTTCGAGCACAACAAGATGTGGAGGTTGGTGCCAAGGCCAGAGGAGAACCATAATGTCATTGGAACCAAGTGGATATTCAAGAACAAGCAAGATGCTCATGGGATTATTGTTCGCAACAAGGCTCATTTGGTAGCACAAGGCTACTCCCAAGTCGAGGCTTTCAATGAGGAGTTTGCCGCTCTCATGACCTCGAAGTTCAAGATGTCCATGATGGGAGAGTTGAAGTTCTTTCTCGGGTTCGAAATCAAACAAAGAAGAGAAGGAACCTTCATCAACCAAGCCAAATACACTCAAGACATGCTCAAGAGATTCAAGCTAAGTGATGTCAAGCCGGCTTCCACCCCAATGCCCGTCAAATGCCCACTTGACATAGATCCCAATGGTAAAGCGGTGGATCAAAAGGTATATTGTTCCATGATTGGCTCATTGCTTTACCTTTGTGCATCTCGACCGGATATCATGTTGAGTGTGGGAATTTGTGCATGGTTTCAATCCGCACCTAAGGAAAGCCACTATGTGGGGGTCAAGCGAATCTTTTGATATTTGGCTCATACCCCAAACTTTGGCTTATGGTACCCAAGAGGAGCTAACTTCAACCTTGTGGGCTTTTCGGACTCGGATTGAGTGGGAGACAAAGTGGATAGGAAGTCAACTTCCGGAGGGTGCCAATTTCTTGGTTGCTCTTTGGTGAGTTGGTCTTCTAAGAAGCAAAGTTGTGTGTCTCTCTCGTCCACAGAAGCGGAGTATGTGGCCGCCGGTAGTTTTTGTGCTCAACTTCTATGGATGAGGCAAACTTTAAAGGATTACGGTGTCATTTGTGACAAAGTGCCTCTTTGGTGTGACAATGAAAGTGCCATCAAGATTTCTCTCAACCCGGTGCAACACTTCAAGACGAAGCATATTCAGATTCGGTATCACTTCATCCGGGATCACATTAGGCGAGGGGTGGTACTACCGCTTCCATCGCGAGAGTAATTTTTATTGCCGCTAGAAGAGCGGTACTACCTCCCTGTGTGTGGTACTTCCGCCCGGGCGGTACTACCGCGATGACCCGCGGTACTACCGCGCTGTCGCGAGCGCGTGGGGGTTAAGAGCGGGCAGGGGGAGTTCCAACTCCCTCATACCCATTCATCTCTTCCCCTCACTGCACCTCTCTCTCTCCTGCCCAAGAACGGCGCCGGAGGACCTCGCCGGATCTCCCTCTCCGGCCACTCTCCTCGCATTCCAACCGGTGGGATCGATCCCCACCTTGCCCTCTTGCCATGGAACTCGGTATCTTCCTTCGTCCCTCTCTTTTTGCCCCGTTGTTGTGCTTCTAGGTTTTGGGAGATGCATGTGTAGTTCTTGTGATTTTCGGCTAAATCTTTGCAAGAGGAGATTGTAGGAGAGTGCTAGCGCAGTAGATATGCTATCTGGTGTGTTGCAACAATGTAGTTTTGATCAACGGTAGTACCGATCCAATTTTAAGGATGTTCCTAGATCCGTTCTGGCGAGATTCAACCCATGCGGTACTACCGCCTGCTCTAGCGAGATCCGCCCCGTGCGGTATACCGCTCCGCTGGAGCGGTACTACCACCCAACGCGTGGAAGTAAAAAATTACTTCCGCTTTAGGCGCGGTACTACCGTGCCGACCCGGCGCAGTACTATCACGGCTAGAGCAGATGCAACTTTTTACTTCCGCCTCATGGTGCAGTACTACCGTTGACATATAAATTACCTTGTTTTGTCACACTCAATCTCATGTTTACTTGTTTCGTTCGGTTTTGGCCGTGGTCTTTGCAATAATCCTTCTCGCTCTCCTCGTGTGTTTGTGTTTGTGTGTCATAGGTGGTGGCTCCAGTTCCAATACCAGGTGCTTGAATCCCAGCCGTGACACAAGCTCCTAGCGCCTTCGCAACCAAGAAGCTCCTGAGGGCTCCAGTGCCCCACAACGCAACGTCAAGACCACAACTACCAAGATCAAGGAGCCAAACATCGGCATGGATGAAATGCCTCAAACGGAGTTTTTGATTCGAAGGAAGCTCAACCCATATGTCAAGCCTAGAGAGCTCACAAGGGGAAATGACTTGTTTTGGACCAAGCAACAGAATCTCATCTTCCTAGATGTGATCAAGGCCAAGCAGAACACCTATGTGCCAGTTCAGTGGATTGACATGGATCATCTGAAGGACTGGGCATATTTTGGTGAGACTCTGGATTTGGTGGAGCAGTTTGGCATTGAGGAGTTTCTCACGTTTCACATGGACTTTGACCCGGAGATTGTGGCTCAGTTCTTTGCCTCTGTCCATTTCCACACGGATGACAAGCGGACCATGACTTGGATGACCAACGGAAAGAGGATGACTGCTGATTGGAAGGAGTTCATGGACCTGTTGCACGTTCGTGATGAGGGGCTAGAGGTGCCCATTGGTGTCCGCCCACATGCCAACGCCGAGTCTGCCAACAAGAACAAGCTCCAACCCTTCTTTGTTGAGAAGAAGTTACCCAATGACAAGAAGACTTATGTGCTGAACCCATTCCTTGACATCATGCACCAGATCTTCCACAACACTCTTTTCCCTCGCATAGGTGACAAGGACAAGGTGCACTCCTATCTCGTGGATATGATGCTCATTTGCGAGGAAGCTCGTCGCAAACAACCTGGACCACTTGATGTCTCTCATATCATGTGGTGTGAGCTTCAGTTTGCTGTCTTCCATCGTAAGGTGCCCATCTATGGACCTTACTTGCACCTCTTGATCTCGAAGACTTGGGAGAAACTCTTTCCGGGTGACGAGTTTCTTGCTCCCAACTGGATTCGCCATGAGCCTACCAAGCTACGCATCAAGAGCAAGTGGGCTAATACCATGACCCGGGCTGAGGCTGAGGCTGCACGGATCGATGTTGATGAGGATGAGTTTGAGGAGGAGGAGGCTGAGGACAGTTCTGAGGGGTACGCTCCTCCCTCCGCCGAGCCATCTTGGGCTAAGAAGCTGAAGGCAAAGATGAAGGCTCTGTTCTGCATGCAGGCCAAGGGGCAGTACAAGTCTCACGTTGCTCAGAAGGAGAGTCGCCAATGCGACAAGAGGATCTTGAGGAAGCTCGGCGAGCAAGTGTCGAGCGGGTCTGAGAAGAACATCACTCCTGAGGCTGCCTGGATGGCAAAGCAGGGCTATCAGTGGACTGATTCAGATGAGGAGTCCATTCCTGCTGCTGAGACCGATGAGGAGCTCGATGGGTGATCACTGCAGTGGGAGCTACCACCTGTGCCGTAGGTGTCCTCTCTGCCTTTTTGGTGTGTCGATGCCAAAGGGGGAGAGAGTGTAGGATTTGCGAGTCTTGTGTCGCCTTGCTTTCGTTCTGTTGAACCTTCGTTGCTTTGGTTTGTTGGTTTGTGGTTATGTTCGTGTGAGCCCAGGAGACTATGCCCTCAAGCTTATCTTATTGTCTAGTTTGTTTAGTAGATTGTGAGATTATGTTATCTTGTGCCCTTTACTTCATGCTCACTTACTTTACCTTGCCTCCATGCTTAGTGTCACTTATATTGTTGCAAATTTTGCCTTGTCTATAAAATATAGGGGGAGTGTTGATCCTAATATGTGTGCCGTGCAGTCCAAAGCATATCTATAGAGTGCACACATCTAGGGGGAGCCTGTCTATATTTTATAGATGTTAGGTTTGATTATGTTCATTTTATATCCTTATGTGCAAATCCCGTATTGTCATCAATCCACCAAAAGGGGGAGACTGTAAGGGCATATTTCTCCCTATGTGGTTTTGGTGATTGATGACAATGCATTACGGACTAATCGTGTGCACTAAGCATTTCAGATATCTCATGTCTAAGCATGAGACGATTCGGTGCCCCTCGGAGCCTATCGAAGACGACGGTTTTCTATGTTTCTTTTCGGTGGATTTGAGTCGTAGGAAAGCCGTACTATTAAGAGGGGGTCCGCTTCGGAAAGGTTAGGGTGGAATCAACACGTACACATCTGTTCCTTTGCACCACCTTTCCTTCGCTTCATTGGAGCACCGGTCGTTTACCCTTGTCTCCGCGAAATGAAGGCTTTCGAATGCTTGAGTGTCTGTGGCACGCGGTAGTACTGCTCAAGGGAGCAGTAGTACCGCAGGGCCTTGCGGTAGTACCGCTCAAGGGAGCGGTAGTACCACAGGGTCCAGTGGTAGTACCGCTCCTGGTCAGCGGTAGTATCGCTAGCTCCAGCCCTGACACTGGCGCGTGCGGAAGTAGGCGCGGAAGTAATTTTTCACTTCCGCCACCACGCGGTAGTACCGCTCCCTGCCGGCGGTAGTACCGTGCCGGATTTTTGCACGGTCCTAAACTCAGCGGAAGTAGCCACAGACGTAATTTATTTAGTCCGTGCCTGCCAGCCCAGTTGAGCCCCGCCTTGCGGTAGTACCGCAAGGGCGTGCGGTAGTACCGCTCCAGCGGTTCTACCGCTCGTTGCTATATGCAACAGGGCCTCGTCTGAGCACTACCGCGCGAGCGGTAGTATCGCAACATCAAGCGGTAGTACCGTAACCCCTTGTGGTAGTACCGCGTGCGTGTGCGATAGTACCGTGTGTCGCGGGGGGAGTGGGTGGGTAACGGTTGGATCTTTTCTCCCACTATATAAAGGGGGTCTTCTTCCCCAAGAAGATCACCTCTTCCCTCCCCAAGCTCCATTGTTTCTCAAAGCTCCATTTTCGCCCGAGCTCTCTCCCTAGCCAATCAAGCTTGTTGATTTTCTAGGGATTTGTTGAGAAGGCCCCGATCTACACTTCCACCAAGAGAAATTTGATTCCCCCTACTAATCCCTTGCGGATCTTGTTACTCTTGGGTGTTTGAGCACCCTAGACGGTTGAGGTCACTGCGGAGCCATATTCCATTGTGGTGAAGCTTCGTGGTGTCGTTGGGAGCCTCCGATTAAGTTGTGGAGATTGCCCCAACCTTGTTTGTAAAGGTTCGGTCGCCACCTCCAAGGGCACCAATAGTGGAATCACGGTATCTCGCATTGTGTGAGGGCGTGAGGAGAATACGGTGGCCCTAGTGGCTTCTTGGGGAGCATTGTGCCTCCACACCGCTCCAACGGAGACGTACTTCATCTCAAAGGGAGGGAACTTCAGTAACACATCCTCGTCTCCACCGGCTCCACTCTTGGTTATCTCTTACCTTTACTTGTGCAAGCTTATATTGTGTTGTATCCCTTGCTTGCTTGTGTGCTTGTTGTTGTTGCATCATATAGGTTGCTCACCTAGTTGCATATCTAGGCAACCTACTTTGATGCAAAGTTTAATTTGGTAAAGAAAAGCTAAAAATTATTAGTTGCCTATTCACCCCCCCTCTAGTCAACTATATCGATCCTTTCAGCTGCACATTCAGAACAAACAAGAAAAAGAGGGAAGCAGTAGTAGAAACTATCCGTACAGAACTATTGGATTATAAAACATGTCCATGATGTTATAACTCTGATACAAATATATACTCGGGATTACAAGATGGTACTATTTCAACGCTTTTGGATGTATAAAAATATTGATAATGTCACAACACACACATCCGTTGACCCGGTGTGATAAAAAGATGGAAATTAACAGTGGTAGGATAAATCTGCAGAACAATTGGATGCACAAAAACCAACACATGATGTAAGAACACTAATACACCTATAATTTGGGGTTGCAGTTATGTTACAACGGGGCGCGTGGCTGTTAGAAGATTGATCGACCATAACAGAGAAGTGCAATTGAACTTAAAAAAAGCAGAGAAGTACAACACACATGGTAGTCGAGCCCCATTGGACGTAGAACTCATCCCTTCAGCGAAGCAGTAGTAGAAGGCATAGAAATTGCTACGAAACCCCACCTGTCAAATGAAGTACAACAACGATGTCGACGTTCAGATGTTCAGCAGGCAGAGCTGCTCGCTGGAGAGGAGGGTCAACGCGGTCAGTTGTTTCGAGGGCTTGTGGAGGAGGTGGACCCTTGACTTCGTGCTCGGTGAAGCCTGCTCGGGGTGGAAACACGCGAGTCGGGGTTGCAGCTCTGGAGTGGGGCGACGACGACAGTGGTTGATACGTCTCCCTCATATCTATAATTTTTTATTGTCCCATGCCAATATTATACAACTTTCATATATTTTTGGCAACTTTTTATACTATTTTTGGGACTAACATATAGATCCAGTGCACAGTGCCAGTTCCTGTTTGTTGCATGTTTTTTTGTTTCGCAGAAAATCCATATCAAATGGAGTCCAAACAGGATAAAAACTTACGGAGATTTTTTTTGGAATATATGCGATTTTTGGGAAGAAGAATCAACGCGAGACGATGCCCGAGGGGGCCACGAGGCAGGGGGCGTGACCCAGGGGGGTGGGCGCGCCCCTAACCCTTGTGGCCACCCCGTAAGGCGGTTGGTGCCCTTCTTTCGACGCAAGAAAGCCAATATCCGGATACAAATCGTGTTAAAATTTCAGCCCAATCGGAGTTATGGATCTCCGGGAATATAAGAAACGGTGAAAGGCCAGAATCTGGAACGCAGAAACAGAGAGAGACAGAGAGACATATCCAATCTCGGAGGGGCTCTCGCCCCTCCCATGCCATGGAAGCCAAGGACCAAAGGGGAAACCCTTCTCCCATCTAGGGAGAAGGTCAAGGAAGAAGAAGAAGAAGGGGGGCTCTCTCCCCCTCTCTCCCGGTGGCGCCGGAACACCGCCGGGGCCATCATCGTGTGACGGCGATCTACACCAACACCTCCGTCATCTTCACCAACATCTTCATCACCTTCCCCCATATATCTACAACAGTCCACTCTCCCGCAACCCGTTGTACCCTCTACTTGAACATGGTGCTTTATGCTTCATATTATTATCCAATGATGTGTTGCCATCCTATGATGTCTGAGTAGATTTTCCTTGTCCTATCGGTAATTAGTGAATTGCTATGATTGGTTTAATTTGCTTGTGGTTATGTTGCTGTCCTTTGGTGCCCATCATATGAGCGCGCGCATGAATCACACCATAGGGTTAGTTGTATGTTGATAGGACTATGTATAGGAGGGCAAGAGTGACAGAAGCTTCAACCTAGCATAGAAATTGATGCATAAGGGATTGAAGCGGGACCAATATATCTTAATGCTATGGTCGGGTTTTACCTTAATGAACGTTAGTAGTTGCGGATGCTTGCTAATAGTTCCAATCATAAGTGCATAGAATTCCAAGTCAGGGTGGCATGTTAGCAGTGGCCTCTCCCACATAAAACTTGCTATCGGTCTAGTAACGTAGTCAATTGCTTAGGGACAATTTCACAACTCCTACCACCACTTTTCCACACTCGCTATACTAACTTTATTGCTTCTTTACCTAAACAGCCCCTAGTTTTTATTTACGTGCTCTTTATATTCTTGCATACCTATCCAACAACACCTACAAAGTACTTCTAGTTTTATACTTGTTCTAGGTAAAACGGACGTTAAGCGTGCGTAGAGTTGTATCGGTGGTTGATAGAACTTGAGGGAATATTTGTTCTACCTTTAGCTCCTCGTTGGGTTCGACACTCTTACTTATCGAATGAGGTTACAATTGATCCCCTATACTTGTGGGTTATCAAGACCTTTTTCTGGCGCCGTTGCCAGGGAGTTATAGCGTGGGGTGAATATTCTCGTGTGTGTTTGTTTGCTTTATCACTAAGTAGTTTTTATTTTGTGCTCTTGTTTTCTATCTTTAGTTATGGGTAGGAAACGCAAAATACCAAAAAAATTAGTGGTACCTACTGAACCAATGGTTGAAGAACCACTCAAAATATATCACACTCCTGAAGCTTTTTACTTGGATCATCTTTGATCCCTATGTGCTCGTGCTGAAACCCCAACTAGCTTAGTTGAGGGCAAATATTTAGATGAGCATGCTTGTTATGTGCGACACCGCTTATCTCAAAAACGGAAACTTTTATTGGATCAAATTCATCGTTTGCAATGCTATGCTTGGAATTTATGTGAAATATATGATTTTACTTGTTGTTCTGAAGACCCTAAGAAACACCTTCCCTACCAATGTGAGTTTAGTGATAATGGAATCGTATCTTCGTATGCTAAGGGTGTTTATAATTACTATGATGTTCAACAAATTGAAGAATTTGTTGCTTTTAAGGGTGCTTATGAAATTGCTTCTTTGATTGGAAAGTATGATGCTACTCTTTACAAATCTGAAAATTTTGCCATACTTAATATTGTTATGATAATTATGCTTCTAATGCCTATGTTAAACCATATATTGAAGACTCCTCCGCTGTCCAAGAAGAGACTAATATTTTGCAGGAGTCTATGGAAGAAGGAATTGATGAAACTGTGGGCTCATTGGATGAAAAAGATGATGAGGAGAGCGAAGAACAAAAGGAGGAAGAGCGGATTAGCTACCCGTGCCCACCTTCTAATGAGAGTAACTTTTCAACTCATACATTGTTTAATTTCCCTTCGTGCTTACTGAAGGATGATTGCTATGATGATTGTTATGATCCTGTTGATTCTTTTGAAATATCCCTTTTTGATGATGCTTGCTATGCTTGTGGCCAAGATGCCAATATGAATTATGCTTATGGAGATGAACTTGCTATAGTTCCTTATGTTAAACATGAAATTGTTGCTATTGCACCCACACATGATAGTCCTATTATCTTTTTGAATTCTCCCAACTACACTATATCAGAGAAGTTTGCCCTTATTAAGGATTATATTGATGGGTTGTGTTTTACTACTACACATGATGATTTGAATAGATATAATATGCATGTGCTTGCTGATCCTACTTGCAATTATTATGAGAGAGGAACTACATCTCCGCCTCTCCATGTTTCCAACGCGATAAAATTGCAAGAAACTTCTTATGCTATGCATTGGCCTTTACTTGAGGTGCATGAATTGTTCTTGTATGACATGCCAATGCATAGGAAGAGAGTTAGACTTTGTCATTGCTTGATATATGTTGCTTTGTGCTCACTACTATATCACAAATCATTGTTAATTAAAATTGGCTTTGATATACCTTGGGATCCGGGTGGATCCATTACTTGAACACTATATGCCTAGCTTAATGGCTTTAAAGAAAGCGCTTCTAGGGAGACAACCCGGAAGTTTTAGAGAGTCATTTATTCCTGTTGTGTGCTTTTATAAAGTTAAAAAAAATAAAAATAAAGAGGGGAACCTAAAACTTTTTCAAAAAGAAAAGCGAAAGTGAGAAAAACAAGCATTGTTAAAGTGGGAGCTAGCCTTGAACTTTGTTCATGCTCACGGAAACTTTGTGAATCTTAATTGCGGAAACTTTTCAGAAAAAATAATTATCCCCTTGTACAATTCCATTGTATTATAAAAATAATGTGCCAAGGGTTGCCTTTAGGATGATCAGATTGCTTGTTGGTTTGTGCGGTGCAAAACAGAAACTTTGGCTGTAGTGCTCGATTTTACATTTTTTACTGGAATGTCAAATGGTTCTGAAACTTTTTGCGCTGTCTTGCTATAAAAATTGTTTATTTTTCCTAATTGTTTCAGAATTTTTTGGGTTACAGAAGTATGGTGGATGTTCGAATCTTTACAGACTGTCCTGTTTTCACAGATTGCTGTTATAGCTTCATTATTTGCATATGTTTGAATTCTTGTTGAAGCCTCCTTGACTTGAGGCCATAGAATTGTGATAGAATACAGTGGGTAATGTTTTTTTTATAATTATACAATAATGTTACAGCAGTACATGATGGGATTTTTTTGCCATATTCACTAACCCCGCCACTAAAAGTTCGGTTAAGTTTTGTGTGGATGAAGTGTTCGAAGATCGAGGAGGTCTCGATGTGAGGAGAAGGAGGAGAGTCAAGAGCTCAAGATTGGGGATTCCCAAGGCACCCCAAGTAAATATTCAAGGAGACTCAAGCGTCTAAGCTTGGGGATGCTCCGAAAGGCATCCCATCTTTATTCAACAAGTATCGGTATGTTTTCGGATTCGTTTCGTTCATGTGATATGTGCAAATCTTGGAGCGTCTTTTGCATTTAGTTTTCACTTCTCTTTTATGCACCATGCTGGTATGAGATAGTCCATGGTTGATTTATAGAATGTTCATTGCACTTCACTTAAATCTTTTGAGTATGGCTTTATAGAATGCTTCATGTGCTTCACTTATATCATTTGAAGTTTGGATTGCCTGTTTCTCTACACATAGAAAACTGCCATTTGTAGAATGCTCTTTTGCTTCACTTATATTTGTTAGAGCATGGGCATATCTTTTGTAGAAAGACTCTCTTGCTTCACTTATATCTATTTAGAGAGATGACAGGAATTGGTCATTCACATGGTTAGTCATAAAATCCTACATAAACTTGTAGATCGCTGAATATGATATGTTTGATTCCTTTCAATAGTTTTGCAATATAGAGATGCTAATATGTGGGAGGTACTAGTGAATGATTGTGGTTTAGTAAAAATATTGGTGCTAAGGTTTGTGATTCCCGAAGCATGCACGTATGGTCTCCTAACTATGTAAACAAATTGGCGCGCATTGTATTTTGATTGTTTATCTTTGCGTGAAGGTCGGGCGCGCGCGATGGTTAACTCCTACCAACCTCCCCCCTAGGAGCATGCGTCATAGTATTTTGCTTCGAGGGCTAATAGATTTTTTGCAATAAGTATGTGAGTTCTTTATGACTAATGTTGAGTTCATGGATTATACGCACTCTCACCCTTCCACCTTGCTAGCCACTCTAGTACCGCACAACTTTTGCCGGTGCATCAAACCACCTTATATCCTTCCTCAAAACAACCACCATACCTACCTATTATGGCATTTCCATAGCCATTCCGAGATATATTGCCATGTAACTCCACCGTTCTGTTTGTTATGACACGCACCATCATTGTCATAGTGCTTTGCATGATCGTAAGACAGCTAGCATGATGTTTTCATGGCTTGTCCGTTTCTTGATGTCATTGCTATGCTAGATCATTGCACATCCCGGTACACTGCCGGAGGCATTCATATTAGTCATATTTTTGTTCTAGTATCGAGTTGTAAGTAAATAAAAGTGTGATGATTATCATTATGAGAGCATTGCCCCATGTGAGGAAATAAAAAAGGGGAGAGGCCAAAGAAGCCTAAATAAAAAAAGGGGGGGCAAAGAAGCCCGTCAAAAAAATGAGAGAAAAAGAGAGAAGGGGCAATGTTACAATCCTTTTACCACACTTGTGCTTCAGAGTAGCACCATGTTCTTCATATAGAGAGTCTCCTATATTGTCACTTTCATATACTAGTGGGAATTTTTCGTTATAGAACTTGGCTTGTATATTCCAACGATGGGCTTCCTCAAATTGCCCTAGGTCTTCATGAGCAAGCAAGTTGATGCACACCCACTAGTTTTACTTTGAACTTTCATACACTTATAGCTCTAGTGCATCCGTTACATGGCAATCCCTACTCACTCACATTGATATCAATTGATGGACATCTCCATAGTCCATTGATTTGCCTAGTCGATGTGAGACTTTCTCCCTACTTTTGTCTACTACCACCTTCTATTCCACCCATAGTGCTATGTCCATGGCTCATGCTCATGTATTGCGTGAAGAGTTCAAAAGGTTCGAAAAAGTAAAGTATGAAAAATATTGCTTGGCTGACACCGGGATGGGCATGAGGGGTACCTTGTGTTAAGAAAAGGGAGCATAAAAGGCTATATGATCTTGTAGGGATAATGTTCTTTAGCATTGATATTTTGAAAGACATGATTGTTTGTTGGGATGCCCGAGTATTAAATTCTTTAATGTCAAATGATAGACAATTGCTTTGAATCACTCATGTCTTAATATTCATGCCATGATTAGATTACATGATCAAGATTATGCTAGGTAGCATTCCACATAAAAAATTATCTTTTTTATCATTTACCTACTCGAGGACGAGCAGGAATTAAGCTTGGGGATGCCGATACGTCTCCGTCATATCTATAATTTTTAATTAGTCCATGCCAATATTATACAACTTTCATATATTTTTGGCAACTTTTTATACTATTTTTGGGACTAACATATTGATCCAGTGCCCAGTGCCAGTTCCTGTTTGCTGCATGTTTTTTGTCTCGCAGAAAATCCATATCAAACGGAGTCCAAACGGGATAAAAACTTACGAAGATTTTTTTTGGAACATATGTGATTTTTGGGAAGAAGAATCAACGCGAGACGATGCCCGAGGGGGCCACGAGGCAGGGGGCGTGCCCCTGACCCTCGTGGCCACCCCGTAAGGCGGTTGGTGCCCTTCTTTCGCCGTAAGAAAGCCAATATCCAGATACAAATCATGTTAAAATTTCAGCCCAATCGGAGTTACGGATCTCCGGGAATATAAGAAACGGTGAAAGGCCAGAATCTGGAACGTAGAAACAGAGAGAGACAGAGAGACAGATCCAATCTCGGAGGGGCTCTCGCCCCTCCCATGCCATGGAAGCCAAGGACCAGAGGGGAAACCCTTCTCCCATCTAGGGAGAAGGTCAAGGAAGAAGAAGAAGAAGGGGGGCTCTTTCCCCCTCTCTCCTGGTGGCGCCGGAACACCGCCGGGGCCATCATCGTGTGACGGCGATCTACACCAACACCTCCATCATCTTCACCAACATCTTCATCACCTTCCCCCATCTATCTACAGCGGTCCACTCTCCTGCAACCCGCTGTACCCTCTACTTGAACATGGTGCTTTATGCTTCATATTATTATCCAATGATGTGTTGCCATCCTATGATGTCCGAGTAGATTTTCGTTGTCCTATCGGTAATTGGTGAATTGCTATGATTGGTTTAATTTGCTTGTGGTTATGTTGCTGTCCTTTGGTGCCCATCATATGAGCGCGCACGTGGATCACATTATAGGGTAAGTTGTATGTTGATAGGACTATGTATTGGAGGGCAAGGGTGATAGAAGCTTCAACCTAGCATAGAAATTGATGCATACGGGGTTGAAGGGGGGCCAATATATCTTAATGCTATGGTTGGGTTTTACCTTAATGAACGTTAGTAGTTGTGGAATCTTGCTAATAGTTCCAATCATAAGTGCATATAATTCCAAGTCAGGGATGACATGTTAGCAGTGGCTGAGGGAGTCCTGGATTAAGGGGTGCTCGGGCGTCCGACCTATTATACATGGGCCGGACTGATGGGCCATGAAGATACGAAGACCGAAGACTCTCTCCCGTGTCCGGATGGGACTCTACTTGGCGTGGAAGGCAAGCTTGGCGACCAAATATGAAGATTCCTTTCTCTGTAACCGACTTTGTGCAACCCTAGTCCCCTCCGGTGTCTATATAAACCGGAGGACTTAGTTCGTAGAGGATAAGAAAAATCATAGTCATACAGGCTAGACTTCTAGGGTTTTAGCCATTACGATCTCGTGGTAGATCAACTCTTGTAATACTCATATTCATCAAGATCAATCAAGTAGGAAGTAGGGTATTACCTCCATAGAGAGGGCCCGAACCTGGGTAAACATTGTGTCCCCTGTCTCCTGTTACCATCGACCTTAGACGCACAGTTCAGGACCCCCTACCCGAGATCCGCCGGTTTTGACACCGACATTGGTGCTTTCATTGAGAGTTCCGCTGTGACGTCGAAGACAGGGTTGATGGCTCGCCTTGTTGTCAAGGATAATATCACCTCCGGAGGAGCCCTAGCTCCGGGCCAAACCCTCCAACTTGGCGGCTTTACCATGACCGCCTGTTCGACCGTTAAGCCGGCGATGACCTCTCGAGTCATCGAAAATTGTCTCCGCGTTGACTCCGAATACTCCAAAGAGATGGATCCGACGGAGTTGTCGTCTTTAAACGAACTCCTAGATCGCATCGCCGCCTTGGGGGTCGCTACAGACTACGATCGGATTGGGCTTAAACCTGACCAGAGAGAGATCAAATCTCCGCCGATCACCCATCAGATAGCGGTAGTGGAGGAGCAAGACAATAACTCTTCCTCTATATTGAGGACGAACTATGTTCGGATTTCCGAGCTTGAGGAGCCGGATACCTGTCCGCGGAACGATGTGCCCTGCACCTAGAATCGGACGATGGGCCTAAAACATCAGTTGATATCCCGGAGTCCGAACGGAAGATTTACAAACTCCGGATCCCAAATCGGGTTAGGGTTCAGATTTAAAACCACCCACCCACCCAGCTATACGCGATCTTATGTACATACGACAGCAGTCTCAGAAACGGTCCATCACTTCTGGGCCAGATTCCTCCTTGTCAAAGACAAGATTAAAGATTGCCGCGATGAAGATGCAATCTCAGCATTCTGCAACAATTGCACGGACGAAGGAATCCTCAACGCCATCAAACGCCGTCGCGTATTACACTTCGCTGACTTGGCAACCATAGTACAGAAGTACTGCGCATTGGAAAGCGCCTGGAAAACTCAGGCAGCTCATTGGGAACCACCGGTTTCAACTCAGCCCCTCGTCCGGGCAAAGAGGACGCACCCTCATGGGGCGCCCGATCCAATAGTAAAGAAATCAAAGCCCATTATGGGGCGCGGAACTGTTCTGGAGGGATGGCTCGATAGGCCATGCAAAATGCATGCAACACCGGATGCCACACCAACCCACGGCCTTAGAGCATGTTGGATACTCCGGCAAGTTGCCAAGAGCGGCGAAGATATCCTCACCAAAAATACCCCAGAACAACACCCCCCAGCAGACGACGACCACAGAGTATTGACGGTCTTCGAGACCTTTGCTTCAATAAATCAGCGCAAAAGGGCACTCCGCGACCTTGCCGAAGTCTGCCAAGTCGCAGCAATAAACCCCTGGAACGACATGGCCATAACTTTCAATGCCGATGACGAACCAAAATTCAGGACAGTCCGGGCAGCAGCCGCCTTGGTCCTCAGTCCAATTGTGGACGGCTTCCGGCTCACCAAAGTGCTCATGGATGGCGGCAGCGGACTAAACCTCATCTACGAGGACACACTCATAAAAATGGAAATAAATAGGAGCCGCATTGAGCAAAGTAGCACGACCTTCCGGGGAATCATTCCGAGTCGGGAGGCATGATGCGCGGGAATAATCACGCTCGATGTGGTATTCGGCACGCCGAAGAATTATCGGTCCGAAGAGATAACCTTCCAAGTGGCCCCTTTCAACAGTGGATATCAGGCCCTACTGGGGCGAGACGCATTCACACGCTTCCAAGCTATACCTCATTACGGGTACATGAAGCTCAAGATGCCCGGGCCCAACGGCACCATCACTCTTGCCAGTGATCCGGACATAGCACTGCGCGCCGAAAATAAAACCGCATCCCTGGCCCTCGAGGCATTATCTGAAGCCCTCGCGGCCGAAGAGCTGACCGCGCTGCGCTCCACTGTGGATAGGGATGACGTAATCCTGGACAAATGAGCCAAATCCACCTCCTTTAAACCAACAGATGAAATAGTCAAATTTCAAGTCCACCCAACGGACCCCAAGAAGACAGCATCCATCGGGGCACAACTCGACCCAACGGTCCATGCCGCGCTACGAGAGTTCCTGCGTGGGAACTGGGACATATTTGCCTGGCACCCTTCTGACATGCCAGGAATCCCACGCAGGTTGGCCGAACACAGCCTCAATATCTTAAAGGGATATAAACCGGTCAAACAAACACTGCGGCGTTTTTCCGAACCCAAACGACAAGCTATGGGAGAGGAGCTAGCCAAGTTACTCGAAGCCGGATTCATCAGAGAAATAAAACACCCGGACTGGCTAGCAAACCTGGTGATGGTACCAAAGAAGGATAAACCCTGGCGCCTATGTGTTGATTTCAAAGACCTCAACAAGGCTTGCCCTAAGGATCCCTTCCCCCTCCCTCGCATCGATCAGATTATTGACGCAACTGCAGGACACGACTCACTGTGTTTCCTTGATGCGTACTCCGGATACCATCAAATCAAGATGAAGGAGTCCGATCAAGCCGCAACGACATTCATTACCCCATATGGGCCTTTCTGCTTCAACACTATGCCCTTCGGGCTCAAAAAACGTTGGCGCCACCTACCAACGCATGATTCAAACATGCCTGGAGAAACAGATCGGCAAGACAGTTGAAGCATATGTGGATGAAGTCGTCATCAAAACCAGACACGTCGAGTCATTGATAGATGATTTACGTCTTACATTCGACAACCTCCGTACATATGACATCAAGCTCAACCCGGAAAAGTGTGTTTTCGGCGTCCCCGCCGAAAAACTGCTGGGCTTCATCATTTCCAATAGAGGAATTGAGGCAAATCCAGCCAAAATCCGAGCTTTGTCACAATTGGCTACGCCAACAGACCTTAAATAGGTCCAAAAACTCGTGGGATGCGTGGCAGCTTAAGCCGCTTTATCTCTAGATCGGGAGAAAAAGCATTGCCACTCTATCGCCTTCTCCGACGCACCGACCACTTCGAGTGGACGGACGCGGCAACAGCCAGACTGGAGGAAATAAAGGCCCTTTTAGCGAGCAACCCAATCCTGGCCGCGCCGAACGTCGGCGAACCCATGTTATTATACATATCGACAACACACCAGGTGGTGAGCGCCGTGCTCGCCGTCGAGCGAGAGCAGGACGGACACAAATTCCCGCTCCAGAAACCGGTATACTACGTATCCACTGTCCTCACACCATGCAAATCCCGATACCCTCATTACCAAAAGATAGCATACGCGGTCTTCATGGCATCCCGGAAGCTGCGACACTACTTTCAAGAGTGCTCAATTACGGTGGCTTCCGAGGTACCACTCAACGACATAATAAACAACCGCGATGCCATGGGCCGGATTGCTAAGTGGGCCATTGAGCTCCTTCCATTCGACATAACATACAAACCACGCCGCGCCATTAAATCCCAAGTACTGGCTGACTTCATCACCGAATCGACAGAGGCCGAACTCCCTAAAGAGTACGACACGTATTCCAACTGGGTTATGTACTTCGATGGTTCCAAAACGCTGGCAGGGTTAGGGGCGGGCGTTGTCCTAACGTCCCCCACTGGAGATGTAGTTCAGTACGTACTCCAAATATTATACACAAACTCCAACAATGCGGCCGAATATGAGGCCTTGTTGCATGGGCTTCAGATGGCTGTCTCCATGGGCATACAACGCCTGGAAGTGCGCGGGGACTCAAACCTCGCAATATCTCAAATAAATGGAGAGTTCGATGCCAAAGATCCGAAAATGGCGGCTTACCGCAACGCTGTTCTTAAAATCGCAGCCCGTTTATGTGGCTCGAGAAAGTAATCAAGCGGCGGGAGTCCTTGCTCGCATTGGCGCCAAGCGCGACCCCATCCCACCTAACATCTTTCTGGAAAGGCTTTTCAAGCCTTCCGTGGTGTGGCAAGGGGAGAGCGGCAACAACAGTCCGGACCCGACGATAACCTCAGATGCCGAACACACCGATATCACCGGGGGCTCAGCCACCGAAGTAACACCGTCGGCCCATCTCATAATGGCAGTAATTGCCCCATGGACCGAACCCTTCTTGACCTACCTTAATAGGCGAGAACTCCCTGAGGATCAGAATGAGGCTCGCCGCATTGTCCGGCGCTCTAAAGCCTACATGGTTCACAAAGGAGAACTCTACAAGAAAAGCGCTACCGGAGTACTCCAAAGATGTATCTCCGAGGAAGAGGGGCGGCAACTCTTGGCTCAAATTCACGCCGGTCTCGGTGGTCACCACGCCGCGGCTCGGGCCCTTGTGAGCAAGGCTTCCCGCACAGGTTTCTATTGGCCGACGGCCCGAGCAGACGCACAGGACCTTGTCCAACGTTGCGTCGGATGCCAGCTTTTAGCCAACCAGAGCCATATGCCACCCACCGCTCTGCAAACAATCCCCATCACTTGGCCTTTTGCGGTCCAGGGGTTTGATATGGTTGGACCCCTTAAAGGAGGAAGCCATAAGAAAAAATATCTACTGGTCATGGTGGATAAATTCACTAAGTGGATAGAGGCCAAACCAGTTAAAACGGCCGAAGCCGGACCAGTGATAGACTTTATATCCGGCGTTGTACACCGTTATGGTGTCCCACACAGCATCATCACCGATAACGGCTCCAATTTCACAGCCGATGAGGTGAAAAACTGGTGCGCCAATCTGGGCATTAAGCTCGATTACGCCTCCGTCTATCACCCGCAAACAAACGGTCAAGTTGAACGAGCCAATGGTCTTATTATGAGCGGCATCAAGCCTAGACTGCTGCGGTCTTTGAAAGAATCAGACAAGCACTGGGTCGAGGAGCTCGACTCCATACTCTTGGGGCTGCGGACCACGCCCAATCGCACTACCGGATATACACCTTTCTTCATGGTGTACGGTGCAGAGGCTGTGTTACCCTGCGACATTATTCATGACTCACCTCGAGTGCGCATGTACGAAGAAAGAGAGGCCGAGCTTGATCGGCAGGACAGCTTAGATGCCCTGGAGGAGGAGCGCGATGTTGCAAAAGCCCGTTCCGCATTTTATCAACAGCAGGCTCGCAGGTATCAAAGCAGAGAAGTGCGGGCCAAGACTTATAATGTTGGCGAACTTGTTCTACGCCTGCCGGAGAAGAAAAAGGACAAACTCAAGCCCAAGTGGGAGGGTCCCTTCATCATTGACGAAGTTCTCACCGGAGGAGCGTACCGCCTGCGCGATGCGTCAGACAATCGCCTAGAGCCGAACCCCTGGAACGCGGCTAGACTCCGAAGGTTCTATGCCTAGCGCCGAACTCTTTGTTCGTCTCCTTCTCCCTATTGTTCCTATTGCTTTTTCCTCTCTTTTCGCTTTTTCCTTTTTTAGCCTTAAAGCTTTTCGTGCGGCTAAACCGTGCACCTGTGACATACACATCCTCAAATATGTACATCAATTATACATGGGGGCTTCTTTGACAGAAGCTTATTGTTGTTATTTTTCGAGCATCAAGCTCATCACATATGCGCGTTTTCTCCATATGTACCTTTTCTTCACCATTATATGCATCGATATGACTTAAGTTTTGGCCAAGCTGGGTTGCCTGGCTCCTGTGCTTATGCCCTACGTTCCTGTTAGTTCGGCTAGGGCATAAAGGGAGCACCTCTGCGATTGTTACTGTCGGGTCATCCGAATGTGTACCTCAGACTGGGTGAAGCCGAAAGCTAGCGTTCTTAAGGGAATATTCGGTCGGCGAACTAAAGATGTTTTTACATTCATTAAAATATGAACCCCCAGATGTTGTATATGCTGCGATTTTTTCAATCACAGTTCGGACATGCACATTAACGCATGTACACCCAGGGAAAGGAACCCTTAACGGAACTATTCTCTCTGGAAGATGTTTCTTACAATCACAATGTAATATAACATATCTAGCCGGAGAAAACTTGTCTATTCAAGCAACTATGACCCCTACACCTGGTTTCCATGCATACCCCGGTATATTTTGCCGCTCAGGTATTCGGAAACACTCTGCACCTTCGGGTCCAGAGGTCGAAGCAAAAAGGTCTGCCATGACAATCGTTTTACAATCCGGCTAGGGACAAATACGTCAAGGAAAGTACATAGTCACTTAGACTCATTAATTTCCTCCTCTATACCGTCTAACAGGCTGTCTAACTTACAATCCTGTTGGGAATATCTAGCGGCTACTTCTACTTGGTCATATACTAAATTCACGGGAATTTCTTTCCCATCTGACCCTAGAGGTCCGACCCGGGCCATATGATTTGGATCAAGCTTGGTATACCGTGTTTTCACCATGGCCCAGGCTTCTCGTGCACCTTCCCGGCAGGCTGATATCTTACATAATCGGAAGCGCCACCGCGCTCCCTTGAATAGTTGTATAAGCTCCTCCATCCTTCCTGGAGGGGAGGCGGATGGCCATAAAGCCTTGGCAATACTTCGCATTGCCTGCCGAGCTTGCTCGTGCATTTGCGACAGCTCTTGTAGCAGATCGCCGGAGATTCTGGACATCTCCTCTTCGAGACGGCCGGTCAGCATACCTATAGATATAATTCTGTCAGTCCCTTTCATCTCCGAACTACACGGAGGTAAGTTTGACCACATACCAAATATGCCGCCGCGCAGCCTCTTATTTTCCTTCACGGAATCAGCCAGCTGTGCCCGTACATCTTTCAGTTCTTTGCCCAGTTGGGTGTGGGCATCCTGCAGCTTGTTTTTCTCATCTCTGACTCGTGTCAACACACATTTGCCCGCGGCCAGCAGTCTTTTGGCTTCTTGTTCTTTCGCTTGGGCGGCTTTCAGTTGCTCCTTTAGTTGATCTGACGATCCTGCCATACGATGAGCAACAGTGTTAGCATTGCCGGTATATAATTATGTTTTCTCGATGGAGGGGAACATTACCAGGTGATGCCTTCTTGGATTTCTCCAGTTCGGCGGTAGCAGCATTTATCTGGGTCCGACAATTTTCTAGTTCCTGAGACAACAGGTTGTTTTTCTCCGACAATACCTGGTTATACAATGATCCTTAAATCAGTTGTACCAACTGCTTCAAGTCTCAGGGGCTACTGGTATATAATTGTCAGTTTTGTACAATAAACTTACCTGTATATCTTTTACATGTTGGTTTGTGGCTCTGGCAAGCCCGTCTCGAGCAGCTTGGATATATGCATCAGCCGAGCTGAAGGCATTGAACGCCTCGTTCGTAAAGCCAGGGTCGCGTAGAACGGCTCTCCGACGCCGATGATTCATGGCGCTCTCCACTTCTGAGTTTGTGATGGATACATGATAACCCACAAGTATAGGGGATCGCAACAGTTTTTGAGGGTAGAGTATTCAACCCAAATTTATTGATTCGACACAAGGGGAGCCAAAGAATATTCTCAAGAATTAGCAGTTGAGTTGTCAATTCAACCACACCTGGATAACTTAATATCTGCAACAAAGTATTTAGTAGCAAAGTAGTATGATAGTAGTGGTAACGGTGGCAAAAGTAACGGTAGCAAAAGTAATATTTTTGGTGTTTTGTAGTGATTGTAACAGTAGCAACGGAAAAGTAAATAAGCGAAGAACAATATAGGAAAAGCTCGCAGGCATTGGATCGGTGATGGAGAATTATGCCGGATGCGGTTCATCATGTAACAGTCATAACATAGGGTGACACAGAACTAGCTCCAATTCATCAATGTAATGTAGGCATGTATTCCGAATATAGTCATACGTGCTTATGGAAAAGAACTTGCATGACATCTTTTGTCCTACCCTCCCGTGGCAGCGGGGTCCTAATGGAAACTAAGGGATATTAAGTCCTCCTTTTAATAGAGTACCGGAACAAAGCATTAGCACATAGTGAATACATGAACTCCTCAAACTATGGTCATCACCGGGAATGGTCCCGATTATTGTCACTTCGGGGTTGCCGGATCATAACACATAGTAGGTGACTATAGACTTGCAAGATAGGATCAAGAACTCACATATATT
This sequence comes from Triticum aestivum, assembly GCF_018294505.1. Classification (NCBI taxonomy): domain Eukaryota; kingdom Viridiplantae; phylum Streptophyta; class Magnoliopsida; order Poales; family Poaceae; genus Triticum; species Triticum aestivum. Next base: position 90,490,776 of record NC_057811.1, read on the forward strand.
CATGAAAACATAATAGGTTTAGATCTGAAATCATGGCACTCGGGCCCTAGTGACAAGCATTAAGCATAGCGAAGTCATAGCAACATCAATCTCAGAACATAGTGGATACTAGGGATCAAACCCTAACAAAACTAACTCGATTACATGATAGATCTCATCCAACCCATCACCGTCCAGCAAGCCTACGATGGAATTACTCACGCACGGCGGTGAGCATCATGAAATTGGTGATGGAGGATGGTTGATGATGACAATGGCGACGAATCCCCCTCTCCGGAGCCCCGAACAAACTCCAGATCAGCCCCCCGAGAGGTTTTAGGGCTTGGCGGCGGCTCCGTATCATAAAACGCGATGAATCCTTCTCTCTGATGTTTTCTCCCCGAAAGTGAATATATGGAGTTGGAGTTGAGGTCGGTGGAGCGTCAGGGGGCCCACGAGGTAGGGGGGCGCGCCCCCCACCCTTGTGGGGAGGGTGTGGGTCCCGTGACGTGGATTTTTCTTCCAATATTTTTCTTATTTTCCAAATAGATGTTCTGTGGAGTTTCAGGTCATTCCGAGAACTTTTGTTTCTGCACATAAATAACACCATGGAAAGTCTGCTGAAAACATCGTCAGTCCGGGTTAGTTCCATTCAAATCATGCAAGTTAGAGTCCAAAACAAGGGCAAAAGTGTTTGGAAAAGTAGATACGACGGAGACGTATCAACTCCCCCAAGCTTAAACCTTTGCTTGTCCTCAAGTAATTCAGTTGACAAACTGAAAGTGATAAAGAAAAACTTTTACAAACTCTGTTTGCTCTTGTTGTTGTAAATATGTAAAGCCAACATTCAAGTTTTCAGCAAAGATTATGAACTAACCATATTCACAATAACTCTTAGGTCTCATGTTTACTCATATCAATAGCATAATCAACTAGCGAGCCATAATAATAAATCTCGGATGACAACACTTCCTCAAAACAATCATAATATGATATAACAAGATGGTATCTCGCTAGCCCTTTCTGAGACCGCGAAACATAAATGCAGAGCACCTTTAAAGATCAAGGACTGACTAGACATTGTAATTCATGGTAAAAGAGATCCAATCATAGTCATACCCAATATAAATTAATAGTAATGGATGCAAATGACAGCTGCGCTCTCCAGCTAGTGCTTTTTAATAAGAGGGTGATGACTCAACATAAATGTAAATAGATAGGCCCTTCGTAGAGGGAAGCAGGGATTTGTAGAGGTGCCAGAGCTCGGTTTTGAAATAGAGATAAATAATATTTTGAGCGGCATACTTTCATTGTCAACATAACAACCAAGAGATGGCGATATCTTCCATGCTACACACATTATAGGCGGTTCCCAAACAGAATGGTAAAGTTTATACCCCCCTACACCAACAAGCATCAATCCATGGCTTGCTCGAAACAACGAGTGCCTCCAACTAGCACCAGTCCCAGGGGGAGTTTTGTTTGCAATTATTTTAATTTAGTTTGCATAAAGCATGGGACTGGGCATCCCAGTGACCAGCCATTTTCTCGTGAATGAGGAGCGGAGTCCACTCCTCTTGAGAATAACCCGCCTAGCATGGAAGATAAGGGCAGCCCTAGTTGATACATGAGCTATTCGAGCATACAAAACAGAATGTTTATTTGAAGGTTTAGAGTTTGGCACATACAAATTTACTTGGAACGGCAGGTAGATACCGCATATAGGAAGGTATAGTGGACTCATATGGACTAACTTTGGGGTTTAAGGGATTGGATGCACAAGCAGTATTCCCGCTTAGTACAAGTGAAGGCTAGCAAAAGACTGGGAAGCGACCAACTAGAGAGCGACAACAGTCATGAACATGCATTAAAATTAATGAACATTGAGTACAAGCATGAGTAGGATATAATCCACCATGAACATAAATATCGTGAAGGCTATGTTGATTTGTTTCAACTACATGTGTGAACATGTGCCAAGTCGAGTCACTTAAATCATTCAAAGGAGGATACCACCCCACTATACCACATCACAACCATTTTAATAGCATGTTGGCACACAAGGTAAACCATTATAACTCATAGCTAATCAAGCATGGCACAAGCAACTATGATCTCTAATTGTCATTGCGAACATGTTTATCATAATAGGCTGAATCAGGAACGATGAACTAATCATATTTACAAAAACAAGAGAGGTCGAGTTCATACCAGCTTTTCTCATCTCAGTCAGTCCATCATATATCGTCATAATTGCCTTTCGCTTGCACGACCGAACGATGTGAATAATAATAGGAGTGCACGTGCATTGGACTAAGCTGGAATCTACGAGCATTCAATAAACAGGAGAAGACAAGGCAATATGGGCTCTTGGTTAAATCAACAATAATGCATATAAGAGCCACTTCAACAATTTAATCATGGTCTTCTCCTATCGACCCCCAAAGAAAAGAAATAAAACTAATTACACGGGAAAGCTCCCAACAAGCAAAAGAAGAACGGGAAATCTTTTTGGGTTTTCTTTTAATTATTACTACTACAGCAAAAAGGTAAACTAGCTAAAAGCTACAACTAATTTTTTTGGTTTTTCTTAAAGTTTATCAAACACACAAGAAGAAAGCAGGAAAAAGAAAATAAACTAGCATGGATATTACAGTGAAAGAGTATGAGCACCGACATCTAACAATGAGTGTGTGAATATAAATGTAATGTCAGTGGGAAATACGTACTCCCCCAAGCTTAGGCTTTTGGCCTAAGTTGGTTTATTGCCACGGATGGCCTGGCGGATATCCGTAGTTGTAGCCGGGGTCGTACTGAGATGCAGCGGCTATCGCCTCCTGAGCTGCTGTGTGGCGGCGGGCTGCCTCCGCCCTCCTCTCGTACTCATCTGCCTCCTCTCTGGTAATAACATATCTTCCTTTTGCCTCCTCACAAATGAACTAGTGAGATACTGGTATTGGCTGCACTTCTCTACCTCGAAGCTCACAAGATCAGCGTTACGCAAATATGCGTTAAATTCTTCCTTGATTCCCGCTCGATCCATAAAGTTCTCTGAAGGCCATTCACAAGGCCGCACTGGAGCGTCCCTTGGTGGCTCATCGTCAGCATCACGCATTGCAAGCCTGGGTCCTTGCTTCCTTGAAGAACCACCTTGGAACATTTTCCTAAGCATATTTCTTCCTCTGAAAAATTTCTGAAATTTTTAGTAACTTCAAACAAAAGTGAACCAAGCTCAATAAAATTGATAGCAACTACTCCTACAAGTGCCTAGAGCCTATATCATGCATTAGAACTACTTGGAACCATATAAATTTGACATGCAAGCTCAAGAACATGGTCACCTAGGCAGCACAAATTTGCAATGAATAGAGCACTAGAACAAAAACTAATTGGACCAATGGAGGAGTCACATACCAAGGAACAATCCCCCCAAGCAGTTTTGTGAGAGGTGCTTTGAGCAAGGAGATCGAAAATCGCAGCAAAATGAGCTAGAACTCGTGCTTGAGCTGGATATTGGTGTTTGTGGGAGGAAGAAGAAGTGTGTGGGTGCAGGAATAAGTGGAGGGGGCCACCATGGGCCCACGAGGCAGGGGGGTGCGCCGTCCACCCTCGTGGCCAGGTGCTTGCCCCTCCTGCTGTGTTCTTAGTGCCAGATATTCTCAAATATTCCAGAAAAAATCATATTCCATTTTCAGGGCATTTGGAGAACTTTTATTTTCGGGGTATTTTTATATTGCACGGATAAATCAGAAAACAGACAGAAAAATAGTATTTTTACTTTATTTCAACTAAATAACAGAAAGTAGAAAGAGGGTACAGAAGGTTGTGCTTTCTAGTTTCATCCATCTCATGCTCATCAAAAAGAATCAACTAACAAGGTTGATCAAGTCTTGTTAACAAACTCATTCTGAATAACATGGAACCGGAGAAATTTTGAATAACACTATGTTACCTCAACGGGGATATGCACATCCCCTATAATAAGAATATCATATTTCTTCTTGACAGTAGGAAGAGGAAATTCAAAACCTCCAAAAATAATCGATGGAATTTTTCCAATAGAATTGATACTGTGAACTTGAGGTTGTTTCCTCGGAAAGTGTACCATATGCTCATTACCATTAACATGAAAAGTGACATTGCCTTTGTTGCAATCAATAACAGCCCGTGCAGTATTCAAAAAAGGTCTTCCAAGAATAATAGACATACTATCGTCCTCGGGAATATCAAGAATAACAAAGTCCGTTAAAATAGTAACGTTTGCAACCACAACAGGCACATCCTCACAAATACCAACAGGTATAGCAGTTGATTTATCAGCCATTTGCAAAGATATTTCAGTAGGTGTCAACTTATTCAAGTCAAGTCTACGATATAAAGAGAGAGGCATAACACTAACACCGGCTCCAAGATCACATAAAGCAGTTTTAACATAATTTCTTTTAATGGAGCATGGTATAGTGGGTACTCCTGGATCTCCAAGTTTCTTTGGTATTCCACCCTTAAAAGTGTAATTAGCAAGCATGGTGGAAATTTCAGCTTCTGATATCTTCCTTTTTAACAATATCTTTCATATACTTAGCATAAGGATTCATTTTGAGCATATCAGTTAATCGCATACGCAAAAAGATAGGTCTAATCATTTTAGCAAAGCGCTCAAAATCCTCATCATCCTTTTTCTTGGATGGTTTGGGAGGAAAAGGCATGGGTTTCTGAACCCGTGGTTCTCTTTCTTTACCGTGTTTCCTAGCAACAAAGTCTCTTTTATCATAACGTTGATTCTTTGATTGTGGGTTATCAAGATCAACAGCAGGTTCAATTTCTACATCAATCATTACTAGGTTGAGCATCATCATGAGCATCATCATTAGAATTTTCATTAGGCTCATGTTCATTACCAGATTGTGTTTCAGCATCAGAAATAGAAATATCATTTGGATTCTCATGTGTTTCAGCAATAGGTTCACTAGAAGCATGATGTCCTATCATCTTTATTTTTCTTCTTTTTAGAAGGATTAGGTGCATCAATATTATTTCTCTGAGAATCTTGCTCAATTCTCTTAGGGTGGCCTTCAGGATACAAAGGTTCCTGAGTCATCTTACCAGTTCTAGTAGCCACTCTAACAGCATATTCATTTTTCTTACTATTCATTTCATTGAGCAAATCCTTTTGAGCTTTAAGTACTTGTTCTACTTGAGTGGTAACCATAGAAGCATGTTTAGTAATGAGTTTAAGTTCACCTTTAACTCTAGACATATAATCACCCAAGTGTTCAATCATATAAGCATTTTGTTTTAATTGTCTACCAAAATAAGCATTGAAATCTTCTTGCTTAACCATAAAGTTATCAAACTCATCCAAGCATTGGTTAGCAATTTTAGTAGGAGGGATTTCAACTTTATCATATCTATAGAGAGAATTTACCTTTACTACCTGTGTCGGGTTATCAAGACCATGAAGTTCTTCAATAGGTAATGGATTAAGATCATATGTTTCTTCAACGGGCGGTAAATTAAGACCGTGTATTTCTTCAATAGGAGGTAAATTCTTAACATCTTCAGCTTTAATACCCTTTTCTTTCATAGATTTCTTTGCCTCTTTCATATCTTCAGGACTGAGAAATAGAACACCTCTCTTCTTCGGAGTTGGTTTAGGAATAGGCTCAGGAAGTGTCCAATTATTTTCATTTCTCAACATATTATTCAATATAATTTCAGCTTCATCCGGTGTTCTTTCCCTGAAAACAGAACCAGCACAACTATCCAGGTAATCTCTGGAAGCATTGATTAGTCCATTATAAAAGATATCAAGTATTTCATTTTTCTTAAGAGGATGATCAGGCAAAGCATTAAGTAACTTGAGAAGCCTCCCCCAAGCTTGTGGGAGACTCTCTTCTTCAATTTGCACAAAGTTGTATATTTCCCTTAAAGCAGCTTGTTTCTTATGAGCAGGGAAATATTTAGCAGAGAAGTAATAAATCATATCCTGGGGACTACGCACACAACCAGGATCAAGAGAATTAAACCATATCTTAGCATCACCCTTTAATGAGAACGGAAATATTTTAAGGATATAAAGATAGCGAGATCTCTCATCATTAGTGAACAGGGTGGCTATATCATTTAATTTAGTAAGATGTGCCACAACAGTTTCAGATTCATAGCCATGAAAAGGATCAAATTCAACCAAAGTAATTATATCAGGATCAACAGAGAATTCATAATCCTTATCAGTAACATAGATAGGTGAAGTAGCAAAAGCAGGGTCAGGTTTCATTCTAGCATTAAGAGATTGCTGCCTCCATTTAGCTAATAACCTCTTGAGCTCATATCTATCTTTGCAAGCTAAAATAGCTAAAGCAGCTTCTTTTTCAAAAACATAACCCTCAGGAATAACAGGCGAGTCTTCATCATCACTTTCATCAATATAATTAGTTTCAATAATTTCTTTCTCTCTAACCCTAGCAATTTGTTCATCAAGAAATTCACTAAGTGGCACAGTAGTATCAAGCATGGAAGTAGTTTCATCATAAGTATCATGCATAGCAGAAGTGGCATCATCAATAACATGCAACATATCAGAACGAATAGTAGAAGCAGGTTTAGGTGTCGCAAGCTTACTCAAACAGAAGGTGAATCAAGTGCAGAGCTAGATGGCAGTTCCTTACCTCCCCTCGTAGTTGAGGGATAAATTGTTGTTTTAGCATCTTTCAAGTTCTTCATAGTGACCAGCAGATATAAATCCCAAGTGACTCAAAGAATAGAGCTATGTTCCCCAGCAACGGCGCCAGAAAATAGTCTTGATAACCCACAAGTATAGGGGATCGCAACAGTTTTCGAGGGTAGAGTATTCAACCCAAATTTATTGATTCGACACAAGGGGAGCCAAAGAATATTCTCAAGTATTAGCAGTTGAGTTGTCAATTCAACCACACCTGGATAACTTAATATCTGCAACAAAGTATTTAGTAGCAAAGTAGTATGATAGTAGTGGTAACGGTGGCAAAAGTAACGGTAGCAAAAGTAATATTTTTGGTGTTTTGTAGTGATTGTAACAGTAGCAACGGAAAAGTAAATAAGCGAAGCACAATATAGGAAAAAGCTCGTAGGCATTGGATCGGTGATGGAGAATTATGCCGGATGTGGTTCATCATGTAACAGTCATAACATAGGGTGACACAGAACTAGCTCCAATTCATCAATGTAATGTAGGCATGTATTCCGAATATAGTCATACGTGCTTATGGAAAAGAACTTGCATGACATCTTTTGTCCTACCCTCCCGTGGCAGTGGGGTCCTAATGGAAACTAAGGGATATTAAGGCCTCCTTTTAATAGAGTACCGGAACAAAGCATTAGCACATAGTGAATACATGAACTCCTCAAACTATGGTCCTCACCGGGAGTGGTCCCGATTATTGTCACTTCGGGGTTGCCGAATCATAACACATAGTAGGTGACTATAGACTTGCAAGATAGGATCAAGAACTCACATATATTCATGAAAACATAGTAGGTTCAGATCTGAAATCATGGCACTCAGGCCCTAGTGACAAGCATTAAGCATAGCAAAGTCATAGCAACATTAATCTCAGAACATAGTGGATACTAGGGATCAAACCCTAACAAAACTAACTCGATTACATGATAGATATCATCCAACCCATCACCGTCCAGCAAGCCTACGATGGAATTACTCATGCACGGCGGTGAGCATCATGAAATTGGTGATGGAGGATGGTTGATGATGACGATGACGACGAATCCCCCTCTCCGAAGCCCCGAACGGACTCCAGATCAGCCCCCCGAGAGGTTTTAGGGCTTGGCGGCGGCTCCGTATCGTAAAACGCGATGAATCCTTCTCTCTGATTTTTTTCTCCCCGAAAGTGAATATATGGAGTTGGAGTTGAGGTCGGTGGAGCGTCAGGGGGCCCACGAGGTAGGGGGCACGCCCCCCACCCTCGTGGGTAGGGTGTGGGCCCCCTGACATGGATTTTTCTTCCAATATTTTTCTTATTTTCCAAATAGATGTTCCGTGGAGTTTCAGGTCATTCCGAGAACTTTTGTTTCTACACATAAATAACACCATGGAAAGTTTGCTGAAAACAGCGTCAGTCCGGGTTAGTTCCATTCAAATCATGCAAGTTAGAGTCCAAAACAAGGGCAAAAGTGTTTGGAAAAGTAGATACGACGGAGACGTGTCAATACATCATCCGACTCCTCTGCCGAAGGACAATCCGGCGTCACTCCCTTATCAGCCCTTGCCTTTAAAGCAGGGTCGGGAACCTGACTTGTGGAGGCGCGGCCGGTAGGATTCCCGGACATAGTCCGGCGAACGCTTTTCCTGATAAGACACAGTGGATAATGTCAGTGTTGGATGTGATTGCCAAAGGGCATATTTACATATCCATACCTCTTCGATGAAGGCTCGGTCCTATCTTCGTTTGCCTTCCTCTTCGAAGGCTTGCCCAGCGTGGGCGCCGCTCTCTTTGGAGTTGCCTCTGGTGTTGCATGACGCGCCGAGCGTCTCCCCTTTGGAGCACAAGACAGTGCGGTGGGTGAGGTAGAATGAGGAGGCTCTTTCAGAGGATATATCTCATGATTACTTATGTGCGAGGCGGGGAGAAGACCATGATAGTCAGCGGTGATGGCCATTTCCGTGCCGTCATAGCTCGCCTGGTAGAACACCCCATCCTCGAGCTCCACATATATGTCCGGATCCTCTTCGAATCCGGGGTCAAGGTCCCGGTTATGGTTCTCTGGCTGTGGGGCGGGGCAGTGTAGCCCCTTGGTGATTTTTCGCCATCCCTGTTACGAATGGACGGAGTAATGTTCATTAAAAGTGACTCAGGGAGTAGATTGAATGGAATAAATGTTGGGGATCGTAGCAGAATTTTAAAATTTTCCTACGCTCACCAAGATCCATCTATGGAGTATACTAGCAACGAGGGGAAAGGAGTGCATCTACATACCCTTGTAGATCGCGAGCGGAAGCGTTCCAATGAACGTTGTTGACGGAGTCGTACTCGCCGTGATTCAAATCACCGATGACCGAGTGCCGAACGGACGGCACCTCCGCGTTCAACACATGTACGGTGCAGCGACGTCTCCTCCTTCTTGATCCAGCAAGGGGGAAGGAGAGGTTGATGGAGATCCAGCGGCACGACGGCGTGGTGATGGATGTAGCGGGTCTCAGCAGGGCTTCGCCGAGCTTCTGCGAGAGGGAGAGGTGTAGCAGGGGAGGAGGGAGGCACCCAAGGCTGTTGTGTTGCTGCCCTCCCTCCCCCCTTTATATAGGCCCCCTGGGAGGGGGGGCGCCGGCCAAGATCCCATCAAGGGAGGGGGCGGCGGCCAAGGGGGGAGACTTGCCCCCCAAGGCAAGTGGGGCGCCCCCCCACCATAGGGTTTCCAACCCTAGGCGCAGGGGGAGGCCCATGGGGGGGCACCCAGCCCACTAGGGGCTGGTTCCCTTCCCACTTCAGCCCACGGGGCCCTCCGGGATAGGTGGCCCCACCCGGTGGACCCCCGGGACCCTTCCGGTGGTCCCGGTACAATACCGGTAACCCCCGAAACTTTCCCGGTGGCCGAAACTTGACTTCCTATATATAATTCTTCACCTCCGGACCATTCCGGAACTCCTCGTGACGTCCGGGATCTCATCCGGGACTCCGAACAACTTTCGGGTTTCCGCATACTCATATCTCTTCAACCCTAGCGTCACCGAACCTTAAGTGTGTAGACCCTACGGGTTCGGGAGACAAGCAGACATGACCGAGACGCCTCTCCGGTCAATAACCAACAGAGGGATCTGGATACCCATGTTGGCTCCCACATGTTCCACGATGATCTCATCGGATGAACCACGATGTCGAGGATTCAATCCATCCCGTATACAATTCCCTTTGTCAATCGGTATGTTACTTGCCCGAGATTCGATCGTCGGTATCCCAATACCTTGTTCAATCTCGTTACCGGCAAGTCTCTTTACTCGTACCGCAATGCATGATCCCGTGACCAACGCCTTAGTCACATTGAGCTCATTATGATGATGCATTACCGAGTGGGCCCAGAGATACCTCTCCGTCATACGGAGTGACAAATCCCAGTCTCGATCCGTGCCAACCCAACAGACACTTTCGGAGATACCCGTAGTGCACCTTTATAGTCACCCAGTTACGTTGTGATGTTTGGCACACCCAAAGCACTCTTACGGTATCTGGGAGTTGCACGATCTCATGGTCTAAGGAAAAGATACTTGACATTGGAAAAGCTCTAGCAAACAAAACTACACGATCTTTTATGCTATGCTTAGGATTGGGTCTTGTCCATCACATCATTCTCCTAATGATGTGATCCCGTTATCAACGACATCCAATGTCCATAGTCAGGAAACCATGACTATCGGTTGATCAACGAGCTAGTCAACTATAGGCTTACTAGGGACACGTTGTGGTCTATATATTCACACATGTATTACGATTTCCGGATAACACAATTATAGCATGAACAACAGACAATTATCATGAACAAAGAAATATAATAATAACCATTTATTATTGCCTCTAGGGCATATTTCCAACAATAAAGGGATTGGAACTCACCCAACTAGGAGGGTTGTACATGGAAAATCCATCCCGGCGCTTAATGCGAAGGAATCCGTCTTCCTCCCCTTTGAATAGTTCGGCCAATATCTTGGCCAAAGCAGCGGGGGTGTCCGGGCCTTTTCGACCGCAACGGGAGGCGTCATCTTCCCCATTGTAGTGCCACATAAGAAGCCCTCTGTATTGGAGTGGCTGAACCCCTCGCACTATGGAAGTCGCCATTACCTCGACAATTGATAATCCAGACTGGGCAAGCATCTTTATCTTGCTCATCAGTTGACGAACTTCCGCGCTATCTTCCTCCTCGAGGCTCCGAGGGCGCCAGTTGTGGCGTTTCTTCAACGGAACCCTTGTAAATTCGGGAAGACCCATTCGAACTGGGTCAGGAAGGGCGACGTCCTCGATATAGAACCATTCGGAAGGCCACTCTTTGGATGCCTTCTTCGGCGTGCTGGACAGGTATCCGGTCCCGGCGATGCGCCATACTTCGGCTTCGTCCACTTCAAATATTGATCCATCTTGGTTGCGAGGGACGAGGCAGAATAGCTTCCTCCACAAATCAAAATGGGCCTCGCAGCCCAGGAATAGCTCGCAATGAGCGACGTAGCCCGCGATGTGCAGGATGGAGGCCGGAGTAAAGTTGTGCAGTTGAAGGCCATAATACTCCATAAGCCCTCAGAGGAACGGATGGATTGGAAATCCGACACCTCTTAGCAAGTAGGAGGCGAAGCACACTCGCTCCCCCTGGATGGATTGGGGAAATTCTCATCCTGAGCCTCGCCGTTGGAGGAATTCAATCCTGCTCGAACTGGGACTAGATCCGCAGGGGGAAGAAATCCTGGTGTTTGCAGCTTCACCAACTGACCGTGAGATACAGACCATCTCTCCCAATCGCCTTTTTTCTGGGCCGTGGGGACGGGAGGAAGAGTTGGGAGCGCTGGCCATGTTGGAATGGTTTTTCCTAGCAAGCTCTCAGGATTTTTTTGCGTGATGTGGAATGGATCTGAGATCCAATCCCGTTAAATAGACACTGTTCTTACATGGCCGGGGTGTTATGTGCAAAAACGCCCTGACCTTTCGCATTCGCTCGACACGTGGAAGATGAAGTTGTTGACGCACAGAAGCCGAGGGGCACAACATTAAATGGAGTGCCGAATACATCTCTTTGAAAGTCATCGGAGGAAGAACCCGCCTTGCAATGCCGAAGACAATCTGCGCGCCGGACACATCGTCATTGAAGCCTGGTTCGGGGGCTACTGAGGGAGTCCTGGATTAAGGGGTCCTCGGGCGTCCGACCTATTATACATGGGCCAGACTGATGGGCCGTGAAGATACGAAGACCGAAGACTCTCTCCCATGTCCGGATGGGACTCTCCTTGGCGTGGAAGGCAAGCTTGGCGACCAAATATGAAGATTCCTTTCTCTGTAACCGACTTTGTGCAACCCTAGTCCCCTCCGATGTCTATATAAACCGGAGGATTTAGTCCGTAGAGGATAAGAAAAATCATAGTCACACAGGCTAGACTTCTAGGGTTTTAGCCATTACGATCTCGTGGTAGATCAACTCTTGTAATACTCATATTCATCAAGATCAATCAAGCAGAAAGTAGGGTATTACCTCCATAGAGAGGGCTCGAACCTGGGTAAACATTGTGTCCCCTGTCTCCTGTTACCATCGACCTTAGACGCACAGTTCGGGACCCCCTACCCGAGATCCGCCGGTTTTGACACCGACAGTGGCCTCTCCCACATAAAACTTGCTATCGGTCTAGTAACATAGTCAATTGCTTAGGGACAATTTCACAACTCCTACGACCACTTTTCCACACTCGCTATACTAACTTTATTGCTTCTTTACCTAAACAACCCCTAGTTTTTATTTACGTGCTCTTTATATTCTTGCATACCTATCCAACAACACCTACAAAGTACTTCTAGTTTTATACTTGTTCTAAGTAAAGCGAACGTTAAGCATGCGTAGAGTTGTATCGGTGGTCAATAGAACTTGAGGGAATATTTGTTCTACCTTTAGCTCCTCGTTGGGTTCGACACTCTTACTTATCGAAAGAGGCTACAATTGATCCCCTATACTTGTGGGTTATCAGTGGTCGGCAGTGGCTTGCAGTCCAGTGGAGGGCGATGGATGGTGGGGGGCGGTGGATTGTTGGGGGGGGGGGGGCAGCGGCTTGCGGTGGTGAGGGGTGGAGGAGCCGCGGTGGTGAGGGGTTACGCCGGCGGTGGGCGCGGGGCGGCTGCGCTGGAGGTGGTCCGAGCGGAAGGCGGCCGCGCGCCGGCGGTCAGCTAGCTAGGTTTTGGGGGCAGTGGGGGCGGTCGATCTGGTGGAGGTAGGGGTAGGGCGTGATTTGGGGGCAGCGTTGCGGATCTGGTCGCGGGAAGGCCGACACGTCTATTTCACGATGAGACAAAAATTTCGTCAAGTCGCGCGCTTTTTTTCCTGGCTGGCACGCTAGGCCGTTTTCCCGTTTCGCGCCAAAGACTGTCTCCGGCATGGGCCGACGGATTGTGGGCCGAGATTTAGTTCTCCCAGCGGTGTGTGGGTCGTAAAGTGTACCGGCAGTGGCAGTGCCATTGTTGCTACAGTTCTCCCGACAGTTAGCCCGCCGTAACATGCTTCTAGCGGCAGTAACACATGTCCCGGCAGACAGTTTGCCCTTAGACATGTTTTTCTCCCGGCAGTTAACTGCCCCCAATCAAGTGTTGTGGTGTAGTGAACATCCCTTTGTTGTCATTCAGGCGGTGATCTTACAGAGAGGTACCCTTGGAATGCAGGGGCACACGACATAAAGAGAACCGTAAAGAAAGAAGAAAGCAAAGAATCGCAGGCCATACCACTTTGGCGCATGGCGTAAAGCGGGAGGAACAGACCACCGCTCCTTGGGTCCCATGGGAGCTCCTATAGGGTGCCTTGTTGAGCTTCTTGGCACCCATGAGCCCCCGCTCATGGGCCGGCCCAAGAAGAAAATAACTCTCGACTGGTTTCCTAATTCCCTTGATCGCGTTAGATTGGTCGCGGTTGACCAATTGAATTTTGAAAAAAAATAGCAAAAGACAAAACAATGCTCATGGTTTTTCAAAAAAAAGTTTACAAACTTATTAAAAGATCACAAATTTTTAAAAAGTTATCAAATTTGAAAAAAGCTCACATATTTTTTTAAAAAATAACTAATTTTGAAAAAATCTCGTCGAATTGGGAAAAAGTTCATTGAATTTGAAAAAAATTCATCAACTTTGGGAAAAAGTTCACAATAAATGAAAAAAGTTCATCGATTTTAAAAAAAATAATTGAATTTGAGAAAAGGTTCATCGAATTTGAAAAACAAAACTTCATTAAATCTGGAAAAAATCATCGATTTTGAAAAAAGATTTATCGAATTTGAAAAAAGAAAAAAAAGAAAGAAGGAAAGAAAAAAACACGCCCTCGGCAAGGAGCAAGACACAAAGCATCACCGCTACCGAGTCCACAACAAACAAAGAACTTCACCCGGAGCCCCGACACGGAGAAGAGAACCACAAGGGCGTCTTTAGGAAGATAGCGACACCCACAAGCGTCGTCGTCGTCGATGCCAAGGCACAGAGCTTTCGCTCGGCAGCTCACCCATGCCACTACGAGGTCGCCAGGACAAGCTCGGCGAGGACAGATCCCATAGATCCAAAGCCACCGACGCACCCGTCTGACCCGCTACTGTCACGCTCCCGACACGATGCCGCATTCCGCGTTGCGCACACCATCAGGAGGGGAGAAACGCCCCACCGCCTACACCGACCGGGCTTTGCTTGGCGGCAGAAGGGGAGGGAAGCGGCAAGCTAGGGTCCTAGCTATTCTAACTGGCAATTTTTTTTTTACAGTGGCAGCGTGACCGATCGGGCGAGACGAGTTTTCGATCAACTTGACACCTATCCTAGCTATTCTAGCTGGCAAATTTGTTTATTTGGCAGTGGCAGCGTGTTTCTAACATGAACACATTTGTTTTCAGCAGTTCAGCACTAAAAAAGAACACATTTGTTTTCACCAGTCAATCAATAAAAAAAAGGAAAGACACTAGGCGGCAAGCCTAGTTAGCTATCTCATATACCTTGAAAAAAAGGAAAGACACGGCAACGGCCCGCACGCCGGCTGCAAGGGTGTGTTTGGTTTGAGCCCCAACTAGCCCCACCAAAATATTGGTATGACTAAAGCACGGGCATGACCAAAATTTTGGAAAGATGGTGTTGTTTGGTTTATAGCCATTGTACATGCCAATTTTTTTGGCAAAGTTGCTGGACTTCCGTTTGGCTTGGAGCCAACTGAGTTTATGTATGGCAACATGTATTGGGTTAGTGCTTGGTTTGATTCTAGTTTATCAATGATATAGGCTGCTAAAAGAGTGAGACGCATAAAGGACTATGGGCCGTTCCGCCAAAAAAAAATAGAAGGGATTATAAGGTCAACGAGACTAAAGTCCACGGCATTGAAAACACGATTAGGAAACAAATCGCTGCAATTGTTATTAGGGTTGCTTTGGATTACGGAGGCAGTACCAGCATGCATGGCGTGCGTGGAGCGACTCTCACGCAGAAAAAGGGCTGCAGTTAATTATGGAGGCAAACACCCAATTTAATCAGGTAGATTTGCGATAGCGCGGGAAGGTTTAGATTCAGTTAGCGTTTATTTGGCCGGATAATTCGCCTGTCATTCCAATACAGCGTATTCACGTACGGAAGAGCGGGCGTCGAACTCGCCAATTTATTGGCGAACGTTTTCCGCGCCGACGACGAGCCAAAGAATTGGCGAAAATAACATGGGAAGGTCCAGGGCGTGGTGGGCGAGCCAAAATTTTGGCCCCAGCCCAAACGATAGCCAAATCATGCGGGCACGCCAATTTTTTGGTATGGTCATCGTTGGCTGTGAACCAAACACACCCCAAATCTCCCGTTCCGCTCCCAATTCAATCAAGAAAAGGAAAGCGCCGCCGCCGACCCGATCCGGATCCAGCCCCAACCCACCGGCTCCACTTATATACTCCTCCCTTTGATTTCACATCCGCAGCCACGCCATGAGCACCTCGGCGAAGCCGTGTCCGGCAAGGACAAGGCTCCGCCCGCAGCCACCGCCTCCGCCACGGCTATAAAGGTCCGCCCTTTGGCCGGTCCGCTCCTCCTCTCTTCGTCCGGGCCGCGCCTCTCGCCTCCGATTCCAAATCCATCCGCCCGCCCGCTCGCGCCCTGCTCCCTCTCCGCCTGCGGGTCCGAGCCCCTCGCGCCGCTCCACCAGCGTCGTGCGCCAGCTGCGCGCGGTGCGTCGAGGTGGAGGGCAGGGTCCTCCGGGTGGTGGCCAGGGGGGCGGTGGTGCTCGTCGACGCGCTCCTCCGCCGCCGCCGCCTGGTCCGGGTGGCAGTCCACGTGGTCGCGCTCCTCCGCCGCCACCTGGTCCGGGTGGCAGTCCCTGCGGTCGCGCTCCACCGCCGCCGCCGGCGTGTTCAAGATCGTCTTCTTTGGATCGACCCGCCCTTCCGAGGCAATGTGTAGAGCCTCTGCTCCTCTCGCGTCTGGTTAGGTGATTCGTGCCTCTCCTCCTCTCGCCTCTGGTTTCATGTTGCTCGTCCTCGCTCGATTGGCCCGCTTAGATTACAAGAATCGCGTCTGGTTTATTTGATTCAGTTTTGCTCGTCCTTGATTCGTCTGTTTTAATTTGATGAAGCGCGTCTGCTCGTCCTCGATTCATCCGTTTAGATAGAAATCGCGTCTGTTTTGATTTGCTCGTCCTCGCCGTCGCCCGTTTAGAATCGCTTCTGATATGATTTTGCTCGTCCTCGCTGTCGCCTTGATGCTCTCGCGTGTTCTTGAGGCCGCCTCGTCGGGGGTCTCCGTCCCTGCGACTCTGGGAGGAAGCGAGCGAGCGGTCGGTCGGTTTGGGTCACCGTCTGGTTTGCGAGCTAGCAATTCTGTTTGAGAAACGCGTGCGCTTCTGTTATCTGACGATCCCGCATTTCGTGTTCACGGTGGAGCGATGGTTCCTGCGTTTCTGTTTGAGAAACTTGTGCGTGCGCTTCTATTATCTCACGATCGTGCGTTCGTGTTCGCGTCGGGGCGACGGTTGCAGGAACGATGGGTTCTGCTTTCGAAATTGGAGCAGTGTCAAATCGGTTCCTCTGTTCCATCACCTGTGTTGTTCGTCGGTTATTTTCAGATCTCAAACGCATGCGCCCTTGTGATACTCTCGTTGCCCTCTGTTGATTCTTGTTCTATCGGCAGGCGTGTGTGCTTCCATCATAGATGCAGAGAATCCTATTCTTGTCTGTTACCGTTGTTCTGATGCTCTTCTTTTCAGTTGTTTATTGTTATCATGCTTTGCTTATCTTCCCATATGGCACGATTGATTGACTGTTGTTTGCTGTTTGATTGATTGCCTTGAGATGGATTGTTGTTTGTTGTTTGACTGATTGCCTTGAGATGGATTGTTGTTTGTTGTTTGACTGATTGCCTTGAGATAGATTGTATTTTGTTCTTTGATTGATTGCTGTTTGTTGCCTTGAGATGGTATGTTTATATGGCACGATTGATTGTTGTTTATTGCCTTGAGATGGTACATGTTTATATGGCACAATTGATTGCTGTTTGTGTATGGTTATTAAGATTGATTGCTGTTTGTTGATTGGTATCTAACTTTGGCATATGTAGTTCCTGATCATAGGTAACAGACCTAGCACTATTCTTTTTTTCTGAACTTTTTTGTGATTATGTCTTATGTGGATATCATATTCTTTTTTTGGGTATATTGCTGTTGTCTAGTCCTTGGAATAATGCTTTTCTAAGTATTTGAGGTACAGACATGTTGATCTGGACATATCACATTTGCTCTGTATTGTGTTGCTAAGGACACTGATGGGTTGAGTTGGCATATAGTGCAGGTATATTTACATTCTTTACATTTTGCGATGCTGATGCCTGTAGTCCCAAAGTGTTTATTTACCTATTTGCATGGATATTTTCATGATGGCTAATATGATTCATTATCGTTGTTCTGATGGTGTGCTTCTGGTGTTTTAACTGAAGCCGTGGATCGCTCGTCAACCTGGTATGTGTTTGGATGATAATCCCTCTCGAATTTAACTTGTTCCTATATTTTACACATTGTTTATCTCATGGCTGGTAATGGTAACCTTATGAATGCATATCCCACATTTTAGCTAGTTATATAGTAACGCCATACTTCCTTGGATTTTGTTTTGTCAGGTTAAAGTATGCCAACCTATCTTAACTGCCATAACCAAAAGAAATTAAAATCGCCAAGGACTTCACAGTTTATATGGACAGTTAGGCAGACTAGCACTATTTAAGAAACATAGACAATACCAATCTAATATGTTAGGCATGGACTAGACTATTTAAGAAACATAAACAATACCAACCAAACCAATAGGGAGAATTTTCAGGAGTGAACTATGTTTTAGGAGGTGAGGTGGCAATGATCACCTGTCTTCCTTAGTCTATTAACGCATATTGGAATAAATATAATTACTGAAGCAACTTTATCTTTGGTAATGTTGTTAAATCTGAGTTAAGAAACACAAACAGTACTAGCCTAATCAATAGAGAGAACTGTCAAAAGTGGCCTCTGTTCTAGTAGGTTGCATGATCACCTGTTTTCCTTGGTCTATCAATGCATACTGGAGGAAATATAATTACTGAAGCAACTTTAGCATTGTTCCTGTTGTGTAAATCTGATTTGAGGAACATGAACAATACCATCCTAACCAATAGAGAGAATCCTATGTTTTAGTAGGTGAGGTTGTAATGGTCATCTGTTTTCCTTGGTCTATCAATGCATACAGGAAGAAATATAATTACTGAAGCAACTTTAGCATTCATAATGTGTGTAAACCTTATGTTCTGTGTTTTTGTGGAGAATAAGTGGCTTCAGTGGATGTCCTGGCCTCCTGGGTGACTTGATGTTTTTTAATACAGCAGTTGGTGCCATTAACCTCTTAAATTAAAATCAATGAACTTTGAATTATTCTAATCATTGTACTGGACGTGTATATGATGGATAACCCTTGATAATATAATTTCATGCCTAATTTTGAACTTGTTCACACATAACTAAAGCTGGCCGCTGTTTGGTCTCGCAGCAAATATGACTTGTTTCTTACTCATACTTGACTGGCTTCATACAAATGCTTGTCTGACTGTTGTGTAATACCGTATTACTTTCCTTTTATTCGGGCAGGTCCTGTAGGTGAGGACATGTTCCACTGGCAGGTCACTATCATGGGACCCTCGGACAGCCCGGTTACCGGTGGTCTATTTTTGGTGAACATCCATTTCCCACAGGATTATCCCTTCAAGCCCCCGAAGGTAATTTCCAGTGTACCGCACAAATGTCTTGGGGGTCCTCAAACAACTAGTTTGCTGCTGCTTGCTATCTTATCTGTTTTTTCTGACATTCAGACATGAACCTAGTTCAGGTCTCTTTCCGCACCAAGGTGTTCCACTCAAACATCAGAACAACGGAGCATTTGCCTTGACATTCTCAAGGAACAGTGGAGCCCGGCTTTGACCATATCAAAGGTAATCTGCATTCCTAGCTTGGTGGCTGCTGCTTGACTAATTGAACACCTGCTGCTGCTACTGTAGGACAAGGTTTCCTGCTTTTTTTTCTCGTGTTGCTATTTCCATTTTCATAGGAGTACTAGATGAGGTGCTGATAGTCCCATAGATTTCGTTCTAGATTGCATAGCATAACTCCAGAATTTTGAAATTGCACACCTGGGCATATGATTATACTGTGAGCATAACTCCAGAATTTTTCATCTGTGAAAGCAAGTTCATCACATGTTTTTTTATCAATGCTGCTCACTTTTGTCACTGCCCCTTTTGTTTGTCCTGTTAAATTTTATGGAGCAAATTTTGTACTCACTGGTTAAAATATCAAGAATGCTGACTTCTGTATTTGTCGCTATGTAAGCCATGCACTTGGGAAGCCTGGGCGTGATTAGGATTTGGATTGCATATAGACTTTCTGCTATGTTTGTTTATAACTTGGTTGTTGCCTAATATAGTGTAAATCTGCTAATTTTGTAATTTAATTTATGTTCAACGCAAGTAGGTTTTGTTTGCAAGTGGTATTTCTTTTGCGTGTGCATGAACATTCACACTGTCAATTTTTCTTATCATAATCATTTACCGTGGTGTTCGACAATACATTTCTACTGTTCTTTGTTCCTTTTTGAGGTTCATTGACTCAATTATGCATGAGATATGATATCAATTACTGTTGTCCAGTCACTGAAATAATGCTTTTCTTGCTTTGCCTAGATTTTGTGACAAGAATAAGCATGCGTCTCTGTGCCTACAAACTTGTGGGTAGTGATGATGATCTAACTAGCTTCCTGTTTTCAGGAATGAAGATCTGAATTACCCTCACCACTCTACAGAAATCAGTTTCTCATTCAGTTTCTAGAACTTCTTTATAGCTTTCTGAGTTATCTATGTCTGTTTCTTTATGTGTTTCTTGTGTGCAAGTGCTCCATTGTGTGTGTCTTGACTGTGTGTCTGACTATGTGTGTGTGTGATGTGCCCCTATCTATGTGTGTTTCTTTGTCTGTTTCATGTGTGCAAGCACTCCATGGTCTGTGTGTGACTGTGTTTGACTGCTTAGATGGGGTGATTCTGATTGTGTTACTGCTTATATGGTCTGTCCAATTGGTTTCTTCTTCATGCTTTGCTTGTGTTCGAGTGTCGTCTCCCCATATATGGGGATGTGTTGAGGGATGCAAACCATGTAGGCCGTTTCGAGCAGGCAGGGATCCAGAGACACTGGCCAGGCTTCTCTCCTGCTGATAGATGATGATAGGTTGAGCAGAAAAGTTTGATTCTTGTAACACTCACTTGCTTGGCTTCCACTCCTTTGCGTGGCCGATTTGGCATCCAATGCATCCCCATGCCCTTTTCCCTGTTTATCTCACTCACTCATCACAGCACCCTTTTCCCTGTTTTTGTTCCTTGTTTTTCTTATCATAATAATCATGTTGGTGTTTGACAATACATTTTTTGTGATATTTGTGTTTCGTTATGTCTTATGTGGATATCATATTCTTTTCTTTTTGTATTACCGATGCCCAATCACTGGAATAATGCTTTTCTAAGTATTTCAGGTAGGATATAGACAAATGTCACATTTGCTCTTCCTTGCGTTGCTAAGGACACTGATGGGTTGTGTTTGCTTACAGCGCAGGTATATTTATGGTTTTTACATTTTGTGATGCTGATGTCTGTAGTCCCAAAACGCTTATTTAGCCATGTTTTCCTTGTTCACTTCACAAGATTATGTATTCATGCTGATAGTATGTTACTGTTTCCAGGACCGAAAATTCTATAAAGAATCATTGGAATATGTTTTTTACATTTTGCGATACTGATGTATGTAGTCCCAAAATGCTTACTTAGCCATGGTTTCCTTGTTCACTTCACAAGTATTCATGTTGATAGTATGTTACTCTTTTCAGGACAGATAGTTCTATAAATAATCATTGGGATATTTCTTTGAGAAAGAAGTTAGATATCTATGGCTGATAGTATGTTACTCTTTTCAGGACAGATAGTTCTATAAAGAATCATTGGAATATTTCTTTGAGAAAGAAGTTAGATATCTATGGCACCAGAAGTATTTTGGCAATTCCACGACTAATTGGCCTTGATGACTTCAAGTATAAACAAAAGACGGCTGCTTCTGAGGGCCGTCTTGATCTGAACAACTCATCATTCTAATTTTAGCTCATCTCTACAGTCATACAAACTGGCATGCCAAGGACTGCTCAGGGTTCCTATCGCTTTCTGTTTTACCAACTAAGGTAATCAAATTTTGATCTTCAGCTTGCAAATTTATCACCTTATGGGAGGGAAAGGTTTGCATGTACATGAGCTCTGATTATCTACATATATACTTGAATTGCTTTGGATTTGTTGGACTACTATTCTACATGATGTTCTCCATGATTCACTTGATCTGTTAATTTGAGTATTTTCCTGGTGAGTTCTTTAGGTTCATCTTGTGACACAAAATACAATTTTTGGTACGTGCAGACTCTGAAATTTGGTGATAAAGAAAAGGTACCTCCTAATTTGCTCTCTGGCTCTCTTACACTTGTGTTTGTTTATATAACAGTAGTGGCCTCCTGGCTTGTAGTTGGGTAATGCAGAGAGAGGTTTGGAGTTGAAGGTTCTGAACGGGAAGCTTGAACAAATAGTTCACTTTTTCTCATGTCTTTGATTAGTTCATCCTATCTATGTCTGTTTCTTGTGTGCAAGCATTCCATTGTGTCTGTGTGATTGTGTGTGACTGACTGTTTGTGTGTGTGACTGATTGTGTGTGTTTCTTTGTCTGTTTCTTGTGTGCAAGCGCTCCATTGTGTGTGTGCGTGTGTGTTGACTGTGACTGTGTGTCATTTTATGACTGTGACTGTGCATTGATTGTGACTGTGTGTGTGTGTGTGTGTGTGTGTTGACTGTGACTGTGTGTCATTTTGCAAGCGCTCCATAACTACCTATTGGCACCTGATAATGCATGGAAATTTCTATAAGGTCATGGGCATGTAATTTTATGACCTACATACCTCTGTAGTTGGTAGTATCATTGCCCTTTGGACACTCTTCAATTCATTGTTGTATATTTTCCTACCACAAGTATGATGTTTGTGCTCAAAATGACGTATATGTAGAATCCAGGGTGGATGGAGGTTTTCATGATGGCTAATTTGATTTGTTATGGTTCTGATGGTGTGCTTCTTGTGTTTGAACTGAAGCCGTGGATCATTCATCAACCTGGTCTGTGTTTGTATGGTAACCCTTCTCGAATTTAACTCCTTCCAATTTTGTACACAATATTTATCTTACGGCTGCTAATACCTTATGAATGCATATCCCACATTTTAGCTAGTAATATAGTAATGCCATACTTCTTTGGATGTTGTTCTGTATATGCAAGTGTGGTGAGCTCACATATTGTGTCAGTATCTACCTACGCAGCTGAATTATTTCCGGATAGGACAGAGGTGCAATGCTTACATCCATGGCAGAAGGTTCTTTAACACTGAACTCATCAAATGTCCTTGGACTCAAGAGGTTTGTCATTGCACTCCTGACTTTGCTCGAGAAAAAAAAGATTTTGCACATTTTAATAGTTATATTTATGATACTTTTTCTACAGGAAGATGAAAAAATTATTGACCTTGTAAACAACTATGGACTAACAAAATGGTCTCATTGCAAGGTATTCTTTTGATTGTTTTATTTTTATATGGTTTGCTGAAATGCATTTCCCCCCTATGTGCAAGGTAAACACACTGGTAACAATTCTTTGTTGATGCATTGCAGGTCAGCTACCAGAACTTCCTGCTGCTGATCCTGGGATGTTTCCGAACATGCTCTCGAACATGTTCAATTTATCCACCCTAGGACAGGTGACTACTGTGACTGTGCTCCTTTTATGATTCTGTGTAGCTCGTACTCAAATCATGGATAGTCCATTCTGCTATCACAACATGACCAGATTCACTCTAATTTGCAGTTTAGTTGGTGATGGCAGAATGAACCCACCTGTGATCGATCACGCTTCTTTATTATTCAATGTTTTGTTATTACTTTCTAATTCTTTCTTCCCTTTGCATCGATCCAATTCAGCCACTGCCATGACGTAGCAGGTATGCTCGATTTTTTGTTTTGTGCTTGAGATTTTTCTTGTTCTGTGATGCATATGTCTGACCACTCTTTTCTTAGGTTACTCGGCATGCTTGGCGTGTTTACTTCGGTGGACTTCCTCCGATCGCTAATGAACAGGTAATTGCCTTGAGTAACTTGTTATTTCTTGACTCTTTCTCTATTCGCAGGCCGTGCTAACTATTTTGTTCTTCTTTCTTCAGACGGTTGCTCTATTCTTCAATCAAGTTATGGCTGCTATCGGGGGATACACATTTGGTCTAGGTGATGCAGTTGTTAATATGAAGCTGATTTTTGAATTCATTCAAAACATCTTAGTTGTTAATATGAAGCTGATTTTTGAATTCATTCAAAACATCTTAGGTGGCATAATCATCTGAATCCAAACATATGGAATGATGCTTGGACTACGAGGAGGAACATGAACTGATTAATGCCATCAGGTATATGGGAATAAATGAGCAGAAATATCAAAAGTTATTCCTGGAAGGTACTGCATGCCAAACAACTTACATCATGGGTCTTGCTTGTAGTATTAGCTTTCTGTTTGTGCCCTTTCTATCTCTTGTGTGTGTGACTGACTGTGTGTGACTGTGACTGTGTATGTGTGACTGACTCTGTGTGACTGACTCTGTGTGACTGTTACTGTGTGTGTGTGACTGAATCTGTGTGTGACTGTGACTGTGTGTGTTTGAATTAATATTGCATTTGCTTGATGGTGTGTGCTGTATGCTTTGCTTGATGGTGTGTCCTGTATGCTTTGCTTGATGGTGTGTCCTGAATGCTTTGCTTGAATGATTGGTGTTGTATGTTTTGTTTGTTGTGGTTTAACACTGCCTTTGCCGGTCCCAAGCCCGGATGTGAAAATGTGGAGGGAGCTGCATTGATATTGCATTTGCTTGATTGTGTGTCCTGTATGCTTTGCTTGAATGATTGATGTTGTTGTATAATTTGTGTTTTGTATTGTTGTGGTTTAACACTGCCTATGCCGGTCCCAAGCCCGGATGTGAAAATGTGGAGGGAGCTGCAGTTACCTTCTTTGTATTGTTTGCATTACACACAGTTTGCATTACCTTCTTTGTATTGTTTGCATTACACACAGTTTGCATTACCTTCTTTGTGGTTACTGTCCTGATTAAACATAATGTGATGTGATGAAGCTTTGAAATGCATTCTTCCTTGCTATGAAAAATCTTAGGCATGCCAGGAACTTCGTGATTCCTTTCTCAAGCTGTATGAGGTCAGTGTTTTTTTTTTTGCGAATAATATGAGGTCAGTGTTTACTTACGATAATACCAAAGGGAAGCGAATGTTCGATTGTTCTGGGTGGTGTATGGCTTCCCTAGAAAATAAAATTCAGTGCTATCTGTTCGGCTGTATACAAATTTTTCTGACCATAGAATTCGTTTCGTCTCCTAAATTAATCCTACTGGTTTTAAATCTTGTCAGCATGGATGTTCTTTTTTCTACTAATATATATTGTCAAGTAAATACATCTCCTAAATTAATCCTACTGGTTTTAAATCTTGTCAATGTGGATGTTCCTTTTTCTGCTAATATATATTGTCAAGTAAAAACGTCAGTTGTTTGTCCCAAGCAACTGGGCGCTGCTATACTGATCTTGTGTGAACACGCTCTGCGCCCTCGGATGCATTGCACGGATCTTGCCGCGAGGATTGCCATGTGAGGCGCAGAAATTGTTTGCGCTAACTGTCGGCTGAGCGAACGTTCCCTATATCCCCCTTCACTATTAGGGAAAACCTTATACACAGAAACTTACCAATACTGCGGGTTAAAAAGAAGCGCTACTACTATATACCACTAGTGCGCGGCAAACGAGCACGCTGCAGCTAAGTTTATAGCAGTAGCGCGTCTTAGCGAAGAAGCGCTACAACTATAATTCCCCTACTGTTCTCGCCAGGCTACCAATAGTAGTAGCGAGCTTAAGCAAAGCGTGCTGCTGCTAAAATTGTTGTAGCAGCGTGTTTTACGCAGAAAGCGCTGCTGGTAATGAAAGGAAAATAAAATGAAAAACATATAGAAAAGTAAATGAAAATGAAAGAAATAGAAAAAGGGGAAGGAAAAAAAAGAAAATGTGAAGGAAAATAAAGAGAAATAAAGGAGAAAGGCGTAGCAGCAGCTTGCTTTCAGGGCAGGCGCTATAGCTAACTTAGCAGTAGCGCGTTTTGTCAGCCAGCGCTATAGCTAAGTTAGCTATAGCTAATGTAGCAGTAGAGCTTTTCCTGGCCCGCGCTACTGCTATTTTTGACTTAACTGCGCGGTTCTTCTTCCACACGGCCACTTCCCTCAAATTCAACTCGTCTGCCGTCGTCGCCCTACATCCCCGTCGGCCGCTGCGCTCTCCCGTCGCCATCCGCACGCCCTCGACGACGCCCCCGACCCCGACCTCGACGCCGCCCTACATCGCCGCCCTCCGCCGCGCGCTCGAGCCCCGACCCCAACCTCGACGCCGCGTGCCCCTCCCTCGGCCGCTCCCTAACTCCGCCGGCGCTCGAGGTGAGCACGCCTACACCTCCTCCTCCTCCCCTACCTCTGCCTAGCTAGGGTTCCTAGGGTTCATCAAACTTTAGAGTTCATCTAATTAGTTATGGTTCATCATATTAGATGCTAATTAGGGTAGTAGTTGTAGATGCTTAATTATAAACTAGATGTTAATTAGGGCAGTAGTTGTATATGCTTAATTAGTTTTTAGGACAAATTCCTAGGGTTCATCAATGGGTGCTTAAGTAGTTGTAGATGCTTAAGTACCTAGGTAGGGTTCATCTAATTAGTTAGTACTTGTAGATGCTTAAGAACTAGGGCAGTAGGGTTTAACTAGATGTTAATTAGGGCAGTAGTGTTTAGTTTAGAGAAAAAAATTCAATATAGTTTTTTTTACTATTTTTTAGTAAGTGTTTAATAGAATTAGTAAGAAAATTAACAGAACTAGTTGAACTAGTTTATTTTTAGTAAGAACTAGTTGAATTAATAGAACTAGTTTATTTTTAGTAAGAAAATTAATAGAACTAGTTGAACTAGTTTATTTTTAGTAAGAACTAGTTTATTTTTATTTATAGTAAGTGTTTAGTTCAATTAATAGAACTAGTTTATTTTTAGTAAGAAAATTTAGGTATATGAGATTTGATGATCTAATTAATTTTTTGCTATAGAACTAATTTATTTTTAATAAGAAAATTAATAGAACTAGTTTATTTTTAGGTGTATTTAACAGTATTCTAGGTTGATTCGTTTTGAAGTGGACATGTCATATTTTGAACATGCCACATTTGTTGTTATTTTTTTAGTTAAAGCAATTACTCCCGCATCAACGTCAACGATGCCTATCCCGCATCCTCATCGTCGACTCGGCGGAGGACACCTGCTTGATCAGAGGGGACATGTCCGAGACTGGGCTCCGCCGGGCTGGTACTGGGAGGTGCTACCTTTCGGGGGGCAGAGCTTGGTAAGGAGCCAGCCCGTCGTTAACCCGAACCTTCTTTGGTGGCGGTCGCGTGGGCCAGTGAAGGTGCGGAGGCTTGAGGACCCCGCGGAGGTGGTATGTCACCGTGTCAGCGAGGAGGACGAGCACGTCCGTCGATACATGGTTGCGTTGGAGGGCAGGTTCTCCAATACCTGGCAGGTTCTTCAGGGATATCACTGGAGCTATGGTCCTATGATGGTTCCTTCTCTTTGGGTGTCCATCGCCCGCGCCGATACCCGTCGTTCGCTAGGGTTTTAGCTGTATTAGTGATGTTATATGTATGATACTATTCGAGATGTATTAGTGATAATATTCGACGATGTACGGACGCAAGAGATGATTTAGTTTTGCTTATTGAATGCACGCTAATTTGAATAGTTATTTATTTTACGATTTGGTTTTGCTTATCGAATGCTCAAATTGGAGAATTACTCCTATTTTGAATGCTCAAATTGGACCCCACCATGCGAGGCGTATGCATTTGATTAGTTGATAGCTTACAGGGTTTTTGTTTTTGCAGAAATCAAGGAGCCCCTCCATCATCCCCGCCGTCGTCCCCGTCACCGACCCCCTCCGACCTCAAGGTGAGACCAGCCAAATCTCCATGTCAATGAGTCCTATAAGATATTTTGAAATGTTTTTGTTCATATTTTCAACCATTGAAATGCAATGACCATCAAGTTTGAATGCTCATATGATGTAGATATAAACATGTATATCTTGTGTTGCTCAAATAGGATATGTGCTTGCCCAACTGGCCGGCCATGTTTGCAGGTTACACCTCCGAGTGGCCTATGTTTTGCTGGAGTGTTGATTAATTTATGTTTCGGCAAATTTCAGGCGCTCGATATGTTCTTTTTTTAGCAAAGGTCATGCCGGATTTTTTTCGTGAATTTTGGCATGACTTGTGCTAGAATATGTAGGAAATATCGAGTGGCCTGGATTTTCTAGAAAGATAATTAAACGACATTTCGGGTTGACTTTAAGTCTGTCGAGGCTCCATACATGACAGTCAACAAATGAGTGAGGGAGAAAGTCTGCACCATATATGAGAGAAGAAGAATCCCGACTATTGTCGTGGGGGTCGTTTTTCCTTCTTCTCCTTGCGCTAGACCTTTGTTATGCACTAGGGGAAGGAGGAATAACGACCATCACCGACGGTCGAAAAATCCGTGAGGGAGTGTATCCACCATATATTGAGAGAGGACGAAGAATCCCGATTGTTGTCGTGGGGTAGCTTCTCCTTCGTTCCCGTGTGCTAGACAATTTGGTGTAATGCACTCGGGGACGAAGGGAGGAGCTACCATCACCGACGGTTGAATATATACACCACGTGAGCTGAGAGTTTTCAAGAAAATACTCGACAGACCGATAGTCAACCCGTGATGAATAATAATGATCTAATTTAGTTTTTGCAGTACATATATTTAATTTTATAAGTTTAATCTTTGAATTATGAACATAGGAAATGTCATCATCGGGCGACGAAAGTCTCCCGGGGAAGTGCGACTGGTGCAACGACGAGCGAGGTCTGTGCGACAGGCCTCACCTGGACGAAGGGCGGCGCTTCAGCATTAAGCTCCAGGAGACCTTCGATGTTGAAACGGTACGCAACGACGACACGCTTTTTTTTCATAATTAAGCACAACTTCAACTACTTCAACGTGTAATTTTCGTCTTTTACAATTCGACTAGCTTATCCCATGCTATGCAAGACACTATGTCTTGGAGAGGATAGATTTTGAAGATCATGAAAGTATGGAAACATAGAAAATTCACCTAAGGACCCATCAGGGTATGGATTTGAAGTAAATATGTACAATTCTGAGAGCGTAACCCATTTTGGTTGCCCGGATTGGGAAGCACTTTGCAAGATGTATGATTTTCATGAGGGTATGCTTGTCACCATGGACCTTGGTGATCCTGACATCGCCGAAGACAATATGGACATTTGGGTCCTTGTTGATACGCTTCCAAAGAATGTGCGGAAGTTGGTAGACAGAACCTACTACACCGATGGCTCAGAATTAACTTAGCAGGAGAAAAATCATCTGATCTCATTAATTAATGATCTTGAGAATTACAATATCTATTGTCAAACTCCTCCACATTATGGTCAATACGTGCCACTAGTGCACGTGTTGAACTACGGTAACATCCATGGAGATGTCATGGTAAGATTTTTTACTATTACGAGCGCATGTTTTGCATAAATTCTTCTAAAACTAAACTACATTGCTAACTACGAAGTTATTATTATGTTTTTCAACAAAAAATCCCGAAGGATTGTGTGCCTCATCTGATGTTTCAGAATGGTCGCCTTGAAGTTTTGAACATACGGCCAGGCCATCCTACGAATCACACCTGTCCATATCGGATTTCTAAAACCGATGAAGACATGACAATCAAAGAATGGAAAAAATGTATGGTCAGTCGTAGGGAGCTACTTAGAAGCAACATTGTATGAAGGGCAAGAATTGGAGACAGGATAATCTCCATTCTCCATAATGGAGAGTCAGGGCCTATCTTGTTTTATGCTATTTTACCTAAGAGAAGGTAGTAGGTCCTATGAGAGAGAAGTAGGTCCTAGGTACAATGTGTTATTATGTGGTACAATGTGTTAGAGTTGATGACGATGAGGAGTTGTGATTATGACTAGTGACCAACTTCCTATATGACGTCTCATTGATGAAAATGATGATCATGAGGAGGTGTTATATGACAATGATGTATTATGATGATAAGTGTGACACCCCTGATTCAATCGTACACTAATCATACACGCAAACGTGTACGATCAAGATCAGGGACTCACGGGAAGATATCACAACACAACTCTAAAAAACATGGATAAGTATTACAAGTATCATAATACAAGCCAGGGGCCTCGAGGGCTCGAATACAAGTGCTCGATCATAGACGAGTCATCGGAAGCAACAATATCTTAGTACAGACATCTAACATATAAAGCCTCCTAGAGTACCCGCCATTTTGGGGCATTCGCGTCGCACAGTGAACGTCGTTCGCTCGATCCACCACTACTGTAGCGTTTTACGGCGCTGTCAATAATCTAGCCGTCTGTTTTCTCGCACGTTATTGTTTCATGCTCCAATGAATGACGGGTGGGCCTTCTTTACCCACGGGCCCAGCATGGTGGTGCGTCTCGCGCGTGGCCTGCGTGAAAAAAGAAAGGCTCTGCAGCGACCGTGGGGTTCGCACGGTGAAACCCTAGCCACCAATCCCTCACGTCTTTGACCCACCAATCGCTCCCTTCTCGAGCTCCGCTTCCCGTTCCCCAATTCTCTCCGCCGCCACTGTGCCGCCTCGTCCTCCCCTGACCTCGGAGCCCCAACGTATGGTCACCGTCGCCGCCGCCGCTTGCGTCGTTCTTCCCGCAGCCTCCTGCAGGACGATGCCTCCCCATCCTCCATCAGCCACCGCTGTGGGCTGTGGTTCTGGACCGGTCACAGGTCGCTGCTGAGGAGCAGAGAAGGACGGCAGGGGGGGGGGGGAGAAGGAGCACAGGAGGACGACATGGGGGAAGGAGCAGCGAGGCCGGAGGCCGAGACGGCGCTCGCGTCATGTGTCGGACGCTGCTCGTCGGCCCTCGTTGTCGTCCTCAATCTAGGTTGCCCATCTGTGTCTCACCATCTTCTTCCTTTGAATTTTACCTTAGTTTTTTGATGATCTGATTTCAATCGTTGGTTTGCCGTTTTTCTAAGCATGATGTGTGAAGATCTGAGACAGAAAAGAAGAGGAGGAATTTTGACGAAGAGTTGGGTCATGGGGAACAAGGTGAATTCTCTCTCTCCCTCTCCCCCACCCCATGTTTGTTCCTACAGTTTGATTTTGATGTTATGGTTGATTCTATCCCTGGTCATCAAAACATACATAATTGTTGCCGAAGCCCTCTTGCTAAAGGTATGTAATACTTTATACTGACTTTCTGATATGAACAAAACAAGATGTTGCTTCAGGCCACTCTTTGACAAAATTGTGTTGCCTTTTGGAGGAAAGCACAAGAAGATATGATCGAATTGAATAGTAGTGCATTTAGCTTGTTGGTTAGTTTCCTCACCGGCCTATTTACTGTTACCTGCGAGTTTCAGGTATAATACTCCCCCCTTAGCAAAGGGTGAATTCTCTGGTTTTGATTGGCCGGGAGAAACTCCATGAGTCTTGAGGATTTTCAGAAATGTTGGAATCAGTGATGTTTTGTTTCTGATGATATTATCCGATGGAGGTGACAGGGAGAGAGGATGCTAGGTCAATGGTGTTGGTGGTGAAGGATTTTGGCGCATCCAAGGTCAGAGTAATCCAACTACCCCCCCCCCCCCGCCCCGCGTACTATCTTCTGTTCATTGATTGTTGTGAGCATATGCCCAAGCTGGAATCAACTTCTTTATGCCTTGATTTTATTTGCCGGTGGATCAACTCAATATGACACCATCTGTTTCATGTCAAATGCAGGATATAACCAACATAAAAACAATGCTTACAAGGAGATATCGGCTCATTTGATTGCTATATTGGCTTTGGTCACCCTTGTGGGGCTCCTTATCTCTGAAGCAAAGATGGGATGCTCTTTGGACTCAGGAAGATGAACAAGATAGAAAAAGAAAGGGATCAACCTTGCCATGACCCCATATTTCTGTAGGCTAATATCCCTTATTTGCACTATCCTACACCGAATACTTATAGGTACGAAGATTGGCTTGTGCATCTATTTACAATTTAGGCTGGTGTGCTGGCCAAGGTCAATAAGACATTGCGTGGCACCACGTCAATTGCCTCTGTTTTGATGGTGTTAGTCTGTGTTCAGTTTCAGTTGCAAAATTCATTCAATTGTTCAAGCATTGGAAAGTCAAGTTGATATGAACTGATCAACCGGAATACATAAACAGTATATTTGTGCTACACTACTATTGCAGTTCATAATCATTTTTTTAGTTTATAACAACAGTTCCCTTCAAATTATAGACTATCCATCCCCTGTTGTTCGCCAAGGCTATCTTAGATGCCGCCTCTTACCTAATTTTAAGGGAACTGTTGTTTTTTTATTATGCTATGCGTGTGCATGAGCTTTCCTGAATTAGTTATTAAATTAAATATATTTCAGGCATGTACGGTTCTGTCAAAAACCACAAAACTTATATCGTATTTGCTAGAATTATATTGTGGAGCGATCAACGACAAGACAATGAGATTTTTTCTACTGATGGGAGATGATGTAGTTCTTTTTGTAATATGTTCAGTTCTTGTTGTGATTACAGAGAAAAGAAATTTTAGCCATATTTTGTGTTGCACCTTTCCTGACTATTCAAAATACCGATGTTGATGACGACAGGGTAATGTGCCTTTGTCATGCAACACATGTCAATGGCAGTTGAAAACATCACAAGTGAGCTCAATTGATAAGCCCACTAGCAGAAAATTTTTGTTTGAGGTGATTTTCTTGTTTATCTAAATAGTGAATATTCTTCTTATTATGTTCTTGCTCTAGAAAGAACTAAGCATAACATACTGAATCTGGAGCTTTTTTTCAACTACATTTATATCATTGAAAATCTTGAATATACTTTCGCTTTGATGGCCTGTCACTAATCAGGACATAGGTTACTCCCTCCTTCCCGTGCATTGGGCATCTGTGTGTGCCTAGGTCGCGATGCAGCTCCTTAGTTGCCTAATGCACCGACGGAGGGAGTACAAACCTTCAAATAGACTGATTTAGTTCGGCTGGTTGTTTATTCTTATTCATTGTGGAATAGGATAGCCATATGTATTTAATTTGCCCTCCATCTTTTTAGTTCTACATAGAAGTACATCATTTTATTTATTTATTTACTAATAATACAATCTCCATTACTTATCTTCTTTTAATATGAAATAAATCATCAGCATCGTACCTTTATTAATTTTCCATATTGTTCAGTCATCTACTTGGAGTAATTTTATAATCAAAGCATTGGACTATTGAGCAAATTGTATATGTAATTTTAATCTTATTATTTTTTTATCAAATGCTTTTATTAAATTTTATGCATAGCTGTTGGTTATTGTAACACCCCGCATGTAACTTGCCATATTTGTAACTCCGACTCTTGCCATTTCCGGCTATGTGATATGTTTTTTCCTCCGTTGTCGGGTTTTGTCTTTCATTTTGTATTTTTTCATGTCATGCATTTTCATATCATGTCATCATGCGCATTGCATTTGCATACGTGTTCGTCTCATGCATCCGAACATTTTTCCTGTTGTCCGTTTTCCAATCCGGCCCTCCTATCTCCTCCGGTGCACCCCTCTAGTTTTCTTTCGTGTGCGTGTGACAAACTTTCTCGGAATGGACCGAGGCTTGTCAAGTGGTCTTAATATACCACCCGGAGACTACCGGTCAAGTTTCGTTCCATTCGGAGGTCGTTTGGTACTCCAACGGTTAACCGGGCATCCGCAAAGTCCATTTGAGTATCCAGCAAAACCCCCCTCCAAAACCAGCCCAAAACCCACCAAACTCTCTTCCATGCTCTAGGTCGTTCGATCACGATCGTGTGGGCGAAAACCGCACCTCATTTGGAGCCTCCTAGCTCCCTCTACCTATAAATATGTGGGCATCCCGAAATACAACCGCAGTCCAAACCCTAAAAAAATCCCTCCGCGCCGCCGGACGCGTCCGTACCCCGCCGGACACGTCCGCCGCCGCGCCCCATCCAGTCCCGTGGTGCCACGCGTCTCAATAGCCGTCGGAGAGTCGCCATCAACGGGCAGAGCCGCCAGCCGTGCCGCTGCGGCGACCATGTTCTCCAGCGGGTTATTATAATGGCCCGGGGGTATTGGCACATACTGAGGCGGGGCGGGGGGCCCCTGGGGAGGCCCCATCACTTGTGGTTGAACAAGGGGCCCTGACCCGGGCGCAATGACCCCTGGTGGGTTACTGGATCCCGCACCCGGCGTGTTGAAGAGATTGCGCGGATCGTAAACCGGCGGGAGTCGAGATTGGGCCTTCTGATGCCTCCTTCTCATGACCTCGTTGGCCGCGTTTTGATCCATCGTGAGTTGGAAGGACTGCGCCTGAATCAACTGAGTCCGGGCGTCGAGAGCCGCCCGCTCTGCCGCCAGCCTGATCCCTTCTGCTGCAAGATCCTCTTTAGCTTTTATCAAATCCAGTTTCAACTGTGCCACCTCCGCATCATGCTGGGCTTGATCCGGCGGGTCAATCGTGGCGGTTAACAGGGCCGTCATCTTGTCCGTGAGATCCATCAGCACCTGAGCCGGAGAAGGCACCGGGTTTCCCGATCCAGCAGCGGGGTTCTGAACAGGCTGTGCACCAGCCATAAAAACTCCAACCTGACTTGGCAGCTCAAAAAGGTCCGGAATACTATTGCCATCGGAATAACTCATGAGCCTGCCATCTTGAAGTTCGTACAACGAGTTTGACTCATCAGCGGCCGACTCGTCGTCAGAGCCGGCGGCTGCCTCATCCCCAGTCCCAGATGGATCAGAGGCCCCTCCGTGGATGCATCCTACAAAAGCGCGCTTTAAGGCAGGCCGGGCCCGGGCGGGTCGTGCGCGCTGAGCCGTTTCGATGAGACCGGCACGGAGATCCGGCTCGGGGCCCGGCTCTCCAATCTTGCCGATGAAGACATGAATTCCACCGAAGGGGACCCGGTACCCGTACTCCACTGAGCCGGCGCCGGGGCCCCAGTCCGCATCGTCGATGTAGAGCTTGCCGCGACGACTCTTGGTCATCCGGCCCACAGCGTATCCCTTGAGCCTTTCGAAGCTGCCCTTCAAGAAGTCAAATCCACCGTGCGCGAGCCTCACGGTGGGCGCCAACTGTCGTGGAATTGTCACGGCAGATGTCCTCGGGTTAGAACTTAGTCGTGGAGCCATCGCAATTGGGAAGCTTGAAGGGGTTAAGTGGGACAAGGAACACGAGGGTTTATACTGGTTCGGCCCCTTACGGTGAAGGTAAAAGCCTACGTCCAGTTGAGGTGGTATTAATCTGGGTTTCGATAACCAGGGAGCTAAACAGCTATTCCCGGCTCTCGATTAGATTGTTGTCGCCCTTAAACCGCTGCCGGGTCGTCCCTTTATATAGGGAGGTTGACACCCAGCGGCCCTTAGAGTCCCGGCCGGCTCATAAGAGTGTCCGGCTCGGACTCTAAACAATACTTGCCTTACACTACAAGTCTACTATAACAATAAAGATTGTACTACGGGCTTTAAGCCATCGCCGGGTCTCAGCCCATCTCTGGCCCATTATCTTGAAACTTAGCTCCGGGCTTCTGGCAATGACCCTTAGTGTAACCCGGCCCTCCTGGCGGGTGACTCCCAGGTCTATATCCTCAAGACTACCGGTCAAGTTTCGTTCCATTCGGAGGTCGTTTGGTACTCCAACGGTTAACCGGGCATCCGCAAAGTCCATTTGAGTATCCAGCAAAACCCCCCCTCCAAAACCAGCCCAAAACCCACCAAACTCTCTTCCATGCTCTAGGTCGTTCGATCACGATCGTGTGGGCGAAAACCGCACCTCATTTGGAGCCTCCTAGCTCCCTCTACCTATAAATATGTGGGCATCCCGAAATACAACCGCAGTCCAAACCCTAAAAAAATCCCTCCGCGCCGCCGGACGCGTCCGTACCCCGCCGGA
This sequence comes from Triticum aestivum, assembly GCF_018294505.1. Lineage (NCBI taxonomy): Eukaryota > Viridiplantae > Streptophyta > Magnoliopsida > Poales > Poaceae > Triticum > Triticum aestivum. The sequence continues at coordinate 90,526,198 of NC_057811.1, forward strand.
CACGTCCGCCGCCGCGCCCCACCAGTCCCGGCACGTCCACGCCGGGCCTCCCGCCGCCGCCGGCCCGCGGCCCGCCGCGGGCCGCCGGGCCCCCGCGGCCCGCCGCCTCCCCGCCGCGCCCCCGCCGTCTTCCGCCGCCGCCCCGCCGCCCGCCGCGCTCGCCGGCCTCTCGCCGCCGCGCCGCCCCGCGCGCTCGCCGCCCGCCGCGCCGCCGCCTCCGCCGGCGCCCTCCTCCCGTCGCCCGCCCCTCCTCTCCTTCCCCCCCGGCGCCGCCCGCCGCCTCGGCCGCGACCCGCAGCCCGAGCGAGCTCGAGCCCCGCCTCGATCCGATCTGGTAACTAGTTGACTCCCTCGCCCGCTTTTTTTCTAAGTCCTGGATTTTATCAGCATTGTGCTCTGTTCCCGATGCTATAACTCTGTGCATGTAGCTCCGATTCGCGCGTGTAATATGTCAAATTGTTCGTCTCGTGATGCTCTCATTTTGTTCAATTGCACCATGTTCATTAGAGGTCATCTTGATGCCCAAATCTTCGTTGGAAGAGGGCTAGTTGCTGTTATTCTCTGGTTCTTAACAGAACTTGGAGATTTGTCATTTTTGTATCATTTATTCTGTGCATCTTTTGAGCATGAGCTCTACATGTGTTTTGAAGTATGCCATGCCATCTTTCCAGTGGTGTAGTCCATGTATTTTTGTGATCTCTGTGGTGACTAGCACAAGCATGCAAAGTAGGCCCCGTAATAATTCTGATTTCAGGAAGTGATTTCTCTAAGTCCTTGTCTGCTGTAATTTTGTTGCCATGTAAACTTGATGCTACAGAGAGATCCATGCATATTTTGGAGATGTTCAGTAAGGATGTTTTGTAGCTATAGTTGTAATTGATCCACTCCTGCAATTGTTTGCAATTATGGAGTGCCATAGCATGACTCAATCTTGCTCTACTTTTGCTATAAAATATTTCTGGCAGATTCTTAACATGACATGCATTTTGCCAAGCTTATTGTAGTTGATCCATACATGCTATGCAATTGTTCTTGCCATGGATAGCTTCATAAACATGCCATCTTGCTGTAGGTATGCTTGGTTTGTAGTGCATTGCTCTGTAGTGAGTGCATCAAGCTCACAAAGAGGCCTACATATTAATATTTCTGCCATGCTCTGTTTTCTGCTAAGTCTGAAACCTGATAACGAAACTTGCTATGTTTACATGCTTGCCATCATATCTTCTGGTCCTTTTTGGCTTATGGTCAGTAAGGGACTTTTGTCATGTGCATTTAGTAGAACACTACCATGCCTTGTTTTGCTATGTTAAGTTCCTGTAGCATGTTGATTTCATGCTCTGAACATTGCTACCTGATGCTGATTTCTGCCATGTCCAGTTTTTCACTAAGTCTGTGAACCTGTAATCTTTTGCACTTTTGCCATGCTTGTTTGAGCTTGATATGTTGTGAACTAGCCGTAGCTCAGTGTTCATCTTTTGTCAAGCATCTCCTGTAGATTACTGCCATATGCTTTGTTGCTATGTTGGGGTGCTGTAGCATTGTTACTTGTTGCATTTTAAGTGCTATCTTGCTGTTTATCGCAGATTAGTGTCATTCTTGTTTTGCTTGCCATTTGCAAACCGTGCATCCGATTCCGGTGATCTTTATATCGATTTCGACCGAAATCATCTCATCTTTCCAGTGGCATGCTTGGTTTGCCAAGTTACTGCCATGTTCATCATTTTCCTTCCGGAGCACGCATATGCATCGCATATCATATCTTGCATATCATACATGTTTTGCATCATGTTGCTTGCGCATTTCTCGTTGTTGATTGTGGTTCCGTTTGTTTGTGTTCTTGTCTTGGGTAGAGCCGGGAGACGAGTTCGTGAACGAGGAACCTGTCGAGTATGCTTACGAGGATCAAGCTTTCGACAACTCTGAGAATCTTGCAGGCAAGATGACCACCCCTCGAAATCACTTCTATCTTTGCTATGCTAGTTGTTCGCTCTATTGCCATGCTCGCTACCTATCACTTGCTATATCATGTCTCCCATTTTAGCCATGTCAGCCCTAACCATCCTTTCCTAGCAAACCGTTGTTTGGCTAAGTTACCGCTTTTGCTCAGCCCCTCTTATAGCGTTGCTAGTTGCAGGTGAAGTTGAAGTTTGTTCCATGTCGGAACATGGATATGTTGGGATATCACAATATCTCTTATTTAATTAATGCATCTATATATTTGGTAAAGGGTGGAAGGCTCGGCCTTATGCCTGGTGTTTTGTTCCACTCTTGCCGCCCTAGTTACTGTTATACCGGGATTATGTTCCTTGAGTTTGCGTTCCTTACGCGGTCGGGTGATTTATGGGACCCCCTTGACAGTTCGCCTTGAATAAAACTCCTCCAGCAAGGCCCAACCTTGGTTTTACCATTTGCGACCTATACCTTTTTCCCCCGGGTTTTCTAGAGCCCGAGGGTCATCTTTATTTTAAACCCCCGGGCCAGTGCTCCTCTGAGTATTGGTCCAAACTGTCAGTCGCCGGTGGCCACCAGGGGCAACTCTGGGTCTGGCCTATCGGAAGCTTGGACAATCCGGTGTGCCCTGAGAACGAGATATGTGCAGCTCCTATCGGGATTTGTCGGCACATTCGGGCGGCTTTGCTGGTCTTGTTTTACCATTGTCGAGATGTCTTGTAAACCGGGATTCCGAGACTGATCGGGTCTTTCCGGGAGAAGGTTTATCCTTCGTTGACCGTGAGAGCTTATGATGGGCTAAGTTGGGACACCCCTGCAGGGTATTATCTTTCGAAAGCCGTGCCCGCGGTTATGAGGCAGATGGGAATTTGTTAATGTCCGGTTGTAGATAACTTGTCACTTGACCCAATTAAAATACATCAACTGCGTGTGTAGCCGTGATGGTCTCTTCTCGGCGGAGTCCGGGAAGTGAACACGGTCTGTGTTATGTATGACGTAAGTAGGTGTTCAGGATCACTTCTTGGTCATTGCTAGATGACGTCCGTTCCTTGCTTCTCTTCTCGCTCTCATTTGCGCAAGTTAGCCACCATATATGCTTTTGCCGCTGCAGCTCCACCTCTTTGCACCATCCTTTCCTATAAGCTTAAATAGTCTTGATCTCGCGGGTGTGAGATTGCTGAGTCCCCGTGACTCACAGATTCTACCAAAACAGTTGCAGGTGCCGACGATGCCAGTGCAGATGATGGCGTCGATCTCAAGTGGGAGTTCGACGAGGAACGTGGTCGTTACTATGTGTCTTTTCCTGATGATCAGTAGTGGAGCCCAGTTGGGACGATCGGGGATCTAGCATTTGGGGTTGTCTTATTTTCATCTGGATTTTGACCGTAGTCGGTCTATATGATTGTATTTTGGATGATGTATGAATGATATTTATGTATTGTGTGAAGTGGCGATTGTAAGCCAACTCTTTATCCCATTCTTGTTCATTACATGGGATTGTGTGAAGATGACCCTTCTTGCGACAAAACCACTATGCGGTTATGCCTCTAAGTCGTGCCTCGACACGTGGGAGATATAGCCGCATCGTGGGCGTTACAAGTTGGTAATCAGAGCCATCCCCGACTTAGGAGCCCCCTGCTTGATCGAATCGCTGGCGTTGTTGAGTCTAGAACAAAAATGTTTTGAGTCTTAGGATTATATATATCGGAGAGTAGGATTCTTTTTACTCCTCAGTCCCTTCGTCGCTCTGGTGAGGTCTCCTGACGTAGAAGTTTTGACTACTCTCTCCTCAAATTTCACTAAAAAATTTTTAGGATCACGCGGGTATCTTGGAATCGTTCCGATGGATTTGTGACGAGAACATTGTTCTTGGTGCCTCCTGTCATTTAGGGGTTGTGGCAGTGTCCCGGGGAGTTGAGCTCCGAGGTGTTGTCGTCACAATTTTATCGTTGCAGTTCTGGAATACCTGAGTTTCGCCGACATCGAAATCTCTTTTATGCAGTTGTTGGTGAGATCACCTCGACGCCACCCAGTACTGGGGCGGGAGTTCGGGAGTATTGCCATAACTTGTATAACGGATGTTTTTCGAAGGTTGAGGTAAACGATTTCCGAAGGTTTCTTGGTTATGTGTTGACGGATGGATACAGCTGGATCTAGGGATTGCTAGTTTGGGTGATATATTTTGTGTCCCCTGTATCCCCTACACCAGATTGCATAACCAGAAAGTTTCGGGAGTTTATAAGTGGGAATTCAAGTAGCCTTAGGATATCTTTCCGACAGACGCATGATATGAGATTGGGGTTCGACGTCTAGTGGTCCGCCTGTATACGGTTGATTTTACAGTGGTCTCGTTGTGTCTTAAAGAGTCCATGGCTTTGCCGACTCGGGGACGCTTCGTATGTCATGTGCACAGCCTTGTACATGATGGTGCTGTACGATTGAGCCCGTGTGGGCCCCACCACGAAAACTTCGGACGAAATATCTATCATATGTTTGTTCCGGCTTATTCTGCAAGCCAATACTTTGTTTTATTTTGTATTGTGGTATTCGAGTTGCTTCGAATTCATATGTTCATTCCATATCTTTTCAAGTGGCTTCTCAACTTATGGAAGTGTGATGATTTACTACGGAATTCATTCGTTCATCTTCGTTCGAATGTTTATTGTGAAGACTATATGTTGCAATTTCTATCCGTTGATTCTACTTATCTATTTGTCTATCAAGATGCTAACGGATGTCACCCTCTTCAGGATGGCTCCGCCAACGCGTCAGAATCCGGATCGCAATGAAGGGAGTCAAGCGAACCCTCCGCCACCACCTCCACCTCCGGAGGCATGGCAAGCAATCATGGCAGCCACCAACGCCAATGCTCAGATGATTCTGCAACTCTTGCAAGAACGTACTCAAGGGCAAGGCAATCAAGGCAATCAAGGTCAAGGCAACAATCAGTTTCACTTTGCCACTCTCAACCAGTTTCTCGCAAATCAGCCCAAGTCTTTCAGCTACTGTGCCGAGGCCACGGATGCCGATGATTGGCTCGTGGACATCAACAAGCATTTTGAATGTAGCAATGTCAGGCCTGAGGACTATGTCAAGTTCGCTTCTTTCCAGCTCAAGGACCAAGCTGCTGATTGGTATCAACAATACAAAGATTCCAGAGGAGGTCGTGTGATCACTTGGACTGACTTCTGTCGGGACTTCAAAGCGCACCACATTCCACAAAGTGTTGTTGAGAGCAAGCGTGAGGAGTTCCGCAATCTCAAGCAAGGAAACATGTCTGTGTATCAATACAACATTCAGTTTCAGAAACTTGCTCGCTTCGCTAAACAAGACGTTCCTGATGAGAAGAGCATGATCTATCACTTCAGAGGTGGCCTTAAAGAGGATCTGCAGTTAGCTCTCGTTCTTGTTGAGCCTACTCAGTTTGATCAATTCTACAATATGGCACTGAAGCAAGAGGCTGCTCAGCTCAAGTGTGAGGCTTCTAAGAAGAGAGTCAGGGACGCAGTTCAGTCTTCTTCTTCCTCACTTGTGACAGCTAAGCAACAGAAGTTCTGGTTGCCTCCTCCTCCTCCGTTTCGTCAGCCTTACCAGCAGAAGAACAAAGGTGGCCATGGTTCTTCAACTCTTCCAACTCTGGCTATCAGAACAAGTCTCAGAATCAAGCTCCAAAGTCCAATGCTCCTTATCACCGTCCACTCTCAGAGGTGACTTGCAACAAATGTCAGCAGAAAGGTCACTATGCTAACAAGTGCTTCAACCAGAGGCGTCTTCCTCCTCCTCCTCCTGTCAGATCTTCCAGCAATGCAGTGGTCAAGCATAATCCAAAGTTTGCAAAGGTGAACATGATGAATGCAGCTCAAGCGGAGGAATCTACTGATGTGATAATGGGTAATCTTCCTGTTAATGATATTCCTGCAAAAGTTCTTTTTGATACTGGTGCATCGCTTTCTTTCATTCAAGACCTTTTGCATCCAAGCATGAATTGCATTTCCAAGGATTGCCTAGGCCGTTAGCAGTTGTCTCTCCGGGCAAATGCATGAATGCAAGTTCCATGGTTCCGAATGTTACCATCAAGATGGGCGACTATAAATTTCAGTCTTCTCCAATTGTTCTTGGTGACTCGGATATTGATCTTATTCTCGGGATGGACTGGCTTTCTAAGCACAAAGCTCTACTTGATTGTGCTGCCAGGGAAATTCAATTGACACACTCGTCTGAGGATGTGATTATTTTTGCCGCTCGTGATGAAACCATTCGGTTTTTCTCTCTCAATGAGAAGGGCGAATTGGATGCCATCTCTCAAATTCCAGTCGTTTGCGAGTATCAAGATGTCTTTCCAGAAGAGCTTCCGGGTATGCCTCCTCATCGGCCAGTTGAGTTCGTTATCGAACTAGAGCCTGGCACTGAACCCGTTTGCAAGCGTCCATACAAGCTTGGACCCAACGAGCTGAAGGAATTGAAGAAGCAGCTCGATGAACAAGAGCGTCTGGGTTTGATCAGACCGAGTTCTTCTCCATGGGGTTGTGGTGTTCTTTTTGTCAAGAAGAAGGATGGCACGGACCGACTTTGTGTCGACTACCGTCCATTGAACAAGAAGACAATCAAGAACAAGTATCCACTTCCCAACATCAATGAGCTATTTGAGCAACTCAAAGGTGCTAAAGTATTCTCGAAGCTTGACCTTCGTATGGGTTATCATCAGATTCGCATTCGTGAAGAAGATATTCCCAAGACAGCATTCAGAACAAGCTTTGGTTCTTATGAATATACTGTCGTGTCTTTCGGCCTTGTCAATGCTCCTCCGGTGTTCTCTCGGATGATGAATTTCATCTTCAACCCCTATACCAATGAATTCGTTCTGGTGTATCTCGATGATATCTTGGTCTTCTCCAAGAATAAGCAGGATCATGCCAAACATTTGCGATTGGTGCTCGACAAGCTCAGAGAGTATCAATTCTATGCGAAGTTCTCCAAATGTGAGTTTTGGCTCGATGAAGTTCTTTTCCTTGGTCACATCATCTCTGCCAAAGGCATCGCTGTTAACCCCGAGAAGGTGTCCGCAGTTCTGGATTGGGAACCTCCTCAAAATGTCAAGCAGCTCCGCAGTTTTCTGGGTCTTGCAAGCTATTGCCGAAGATTCGTTGAGAATTTCTCCAAGATTGCAAAGCCTCTTTCCAACCTCCTACAGAAGCATGTGAAGTATGTCTGGTCTCCTGAGTGTGACGTTGCTTTCAACACTCTCAAAGAGAAACTAGTCACAGCTCCTGTCTTGACTCCTCCTGATGAATCCAAGCCGTATGAAGTTTTCTGTGATGCTTCTCTCCAAGGTCTCGGTGCTGTGTTAATGCAAGAGAAGAAAGTTGTGGCCTATACCTCTCGGCAGTTGAAGCCCAACGAGAAGAACTACCCCACTCACGATCTTGAGTTGGCGGCAGTTGTCCATGCATTGATTACGTGGAGACATCTCTTGTTGGGAAGACAAGTGGACATTTTCACTGATCACAAGAGTCTCAAGTATATCTTCACTCAGCCCAACCTCAACCTCAGGCAGACTCGATGGGTCGAAATGATTCAAGAGTACAATCCGAGTATCGAATATACTCCAGGCAAAGCAAATGTCATTGCAGATGCTTTAAGCAGGAAGGCTTATTGCAACAGCTTAATTCTCAAGCCTTTCCAACCGGATCTTTGTGAAGCTTTCCGCAAGCTGAATCTCCAAGTTGTTCCTCAAGGCTTTCTTGCCAACCTCATAGTATCTCCTACTTTGGAAGATCAAATTCGTGAGGCACAACTCCTTGATGCCATGGTGAAGAAGGTGAAACGTGGTATCGACAAGGGTCTTTCCAAATACAAGTGCTATCGCATTGATGACAGAGACACTTTGTTCTTCGAGGACCGGATTGTGGTTCCGAAAGGTGATCTAAGGAAAGTCATAATGAACGAGGCGCACAATTCTCTCCTTTCCATTCATCCTGGAAGTACGAAGATGTATCATGACCTCAAGCAGTCGTATTGGTGGACTCGAATGAAGCGAGAAATTGCTCAATTCGTGAATGAATGTGATGTCTGCCGAAGAGTGAAAGCAGAACACCAACGACCAGCTGGTCTCCTCCAACCTCTTGCTATCCCAGAATGGAAGTTTGATCATATCGAAATGGACTTCGTGACTGGATTTCCAAGTCCAAGCGCGGAAATGATGCTATCTTCGTTGTCATTGACAAGCTCTCTAAAGTGGCTCATTTCCTTCCAATCAAAGAATCCATCACAGCAGCTCAGCTGGCAGAGCTCTACACCTCCAGAATTGTCTCCTTGCACGGCATTCCACAATTGATTTCTTCAGATCGTGGAAGCATCTTCACCTCTAAGTTCTGGGACTCCTTCCAGAAGGCCATGGGCACAAATATTCGCTTCAGCACAGCTTTCCATCCTCAAACTAGTGGCCAAGTCGAGCGAGTCAATCAAATTCTTGAAGATATGCTCAGGGCTTGTGTCATTTCCTTTGGCATGAAATGGGAAGATTGTCTTCCTTATGCTGAATTCTCCTACAACAACAGCTTCCAAGCGAGTTCGGGCAAGGCCCCATTCGAGATTCTCTATGGCAGAAAGTGTCGTACTCCTCTCAATTGGTCAGAGACTGGTGAACGCCAACTTCTTGGCAATGACTTAATCACTGAAGCTGAAGAAATGTGTAAAGTCATCCGTGATAATCTCAAAGCCGCGCAATCGCGCCAGAAGAGTTACTATGATAGTAAGCACCGTGATTTGGCTTTCGAGATCGGAGACCATGTCTACCTCCGCGTCTCTCCAATGAAAGGCACTCGTCGCTTCGGTATCAAAGGGAAGCTTGCCCCTAGATACGTGGGTCCTTTCAAGATCATTGGCAAAAGAGGCGACCTCGCCTATCAACTTGAGCTTCCTTCCAACTTCGCGAACGTGCACGATGTGTTCCACGTGTCACAGCTCCGCAAGTGCTTCAAGACGCCTGAGCGCACTATCAACTTCGAAGAGATTGACCTCCAAGAAGATTTGTCTTATCATGAGCACCCAGTTGCTATTCTTGAAGAAACTGAGCGCAAGACTCGCAACAAGTCTATCAAATTCCCTGAAAGTGAAGTGGTCGCACCATTCCGACCGGGAAGCCACCTGGGAACGCGAGGACCATCTCCGTTCCGAATATCCGGAGTTCTTTCAGTCCTAGATCTCGGGACGAGATCCTCTCGTAGTGGTGGAGTGTTGTAACACCCCGCATGTAACTTGCCATATTTGTAACTCCGACTCTTGCCATTTCCGGCTATGTGATATGTTTTTCCCTCCGTTGTCGGGTTTTGTCTTTCGTTTTGTATTTTGTCATGTCATGCATTTTCATATCATGTCATCATGTGCATTGCATTCGCATACGTGTTCGTCTCATGCATCCGAGCATTTTCCCCGTTGTCCGTTTTCCAATCCGGCGCTCCTATCTCCTCCGGTGCACCCCTCTTGTTTTCTTTCGTGTGCGTGTGTCAAACTTTCTCGGAATGGACCGAGGCTTGTCAAGTGGTCTTAATATACCACCCGGAGACTACCTGTCGTGGAATTGTCACGGCAGATGTCCTTGGGCTAGGACTTAGTCGTGGAGCCATCGCAACTAGGAAGCTTGAAGGGGTTATGCGGGACAAGGAACACGAGGGTTTATACTGGTTCGGCCCCTTACGGTGAAGGTAAAAAGCCTACGTCCAGTTCGAGGTGTTATTGATTGGGTTACGATCGCCAGGGAACTAAACACTTATCCCGGCTCTCGATTAGATTGTTGTCGTCCCCAAACCGCTGCCGGGTCGTCCCTTTATATAGGGAGGCTGACGCCCAGCAACCCTTAGAGTCCCGGCCGGCTCATAAGAGTGTCCGGCTCGGGCTCTAAAACAATACTTGACTTACACTACAAGTCTACTATAACAATAGATTGTACTACGGGCTTTAAGCCATATCCGGGTCTCAGCCCATCTCTGGCCCATTATCTTGAAACTTAGCTCCGGGCTTCTGGCAATGACCCTTAGTGTAACCCGGCCCTCCTGGCGGGTGACTCCCAGGTCTATATCCTCAACATTAGGCCCCAGATTGACTTGAGCCGGCTCGTGTCAATCTTCAACTCTGCCGACAGAAAAATCTCCGGCTTACCGTTCGTGTGAAGGCCATAACCCGGAGTGACGTCATTCTCCGGACTCCGGATAATCCGCCGTGACGTCATCCTCCATTAAGTCCGTTTTTTACTCCGCCAGATCCGCAACGGATCTCTGCTGTTACTGTCTTTCCGAAAATCGAGGCGCCGTGAGGGGGAGATAACCACGCCGTGGTCTCCTTGAATATCGCGCCCACTTATGACTTGCCTTATAAATAGGCCGGCCCGGCACTCTCTTCTCACACTCTCCTTCTTCTTCCTCGCGCTGTCGTTCCTCTGCCCGAGCTTCTGCCGCCGCCGCCGCCGTCGCGCCCCTGATCTTCATCGACCCGGCCGCTGCATCACCCTGACCCGGACCAGATAACGGCGGCGACCTTCGCTCTTCCTCAACTCCGGTGAGTCTTCTCTGCCTTGCTAGAACAAATCTGTGGTAGGGTTCATCTTGTGTTCTTCACCATTGCCGCAAGTTTCAGTAACCCCTGTAGTCACTGCCCCCGTTGATCTTAACTCTTCGTAGAACCTTTGCGGTAAATGTTCGAGATCCATTCCATCTGCAAAAAATCCTCTTTTTACTGCTTAAAAACCATGTTCCACCTTAAGAACTTCTCCTGCTTCTGTTTCTTTAGGTCTAGAAAATTTTCATCTTGCCCGACCATTTTGATCCGAAAAAGTTACTGTAATATGTGAAATCTGTTTTACCACACTTAGTAAAAACTGCAGCCCTTGAATCTTGGCGGCTTATGCTTCCGACTTAAAGAAAACACGCGCCGTAGAACTTTCCGGTTTAAAGAGAACCATGCTCTGTAGTATCTTCCGACTTAACCGCAGTAAGCCGTAGATGACCAACTCATCCTGAATGCCCCGACGGCTTAGATAACCCACCGTATCAATACATACCATTAGTCCCCTTCATAAGCCGTCATTGTAGTTTGAATGATAAACTCCGGCTTATAATTAACCCGGACACTTTCTCTTATCATAGATCACCAACCGTCACCATGCCTCCCAAAGCTCCCATCACTTGCAACTGGATGAGATCCAACGTCACTGATGAGACCCTGGCCAACTTCGTTAAGTCCGGATATCTGCCCAGGAAGGAAGTGATGTCCTACCGTGCCCCTGACCCGTCCGAAGAAAGACCACAGCCGAGGGACGGGGAGGTAGTGATCTTTGCGGACCATATGAGCCGGGGCTTCGCACCGCCCGGCTCAAAATTCTTCCGGGACGTGCTCAACTTCTTTGACCTTCGGCCTCAGGATATAGGACCCAATTCCATATCCAACATCTGCAACTTCCAAGTTTTTTGTGAAGTATATCTTGGAGAAGAGCCGAGTCTGCTGCTCTTCAGAGAGCTGTTTTATTTGAACCGCCAAACCGAGTGCGCAAACGGTCCAAGTCTAGAGTTAGGCGGCATCTCCATCCAACGGCGCAGGGACTGTCTATTTCCTTACGCAGAACCGCCAAGTCACCCCAAGGACTGGAACATGACTTGGTTCTACTGCCAAGACACGTCCCCGGCTGATGAGAGCCCGCTGCCCGGCTTTCGCCCAACGCGCCTGGAGCCGACTCATCCGCTATCCGACAAGCTGACTGCCGCGGAACGCCAGCCTCTGCTTCCAACGATCAATAAGATCAAGGCCCTGCTAGGCAACGGTCTGAACGGAATAGACCTGGTCCGGGTCTGGATCTCATGGCGGGTGATCCCATTGAGCCGCCGCCCCGGCTTAATGTGTGAGTACACCGGGCGAAAGGATGACCCGCAGAGGCACAGTCGCAACGACCTTCCAGAAGACGTTGCCGAAGAAGAGACCAAGGCTCTATTAAACGAGAGCCTGGCAGACTGTGGAAAACCGGGCTAGCCCCGTTCTGCAAGACCAATCCAGCCCCAGCGGTAAGCCGCTGACTTTAACCTTTCCATTTTTTTTACCTGTCATCTTACTAAGAACTCATTACTGTATTTCTCAGGCTGATGATAAATTCTGGCGGGTCAAGTATGACCATGAGGCGGCCAAGAAGGCCAGGAAGGCGAAGAAAGCCGCCAAGAGAGCCGCCCCTCGCAAAAAGGGAAACAGACCCACTGCTTCGGAGCTGCTGCAATTAAGCGATAGCTCCGAGTCAGAGGTAACCCTTAAACCTTTAAACTCTTGCCGTATTTATTGTTTGCTGCTGTCCACTTTACCATCATTTTGCTTATTGACAGGATGACACCGGCGCCAGTAACCCGGTGATTGAAGAGGTAACATTACTCCCCTCCGACTCGGAGCCTTTGCCACAGCTGAAAGTCCGAAGGGTAACCCGGAAAGTAAGCTTTTCTCATCCATTAGCTCATCAAGACCCTCAATTTCTTTTGAAGCAGCAGGTTCACGAAAGCCGGCGTCTCACCCGGGCCCGCAAGGACACCGACCTCTCCGCCGGGTTACCCGACGCGACAAGGAAGCGTCGCACTGAGGTCTTTTCTCACTTGTACCCTTTTCATCCGTTGGCGGGTGTTATCCGTCAACCACTTAATTCTTCTGACTCCAATTACCAGGAGACCTCCCCCTCTTCGGGTGACTCCATGCAGTCAAGTCTGCCGGCCTTCAAGACTGCACCCGGGTAATAACAATCACCTTACATTATCTGTCTGTACTTACTCTTTGTATGCCTAACACTTCTGTCTTTTCAGTGCCCAGGCAAAGCTCACCAAAAGAGCAAAGAAGACCAGGTCAGCCGGAGTGCCGGACTTGCCTGAGCCGGAGACGACGGCTCAAGATCCGCCAGCCGCCTCCGAGGCCACCATTCCCATGGATACGGCGCCTGAAGCCCCTGCCCCGACCACCAAGACAACGACCGAAGCGTCAGCTAATCCGGAGGCCTCCGGCTCAACCCCACCGGCTAACGACCCGGACGTGGTAATTACCCGGACGGAGTATGTTGAGCCGGGGAGGCCGACCGCACTGGCCCAATGCTCCGCGAAGGGGGAGCTGCTGCGACCCCACCGGGTGAATCTGGATCTCTCCGGCTACACCGATTTAAGCATTGGAGAGCTTGTCTCAGGCTACATCAGCCAAGTTCACAAGAGCCGAGACGCCGAGATCGCCATGGTCAACCAGATCCAACAGAAATCTGAGGTAACCTTCTGCTGTCTTCTTACTTTCCGCATAGTGATCCTTGTCATGCTAGCCCCCAAGTCTATAACTTATACTTGGCATATGTTGTAGACTTAGAGTCCGGCTTACTTAATTGAACCAGCAGTACATAGATAGACACGTTCAATATGCATTAGCCCCCAAGTGCCAAGTGTCTTTGCTTGGAAAGTGCTTGGGACTTATATAATGACTGTTTAATAACCCGGAAATATATGCAGGCTACTGGCAAGAAATTTGAGTCGGACCTTGCGGGTCTCAAGAGCCGGTTAAAAACTCAAGAGATGGAGACCCGGAAGGCGAATGCCAAGTTTGTCTCCAGCATCGCCGCTCAGGAGAAATTGAAGACTGAATTCGACGCTGAGCGGAAGGCCTGGGCTGAGGAGAAAGCCGCACTGGTGACCCGGGCAGAACAGGCGGAGAAGGCCCTCACTGAGAAGACCGCTGAGCTCTCCGGTCTAAAGCACCAGGTTTCCCAAATGGTGGCTGCTATCTTCGGTAAGTCGCCTCACCGGCTTTCATCAAGTCTGCACATGTTACGATTCACCCTTGTCACCGGCTTACCTGACCTTTATTAAACAGGTCCCAGGAGTGCCAACCTCAACCAGAGCGTGGTCACCAAGCTAAAGGCCGTGTACACCCTGGTGGAACAACTCTACACCGGGTCACAGCGCGCCTTAGCTGTGGTGGCCCTATCCAATGAGGTGCCAACCCATCTGGCCGAAGTCCTGCGCCGGCTCGCTGTTCTGCCACAGCGGATCCAGGAGCTACGCCGAGCCTCCGCAAGATCCGGAGCAATTGCCGCGCTGAGCCGGGCCAAAGCATTCCTGCCGGAGCTAGACCCGGCAGACATCGCCCTGGGTTACCCGAGCCTGAAGGAAGACGGCTCCACCTTCGACCAGAAGGATTTCGCGGCATGTGTGAAGGCTGTACGCCCGGTGGCCACCATCATCGGGAACGACACCGACTTAACCAAGTATCAGCCGGGGTACAACGCGGAGAATCAGAGGATTCCAACCCCTCGCTATGAAGCTCTTAGTCTGATTCCTCCGGCTCGCCAGCACACCTTCGCCCCCGAGATTGACCCGGCCGGGTTAATTGACGAAGAAGCCCAGTTCGAAGCTCTCAGCGGCATCGACTGGAAGTCGTCAACCTTCGAAGCCTTGGGATCAGCCGGAGCAGAAGACGAGCCGGGGACTTCGACTCAGCAGGCGTCATAAACCGGCTAGCGGCTCACCAAACAACGCTCCACCCTTGAAACTTTGAAAGATTTTTGTAATAGGATAGGTGCAACAATTTTATCTCTGCCGTGCCATCGTGCACGTAATGAATGCTGAAATCCTTTGAAGTCATTCTTTTGATGCTCCTCCGGGTCATAATTATCCTTCGTGCTTCTCAACCTTTAAAAAAGTACCTTCAAGCATCTGCATAGAAAGGTAAATCACAAGTCTCAAGACGGCTTACCACCCTCCGGATTAAATGACCCGGGTAGCATGGTTGGTATCTTAACTCTAATGGACTTGTCTTGATGACATCCAGGATGTTCAATTAACAAGATAACTCCAAAATTAAGCCGGTCAAGCGAAACCCGGCCATGCACACGTTGTCATAATCAGAGTAGACTTTGCGATAAATCGGAACTTAGGGGCTTCCAGTTCGAATACGACCAGAGACCCGGCCCGAAAGGGGTTTAAGCCAAGATTCGGATACGATCATATAGCCCCCAATGGGTGTGGCGATGCCAATCAAGAGGGTACCGACAGCTATGTTCTCTTGGGTTCGAATACGACCCATGTTTGAACAGGAAGCCCCCAAGTGATTCTGAAAATTGTTTAACGACGCTGATTCGAATACGATCCACGTCGGTTCTCAGAGGGGTTACACTATGATTCAAATATGACCAAAGGCAACCTCCCAATGAGCTCGGCACTTTGCCAATCAAATGGGTATCGACAGCTATGTTCTCTTTGGTTCGAATACGACCCATGTTTGAACAGGAAGCCCCCAAGTGATCTTACTGCTTACGGCTAGACTCAAATGCGATCATAAGCCGGATCCTCCTTTCAAATTAGTATGACACGTATATTTGGAGGAGAAAAAAGGACAGAGGTCCTGCTTTATTGCTTATCATAATATATATATGTCTGAGATAAATATGTACACCACAAGAGCCGGTAGCTCAAGTGTAATAAGGCCGAAGCTGAGCGATATTCCACGGCCGACGGGTCTCCTCCTCAGATTTACGCGAATCTTTACGCTCCCGAACATCAATGAGGTAATATGACCCGTTGTGCAAGTTCTTACTGACCACAAAGGGCCCTTCCCAAGGTGGGGATAACTTGTGTGCATCTGTTTGATCCTGGATGAGCCGGAGCACAAGGTCGCCTTCCTGGAAGACCCGGGTTTTGACCCGGCGGCTATGATAACGGCGCAGGTCTTGTTGGTAAATCGCTGAACGGGCTGCTGCCACATCACGCTGTTCATCCAACAAGTCCAGAGCAACTTGGCGCGCCTGTTCATTGTCCGTCTCAACATAAGCCGCCACACGAGGTGAATCGTGACGGATGTCGCTAGGGAGGACCGCTTCTGCCCCATAAACCATGAAGAAAGGCGTGAAGCCAGTAGACCTGTTAGGAGTAGTGTTGATGCTCCATAAGACGGAGGGCAACTCCTCCACCCAACAACCCGGCGTCCGTTGCAAAGGGACCAAAAGCCGGGGTTTGATGCCCTTCAGAATCTCCTGGTTAGCTCTCTCAGCTTGACCATTGGACTGGGGATGAGCCACTGAAGAAACATCAAGCCGGATATGCTCTCGTTGACAAAACTCCTCCATAGCGCCTTTGGACAGATTAGTGCCATTGTCTGTTATGATGCTGTGCGGAAAGCCGAAGCGGAAGATCACCTTTTTCATAAATTGAACCGCCGTGGCTGCATCACACTTGCTAACTGGCTCAGCTTCCACCCACTTCGTGAATTTGTCCACTGCCACCAAGAGGTGGGTCTTCTTATCCTTGGACCGTTTAAAAGGCCCGACCATATCAAGCCCCCAGACCGCAAAGGGCCAAGTGATCGGGATCATCCTCAATTCCTGAGCCGGCACATGAGCCCGTCGGGAGAACCTCTGACAACCATCACACTTACTGACCAAGTCCTCCGCATCAGCGTGAGCCGTCAACCAATAAAAACCATGACGGAAAGCCTTGGCCACAAGAGATTTTGAACCGGCATGATGGCCACAATCCCCTTCATGGATCTCGCGCAAGATCTCTTGACCTTCCTCAGGGGAGATACAACGCTGAAACGCCCCTGAAACACTGCGATGATACAACTCGCCATCGATAACAATCATTGACTTAGCCCGCCGGGTTATTTGCCTGGCCAGAATTTCCTCTTCAGGCAATTCTCCCCAGGTTATATAAGCCAGATATGGCATTGTCCAGTCTGGTATGACATGAAGAGCCGCCACCAGTCGTGCTTCCGGGTCAGGGACGGCCAAATCTTCTTCTGTAGGCAACTTGACCAAAGGATTATACAGGACATCCAGGAAAGTGTTAGGCGGCACCGGCTTTCGCTGAGAGCCTAGCCGGCTTAACGCATCCGCCGCCTCGTTCCTCCGGCGATCAATATGCTCCACTTGGTACCCCTGGAAGTGCCCAGCAATGGCATCAACCTCGCGGCGATAAGCCGCCATTAGAGGATCCTTAGAATCCCAGGTGCCTGATACTTGTTGAGCCACCAAGTCTGAGTCACCAAAGCACCTCACCCGGCTTAAGCTCATCTCCTTAGCCACCCGAAGACCGTGGAGCAAAGCCTCGTATTCAGCCGCATTGTTAGTGCAAGGAAACATCAACCGTAGCACATAATGGAATTTGTCACCTTTAGGGGAAGCCAAGACAACACCAGCTCCCAAGCCCTCCAGCTGCCTGGACCCATCAAAGTGAATAGTCCAATAAGTGTTATCCGGCTTTTGCTCAGGTACTTGCGACTCTGTCCAATCATTGATGAAATCTACCAAGGCCTGAGACTTAACAGCAGTGCGTGGCACATATTTAAGGTCATGAGGTCCAAGTTCTATAGCCCACTTAGCAATTCTCCCTGTAGCCTCTCTGTTTTGGATAATATCACCGAGAGGGGCGGAACTGACCACAGTGATGGGATGACCCTGAAAATAATGCTTAAGCTTCCGGCTCGCCATAAACACCCCATATACGAGCTTCTGCCAGTGCGGGTATCGCTGCTTGGACTCAATAAGCACCTCACTGACATAATAAACCGGTCGCTGAACCGGCTGCTCCTTACCCGTCTCCTTACGCTCCACCACCATAGCCACACTGACGGCTCGTGTGTTTGCCGCCACATACAGTAGCAAGGGCTCCTTATCAACCGGAGCAGCAAGGACGGGGGGCTCTGCCAGTTGCTTTTTCAAATCCTCGAAGGCGGTATTAGCTGCATCATTCCAGACAAAGTTATCCGTTTTCTTCATCAACTGATATAAGGGCATAGCCTTCTCACCCAAGCGGCTTATGAACCGGCTTAAAGCAGCGATGCGACCTGCCAAACGCTGAACATCATTTATACATGCCGGCTTAGCTAGAGAAGTGATAGCTTTGATCTTCTCCGGGTTAGCTTCAATTCCTCTGTCAGAAACCAAGAAGCCCAATAGCTTGCCCGCAGGAACACCAAAAACACATTTGGCCGGGTTAAGCATCATCTTGTAGACCCGGAGATTATCGAAGGTTTCCCTTAAGTCATCTATCAGGGTTTCCTCCTTGATGGACTTAACCACAATATCGTCCACGTAAGCGTGAACATTGCGCCCGATCTGTTTATGGAGACAATTCTGTACACAACGCTGGTAAGTCGCCTGCGCACACTTGAGCCCAAAGGGCATAGAGACATAGCAGAAGGCTCCAAAGGGAGTGATGAACGCCGTCTTCTCCTGGTCCTTAACTGCCATCTTAATCTGATGATACCCGGAATAGGCATCCAAGAAACTTAAGCGTGCACAACCTGCCGTAGCATCAATGATCTGATCAATACGGGGGAGAGCAAAAGGATCAGCCGGACACGCCTTGTTCAAGTCCGTGTAGTCCACACACATCCGCCAGGTGCCGTTCTTCTTAAGTACAAGCACCGGGTTAGCCAACCACTCTGGGTGAAAAACCTCAACAATGAACCCGGCCGCCAAAAGCCGGGCCACTTCTTCACCAATAGCCTTCCGCCTCTCTTCGTTAAACCGTCGAAGGAACTGTCTGACCGGCTTAAATTTTGGATCAACATTGAGAGTGTGCTCAGCGAGTTCTCTAGGTACACCTGGCATGTCAGAAGGTTTCCATGCGAAGATGTCCCTATTCTCACGGATGAACTCGATGAGCGCGCCTTCCTATTTCGGGTCCAGATTTGCACTGATGCTGAACTGCTGAGACGAGTCACCTGGAACAAAATCAACAAGTTTAGTCTCATCAGCTGATTTAAACTTCATTGCTGGTTCATTCTCCGTGGTTGGCTTTTTCAGAGAGGTCATATCTGTTGGGTCAACATTGTCTTTATAAAATTTCAACTCTTCTGTGGCACAAACAGACTCTGCATAAGCCGCGTCACCTTCCTCACACTCCAGAGCCACTTTCCGGCTGCCGTGAACCGTAATGGTCCCGTTGTGACCCGGCATCTTGAGTTGTAAGTACACATAACACGGCCGTGCCATGAACTTGGCGTAAGCCGGCCGTCCAAATATGGCGTGGTAAGGACTTCTTATCTTGACCACCTCAAAGGTCAACTTCTCCACCCTGTAGTTGTTCTCATCACCGAAGGCCACTTCCAGTTCGATCTTGCCGACTGGATAAGCCGATTTACCGGGTACCACACCATGGAAGATAGTATTTGACTGGCTGAGGTTCTTATCAACTAGCCCCATACGACGGAAAGTCTCATAATAGAGGATGTTGATGCTGCTGCCTCCATCCATGAGTACCTTTGTGAACTTATAGCCTCCCACTTGAGGAGCCACCACTAAGGCCAGGTGGCCCGGGTTATCCACCCGGGGAGGGTGATCCTCCCTACTCCACACTATGGGCTGCTCCGACCACCGTAAGTAGCGTGGAACCGCCGGCTCAACAGCATTAACAGCCCTCTTGTGAAGCTTCTCGTCTCGTTTGCACAAACTAGTGGTGAACACGTGATACTGTCCACCGCTAAGCTGCTTTGGGTTGGTCTGATAGCCCCCCTGTTGCTGTTGATGACCCTGACCAGACTGTTGATTAAAGCCCCCTTGACCGTTCTGAGGACCGGAATTTGACCCGCCGCCCGGGCCATGAAAGCCGCCGGCGCCTGAGCCGCCACCCGGACCATTGTAGTTTTTAAAGGCCTTCATGATAGCACAATCCTTCCACAGATGAGTCGCCGGCTTCTCTCTAGAACCGTGTCTCGGACAAGGTTCATTCAACAGCTGTTCCAGAGAAGGTCCTGACCCGCCGCCTCGGGGAGGGGGCCTCCCCTTGCGTCGCTGGTTATTACCTTGAGAGTTGGTGTTGGCTACAAACTCTAGGCTGCCATCGGCCTTGCGCTTGCCTCCTCCTTGGTTCCCCGGGCTAAACTGAGGACCCTTGCCGTTGCCGTTCTTCTTTCCCTTCCCTGCCCTTTCATCATCTGAAGGGGGATCCTTGGTACCATCGGAATCGGCGTACTTGACAAGAGCTGCCATCAGTGTACCCATATCAGTACAGTCACGCTTAAGCCGCCCGAGTTTCATCTTTAGGGGCACAAAGCGACAGTTTTGTTCCAACATTAAGACTGCAGAGCCGGCATCCATCTTATCCGATGAATGTATGATCTCCTTGACCCGGCGAACCCAATGGGTCGTGGATTCACCCTCCTGCTGCTTACAGTTAGTCAGATCCACGATTGACATAGATTGCCTGCAGGTATCTTTGAAGTTTTGAATGAACCGGGCTTTCAGCTCAGCCCAAGACCCGATGGAGTTCGGCGGTAACCCTTTCAACCACGTGCGGGCAGTTCCATCTAACATCATGGTGAAATATTTGGCCATGGCCGCCTCGCTGACTTCCAGCAATTCCATAGCCATCTCATAACTCTCGATCCAGGCTGCCGGCTGTAAGTCTGCTGTATAGTTAGGCACCTTCCTAGGTCCTTTGAAGTCCTTGGGTAGACGTTCATTACGGATAGCTGGCATCAAACACGGGACACCCCCGGTTCTAGTAGGGATACCCGCATCAACGGACATCGTCGGATAAGCCGGGGGGGTCTGGTAAGCCGTCACTTGAGGCGCCTGCTCCGCCTCCTGGCGTGCTTGGTCTGCTACGTAGAAGGCTCCATTATGAGCCGGGCCATGACCAGGGGGCGGGTCATGGCGTCGGACATTACTTGAGCCGGTCGCCGAGACCATGTGCCGGCTGTAACTCGGGCTCTGCCCTGGACGAGGGGTTGAATGGATCCTATCCCGGCTGTAGGAGTACGCCTCTTGCTGCGCCAGCGCTGTCTGGAGGAGTTCTCTGACCCAGCGGGTCTCAATAGCCGTCGGAGAGTCGCCATCAACGGGCAGAGCCGCCAGCCGTGCCGCTGCGGCGACCATGTTCTCCAGCGGGTTATTATAATGGCCCGGGGGTATTGGCACATACTGAGGCGGGGCGGGGGGCCCCTGGGGAGGCCCCATCACTCGTGGTTGAATAAGGGGTCCTGACCCGGGCGCAATGACCCCTGGTGGGTTACTGGATCCCGCACCCGGCGTGTTGAAGAGATTGCGCGGATCGTAAACCGGCGGGAGTCGAGACTGGGCCTTCTGATGCCTCCTTCTCATGACCTCGTTGGCCGCGTTTTGATCCATCGTGAGTTGGAAGGACTGCGCCTGAATCAACTGAGTCCGGGCGTCGAGAGCCGCCCGCTCCGCCGCCAGCCTGATCCCTTCTGCTGCAAGATCCTCTTTAGCTTTTATCAAATCCAGTTTCAACTGTGCCACCTCCGCATCATGCTGGGCTTGATCCGGCGGGTCAACCGTGGCGGTTAACAGGGCCGTCATCTTGTCCGTGAGATCCATCAGCACCTGAGCCGGAGAAGGCACCGGGTTTCCCGATCCAGCAGCGGGGTTCTGAACAGGCTGTGCACCAGCCATAAAAACTCCAACCTGACTTGGCAGCTCAAAAAGGTCCGGAATACTGTTGCCATCGGAATAACTCATGAGCCTGCCATCTTGAAGTTGGTACAACGAGTTTGACTCATCAGCGGCCGACTCGCCGTCAGAGCCGGCGGCCGCCTCATCCCCAGACCCAGATGGATCAGAGGGCCCTCCGTGGATGCATCCCACAAAAGCGCGCTTTAAGGCAGGCCGGGCCCGGGCGGGTCGTGCGCGCTGAGCCGTTTCGATGAGACCGGCGCGGAGATCCGGCTCGGGGCCCGGCTCTCCAATCTTGCCGATGAAGACATGAATTCCACCGAAGGGGACCCGGTACCCGTACTCCACTGAGCCGGCGTCGGGGCCCCAGTCCGCATCGTCGATGTAGAGCTTGCCGCGACGACTCTTGGTCATCCGGCCCACAGCGTATCCCTTGAGCCCTTCGAAGCTGCCCTTCAAGAACTCAAATCCACCGTGCGCCAGCCCCACGGTGGGCGCCAACTGTCGTGGAATTGTCACGGCAGATGTCCTCGGGTTAGGACTTAGTCGTGGAGCCATCGCAATTGGGAAGCTTGAAGGGGTTAAGTGGGACAAGGAACACGAGGGTTTATACTGGTTCGGCCCCTTACGGTGAAGGTAAAAGCCTACGTCCAGTTGAGGTGGTATTAATCTGGGTTTCGATAACCAGGGAGCTAAACAGCTATTCCCGGCTCTCGATTAGATTGTTGTCGCCCTTAAACCGCTGCCGGGTCGTCCCTTTATATAGGGAGGTTGACACCCAGCGGCCCTTAGAGTCCCGGCCGGCTCATAAGAGTGTCCGGCTCGGACTCTAAACAATACTTGCCTTACACTACAAGTCTACTATAACAATAAAGATTGTACTACGGGCTTTAAGCCATCGCCGGGTCTCAGCCCATCTCTGGCCCATTATCTTGAAACTTAGCTCCGGGCTTCTGGCAATGACCCTTAGTGTAACCCGGCCCTCCTGGCGGGTGACTCCCAGGTCTATATCCTCAAGACTACCGGTCAAGTTTCGTTCCATTCGGAGGTCGTTTGGTACTCCAACGGTTAACCGGGCATCCGCAAAGTCCATTTGAGTATCCAGCAAAACCCCCCCTCCAAAACCAGCCCAAAACCCACCAAACTCTCTTCCATGCTCTAGGTCGTTCGATCACGATCGTGTGGGCGAAAACCGCACCTCATTTGGAGCCTCCTAGCTCCCTCTACCTATAAATATGTGGGCATCCCGAAATACAACCGCAGTCCAAACCCTAAAAAAATCACTCCGCGCCGCCGGACGCGTCCGTACCCCGCCGGACACGTCCGCCGCCGCGCCCCATCCAGTCCCGTGGTGCCACGTGTCCTCGCCGGGTCCTCCCGCAGCCGCGGCCCGCGAGCCCGCCGCGGGCCCGCCGGCTCGTTCGCCGCCGCCCGCGCCTGCCCGAGCGCCCGCGCCTCCCCGCCGGTCTGCGTCCGCCGGCGCCGCCCCGCCGACCCGCCGCGCTCGCCGTCTTCCTCGCCGCCGGCGGCGCCCGCGCGCTCGCCGCCCGCCGCCGACCGCCTCCCCCGCCGGCCTCGTCCTCTCCCGTCGCCGGCCCTCCTCCCTTCTCCTCCCGCCGGCAAGCCGCGCCGCCGCCTCGGCCGCGCCCGAGCCCGAGACGACGCCGGCCTCGATCCCATCTGGGTCAACGGAGGTTGACTCCCGAAACCCTAGCTTTTTTTCTCCAAGTCCTGTTATTTCATCAGCATCTTGCTCTGTTCCCGATGCTATAACTCTGTGCATGTAGCTCCTATTCGCGCGTGTAATATGTCAAATTGTTCGTCTCGTGATACTCTTCCTTTTGTTCAATTGCACCATGTTCATTAGAGGTCATCTTGATGCCCAAATCTTCATTGGAAGAGGGCTAGTTGCTGTTATTCTCTGGTTCTTAACAGAACTTGGAGATTTGTCAATTTTTGTATCATTTATTCTGTGCATCTTTTGAGCATGAGCTCTACATGTGTTTTGAAGTATGCCATGCCTTCTTTCCAGTGGTGTAGTCCATGTCTTTTTGAGATCTCTGTGGTGACTAGCACAAGCATGCAAAGTAGGCCCCGTAATAATTCTGATTTCAGAGAGTGATTTCTCTGTCCTTGTCTGCTGTAATTTTGTTGCCATGTAAACTTGATGCTACAGAGAGATCCATGCATAGTTTGGAGATGTTCAGTAAGGATGTTTTGTAGCTATAGTTGTAATTGATCCATTCCTGCAATTGGTTATAATTATGGAGTGCCATAGCATGACTCAATCTTGCTCTACTTTTCTATAAAATATTTCTTGCAGATTCTTAACATGACATGCATTTTTGCCAAGCTTATTGTAGTTGATCCATACATGATATGCAATTGTTCTTGCCATGGATAGCTTCATAAACATGCCATCTTGCCGTAGGCGTGCTTGGTTTGTAGTGCATTTCTCTGTAGTGAGTGCATCAAGCTCACAAAGAGGCCTACATATTAATATTTCTGCCATGCTCTGCTTTCTGCTAAGTCTGGAACCTGATAACGGAACTTGCTATGTTTACATGCTTGCCATCATATCTTCTGGTCCTTTTTGGCTTATGGTCAGTAAGGAACTTTTGTCATGTGCATTTAGTAGAACACTATCATGCCTTGTTTTGCTATGTTAAGTTCCTGTACCATATTAATTTCATGCTCTAAACATTGCTACCTGATGCTGATTTCTGCCATGTCCAGTTTTTCACTAAGTCTGTGAACCTGTAATCTTTTGCACTTTTGCCATGCTTGTTTGAGCTTGATATGTTGCGAACTAGCCGTAGCTCAGTGTTCATCTTTTGTCAAGCATCTCCTGTAGATTACTACCATATGCTTTGTTGCTATGTTGGGGTGCTGTAGCATTTTTACTTGTTGCATTTTAAGTGCTATCTTGCTGTTTATCGCAGATTAATGTCATTCTTGTTTTGCTCGCCATTTGCAAACCGTGCATCCGATTCCGGTGATCTTTATATAGATTTCGACCGAAATCATCTCATCTTTCCAGTGGCATGCTTGATTTGCCAAGTTACTGCCATGTTCGTCATTTTTCCTTCCGGAGCACGCATATGCATCGCATATCATATCTTGCACATCATACATGTTTTGCATCTTGTTGCTTGCGCATTTCTCGTTGTTGATTGTGGTTTCGTTTGTTTGTGCTCTTGTCTTGGGTAGAGCCGGGAGACGAGTTCGTGAACGAGGAACCTGTCGAGTACGCTTACGAGGATCAAGCTTTCGACAACTCTGAGAATCTTGCAGGCAAGATGACCACCCCTCGAAATCACTTCTATCTTTGCTATGCTAGATGTTCGCTCTATTGCCATGCTCGCTACCTATCACTTGCTATATCATGTCTCCCATTTTAGCCATGTCAGCCCTAACCATCCTTTCCTAGCAAACCGTTGTTTGGCTAAGTTACCGCTTTTGCTCAGCCCCTCTTATAGCGTTGCTAGTTGCAGGTGAAGTTGAAGTTTGTTCCATGTCGAAACATGGATATGTTGGGATATCACAATATCTCTTATTTAATTAATGCATCTATATATTTGGTAAAGGGTGGAAGGCTCGGCCTTATGCCTGGTGTTTTGTTCCACTCTTGCCGCCCTAGTTACTGTTATACCGGGATTATGTTCCTTGAGTTTGCGTTCCTTACGCGGTCGGGTGATTTATGGGACCCCCTTGACAGTTCGCCTTGAATAAAACTCCTCCAGCAAGGCCCAACCTTGGTTTTACCATTTGCGACCTATACCTTTTTCCCCCGGGTTTTCTAGAGCCCGAGGGTCATCTTTATTTTAAACCCCCGGGCCAGTGCTCCTCCGAGTATTGGTCCAAACTGTCAGTCGCCGGTGGCCACCAGGGGCAACTCTGGGCTGGCCTATCGGAAGCTTGGACAATCCGGTGTGCCCTGAGAACGAGATATGTGCAGCTCCTATCGGGATTTGTCGGCACATTCGGGCGGCTTTGCTGGTCTTGTTTTACCATTGTCGAGATGTCTTGTAAACCGGGATTCCGAGACTGATCGGGTCTTTCCGGGAGAAGGTTTATCCTTCGTTGACCGTGAGAGCTTATGATGGGCTAAGTTGGGACACCCCTGCAGGGTATTATCTTTCGAAAGCCGTGCCCGCGGTTATGAGGCAGATGGGAATTTGTTAATGTCCGGTTGTAGATAACTTGTCACTTGACCCAATTAAAATACATCAACTGCGTGTGTAGCCGTGATGGTCTCTTCTCGGCGGAGTCCGGGAAGTGAACACGGTCTGTGTTATGTATGACGTAAGTAGGTGTTCAGGATCACTTCTTGGTCATTGCTAGTTGACGTCCGTTCCTTTGCTTCTCTTCTCGCTCTCATTTGCGCAAGTTAGCCACCATATATGCTTTTGCCGCTGCAGCTCCACCTCTTTGCACCATTCCTCCTTTAAGCTTAAATAGTCTTGATCTCGCGGGTGTGAGATTGCTGAGTCCCCGTGACTCACAGATTCTACCAAAACAGTTGCAGGTGCCGACGATGCCAGTGCAGATGATGGCGTCGATCTCAAGTGGGAGTTCGACGAGGAACGTGGTCGTTACTATGTGTCTTTTCCTGATGATCAGTAGTGGAGCCCAGTTGGGACGATCGGGGATCTAGCATTTGGGGTTGTCTTATTTTCATCTGGATTTTGACCGTAGTCGGTCTATATGATTGTATTTTGGATGATGTATGAATATATTTATGTATTGTGTGAAGTGGCGATTGTAAGCCAACTCTTTATCCCATTCTTGTTCATTACATGGGATTGTGTGAAGATGACCCTTCTTGCGACAAAACCACAATGCGGTTATGCCTCTAAGTCGTGCCTCGACACGTGGGAGATATAGCCGCATAGTGGGCGTTACAGTTATAGTGTACAGTACAACCACCTTTAGGATTATTGGTGTTGGAGTAGTGACTATATTGCGTCACGGTTTCATTCCCTTTTCGCTTTTAAACTTGTACCTATGCCCTTTTATATGTTCTAGGTATTTTCTTAGTTTCCAATTCAGCAACCTTTTATTCTGAATCACCCTTGAATCGAACATATAAATCACGCTGGGCAACCCGCCGTTCTGGAGGCCTTCCGATGGGCTAGCTCGCTCGTTTTTCACCGTTTGATTTTACTATTCACTGCTCGATTTTGTTACAACTACAACTCTTTTTGCCAGGTGACTGCCACTGGGCCCATATAATTATTGTTCCAGCGGCAGTGAAGCGCTCGATCGACTGAGTCCGTTGCCAACGATGCTCCCGGTGAAAAAAACCCTAGACCGAGAGGTAAAAAGAGATCGCCTCCTCCTCACTCCTCCCACACCCGGTGGCGCCTCCTCCCTCCTCCCACCACCTCCTTCCATGGCCGTACCCCACTGCCTCGACACCACCTCCTCCCCTTCCTGGCGGCGCCTCCTTCCTCCTCCCACGACCTCCTTTCACGGCGGTGCCCCGACCTAACCGATCTTCCCCGTCTTCAGTCAAGGGCCCGGTCGACCGGAGAAGTTGGAGATCAGTAGTGGCGGATGCACGTCCTCTTGGTCGTCGCCGGCCAGAGAAGGTAGGGAGCAGCGGATGCCAGAGAGGGAGGCGGCTCGGCGTGGACCGGCCATGGCGCTGGCGCTGCTAACTCCCACCGGCCTCCTTTGTCTCCTAGCCACAGCCTGCTCCAACCCCTCCTCTGATGTGGTGTGGTGGGAGAAGGAAGAAGAGCAGGCATGCTCTCTGTCTACATTCAGCGTCCACACGGCTAGATCGACGGGTCTAAACTATGGGCGAGCTCCTCCACTACCTGATAAATTCCTATTCTGCTCTATCTTTTTTCCTTCCAATTCATGTAAATTGAAACTTTGAAATCAACCAGTATCTAATGCCTATAATCCATGGAAAGAAGTGGTATTCAACTGTGAAACTCAAGCCGGCAATTGGATACCAATTTGCCTACTTATTTATACCTTCAAATATTAGTCAAAGACTAATTAAATCACTGTTTCTTAATTTTTCTATTCCTTATTTATACCTCCAAACAGTACAGAAGTCAGGAGTTGAAGTATAAATGTCTGCTTGTGATTAATGGATCACCAAAAATATGGAGAATTTATTCATTTGCATTTTCATGTTTCTCCAACTGTATCTACCATTGCGGAGAAGAGGCAAAGTAATAGACATTTTATTTCTGATTTATGTAGATAATTGTTTAATTTGCAGGTGCCATTCTATCTCAGATGTAGTACATTGTGTGTATGAATCATGGTGAATGTCAAGCCTACTTAGGTCATACCCAAGTAAGGTCAGTATAGATGTATAGTGCTTATAAAATGTGGTGCTCTAATATAACTTTGTTCCTCAATTAGGAATTATGTTTTTCTATAGTTAAAGTGCATGTGTGTTGCTGTGATGTATATAAGTGAAAGGGAACAAAAAAAAATGGAAGAAGGCCCTTTTGTTTCTGTTTGATAATTACTCATCCATCCTGATGCTTGAGTATTTTCTAACCTCCCCTATTTTATTCTTTTGGTGCTACTTGGACGTTTCTAAGGTTTGTTTTTTGTTTTCTTTCAAAATACAGAAAGAATAAGCTACTAGCATTGTGCAAGTAAACCTATTATGATTGCGACTGCAAAAAAATTTCATAACATGCTGTGAGCTTAAATAACAGGAGCTAAACTGTTGTGCCATGTTCAGAATTGATACTAGAAAAGATAATCTAAACTGCACATTCTGAAACTATCTAGACTCCTGCCTTTGGGGAATTAGGTTGCTAATTAAGCATTACTTTGTAAATAAATGACATGCTAACTTGTTGGTTCAGTTTAGAGCTATAGGCAGGGGCTTGCAGTAGGGGGGATATCATTGTGGCAGTTGAAAACCAAAGCCTTTATTCATGAGTGTATGATCTGGACTTCGCTTTTCTGAAAGTATGTTACGATCCTGCTCTTGGGAGATTAAGCTGTTGTGGTTTTGCTTGTAAATAAATGGCATGCTAAAACGTTGGTTGTTGTGGTGCATTGTAAGGTACAACCTTAGTTTTAAACATTTTGCATACTAACAGATATGTATTGGAATTTTAATTTGCATCTCTGCAGCGACTTGACTATTCTTCATCTTTTACGACACAGATCCGCGGCACAGTAGGAGAGGTGACACCGGCCGGCAGCGCCTCACCACCAGCTATTGTTTGGCGGCGGCAAGGAGAATGGCGCTTAGGATCTGCTGCGCTGTGCATGGCTGTTGAAGTTCAGCATCGCCATGATGTGTATGGTTTCTTTATTTTCCTCATATCGCCCTGTTCCCAATTTTACAAACTGCTATGTGATGCACAGTGGCCATGCCACGCACTGGTGAGATTCAAGGTGCAGTCGAGCAAGAGTCAGTTCGAGGTGAGGTGTGTCACGTCGATCTCCTGCTGCTCACCAGTGAGGCTCGCTGACGAGCGGCCAGATCCACGTGAGGTGGATGTCACACGCACGGCCCTCTCCCCTCCATCCTTTCTCTTTCCTACAACTACTATGTCTTTGTACCTTGTTATATTGCTCTTTCATCCATGGTGATAAAGATGTTAACTCAGTTTGATAACGGAGTCATAGATTTGTATCTGATAATTCTTCGAATTCAGATTGTAACATCCATACTAATTTGTTGGTTTGTCTCAACCAGTAATTCAATGTAAACCTATTAACATGAATTTTATGGTATACATTGTCTCCTCCTATGCCAATTGATTTTCTCTAGATTAGTTGTATCATTATTTTCAAGAAGGTTACAAACCTAGCAATGAATGAGACTATCATTATGATTGAAGATAGCTGACTGTTACAATTGTTTCTTTTGAAGTTTTACTGTTTATGGAGGTGACAATGCTAGATATTTACATCTGTATCATGGCACTTCTCCAGCAAACAAAAGCTTGGCAGCCATCTACTTTCAGAGAGTTTGAAAGCGTACTATCACGCTAACTCGGTTATCCAGATTAATGGTAAGTGTGTGTTTTCTTGTATACCGATCTACAGAATTACAATTGAGATCTCTACCTCCTTTATTTCCCTTTTGTCATCTTTTCTGGCTTTTATTCTACTACTCAAAATGTTTGACTATTCAATTATAAACGTCATGCAGCAGAGATTACTTTCTTACTCCCTTCAGACATGATTTCTCTGCCCAAACATTCAATTGAACTGACACTAGCAATATTGATCAGCTGAACTTGCAGAAGGGGAGAGGTACTGAAGGAACATCTTACGTATTTTTGGTCTGATATTCTTTGAGTACATAACTATCCATTTATTAAAAACTATATTTGATGGACAAATTGAACAACACAATTTAAGGATGATAAAAAAATAATTTTAACAAGTGGAAGTAATGTATGGTACCGTGTAAAAATGAAAGGTATAGTTTTCCCACTCCTCCAAGATGAGTTCAGTGCCTGTGTTTAAACCATGGATGTAGAGATGGTCGGGTCAAATGAAATGTATGAATACTACTACAATTGTTGAACATTTGATGAAACCAGAAGCACATAAAAGGAATTAAGTAGATTACATATATGTAAGTTAGTCTTGTGGCTGACACTCACCATGATAAATATAACCCCGGACGCATATGCCAACCAATGTTTAAGCGACTCAAGGACAAACTAATGCTATATATCGATGCCTGCTGCTTAGGTTCAAAAGAGAAGTAATTGTACCTGAAGCAGTGGACACAACCATTCCTTGCATTTGTAAGAGTTGTGAAGTAGTACAATAACCGTCTTTCTTTCAGGAGCAGTGTCGTTAAGTTTCAGTAGAAGTACAGGTACACGTTCCTGTTCAGCTGACTATTGGAAAAAAAGTGATAACAGATTCTGTTATTCAGGGAGCAAGAGTCAAAATTTCTTCAACTAGCTTCTCCTAAGTTGCCCACCTCTTTCCTCGGGCATGACTCCATGGCTTGGATAAAGCAGCAGAATCAACACAATCACCTCCAAAAGCAGCAGAAACAAGAGCATTAATTGGGTGCTTTTGCAAACTATAAAAAGTATTCCACCACTCATTATCTACCTTGGTTGGTGAGATTTTTGAATTGAGCCTTATAAACCGGAAAGGAGGGAGTATCGATTTGTCATGCGTGCATGCCTTCTCGATTGTTTGTTGTTGCCGACACGTTAAGTGATCACGTGTCTGTGTTGCCGCCTAATCCATGGTCGTTCTTTCTGAGAGACAGTGGGAATACAAATACTGAGATTTGCTTCCCATTTTCCTTTGATCGTGACCGTGAAAATGCAGAGTAGTCCGAGGAGGCGTCAACCGCGTGGGCTCCTCCCTACATGCCCCCTGACCCAGCCGTCACATATCCTCCTTCGTTACACCCGATTCGTTGAATGCTTGATGCGATGGAGGTTGCGGCACAGCGGCCGACGGGAGCATGCAAGTGGGTGATGGTCGTAGCACGGCGATGTCGTACGGTCGCTCGGCGTGCAGTAGGGCCCGGTGGTGCCAGATTGCCCGTGCGGCACACATCTGTAGCGGAGCGTGGAAGTTCGGTTGGTGTGCGCAGCAAGCGTGACACTGGCACAACTGCGGCACACCGCTTGACCTTTTGCCGCCGTGTGTATTTTATTTTTGTGTGCGTATTCGACGTACATTTTTTGGCAGATTATACGATCTTGCTCACCTACAAAATTAGCTAGCTTTCATTGTTCATAAAACAAGATGGATTGATCCACAAGCCTGCTTATACGTGAGTTCAGTAATGACCAGAGAATCGATCAAGCCTCCTCTATCTATTAAAATATCTCTGTCCATATTGAACACATAGAGTTGGTGGTTAGCGCCCTAGCCAGCCTGGGTCGATGTTCGAGAATCAGAATTAACTCTAAGATGAGCTCCTCGAATAGTCTCTCTCTCTGGGCAATGATGATGCCGAGGCCAGTGTGACTATTTTCCAGCAGAGCAGTGTTCAACATTGGCGGCAACCATTTTTTATGGTGGCTTGTGAGATTTCTCTACTGTTTAGACACAAATTTGCTCTGT
Organism: Triticum aestivum; assembly: GCF_018294505.1. Classification (NCBI taxonomy): domain Eukaryota; kingdom Viridiplantae; phylum Streptophyta; class Magnoliopsida; order Poales; family Poaceae; genus Triticum; species Triticum aestivum. Next base: position 90,557,603 of record NC_057811.1, read on the forward strand.
GTGATGCACCAGGGCTGTGGATAAGGATTTTCTGATTTTCTGTTTGCCGCATCTGGGTGTTTCTCATCTGAACATGAATTCAAAATGTTCCATTTTGCATCCAAGTAAAACTGTTGGTTCACAACGATTCTATCTATCATTTACCTAATCGCTCACTATTCTTAATTCTGATAGGGAGGCGCACATGGAGGAAGGTGAAGCATATGCTTTCACCTTTAAATACACTTTCAAAGGATTGCGCCTGATCGTCTATTCAATATAATCAAGTTGTAAGAGTCCCTTATTATATAACTTAGCATTAGTATACATTCCTATCAAGACTTTTATGTTTATCATGTTTTTGAATCTCATGTAATCATCTAAGACCATCATGTGTGTTTAACTCTCGGTCATTTGCTACTGACGAATTAGAGTCATCTTGATAGAGATAACAAGCCCTTTCTATGTATTATCAATAGGATCAATTCTAACAAGTCACACACTCATATTCCAGAGATACCGAAACAAAAAAATTCGACTGTTGTGTGGTGCGCTTCTGAACCAATATATGCTTTTGCCTTCAAGTGCACGTCCAAGAGCCTCTGCATAATTGTCTATTAGTATCACTTGCTTGCTGCATGCAGTATTATGAGCTGTGCTTTGGCAGCAGCAATACTTATTAAAAATCCTCCTTTGTCTCATGTTCTCTGCTCATTGCAACTATGCAAGCTCTACTTTTTAAAATTCTTAGTATGAAGATGCCTTATCAAGAATATTTGCTCAAATAAGTCCAGATGTATGCCAACTGAAAAGAGGCTCTTATATATGTTTCAATCTGTATCTACATATTTTAATGCACACTCCTTCAATACATGGCTTGCGCTTGGCCTTTGCGCCATGGGCGCAACGGGTCATCTAGTAAGTTAAACAAATTGCCATAAGATGGCTAACACAAATTGGGATACAGATCAAAAGAGGCGCGGGCCTCCTGCCTGGGATCCTCCTAAACTGCTCCTGGTTGTCGGCGGCCTGCACGTAGTAGTAGGCACCCTCGGGGTAGTAGGAGTCGTCGTCGACGATGGCGTCTGGCTCCTGGGCTTCAGCATCTGGTTGCGACGTCCTAGAAGAAAGGAAAAGGGGAAAAGAGGGAGCAAAGCAACAGTGCGTGAGTACTCATCCAAAGTACTCGCAAGCAAGGATCTACACTACATATGCATTGGTATATGTGTAAATGGGGCAATATCGGTGGACTGAACTGCAGAATGCCAGAATAAGAGGGGGATAGCTAGTCCTGTCGAAGACTACACTTCTGGCAGCCTCCATCCTGCAGCATGTAGAAGAGAGTAGATGATAAGTTCACCAAGTATCATCGCATAGCATAATCCTACCCGGCGATCCTCCCCTCGTCGCCCTGTGGGAAAGCGATCACTGGGTTGTCTCTGGAACTTGTCTGAGTGTGTTTTATTAAGTATCCAGTTCTAGTTGTCATAAGGTCAAGGTACAACTCTGGGTCATCCTTTTACCGAGGGACACGACTATTCGAATAGATAAACTTCCCTGCAGGGGTGCACCACATAACCCAACACGCTCGATCCCTCTGGCCAGACACACTTTCCTGGGTCATGCCCGGCCTCGGAAGATCAACACGTCGCAGCCCTACCTAGGCACAACAGAGAGGTCAGCACGCCGGTCTAAATCCTATGCGTGCAGGGGTCTGGGCCCATCGCCCATTGCACACCTGCACGTTGCGAACGCGGACGGAAGCAGACCTAGCCCCCTTAATACAAGCGCGGGCTTACGGTCCAATCCGGCGCGCGCCGCTCAGTCGCTGACGTCAAGAAGGCTTCGGCTGATACCACGACGTCGAGTGCCCATAACTGTTCCCGCGTAGTTGGTTAGTGCGTATAGGCCAGTGGCCAGACTTAGATCAAATACCAAGATCTCGTTAAGCGTGTTAATTGATGTAACAACGAATGCCGACCAGGGCCAGGCCCGCCTCTCACCTAGGTGGTCTCAACCTGCCCTGTCGCTCCGCCACAAAGTAACAGTCGGGGCCGTCGGGAACCCTGGCCCACCACTACCGGGATGGAACCACTTGTCCTTTCAGCCCCCACATTGGAATCACTTGCGGGTACTCTACGAGCCGACCCGACTTTAGTCACAACATGTATCATGTGTAATATGTATAGTATATACCCGTGATCAACACCCAACGTGATCACGGCCCAATAGTATAGCATGACAAACTGACAAGAATGTAGGTCCACTGATGGAATACTAGCATCCTATACTAAGCATTTAGGATTGCAGGTAAAGGTAACAATTATAGTTACAATGGCATGCTATGCAGGAGAATAGGATTAAACGAAAGCAGTAACATGCTACACTACTCTAATGCAAGTAGTAGAGAGAAGGAATAGACGATATCGGGTTGATCAAGGGGGGGCTTTGCCTGGTTGCTCTGGCAAGAAGGAGGGGTCATTGTCGATGTAGTCGAACACACGGACATCGACAATGGTCTCGGGGTCTACCGGAAAGAAGCAACGGAGGGGGAACACAATAAATAACAAAGCAATCAAATGTAACACAAAGCAAGACACGACAATACGCTGTGCTAGGGGTGACCTAACGCAGGGATAGGTGATACCGACGAAGGGGGGAAACATCCGGGAAAGTATTCCCGGTGTTTGGCATATTCGGATAGTCGAACCGGAGGGGAAAGGTTGCAGGTTCGCTATGCTAGGGACGTGTGGCGGACGAACGAACTGCGTACTCGGATTCGTCTCGTCGTTCTGAGCAACTTTCATGTACAAAGTTTTTTCTTCCGAGCTACCACTACTAGGGAAAACCCTAGTAGTAGCACTTGTTTTATAGCTACTAGTAGCGCTGGTACCAGCGCTACCACTAAGGCGCTACAGCTAACTAGTAGCAGTAGCGCTGGAATGGGAGCGCTACTGCTATACCTAGTTAGCAGTAGCGCTTGTTCTAAAAAGCGCTGCTGCTATACCTAAGTAGCAATAGCGCCTGTTCTAAAAAGCGCTGCTGCTAACTTTTCCTGTATTTTTAAAAATACAGCTTATTTTTGTTGTGTGGTTTTATATACAATACTTTCATCATATGATTTTATGACCATGATTACCTATTATATATAACAGTGGGTGAAATAAGCGTGGAGTAGATTCAAGTGGAGGCAACATGTGGTGCATGTCAAAGTACTACTCTAATCCAAACTTGAACTTGTTTGGATTAGTAGTACTTTCGGTGTGCACCACATGTTGGCTCCACTTGAATCTAATCCATGTTTATTTCACCTACTGATATATATAATAACTCATCATGCTCATATAACAACTTAGCATCATGCATCATCGATCATAATAATAAATAACTCATCATTGGTATCATAATAACAAGTCATACTCATCATTATCGATCATACAACTTCTACTCGATACCACATCATCATCATAGTCATCTAACCAATCCTACTTAGTTGTTCTTAGCACATGTTCATGAGTATTATTAACTAGGACCTACTACCTTCTCTTAGGTGAATGTGACGCCCGGATAATTAAGCTACACTAATTCTCTGCTAATGATGCCACGTCACTTCGATTACTATTGCTAATCTCGCGTTAGTTCGAAACCGATTCAAATTCAAATCCAAAATCAAGCAAACAATAAAAGTTTTCAAATGTTAAAACTAAAATGTTTGGAGTGAACCAAATATTGCATAGGTAATTATGGCGGAGAAACCACACACACCTTTATAAAAATGTTTAAATACTATAAGATGTATAAAACAATAGCAAAAACAACTATTTAATAACTTTTGTAATTAATAAAATGTCAAACCGATTTATTTGAGGACTAGACTTTTTGTGACTAAGGACTAAGTTGAAATACTAATTTAGATGATGAGTGTATATTTTACTAAAACTAAAATATTAGGAAACAAAACTAAAACATAAAAGGTAAAATAAATAAAAAGAAAAAGGAAACAACCCCCTCCCCCCACGCTGGACCAACCGGCCCAGCTAGCCAACCGGCTGGCCCAGTCGGCCCCCTCTCTGGCCTACAAGGCCACCCCAACCCAAACCCTAGCGATAAACACTCTCTCCCGCACGATCCCCCACTCCCCCTCGTTCCCTCCTCGCGCCGCCACCCACGATACACACACACACAGGCGCACATGGGAGGGGCGCACCTGTTCGATCCCCCTCCTCTCGCCGCACCCGCGCCTGAAGGCCGCCGCCGAGCACCGCACCTCCCGACCTCCGTTCTTGCGCGGCTGTCCTCGCCCAAGACCTGGCGGGATCTCGCGCCTCCCCGACGCCGCGACGCCGCCCCGTCGTCCTCGTCTCCTCCTCGCCGGACGCGACCTCGACTCCTCCCCGAGCCCACTGCCAGTCCCCTACGACCTCCGTGAGCTCCCCCTCTCCTCGTGCCCCCTCCGCCCTGTACGGTTGCCGCGGCCTCCTTCCCTGCGCATCGCCTGGGCCGCGCCCGCTCACGCCCCCTGGTCGTGCTCCGTCACCCCCGCGCGCTGCTCGCCTCCGCCCTGCGTTGTCTGCGGACGGCCACACGCGCCCGCTGCACTCCGTCGGCCCGCGCCCGCCGCCTACTAACCTCGCCGGCTCCGCCCCTCCCGTGCTCATCCCCGCGTGCTTGTCCGTGCCCTGCTCCTCTGCTCCCGCGCCGCACCTCGCAACCCCCGATGCAGCTCCGCCTGCTGCCTGCCGCGGCCGCGCCGCCACGCTCGCCAGCTTTCGCGCGCGCCGCACGCCCCGCGCCAATCACCCCTGCGCCCGCCGTGGCCTCGACCGCTGCCTGCCACCCACCGCTCCTCCTTCCTGCCCCCTGCTCCCCGTCGTTACTCACGCGCCGCTCGCTCGACGCCGTGCGCTCGCGCACCACGGCGCCTGCCTAGCGCCCCGACCCCTCTTTGCCCGCTTGCCGACCCGCCGCCCTCCGTTGGCGCCGTCCACGGCCGGCTCACCGTGGCCGCGCTCCGGCGAGCCACTTGCCCGCGCTCGGGCGCCCACTGCCCGCTGGCGCCCGTCGCTTGTTCGGGTTTCACCCGATGCCCGCGTGCCCGCTATGGTCCCTGGACCATTGACAGCTGGGCCCGCCCCTGGCCACTTACACGTGGGCCCAGCTCGTGTAAAAAAATTATTTAAAAAAGATTTTAATAAAATTAATTAATTAATTAATTAATTAATTAATGAGTTAATTAAGTTAATTAATTTTGTTTAACTAAACTAATTAAACTTAGTTAGTCTAAACACCTAATTAAAGTCTGTTTAATTAAAACTGAGTCTATAACAATGGGTCCCACCTGCTAGGGCTGACCTAGTCAACCTTTGGTCCCGCTGACATCATATTTGTGTTTGCTAAATTAAATTAATTCTGTTAATTCCAAAATGAATAAAACTTTGAAAATTAATTTAAAATAAACCGTAGCTCGGATGAAAATACTTTGTACATGAAAGTTGCTCAGAACAACGAGACGAAACCGAATACGTAGCCCGTTCATCCGCCACACATCCCTAGCATATCGAACACGCAACTTTCCCCCTCCGGCTCCTCTGTCCAAAAACACGAAACACCGGGGATACTTTCCCGGATGTTTCCCCCTATGCCGGTATCACCTCGTACCGCATTAGGGCACACCTAACACCGCTCATTGTCATGTCATGCGCCATCATGCATATGTTTGCATTATATTTATTGTTTCTTCCCCCTCTTCTCTCGCTAGACACCGAGACCGACGCCGCTGCTACCCAGTACGACTACGGTGTTGACGACCCCTCCTTCTCGGCTGAGCTTCCAGGCAAGCCCCCCCCTTGATCACAAGATATCGCCTATTCCTTCTCTCTACTGCTTGCATTAGAGTAGTGTAGCATGTTACTGCTTTCGGTTAATCCTATTCTGCTGCATAGCCTGTCATAGTTGCTACAGTTGTTACCCTTACCTGCAATCCTAAATGCTTACTATGGGATGTTAGTATTCCATCAGTGGCCCTACACTCTTGTCCGTCTGCCATGCTATACTACTGGGCCGTGATCACTTCAGGAGGTGATTGATACGACTCCAACGTATCTATAATTTTTTATTGTTCCATGCTATATTATATTCTGTTTTGGATGTTTAATGGGCTTTATTATACACTTTTATATTATTTTTGGGACTAACCTATTAACCGGAGGCCCAGCCCAGATTGCTATTTTTTGCCTACTTCAGTGTTTCGAAGGAAAAATATATCAAACGGAGTGAAACCTTCGGAAACGTGATTTTCGGAACAAACGTGATCCAGAGGACTTGGAGTCTACGTAAAGCAATCAACGAGGAAGGCACGAGGCAGGGGGGCGCCCTCCACCCTCATGGGCCCCTCGTTGCTCCACCGACGTACTTCTTCCTCCTATATATACCCATATACCCTGGAAACACCATATACGGAGCAAAAACCCTATTTCCACCGCCGCAACCTTCTGTACCCGTGAGATCCCATCTTGGGGCCTTTTCCGGCGCTCCGCCGGAGGTGGCATCGATCACGGAGGGCTTCTACATCAACACCATAGCCTCTTTGATGATGTGTGAGTAGTTTACCTCAGACCTTCAAGTCCATAGTTATTAGCTAGATGGCTTCTTCTCTCTCTTTGGATCTCAATACAAAGTTATCGTCGATCTTCTTGGAGATCTATTCGATGTAATCTTCTTTTGCGGTGTGTTTGTCGAGATCAGATGAATTGTGGGTTTATGATCAAGATTATCTATGAACAATATTTGAATCTCCTCTGAATTCTTTTATGTATGATTGGTTATCTTTGCAAGTCTCTTCGAATTATCAGTTTGGTTTGGCCTACTAGATTGATCTTTCTTGCAATGGGAGAAGTGCTTAGCTTTGGGTTCAATCTTGCGGTGCTCGATCCCAGTGATAGAAAGGGAAACTACACGTATTGTATTGTTGCCATCGAGGATAAAAAGATGGGGTTTATATCATATTGCATGAGTTTATCCCTCTACATCATGTCATCTTACTTAAAGCATTACTCTGTTCTTATGAACTTAATACGCTAGATGCATGCTGGATAGCGGTCGATGTGTGGAGTAATAGTAGTAGATGCAGAATCGTTTCGGTCTACTTGTCACGGACGTGATGCCTATATACATGATCATACCTAGATATTCTCATAACTATGCTCAATTCTATCAATTGCTCGATAGTAATTCGTTTACCCATCGTAATACTTATGCTCTTGAGAGAAGCCACTAGTGAAACCTATGGCCCCCGGGTCTATCTTTTATCATATTAATCTCCCGTTAACAAGCTATTTCTGGCGCCGTTTATTTTGCTTTCTTTACTTTTGCTCTTTATCACAAAATACAAAAAATATTATCTTATCATATCTATCAGATCTCACTCTCGTAAGTGACCGTGAAGGGATTGACAACCCCTTTATCGCGTTGGTTGCCAGGTTTTTATTTGTTTGTGTAGGTGCGTGGGGCTCGAGCGTGGTCTCCTACTGGATTGATACCTTGGTTCTCAAAAACTGAGGGAAATACTTACGCTACTTTACTGCATCACCCTTTCCTCGTCAAGGGAAAACAAACGCAGTGCTCAAGAGCTAGCAAGAAGGATTTCTGGCGCCGTTGCCGGGGAGTCTACGCACAAGCCAAGACATACCAAGTACCCATCACAAACTCTTATCCCTCACATTACATTATTTTCCATTTGCCTCTCGTTTTCCTCTCCCCCACTTCACCCTTGCCGTTTTATTCGCCCTCTCTTTTCCCTTCGCCTCTTTTTCGCTTGCTTCTTGTTTGCTTGTGTGTTGGATTGCTTGCTTGTCATGATGGCTCAATATAATACTAAATTGTGTGACTTTGCCAATACCAACAACAATGATTTCCTTAGCACTCCGATTGCTCCTCTTACCGAAACTGAATCTTGTGAAATTAATGCTGCTTTGTTGAATCTTGTCGTGAAAGATCAATTCGCCGGACTTCCTAGTGAAGATGCCGCTACCCATATAAATAGCTTCGTTGATTTGTGTGATATGCAAAAGAAGAAAGATGTGGACAATGATATTGTTAAATTGAAGCTATTTCCTTTTTCGCTTAGAGATCGTGCTAAAGCTTGGTTTTCGTCTTTGCCTAAAAATAGTATTGATTCATGGAATAAGTGCAAAGATGCTTTTATCTCTAAGTATTTTCCTCCCGCTAAAATCATCTCTCTTAGAAACGATATCATGAATTTTAAGCAACTTGATCATGAACATGTTGCACAAGCTTGGGAGAGGATGAAATTAATGATACGTAATTGCCCTACGCATGGTTTCAATCTTTGGATGATTATACAAATTTTTTATGCCGGATTGAATTTTGCTTCTAGAAATCTTTTAGATTCGGCCGCGGAGGCACTTTTATGGAAATCACCTTAGGAGAAGCTACTAAACTCCTAGACAATATTATGGTTAATTATTCACAATGGCACACCGAAAGATCTACTAGTAAAAAAGTGCATGCGATAGAAGAAATTAATGTTTTGAGTGGAAAGATGGATGAACTTATGAAATTGTTTGCTAATAAGAGTGTTTCTTCTGATCCTAATGATATTCCTTTGTCTACCTTGATTGAGAATAATAATGAAACTATGGATGTGAATTTTGTTGGTAGGAATAATTTTGGTAACAACGCGTATAGAGGAAACTTTAATCCTAGGCCGTTCCCTAGTAATTCCTCTAATAATTATGGTAATTCCTACAACAATTCTTATGGAAATTTAATAAGATGCCCTCTGAATTTTAGACTAGTGTTAAGGAGTTTATGAATTCGCAAAAGAATTTCAATGCTTTGCTTGAAGAAAAATTGCTTAAGGTTGATGAATTGGCTAGGAACGTTGATAGAATTTCTCTTGATGTTGATTCTTTGAAACTTAGATCTATTCCACCTAAGCATGATATCAATGAGTCTCTCAAAGCCATTAGAATATCCATTGATGAGTGCAAAGAAAGAACCTCTAGGATGCGTGCTAAGAAAGATTGCTTTGTGAAAGCGTGTTCTTCTAGTTTTTATGAGAATAAAGATGAAGATCTAAAAGTTATTGATGTGTCTCCGATTAAATCTTTGTTTTGCAATATGAATCTTGATAATGATGGGACTGGAGATGAGTCACCTTTACCTAGAAGGCATCCCAAAAATTCGGAGTTTTTAGATCTTGATGCAAAAATTCGTAAAAGTGGGATTGAAGAGGTCAAAACTTTAGATATTAATGAACCCACTATTTTGGATTTCAAGGAATTTAATTATGATAATTGCTCTTTGAAAGATTGTATTTCCTTATTGCAATCCGTGCTAAATTCTCCTCATGCTTATAGTCAAAATAAAGCTTTTACCAAACATATCGTTGATGCTTTAATGCAATCTTATGAAGAAAAACTTGAGTTGGAAGTTTTTATCCCTAGAAAACTCTATGATGAGTGGGAACCTACTATTAAAATTAAAATTAAAGATCGTGAATGCTATGCTTTGTGTGATTTGGGTGCTAGTGTTTCCACGATACCAAAAACTTTGTGTGATTTGCTAGGATTCCGTGAATTTGATGATTGTTCTTTAAACTTGCACCTTGCGGATTCCACTATTAAAAAACCTATGGGAAGAATTAATGATGTTCTTATTGTTGCAAATAGGAACTATGTGCCCGTAGATTTCATTGTTCTTGACATAGATTGCAATCCTTCATGTCCTATTATTCTTGGTAGACCTTTCCTTAGAACGATTGGTGCAATTATTGATATGAAGGAAGGGAATATTAGATTCCAATTTCTATTAAGGAAAGGCATGGAACACTTTCCTACAAAGAAAATAAAATTACCTTATGAATCTATTATGAGAGCCACTTATGGATTGCCTACCAAAGATGGCAACACTTAGATCTATCCTTGCTTTTATGCCTAGCTAAGGGCGTTAAACGATAGCACTTGTTGGGAGGAAACCAATTTTATTTTAGTTTTTTTCTTTTTGCTTCTGTTTAGGAATAAATATTTGATCTAGCATCTGGTTAGATTTGTTTTTATTTTTTAATTAGTGTTTGTGCCAAGTTAAACCTATAGGACCTTCTTGGATGATAGTTATTTGATCTTGTTGAAAATTCCAGAAACTTTCTGTTCACGAAAACAATTGTTAAAAATCACCAGAACGTGATAAAATACTGATTCCAATTGCAGTAGATCAATAAACAAATTATCTACGTCTTCCTATTTTGGTAGATTTTTCTGAGTTCCAGAAGTTTGCGTTAGTTACAGATTACTACAGACTGTTCTGTTTTTGACAGATTCTGTTTTTCGTGTGTTGTTTGCTTATTTTGATGAATCTATGGCTAGTAAAAGAGTTTATAAACCATAGTGAAGTTGGAATACAGTAGGTTTAACACCAATATAAATAAATAATGAGTTCATTACAGTACCTTGAAGTGGTGTTTTGTTTTCTTTCGCTAACGGAGCTCACGAGATTTTCTGTTGAGTTTTGTGTTGTGAAGTTTTCGAGTTTTGGGTAAAGATTTGATGGATTATGGAACAAGGAGTGGCAAGAGCCTAAGCTTGGGGATGCCCATGGAACCCCAAGGTAATCTAAGGAAACTAAAAAGCCAAAGCTTGGGGATGCCCCGGAAGGCATCCCCTCTTTCGTCTTCATCCATCGGTAACTTTACTTGGAGCTATATTTTTATTCACCACATGATATGTGTTTTGCTTGGAGCGTCTTGTATGATTTGAGTCTTTGCCTTTTAGTTTACCACAATCATCCTTTCTGTACACACATTTTGAGAGAGACACACATGATTCGGAATTTATTAGAATACTCTATGTGCTTCACTTATATCTTTTGAGCTATATAGTTTTTGCTCTAGTGCTTCACTTATATCTTTTAGAGCACGGCGGTGGTTTTGTTTTATAGAAACTTTTTTCTCTCATGCTTCACTTATATTATTTTGAGAGTCCTACAAAACAGCATGGTAATTTGCTTTAATCATAAAATTAGTCCTAATATGATAGGCATCCAAGATTAGTAAAAAAATTCTTATGAGTGTGTTGAATACTATGAGAGGTTTGATGCTTGATAATTGTTTTGAGATATGAAGATGATGATATTAGAGTCATTCTAGTTGAGTGGCTATGAATTTCAGAATACTTGTGTTAAAGTTTGTGATTCCCGTAGCATGCACGTATGGTGAACCGTTATGTGATGAAGTCGGAGCATGATTTATTTATTGATTGTCTTCCTTATGAGTGGCGGTCGGGGACGAGCGATGGTATTTTCCTACCAATCTTTCCCCCTAGGAGCATGCGCATAATACTTTGCTTTGATAACTTGTAGATTTTTGCAACAAGTATATGAGTTCTTTACGACTAATGTTGAGTCCATGGATTATACGTAATTTCATCCTCCCACCATTGCTAGCCTCTCTAATACCGCGCACTTTTCACCGGTATCATCCACCCACTATATACCTTCCGCAAAACAGCCACCATACCTACCTATCATGGAATTTCCATAGCCATTCCGAGATATATTGCCATGCAACTTACCACCGTTTCGTTTACTATGACATGCTTCATCATTGTCATATTGCTTTGCGTGATCATGTAGTTGACATCATATTTGTGGCAAAGCCACCGTTCATGATTCTTTCATACATGTCACTCTTGATTCATTGCATATCCCGGTACACCGCCGGAGGCATTCACATAGTCATATTTTGTTCTAAGTATTGAGTTGTAATTCTTGAGTTGTAAGTAATAAAAGTGTGATGATCATCATTATTAGAGCATTGTCCCAAGTGAGGAAAGGATGATGGAGACTATGATCCCCCCACAAGTCAGGATGAGACTTCGGACGAAAAAAAGAAAGAAAAAAGAGGCCATAAAAAAAGAAAAAAAGAGAAAGGCCCAAATAAAAAAAATGAGAGAAAAAGAGAGAAGGGACAATGCTACTATCCTTTTTCCACACTTGTAGCACCATGATCTTCATGATAGAGAGTCTCCTATGATATCACTTTCATATACTAGTGGGAACTTTTCATTATATAACTTGGCTTGTATATTCCAATGATGGGCTTCCTCAAAATTGCCCTAGGTCTTCGTGAGCAAGCGAGTTGGATGCACACCCACTTAGTTTCTTTTTGAGCTTTCATATAATTATAGCTCTAGTGCATCCGTTGCATGGCAATCCCTACTCACTCACATTGATATCAATTAATGGGCATCTCCATAGCCCGTTGATACGCCTAGTTGTTGTGAGACTATCTTCTCCTTTTTGTCATCTCCACAACCACCATTCTATTCCACGTATAGTGCTATGTCCATGGCTCACGCTCATGTATTGCGTGAAGATTGAAAAGTTTGAGAACACCAAAAGTATGAAACAATTGCTTGGCTTGTCATCGGGGTTGTGCATGATTTAAATATTTTGTGTGGGGAAGATAGAGCATAGCCAGACTATATGATTTTGTAGGGATAACTTTCTTTGGCCATGTTATTTTGGGAAGACATAATTGCTTAGTTAGTATGCTTGAAGTATTATTATTTTTTATGTCAATATTAAACATTTATCTTGAATCTTTCGGATCTAAATATTCATACCACAATTAAGAGAATTACATTAAAAATTATGCCAAGTAGCATTCCACATCAAAAATTCTGTTTTTATCATTTACCTACTTGACGACGAGCAGGAATTAAGCTTGGGGATGCTTGATACGTCTCCAACGTATCTATAATTTTTTATTGTCCCATGCTATATTATATTCTGTTTTGGATGTTTAATGGGCTTTATTATACACATTTATATTATTTTTGGGACTAACCTATTAACCGGAGGCCCAATCCAGATTGTTGTTTTTTTGCCTATTTCAATGTTTCGAAGGAAAAAGATATCAAACGGAGTCCAAACGGAATGAAACCTTCGGAAACGTGATTTTCGAAACAAACGTGATCCAGAGGACTTGGAGTCTACGTAAAGCAATCAACGAGGAAGGCACGAGGCAAGGGGCGCGCCTACCCCCTGGGCGCGCCCTCCACCCTCGTGGGCCCCTCGTTGCTCCACCGACGTACTTCTTCCTCCTATATATACCCATATACCCTGGAAACACCATATACGGAGCAAAACCCCTATTTCCACTGCCGCAACCTTCTGTACCCATGAGATCCCATCTTGGGGCCTTTTCTGGCGCTCCGCCGGAGGGGGCATCGATCACGGAGGGCTTCTACATCAACACCATAGCCTCTCCGATGATGTGTGAGTAGTTTACCTCAGACCTTCAGGTCCATAGTTATTAGCTAGATGGCTTCTTCTCTCTCTTTGGATCTCAATACAAAGTTCTCCTCGATCTTCTTGGAGATCTATTCGATCTTCTTTTGCGGTGTGTTTGTCGAGATCCGATGAATTGTGGGTTTATGATCAAGATTATCTATGAACAATATTTGAATCTCCTCTGAATTCTTTTATATATGATTGGTTATCTTTGCAAGTCTCTTCGAATTATCAGTTTGGTTTGGCCTACTAGATTGATCTTTCTTGCAATGGGAGAAGTGCTTAGCTTTGGGTTCAATCTTGCGGTGCTCGATCCCACTGACAGAAAGGGAAACGACACGTATTGTATTGTTGCCATCGAGGATAAAAAGATGGGGTTTATATCATATTGCATGAGTTTATCCCTCTACATCATGTCATCTTACTTAAAGCATTACTCTGTTCTTATGAACTTAATACTCTAGATGCATGCTGGATAGCGGTCGATCTGTGGAGTAATAGTAGTAGATGCAGAATCGTTTCGGTCTACTTGTCACGGACGTGATGCCTATATACATGATCATACCTAGATACTCTCATAACTATGCAAATTCTATCAATTGCTCGACAGTAATTTGTTTACCCACCATAATACTTATGCTCTTGAGAGAAGCCACTAGTGAAACCTATGGCCCCTGGGTCTATCTTTTATCATATTAATCTCCCATTAACAAGCTATTTCTGGCGCCGTTTATTTTGCTTTCTTTACTTTTGCTCTTTATCATAAAAATACCAAAAATATTATCTTATCATATCTATCAGATCTCACTCTCGTAAGTGACCGTGAAGGGATTGACAACCCCTTTATCGTGTTGGTTGCGAGGTTCTTATTTGTTTGTGTAGGTGCGTGGGACTCGAGCGTGGTCTCCTACTGGATTGATACCTTGGTTCTCAAAAACTGAGGGAAATACTTACGCTACTTTACTGCATCACCCTTTCCTCTTCAAGGGAAAACCAACGTAGTGCTCAAGAGGTAGCAGTGATCACGGGCATATGCTATATACTTTATACTGTTACATTACTTATGATACTGTTCGGAGATGGGGGCTGAAGGGGCAGTTGGCTCCATCCCGGTAGAGGTGGGCCTGGGTTCCCGACGGCCCCCGACTGTTACTTTGTGGCGGAGCGACAAGGCAGGCTGAGACCACCTAGGAGAGAGGTGGCCCTGGCCCTGGTCGGCGTTCGCGGATACTTCAATTAACACGCTTAATGAGATCTTGGTATTTGATCTGAGTCTGGCCACTGGCCTATACGCACTAACCAACTACGCGGGAACAGTTATGGGCACTCGACGTCGTGGTATCAGCCGAAGCCTTCTTGACGTCATCGACTGAGCGGCGCTCGCCAGATTGGACTGGAATGCCTGCTCTTGTATTAGGGAGGCTAGGTCTGCTTCCATCCGCCCTCGCAACGTGCAGGTGTGCAATGGGCGATGGGCCCAGACCCCTGCGCCATAGGATTAGACCGGCGTGCTGACCTCTCTATTGTGCCTAGGTAGGGCTGCGACGTGTTGATCTTCTGAGGCCGGGCATGACCCAGGAAAGTGTGTCCGACCAAATGGGATCGAGCTTGTTGGGTAATGTGGTGCACCCCTGCAGGGAAGTTGATCTGTTCGAATAGCCGTGTCCCTTGGTAAAAGGACGACCCGGAGTTGTACCTTGACCTTATGACAACTAGAATCGGATACTTAATAAAACACACCCTTCCAAGTGCCAGATACAACCCGGTGATCACTCTCTCACAGGGCGACGAGGAGGGGATCGCCGGGTAGGATTATGCTATGCAGTGATACTTGGTGAACTTACCTTCTACTCTCTTCTACATGCTGCAAGATGGAGGCTGCCAGAAGCATAGTCTTTGACAGGATTAGCTATCCCCCTCTTATTCTGGCATTCTGCAGTTCAGTCCACCGATATTGCCCCTTTACACAGATACCCATGCATATGTAGTGCAGATCCTTGCTTGCGAGTACTTTGGATGAGTACTCACGGTTGCTTTCTCCCTCTTTCCCCCCTTTCCTTTCTTCCTGGTTGTCGCAACCAGATGCTGGAGCCCAGGAGCCAGACGCCACCGTCGACGATGACTCCTACTACACCGGAGGTGCCTACTACTATGTGCAGGCCGCCGCCGACGACCAGGAGTAGTTTAGGAGCATCCCAGGCAGGAGACCTGCGCCTCTTTCGATCTGTATCCCAGTTTGTGCTAGCCTTCTTAAGGCAAACTTGTTACTTATGTCTGTACTCAGATATTGTTGCTTCCGCTGACTCGTCTATAATCGAGCACTTGTATTCGAGCCTTCGAGGCCCCTGGCTTGTAATATGATGCTTGTATGACTTATTTTATTTTTAGAGTTGTGTTGTGATATCTTCCCGTGAGTCCCTGATCTTGATCCTACACGTTTGCATGCATGATTGGTGTACGACTGAATCGGGGGCGTCACAGTAAAATAGCATAAAACAAGATAGGCCGTGACTCTCCATTATGGAGAACGGAGATTATCCTGTCTCCAATTCTTGCCTTTCGCACAATGTTGCTTCCAAGTACCTCCTTACGACTGTCCATACATTTTTTTCCATTTGTTTATTTTCATGTCTTCACTTCTTCTAGAAATCCAATATGGACAGGTGTGACTTGTAGGATGACCTGGCTGTATGTTCAAAACATCAAGGCGACCATTCTGATACATCAGATGAGGCACACAATCCGACGGGATTTTCTGTTGAAAAACATAGTAATAACTTCGTAGTTAGCAATGTACTTAATTTTTAAAAGAATTTATGCAAAAGATGCACGGATGTCGAATCTTACCATGGCATCTCCATGGATGTTACCATGGTTCAACACGTGCACTAGTGGCACGTATTCACCATAATGTGAAGGAGTTTGATAATAGATATTGCAATTCTCTAGATCAGTACAAAATGCGATCAGATGATTTTTCTCCTGATAAGTTAACTCAGAGCCATCGGTGCAGTAGGTTCTGTCTACCATCTTCCGCACATTTTTTGAACAATGAAAATAAGCTATCAAATATTTTTAAATAAACAATATAAATTAGTTAATAACTATGTTTGAGAAACTCACATAGCGGTAGAATTGGAAGCATATCAACAAGGACCCAAATGTCCATATTGTATTGGTCGATGTCAGGATCACCAAGATCCATGGTGACAAGCGTACCCTCATAAAAACCATACATCTCGCAAAGTGCTTCCCATTTTTGCAACCAAAATGCGTTACGCTCTCAGAATTGTACATATTTACTTCAAAATTCATACCATGATGGGTCCTTAAGTGAATTTTCTTTGTTTCCATACTTTCATGGTCTTCAAAACCCATCCTCTCCAAGACATAACATCTTGTATGGCATGGGATAAGCTAGTCGAATTGTAAAAGATGAAAATTACACATTGAAATAGTTGAAGTCGTGCTTAATTACGAAAAAAACACTTGTCGTCGTTGCGTACCGTTTCAACATCGAAGGTCTCCTCAAGCTTAATGCTGAAGCGCCGATCTTCGTCCAGGTGAGGCCTGTCGCACAGACCTCGGTCGTCGTGGCACCAGTCGCACTCCCCCAGGAGACTTTCGTCGTCCGATTACGACATTTCCTATGTTCATAATTCAAATATTAAACTTTTACAATTAAATATATGTACTAAAAAACCTAAATTAGATCATTATTATTCATCACGGATTGACTATCGATCTGTCGAGTCTTTTCTTGAAAACTCTCAGCTCACGTGGTGTATATATTCGACCGTCGGTGATGGTAGCTCCTCCTTTCACTCCCGAGTGCTTTACACCAAATTGTCTAGCACACGGGAATGAAGGAGAAGCTACCCCCACGACAATAGTCGGGATTCTTCATCCTCTCATATATGGTGGAGACTCTCCCTCACTAATTCCTGTCTGACATTTGCGACCGTCGGTGATGGTCGTTACTCCTCCTTCCCCTAGTGCATAACAAAGGTCTAGCAGAAGAAGAAGAAGGAGAAACGACCCCCATGACAACAGTCGGGATTCTTCGTCCTCTCATATATGGTGGAGCCTCGACAGACTTAAAGTCAACCCGAAATGTCGTTTAATTTTTTTTGAGAAAATCCAGGCCACTCGATATTTCCTACATATTCTAGCACAAGTCATGCCAGAATTCATGGAAAAATCCGGCATGACCTTTGCTAAAAAAGGACATATCGAGCGCCTGAAATTTGCCAGAACGGAAATTAATCAACACTCCGGCAAAACATAGGCCACTATAGGAGGTGTAACCTGCAAACATGGCCGACCACTTGGGCAAGCACATATCCTATTTGAGCAACACAAGATATACATGTTTATATCTACATCATATGAGCATTCAAACTTGATGGAGTAGTTTTCCAATTTGAGCATTCAATAAACAAAACCAAATCGTAATATAAATTAGTATTCAAATTAGCATTCATTCAATAAGCAAAACTAAACCATCTCTTTCGTCTGTACAACGTTGAATATTATCACTAATAGATCTCAAATAGTATCATACATATAACAGTTGGAAATATGCCCTAGAGGCAATAATAAAATGGTTATTATTATATTTCCTTGTTCATGATAATTGTCTATTGTTCATGCTATAATTGTGTTATCCGGAAATCGTAATACATGTGTGAATACATAGACCACAACATATCCCTAGTGAGCCTCTAGTTGACTAGCTCGTTGATCAACAGATAGTCATGGTTTCCTGACTATGGACATTGGATGTCATTGATAACGGGATCACATCATTAGGAGAATGATGTGATGGACAAGACCCAATCCTAAGCATAGCACAAGATCGTGTAGTTCGTTTGCTAGAGCTTTTCCAAATGTCAAGTATCATTTCCTTAGACCATGAGATTGTGCAACTCCCGGATACCATAGGAGTGCTTTGGGTGTGCCAAATGTCACAACGTAACTGGGTGGCTATAAAGGTGCACTACGGGTATCTCCGAAAGTGTCTGTTGGGTTGGCACGAATCGAGACTGGGATTTGTCACTTCGTATGACGGAGAGGTATCTCTGGGCCCACTCGGTAATGCATCGTCATAATGAGCTCAATGTGACCAAGTGTTTGGTCACGGGATCATGCATTACGGTACGAGTAAAGTGACTTGCCGGTAACGAGATTGAACAAGGTATTGGGATACCGACGATCGAATCTCGGGCAAGTAACGTACCGATTGACAAAGGGAATTGTATACGGGATTGATTGAATCCTCGACATCGTGGTTCATCCGATGAGATCATCGTGGAACATGTGGGAGCCAACATGGGTATCCAGATCCCGCTGTTGGTTATTGACCGAAGAGTCGTCTCGGTCATGTCTGCATGTCTCCCGAACCCGTAGGGTCTACACACTTAAGGTTCGGTGACGCTAAGGTTGTAGAGATATTAGTATGCGGAAATTTGAAAGTTTTTCGGAGTCCCGGATGAGATCCTGGACGTCACGAGGAGTTCCGGAATGGTCCGGAGGTGAAGAATTGTATATAGGAAGTCCAGTTTCGGCCACCGGGAAAGTTTCGGGGGTCACCGGTATTGTACCGGGACCACCGGAAGGGTCCCGGGGGGTCCACCGGGTGGGGCCACCTATCCCGGAGGGCCCCATGGGCTGAAGTGGGAGGGAACCAGCCCTGCGCCCCCCCTGGGCCTCCCCCTGCGCCTAGGGTTGGAAACCCTAGGGGTGGGGGCGCCCCACTTGGCTTGGGGGGCAAGCCACCCCCTTGGCCGCCGCCCCCCTTGCAGATTGGATCTCCTAGGGCCGGCACCCCCCAGGGGTCCTATAAAGAGGGGGGAGGGAGGGCAGCCGCACCCAAGCCCCTGGCGCCTCCCTCTCCCTCCCGTGACACCTCTCCCTCTCGCTGAGCTTGGCGAAGCCCTGCCGAGATCCCCGCTGCTTCCACCACCACGCCGTCGTGCTGCTGGATCTCCATCAACCTCTCCCTCCCCTTGCTGGATCAAGAAGGAGGAGTCGTCTTCCCCAACCGTACGTGTGTTGAACGCGGAGGTGCCGTCCATTTGGCGCTCGGTCATCGGTGATTTGGATCACGACGAGTACGACTCCATCAACCCCGTTCACTTGAACGCTTCCGCTCGCGATCTACAAGGGTATGTAGATGCACTCTTTTCCCTCTCGTTGCTAGAAGACTCCATAGATTTTTCTTGGTGATGTGTAGAAATTTTTTAATTTCTGCAACGATCTCCAACAGTGGCATCATGAGCTAGGTCTATGCGTAGTTTCTATGCACGAGTAGAACACAAACTTGTTGTGGGCGTAGATGTTGTCAATTTTCTTGCCACTACTAGTCTTATCTTGTTTCGGCGGCATCGTGGGATGAAGCGGCCCGGACCGACCTTACACGTACACTTACGTGAGACAGGTTCCACCGACTGACATGCACTAGTTGCATAAGGTGGCTAGCGGGTGTCTGTCTCTCCCACTTTAGTCGGATCGGATTCGATGAAAACGGTCCTTATGAAGGGTAAATAGAAATTGGCATATCACGTTGTGGTTTTACGTAGGTAAGAAACGTTCTTGCTAGAAACCTATAGAAGCCACGTAAAAAACATGCAACAACAATTAGAGGACGTCTAACTTGTTTTTGCAGCATATGCCTTGTGATGTGATATGGCCAAAAAGGATGTGATGAATGAAATATATGTGATGTATGAGATTGATCATGTTCTTGTAATAGGAATCACGACTTGCATGTCGATGAGTATGACAACCGGCAGGAGCCATAGGAGTTGTCTTTATTTTTGTATGAACTGCGTGTCATTGAATAACGCCATGTAAATTACTTTACCTTATTGCTAAACACGTTAGCCATAGAAGTAGAAGTAAGCGTTGGTGTGACAACTTCATGAAGACACGATGATGGAGATCATGGTGTCATGCCGGTGACGAAGATGATCATGGCGCCCCGAAGATCGAGATCAAAGGAGCAATATGATACTGGCCATATCATGTCACTATTTGATTGCATGTGATGTTTATCATATTTTGCTTCTTATTTTCTTAGTACGATGGTAGTAAGTAAGATGATCCCTTATAATAATTTCAAGAAAGTGTTCCCCCTAACTGTGCGCCGTTGCGAAAGTCCGTTGTTTCGAAGCACCACGTGATGATCGGGTGTGATAGATTCTAACGTTCACATACAACGGGTGTAAGACAGATTTACACATGCAAAACACTTAGGTTGACTTGACGAGCCTAGCATGTACAAACATGGCCTTGGAACACAAGAGACCAAAAGGTCAAACATGAGTCGTATAGAAGATACGATCAACATGAAGATGTTCAGCGATGTTGACTAGTCCGTCTCACGTGATGATCGGACACGGCCTAGTTGACTCGGATCATGTTTCACTTAGATGACTAGAGGGATGTCTATCTGAGTGGGAGTTCATTGAATAATTTGATTAGATGAACTTAATTATCATGAACTTAGTCTAAAATCTTTACAATATGTCTTGTAGATCAAATGGCCCACGCTAATGGTGCCCTCAACTTCAACGCGTTCCTAGAGAAAACCAAACTGAAAGATGATGGCAGCAACTATACGGACTGGGTCCGGAACCTGAGGATCATCCTCATAGCTGCCAAGAAAGATTATGTCCTAGAAGCACCGCTAGGTGACGCACCCATCCCAGAGAACCAAGACGTTATGAACGCTTGGCAGCAGCGTGCTGATGATTACTCCCTCGTTCAGTGCGGCATGCTTTACAGCTTAGAACCGGGGCTCCAAAAGCGTTTTGAGCAACACGGAGCATATGAGATGTTCGAGGAGCTGAAAATGGTTTTCCAAGCTCATGCCCGGGTCGAGAGATATGAAGTCTCCGACAAGTTCTTCAGTTGTAAGATGGAGGAAAATAGTTCTGTCAGTGAGCACATACTCAAAATGTCTGGGTTACACAACCGCTTGACTCAGCTGGGAGTTAATCTCCCGGATGACGCGGTCATTGACAGAATCCTTTAGTCGCTTCCACCGAGCTACAAGAGCTTTGTGATGAACTTCAATATGCAGGGGATGGAAAAGACCATTCCTGAGGTATATTCAATGCTGAAATCAGCGGAGGTGGAGATCAAAAGGAACATCAAGTGTTGATGGTGAATAAAACCACTAAGTTCAAGAAAGGCAAGGGTAAGAAGAACTTCAAGAAGGACGGCAAGGGAGTTGCCGCGCCCGGTAAGCCAGTTGCCGGGAAGAAGCCAAAGAATGGACCCAAGCCTGAGACTGAGTGCTTTTATTGCAAGGGAAGTGGTCACTGGAAGCGGAACTGCCCCAAGTACTTGGCGGACAAGAAGGCCGGCAACACCAAAGGTATATGTGATATACATGTTATTGATGTGTAACTTACCAGCACTCGTAGTAGCTCCTGGGTATTTGATACCGGTGCGGTTGCTCATATTTGTAACTCAAAGCAGGAGCTGCAGAATAAACGGAGACTGGCAAAGGACGAGGTGACGATGCGCGTCGGGAATGGTTCCAAGGTCGATGTGATCGCCGTCGGCACGCTACCTCTACATTTACCTACAGGATTAGTTTTAAACCTCAATAATTGTTATTTAGTGCCAGCTTTGAGCATGAACATTGTATCAGGATCTCGTTTAATTCGAGATGGCTACTCATTTAAATCTGAGAATAATGGTTGTTCTATTTATATGAGAGATATGTTTTATGGTCATGCCCCGGTGGTTAATGGTTTATTCTTAATGAATCTCGAACGTAGTGTTACACATATTCATAGTGTGAATACCAAAAGATGTAAGGTTGATAATGATAGTCCCACATACTTGTGGCACTGCCGTCTTGGTCACATTGGTGTCAAACGCATGAAGAAGCTCCATGCAGATGGACTTTTGGAGTCTCTTGATTACGAATCATTTGACACGTGCGAACCATGCCTCATGGGTAAGATGACCAAGACCCCGTTCTTCGGAACAATGGCGCGAGCAACCAACTTATTGGAAATCATACATACTGATGTGTGCGGTCCAATGAGTGTTGAGGCTCGCGGTGGCTATCATTATGTTCTCACTCTCACTGATGACTTGAGTAGATATGGGTATGTCTACCTAATGAAACACAAGTCTGAGACCTTTGAAATGTTCAAGGAATTTCAGAGTGAGGTTGAGAATCAACGTGACAGAAAAATAAAGTTCTTACGATCAGATCGTGGAGGGGAATATTTGAGTCACGAATTTGGCACACACTTAAGGAAATGTGGAATAGTTTCACAACTCACGCCGCCTGGAACACCTCACCGAAATGGTGTGTCCGAATGTCGTAATCGCACTCTATTGGATATGGTGCGATCTATGATGTCTCTTACCGATCTACCGCTCTCATTTTGGGGCTATGCTTTAGAGACTGCCGCATTCACTTTAAATAGGGCTCCGTCGAAATCCGTTGAGACGACACCGTATGAATTATGGTTTGGGAAGAAACCTAAGCTGTCGTTTCTAAAAGTTTGGGGATGCGATGCTTATGTCAAGAAACTTCAACCTGAAAAGCTCGAACCCAAGTCGGAGAAATGCGTCTTCATAGGATACCCTAAGGAAACCATTGGGTATACCTTCTACCTCAGATTCGAAGGCAAGATCTTTGTTGCCAAGAACGGATCCTTTCTGGAGAAAGAGTTTCTCTCGAAAGAAGTAAGTGGGAGGAAGTGGAACTTGATGAAGTACTGCCTCTTGAACCGGAAAGTAGCGCAGCTCAGGAAAATGTTCCTGTGGTGCATGCACCGACTAGAGAGGAAGTTAATGATGATGATGATCATGGTACTTCGGATCAAGCTCCTACTGAACTTCGTAGGCTCACAAGGACACGTTCCGCACCAGAGTGGTACAGCAACCCTGTCTTGGAAAGCATGTTGTTAGACAACGGTGAACCTTCAAACTATGAAGAAGCGACGGCGGGCCCAGATTCCAACAAATGGCTAGAAGCCATGAAATCCGAGATAGGATCCATGTATGAAAACGAAGTATGGACTTTGACTAACTTGGCCGATGATCGGCGAGCCATAGAAAATAAATGGATCTTTAAGAAGAAGACAGACGCGGATGGTAATGTGACCATCTATAAGGCTCAACTTGTCGCTAAGGGTTATCGACAAGTTCAAGGGGTTGACTACGATGAGACTTTCTCACCCGTAGCAAAGCTGAAGTCCGTCCGAATCATGTTAGCAATTGCCGCATTCTATGATTATGAGATATGGCAAATGGACGTCAAAACGGCATTTCTTAACGGCTTTCTTAAGGAAGAATTGTATATGATGCAGCCGGAAGGTTTTGTCGATCCTAAGAATGCTAACAAGGTATGCAAGCTCCAGCGCTCCATCTATGGGCTGGTGCAAGCATCTCGGAGTTGGAACATTCGATTTGATGAGATGATCAAAGCGTTTGGGTTTACACAGACTTATGGAGAAGCCTGTGTTTACAAGAAAGTGAGTGGGAGCTCTGTAGCATTTCTCATATTATATGTGGATGACATACTGTTGATGGGAAATGATATAGAATTCTTGGGAAGCATAAAGGCCTACTTGAACAAGTGTTTTTCAATGAAGGACCTTGGAGAAGCTGCTTATATATTAGGCATCAAGATCTATAGAGATAGATCAAGACGCCTCATTGGTCTTTCACAAAGTACGTACCTTGACAAGATATTGAAGAAGTTCAATATGGATCAGTCCAAGAAGGGGTTCTTGCCTGTATTGCAAGGTGTGCAATTGAGCACGGCTCAATGCCCGACCACGGCAGAAGATAGAGAAAAGATGAGTGTCGTCCCCTATGCCTCGGCCATAGGGTCTATTATGTATGCCATGCTGTGTACCAGACCTGATGTAAACCTTGCCGTAAGTTTGGTAGGAAGGTACCAAAGTAATCCCGGCATGGAACACTGGACAGCGGTCAAGAATATCCTGAAGTACCTGAAGAGGACTAAGGATATGTTTCTCGTTTATGGAGGTGACGAAGAGCTCGTCGTAAAGGGTTACGTCGATGCTAGTTTCGACACAGATCTGGATGACTCTAAGTCACAAACCGGATACGTGTATATTTTGAATGGTGGGGCAGTAAGCTGGTGCAGTTGCAAGCAAAGCGTTGTGGCGGGATCTACATGTGAAGCGGAATACATGGCGGCCTCAGAGGCAGCACAAGAAGCAATCTGGGTGAAGGAGTTCATTACCGACCTAGGAGTTATTCCCAATGCGTCGGGCCCGATGACTCTCTTCTGTGACAACACTGGAGCTATTGCCCTTGCCAAGGAGCCCAGGTTTCACAGGAAGACCAGGCATATCAAGCGTCGCTTCAACTCCATTCGTGAAAATGTTCAAAATGGAGACATAGATATTTGTAAAGTACATACGGACCTGAATGTAGCAGATCCGTTGACTAAACCTCTCCCTAGAGCAAAACATGATCAACACCAGAACTCTATGGGTGTTCGATTCATCACAATGTAACTAGATTATTGACTCTAGTGCAAGTGGGAGACTGTTGGAAATATGCCCTAGAGGCAATAATAAAATGGTTATTATTATATTTCCTTGTTCATGATAATTGTCTATTGTTCATGCTATAATTGTGTTATCCGGAAATCGTAATACATGTGTGAATACATAGACCACAACATGTCCCTAGTGAGCCTCTAGTTGACTAGCTCGTTGATCAACAGATAGTCATGGTTTCCTGACTATGGACATTGGATGTCATTGATAACGGGATCACATCATTAGGAGAATGATGTGATGGACAAGACCCAATCCTAAGCATAGCACAAGATCGTGTAGTTCGTTTGCTAGAGCTTTTCCAAATGTCAAGTATCATTTCCTTAGACCATGAGATTGTGCAACTCCCGGATACCATAGGAGTGCTTTGGGTGTGCCAAACGTCACAACGTAACTGGGTGGCTATAAAGGTGCACTACGGGTATCTCCGAAAGTGTCTGTTGGGTTGGCACGAATCGAGACTGGGATTTGTCACTCCGTATGACGGAGAGGTATCTCTGGGCCCACTCGGTAATGCATCATCATAATGAGCAATGTGACCAAGTGTTTGGTCACAGGATCATGCATTACGGTACGAGTAAAGTGACTTGCCGGTAACGAGATTGAACAAGGTATTGGGATACCGACGATCGAATCTCGGGCAAGTAACGTACCGATTGACAAAGGGAATTGTATACGGGATTGGTTGAATCCTCGACATCGTGGTTCATCCGATGAGATCATCGTGGAACATGTGGGAGCCAACATGGGTATCCAGATCCCGCTGTTGGTTATTGACCGGAGAGTCGTCTCGGTCATGTCTGCATGTCTCCCGAACCCGTAGGGTCTACACACTTAAGGTTCGGTGACGCTAGGGTTGTAGAGATATTAGTATGCGGAAATCCTAAAGTTGTTCGGAGTCCCGGATGAGATCCCGGACGTCACGAGGAGTTCCGGAATGGTCCGGAGGTGAAGGATTGTATATAGGAAGTCCAGTTTCGGCCACCGGGAAAGTTTCGAGGGTCACCGGTATTGTACCAGGACCACCGGAAGGGTCCCGGGGGGTCCACCGGGTGGGGCCACCTATCCCGGAGGGCCCCATGGGCTGAAGTGGGAGGGAACCAGCCCCTGATGGGCTGGTGCGCCCCCCTTGGGCCTCCCCCTGCGCCTAGGGTTGGAAACCCTAGGGGTGGGGGGCGCCCCACTTGGCTTGGGGGGCAAGCCACCCCCTTGGCCGCCGCCCCCCCTTGGAGATTGGATCTCCTAGGGCCGGCGCCCCCCCAGGGGTCCTATATAAAGAGGGGGGAGGGAGGGCAGCCGCACCCAAGCCCCTGGCGCCTCCCTCTCCCTCCCGTGACACCTCTCCCTCTCGCTGAGCTTGGCGAAGCCCTGCCGAGATCCCCGCTGCTTCCACCACCATGCCGTCGTGCTGCTGGATCTCCATCAACCTCTCCCTCCCCTTGCTGGATCAAGAAGGAGGAGACGTCTTCCCCAACCGTACGTGTTTTGAACGCGGAGGTGCCGTCCGTTCGGCGCTCGGTCATCACTGATTTGGATCACGACGAGTACGACTCCATCAACCCCGTTCACTTGAACACTTCCGCTCGCGATCTACAAGGGTATGTAGAAGACTCCATAGATTGTTCTTGGTGATGCGTAGAATTTTTTTAATTTCTGCAACGATCTCCAACAATATCATCACTAATACAGCTAAAATCGTAGCGAACGACGGGTATCGGCGTGGGCGGTGGACACCCCAAGAGAAGGAGCCATCACAGGATCATAGCCCCAGTGAGATCCCTGAAGAACCTCCCAGTTATTGGAGAACCTGCCCTCCAACGCAACCATGTAGCGACGGACGTGCTCGTCCTCCTCGCTGACACGGTGACGTACCACCTCCGCGGGGTCCTCAAGCCTCCGCACCGTCACTGACCCACCCGACCGCCACCAAAGAAGGTTCAGGTCAACGACGGGCTGGCTCCTCACCAAGCTACGCCCCCTGAAGGTAGCACCTCCCAGTACCAGCCCGGTGGAGCCCAGTCCCGGACATGGCTCCTCACCAAGCCCAGGCCTCCTCCGCCGAGTCGACGACGAGGATGCGGGATAGGCATCGTCGACGTCGATGCGGGAATAATTGGTTTAACTAAAAAAATAAACTAGTTTTATTAATTTTCTTACTAAAAATAAACTAGTTCTATAGTAAAATTTTAATTAGATCATCAAATCTCATATACCTAAATTTTCTTACTAAAAATAAACTAGTTTTATTAATTCAGCTAGTTCAACTAAGCACTTACTATAAATAAAATAAACCAGTACTTAATAAAAATAAACTAGTTTAACTAGTTCTATTAATTTTCTAACTAATTCTATTAAACACTTAGTAAAAAACAGTAAAAAAACTATATTGAATTTTTTCTATAAACTAAACACCACTGCCCTAAATTAGCATCTACTTAATTAGTTACCTAACCTACTTCCCTAACTAAAAACATCTAAGTTAATTAACTAAATTCACCTAAGTTACCTAACCTAATGAACTTAATGGAGGGAGGAGGAGTACCTCACGGTGGTGGAGGAGGCCGGCGCGGGGAGGAGGCCGGCGGGGGAGCAGAGCCGGCGCGGGCGAGGGTGGCCGGCGGGGTAGGAGGCCGGCGCGGGGGAGGGTGGCCGGCGGGGGAGCAGAGCCGGCGCGGGCGAGGGCGGCTGGCAGGAGAGCTCCGGCGCGGGGGACGGCAGTGCGTGGGGAGGGCGGCGGCGACGACGGCAGAGAGAGGCGAGTGAGTGTGTGAGGGCGGGGGAGTGAGAGAGAGAGGTCGAGCGCGGGCCGTTGGGCTGGATAAAGAGCCCGTAGTAGTAGCGCTTATATGTAGAAAGCGCTACTGCTACGCCCGGTAGCAGTAGCGCTTCATACATAAAAGCGCTACTACTATGCCTGGCCTGCCGACAACAGCCTGGCAATTGTAGTAGTAGCGTTTTTTTACTAAAACAGCGCTACTGGTAAGTGCATAGTAGTAGCGCTTTTTTATAAAAAGCGCTACTGATAAGTAGTAGCAGCACTTTATTATAAAAAGCGCTACTACTATGCTACTGTCTATAAGCATTTTCCTAGTAGTGTACGGTTTATTTATTATGATTTCCCAAGTTTTAGTAATATTCTGGAATCATTATTAATTCGAAATTAAATAGTTAAATTCTAGGTGCATCCAGCTCTACGTACACAGAAGTGTACCAAAGGCTGACAGGTGGGCCAGCGGGTCCCTGTTGACCAGCCAACGTTTGACTAGTCAAAAGGGGGTGGGGCCCCCCTGTCATTGACTGTTACATTAACTAACTAGTTAATTTAGTCTAACTAGGTTATTAGGCTAATAGATTTTAATTAGTTTAATTAAACCTAATTAATTAATATTTTTATTTATTTATTTTTTAAATTCTTTATTTTCTTTAAATGTTCCAAGGGCGTGGGCCCCTCATGTCATTGGCCCTAGGGGCCATAGCGGGTGCGGGCGACGGTTTTGGGCGCGGCCCCTATCGGGCGCACGCCCAGGGGCGCCGTGGCGGACGAGGCCGGGCGGTCGCCGGACGGGGACGCCGGCGGGAGGGCAGCGGCGGGCGCGGGCGGTGGCTGGCGACGTCGCGCGGCGAGCAACGGCTGACGGGGGGCAGAGGAGACGGGCCGGAGCGGGGCAGAGGTGACGCGCGCGTGCGGCTGGGGAGGTGTACAGGGGCGCGACACGGGCGCGACGAAGCTGCGGGCGAGCAGCGCAGCGGTAGAGCGAGGTGGGGCTCGGTTGCGCGTGCGCGTGGGGCACGCCGGGCGGGGCGAGGCCACGGCAGAGCGAGCTCCAGGCGCGGGTGCGGGCGGAGGTCGTGGTGCGCGGGCGGCGCGCGGCCAAGGCGCGTGCGGGGCGAGCGTGCGCGAGTGGGACGGCCCGAGAGGCCGAGCGGGGTCACGGCGGCGACAGCGGAGCCGCGAGGAGGGGTCATGGTCGTGAGCGCGTGTGCGTGAGGGAGAGAGGAGGAGAGGGGGAGCTCACGGGGGCCTTAGGGATTTAGGCAGCGGGGCATGGGGAGGACGACGGGGACGAGGCGACGACGACGTCGATGGAGTCCGTCGAGGAGGAAGATGGTGACGGCACGCGATGGGGAAGAGACGAGGTCGAGGCGGCGTTGGCGACGGCGGAGCGGTCCGGCGAGGGCCGCCGGCATGGTGGCGATGGGAATCGGCGACGGCGTCGGCGCGGTTCGTTTCCCCGATCCAGATCGGATCGGGAGGGGAGAGAGACGTGGGGGAGTGGGGGAGGGAGTGTGCGGTCGAGGGGTTAGGGTTTCCCCTGGTGGGGATATGGAGGAGGGGTTGGGCTGGCCGATTGGTGGGCTGGCCGGCTGGGCCGCCTGGCCCAGTTGGCCGGGGGGGCTTTGTTGGAAATATGCCCTAGAGGCAATAATAAAATGGTTATTATTGTATTTCCTTGTTCATGATAATTGTCTGTTGTTCATGCTATAATTGTATTAACTGGAAACCGTAATCCAATGTCCCTAGTAAGCCTCTAGTTGACTAGCTCATTGATCAATAGATGGTTATGGTTTCCTGACCATGGACATTTGATGTCATTGATAACGGGATCACATCATTAGGAGAATGATGTGATGGACAAGACCCAATCCTAAGCATAGCACAAGATCGTGTAGTTCGTTTGCTAGAGCTTTTCTAATGTCAAGTATCATTTCCTTAGACCATGAGATTGTGCAACTCCCGGATACCGTAGGAATGCTTTGGGTGTACCAAACGTCACAACGTAACTGGGTGGCTATAAAGGTGCACTACAGGTATCTCCGAAAGTGTCTGTTGGGTTGGCACGAATCGAGACTGGGATTTGTCACTCCGTATGACGGAGAGGTATCTCTGGGCCCACTCGGTAATGCATCATCATAATGAGCTCAATGTGACCAAGTGTTTGGTCACGGGATCATGCATTACGGTACGAGTAAAGTGACTTGCCGGTAACGAGATTGAACAAGGTATTGGGATACCGACGATCGAATCTCGGGCAAGTAACGTACCGATTGACAAAGGGAATTGTATACGGGATTGATTGAATCCTCGACATCGTGGTTCATCCGATGAGATCATCGTGGAACATGTGGGAGCCAACATGGGTATCCAGATCCCGCTGTTGGTTATTGACCGGAGAGTCGTCTCGGTCATGTCTGCATGTCTCCCGAACCCGTAGGGTCTACACACTTAAGGTTCGGTGACGCTAGGGTTGTAGAGATATTAGTATGCGGTAACCGAAAGTCGTTCGGAGTCCCGGATGAGATCCCGGACGTCACGAGGAGTTCCGGAATGGTCCGGAGGTAAAGATTTATATATGGGAAGTCCTATTTTGGCCACCGGAAAATGTTCGGGATTTTTCGGTATTGTACCGGGAAGGTTCTAGAAGGTTCCGAAGTGGGGCCCACCTGCATGGGGGGACCCACATGAACGTGGGTAGTGGGGGCAAGGCCCCACACCCCTGGTCAAGGCGCACCAAGATCCCACCTTAGAAGGAATAAGATCATATCCCGAAGGGATAAGATCAAGATCCCTAAAAAAGGGGGATAACAATCGGTGGGGAAGGGAAATGATGGGATTTCTTTCCCCCACCTTTGCCAACGCCCCAATGGACTTGGAGGGCAAGAAACCAGCCCCCTCCACCCCTATATATAGTGGGGAGGCGCATGGGAGCAGCACCCCAAGCCCTGGCGCCTCCCTCCCTCCCGTGACACCTCTTCCTCCCCGCTTGCGCTTGGCGAAGCCCTGCCGGGATCCCGCTACTTCCACCACCACGCCGTCGTGCTGCTGGATCTCCATCAACTTCTCCTCCCCCTTGCTGGATCAAGAAGGAGGAGACGTCCCCGCTCCGTACGTGTGTTGAACGCGGAGGTGCCGTCCGTTCGGCGCTAGGATCATCGGTGATTTGGATCACGACGAGTACGACTCCATCAACCCCGTTCTCTTGAACGCTTCCGCGCGCGATCTACAAGGGTATGTAGATGCACTCCCCTCTCTCTCGTTGCTAGATGACTCCATAGATTGATCTTGGTGATACGTAGAAAATTTTAAATTTCTGCTACGTTCCCCAACAGTGGCATCATGAGCCAGGTTTATGCGTAGATTCTATGCACGAGTAGAACACAAAGTAGTTGTGGGCGACGATTTGTTCAATTTGCTTACCGTTACTAGTCTTATCTTGATTCGGCGGCATTGTGGGATGAAGCGGCCCGGACCGACCTTACACGTACTCTTACGTGAGACAGGTTCCACCGACTGACATGCACTTGATGCATAAGGTGGCTAGCGGGTGTCTGTCTCTCCCACTTTAGTCGGATCGGATTCGATGAAAAGGGTCCTTATGAAGGGTAAATAGCAATTGGCATATCACCGTTGTGGCTTTTGCGTAGGTAAGAAACGTTCTTGCTAGAAACCCATAGCAGCCACGTAAAACATGCAACAACAATTAGAGGACGTCTAACTTGTTTTTGCAGGGTATGCTATGTGATGTGATATGGCCAAAAGGATGTGATGAATGATATATGTGATGTATGAGATTGATCATGTTCTTGTAATAGGAATCACGACTTGCATGTCGATGAGTATGACAACCGGCAGGAGCCATAGGAGTTGTCTTAATTTATTGTATGACCTGCGTGTCAATGAAAAACGCCATGTAATTACTTTACTTTATTGCTAACCGTTAGCCATAGTAGTAGAAGTAATAGTTGGCGAGACAACTTCATGAAGACACGATGATGGAGATCATGGTGTCATGCCGGTGACGAAGGTGATCATGCCGCGCCTCGAAGATGGAGATCAAAGGCGCAAGATGATATTGGCCATATCATGTCACTTTATGATTTGCATGTGATGTTTGTCATGTTTACATCTTATTTGCTTAGAACGACGGTAGCATAAATAAGATGATCCCTCACTAAAATTTCAAGAGATGTGTTCCCCCTAACTGTGCACCGTTGCGAAGGTTCGTTGTTTCGAAGCACCACGTGATGATCGGGTGTGATAGATTCTAACGTTCGCATACAACGGGTGTTGACGAGCCTAGCATGTACAGACATGGCCTCGGAACACAAGCAAAACACTTAGGTTGACTTGACGAGCCTAGCATGTACAGACATGGCCTCGGAACACAAGAGACCGAAAGGTCGAACATGAGTCGTATAGTAGATACGATCAACATGGAGATGTTCACCGATGATGACTAGTCCGTCTCACGTGATGATCGGACACGGCCTAGTCGATTCGGATCATGTATCACTTAGATGACTAGAGGGATGTCTATCTAAGTGGGAGTTCATTAAATAATCAGATGAACTTAATTATCATGAACATAGTCAAAAGGTCTTTGCAAATAATGTCGTAGCTTACGCTTTAGTTCTACTAAGATATGTTCCTAGAGAAAATTTAGTTGAAAGTTGATAGTAGCAATTATGCGGACTGGGTCCGTAAACTGAGGATTGTCCTCATTGCTGCACAGAAGGCTTATGTCCTTAATGCACCGCTCGGTGTGCTGAACCTCGAGCGTCGTCTGTAGATGTTACGAAACATCTGACATACACGTTTTGATGACTACGTGATAGTTCAGTGTGTGATGCTAACGGTTTAAAATTGTGGCACCAAAGACGGTTTTGAAACGTCGCAGAACATATGAGATGTTCCAAAGACTGAAATTGGGATTTCAGACTAATGCCCACGTCAAGAGGTATGAGACCTCTGACAAGTTTCTTAAGCCTGCAAACTAAGGGAGAAAAGCTCAATCGTTGAGCATGTGCTCAGATTGTCTGAGTACTACAATCACTTGAATCGAGTGGGAGTTAATCTTCCAGATGAGATAGTGATGGTTCTCCATAGTCACTGCCACCAAGCTATTAGAGCTTCGTGATGAACTATAACATATCAGGGATAGACATGATGATCCTTGAGCAACTCGCGATGTTTGACACCGCGAAAGTAGAAATCAAGAAGGAGCATCAATTGTTGATGGTTAGTAAAACCACTAGTTTCTAGAAGGGCAAGGGCAAGAAGGGATACTTCATGAAACGGCAAATCAGTTGCTGCTCTAGTGAAGAAACCCAAGGTTGAACCCAAACCCGAGACTAAGTGCTTCTGAAATGAGGGGAACGGTCACTGAAGCAGAACTACCCTAGATACTTCGTAGATGAGAAGGCTGGCAAGGTCGACAGAAGTATATTGGATATACATTATATTAATGTGTACTTTACTAGTACTCCTAGTAGCACCAGGGTATTAGATACCGGTTCGGTTGCTAAGTGTTAGTAACTCGAAATAAAAGCTGCGGAATAAACGGAGACTAGCTAAAGGTGAGATGACGATATGTGTTGGAAGTGTTTCCAAGGTTGATGTGATCAAGCATCGCATGCTCCCTCTACCATCGAGATTGGGGTTAAACCTGAATAATTATTATTTGGTGTTTGCGTTGAGCATAGACATGATTGGATTATGTTTATCGCAATACGGTTATTCATTAAAGGAGAATAATGGTTACTCTGTCTATTTGAATAATACCTTCAATGGTCTTGCACCTAAAATGAATGGTTTATTGAATCTCGATCGTAGTGATACACATGTTCATGCCAAAAGATATAAGATAGTAATGATAGTACCACATACTTGTGGCACTGCCACTTGAGTCATATTGGTATAAAACGCATGAAGAAGCTCCATGTTGATGGATCTTTGGACTCACTCGTTTTTGAAAAGATTGAGACATGCGAACCATGTCTATTAGTATATATGCATGAAGAAAGTCCATACAGATGGATCATTTGGACTCACTTGATTTTGAATCACTTGAGACATGCAAATCATACCACATGGGCAAGATGACTGAAAGGCCTCGTTTTCAGTAAGATGGAACAAGAGAGCAACTTGTTGGAAGTAATACATTTGATGTGTGCAGTCCAATGAGTGCTGAGGCACGCAGTGGATATCGTTATGTTCTTACTTCACAGATGATTTGAGTAGATGCTGAGAATATTTACTTGATGAAACACAAGTCTGAATTATTGAAAGGTTCAAGTAATTTCAGAGTGAAGTTGAAGATCGTCGTGACAAGAGGATAAAATGTCTGTGATATGATCATAGAGATGAATATCTGAGTTACGAGTTTGGCACACAATTAAGAAATTGTGGAAATTGTTTCACGACTAATACCGCCTGGAACACCATATTGTGATGGTGTGTCCGAACATCATAACTGCACCCTATTGGATATGGTGCATACCATGATGTCTCTTATCGAATTACAACTATCGTTTATGGGTTAGGCATTAGAGACAACCGCATTCACTTTAAATAGGGCACCACGCAATTCCGTTGAGACGACACCGTATGAACTATGGTTTAGAGAAACCTAAGCTGTCGTTTCTTAAAAGTTTGGGGCTGCGACGCTTATGTGAAAAAGTTTCAGGCTGATAAGCTCGAACCCAAAGCGGATAAATGCATCTTCATAGAATACCCAAAACAGTTGGGTATACCTCCTATTTCAGATCTGGAAGCAAAAGTGATTGTTTCTAGAAACGGGTCCTTTCTCGAGGAAAAGTTTCTCTCGAAAGAATTGAGTGGGAGGATGGTGGAGACTTGATGAGGTCATTGAACCGTCACTTCAACTAATGTGTAGCAGGGCACAGGAAGTTGTTCCTGTGGCACCTACACCAATTGAAGTGGAAGCTTATGATAGTGATCATGAAACTTCAGATCAAGTCACTACCAAACCTCATAGGACGACAAGGATGCGTACTACTTCAGAGTGGTACGTAATCCTGTCTTGGAAGTCATGTTGCTAGACAACAATGAACCTACGAGCTATGGAGAAGCGATGGTGGGCCCGGATTCCGACGAATGGCTCGAGGCCATAAAATCCGAGAGGATCCATGTATGAAAACAAAGTATAGACTTTGAAAGAACTACTTGATGGTCGTAAGGCTGTTGGGTACAGATGGATTTTAAAGGAAGACAGACAATGATGGTAAGTGTCACCATTAAGAAAGCTCGACTTGTCGTTAAGATGTTTTCCGGCAAGTTCAAGGAGTTGACTGCGATGAGACTTTCTCACTCGTAGCGATGCTAAGAGTCTGTTAGAATTATATTAGCAGTTACTGCATTATTTATGAAATCTTGCAGATAGGATGTCAAAACATTGTTTCCTCGACGATTTTCTTGAGGAAAGGTTGTATGTGATACAACCAGAAGGTTTTGTCAATCCTGAAAGATGCTAACAAGTATGCAAAGCTCCAGCAATCCTTCTAAGGATTGGAGTAAGCATCTCGGAGTTGGAATGAACGCTTTGATGAGATGATCAAAGATTTTGGGTTTATACAAAGTTCATGAGAAACTTGTATTTCCAAAGAAGTGAGTGGGAGCACTATAGAATTTTTGATGAGTATATGTTGTTAACATATTGTTGATCAGAAATGATGTAGAATTTCTGGAAAGCATCCAGGGTTATTTGAAAAGTGTTTTTAATGGAAAACCTGGATTAAGCTACTTGAACATTGAGCATCAAGATCTATAAGGATAGATCAAAAACGCTTAATAGTACTTTCAAATGAATACATACCGTGACAAGATTTTGAAGGAGTTCAAAATAGATCAGCAAAGAAGGAGTTCTTGGCTGTGTTACAAGGTGTGAGTATTGAGTAAGACTCAAGACCTGACCACGGCAGAAGAAAGAGAAAGGACGAAGGTCGTCCCCTATGCTTTAGACGTAGGCTCTACAATATGCTATGCTGTGTACCGCACCTGAAGTGTGCCTTGCCATGAGTTAGTCAAGGGGTACAATAGTGATCCAGGAAGGGATCACATGACAGCGGTCGAACTTATCCTTAGTATCTAGTGGACTAAGGAATTTTCTCGATTATGGAGGTGGAAAGGGGGTTCGTCGTAAAGGGTTACGTCGATGCAAACTTTGACACTAATCCGGATGACTCTGAGTAGTGAACCGGATTCGTATAGTAGAGCAGTTATTTGGAATAGCTCCAAGTAGCGCGTGGTAGCTGCATCTACAAGATGACATAGAGATTTGTAAAGCACACACGGATCTGAATGTTGCAGACCCGTTGACTAAAACCTCTCTCGTAAGCATAACATGATCAAACCCTAGAACTCATTGAGTGTTAATCACATGGTGATGTGAACTAGATTATTGACTCTAGTAAACTCTTGGGTATTAGTCACATGGCGATGTGAACTTTGAGTGTTAATCACATGGTGATGTGAACTAGATTATTGACTCTAGTGCAAGTGGGAGACTGTTGGAAATATGCCCTAGAGGCAATAATAAAATGGTTATTATTGTATTTCCTTGTTCATGATAATTGTCTGTTGTTCATGCTATAATTGTATTAACTGGAAACCGTAATACATGTGTGAATACATAGACCACAACATGTCCCTAGTAAGCCTCTAGTTGACTAGCTCGTTGATCAATAGATGGTTATGGTTTCCTGACCATGGACATTGGATGTCATTGATAACGGGATCACATCATTAGGAGAATGATGTGATGGACAAGACCCAATCCTAAGCATAGCACAAGATCGTGTAGTTCGTTTGCTAGAGCTTTTCTAATGTCAAGTATCATTTCCTTAGACCATGAGATTGTGCAACTCCCGGATACCGTAGGAATGCTTTGGGTGTACCAAACGTCACAACGTAACTGGGTGGCTATAAAGGTGCACTACAGGTATCTCCGAAAGTGTCTGTTGGGTTGGCACGAATCGAGACTGGGATTTGTCACTCCGTATGACGGAGAGGTATCTCTGGGCCCACTCGGTAATGCATCATCATAATGAGCTCAATGTGACCAAGTGTTTGGTCACGGGATCATGCATTACGGTACGAGTAAAGTGACTTGCCGGTAACGAGATTGAACAAGGTATTGGGATACCGACGATCGAATCTCGGGCAAGTAACGTACCGATTGACAAAGGGAATTGTATACGGGATTGATTGAATCCTCGACATCGTGGTTCATCCGATGAGATCATCGTGGAACATGTGGGAGCCAACATGGGTATCCAGATCCCGCTGTTGGTTATTGACCGGAGAGTCGTCTCGGTCATGTCTGCATGTCTCCCGAACCCGTAGGGTCTACACACTTAAGGTTCGGTGACGCTAGGGTTGTAGAGATATTAGTATGCGGAAATCCGAAAGTCGTTCGGAGTCCCGGATGAGATCCCGGACGTCACGAGGAGTTCCGGAATGGTCCGGAGGTAAAGATTTATATATGGGAAGTCCTATTTTGGCCACCGGAAAATGTTCGGGATTTTTCGGTATTGTACCGGGAAGGTTCTAGAAGGTTCCGAAGTGGGGCCCACCTGCATGGGGGGACCCACATGAACGTGGGTAGTGGGGGCAAGGCCCCACACCCCTGGTCAAGGCGCACCAAGATCCCACCTTAGCAGGAATAAGATCATATCCCGAAGGGATAAGATCAAGATCCCTAAAAAAGGGGGATAACAATCGGTGGGGAAGGGAAATGATGGGATTTCTTTCCCCCACCTTTGCCAACGCCCCAATGGACTTGGAGGGCAAGAAACCGGCCCCCTCCACCCCTATATATAGTGGGGAGGCGCATGGGAGCAGCACCCCAAGCCCTGGCGCCTCCCTCCCTCCCGTGACACCTCTTCCTCCCCGCTTGCGCTTGGCGAAGCCCTGCCGGGATCCCCCTACTTCCACCACCACGCCGTCGTGCTGCTGGATCTCCATCAAATTCTCCTCCCCCCTTGCTGGATCAGGAAGGAGGAGACGTCCCCGCTCCATACATGTGTTGAACGCGGAGGTGCCGTCCGTTCGGCACTAGGATCATCGGTGATTTGGATCACGACGAGTACGACTCCATCAACCCCGTTCTCCCGAACGCTTTCGCGCGCGATCTACAAGGGTATGTAGATGCACTCCCCTCTCTCTCGTTGCTAGATGACTCCATAGATTGATCTTGGTGATACGTACAAAATTTTAAATTTCTGCTACGTTCCCCAACAGGCTTTCCTTTCTTTTATTTTATTTATTGTCTATTGTTTTATTTATTTTCTCTTCTATTTTAATTTTATATTTTAAATATCTTAGTTTTAAAATACATTAGTTATACCTAAATTAGTATTAACAAATATCCCACCAACACAATTAACTTGGCACCTAAAATAAAATAGTTTGTAATTATTTATTATCTTAAAAGCTTTTAAATAATTAGTTTTGTTATTGTTTTGTTCATTTTTAGAGTTTTAAACACTTTATAAAAGTGGGATTTCTTCACCATAATTACCTATGCAATATTTTCGTTCACTCTGCACATTTTAGTTTTAACATTTGAAAACTTTTATTGTTTGCTTGATTTTGGATTTGAATTTGAATCGGTTTCGAATCACCGCGAGCTTATCATCAGTAACCGAGGTGACGTGACATCATTAGCAGAGGTTCATTGTAGCTTAATTATCCGGGCGTCACAATAAGTTGTTAATGATATGGTGATGATGTTTATTACATCACTGGGTGAAAGAACCACGGATTAGTTTCAAGTGGATGTCCATCCACTTGAAACTAGTCCACGGTTCTTTCACCCAATGATGTAATAACTCATTATGATGTAAAAACAATCTCTAAATTGCTGCTGTATAAAAACTTGTATAAAGGTGTATGAATACAACATGAAATAAAAAAGAAATATAATACCGAATAGTAGTAGTAGCGCGGTCCGGGAGAGGCGCTACTAGTAATTACCAGTAGCGCCCTTTCATGGAAGCGCTACTACTAAGTGGATATAGCAGTAGCACGGGTAAACCCACGCTACTGCTAACCTTTAGCTGCAACGCCGTACTAGTAGCGCTTGCACCCGCGCTACTGGTAGGCCTAAAACCCTGATGTCTACTACACAACCTTCTTCTTGTAGACGTTGTTGGGCCTCCAAGTGCAGAGGTTTGTAGGACAGTAGCAAATTTCTCTCAAGTGGATGACCTAAGGTTTATCAATCCGTGGGAGGCGTAGGATGAAGATGTTCTCTCTCAAGCAACCCTGCAACCAAATAACAAAGAGTCTCTTGTGTCCCCAACACACCCAATACAATGGTAAATTGTATAGGTGCACTAGTTCGGCGAAGACATGGTGATACAAGTGCAATATGGATGGTAGATATAGGTTTTTGTAATCTGAAAATATAAAAACAGCAAGGTAACTAATAATAAAAGTGAGCACAACCGGTATTGCAATGCTAGGAAACAAGGCCTAGGGTTCATACTTTCACTAGTGCAAGTTCTCTC
Source organism: Triticum aestivum (assembly GCF_018294505.1). Taxonomy (NCBI): domain Eukaryota; kingdom Viridiplantae; phylum Streptophyta; class Magnoliopsida; order Poales; family Poaceae; genus Triticum; species Triticum aestivum. The sequence goes on from NC_057811.1 coordinate 90,596,773, forward strand.
AACAATAATAACATAATTGGATCATATAACTATCCCTCAACATGCAACAAAGAGTCACTCCAAAGTCACTAATAGCGGAGAACAAACGAAGAGATTATGGTAGGGTACGAAACCACCTCAAAGTTATTCTTTCTGATCGATCTATTCAAGAGTCCGTAGTAAAATAACACGAAGCTATTCTTTCCGTTCAATCTATCATAGAGTTCGTACTAGAATAACAACTTAAGACACAAATCAACCAAAACCCTAATGTCACCTAGATACTCCAATGTCACCTCAAGTATCCGTGGGTATGATTATACGATATGCATCACACAATCTCAGATTCATCTATTCAACCAACACAAAGAACTTCAAAGAGTGTCCCAAAGTTTCTACCGGAGAGTCAAGATGAAAATGTGTGCCAACCCCTATGCATAAGTTCACAAGGTCACTGAACCCGCAAGTTGATCACCAAAACATACATCAAGTAGATCACGTGATATCCCATTGTCACCACAGATAAGCACATGCAAGACATACATCAAGTGTTCTCAAATCCTTAAAGACTCAATCCAATAAGATAACTTCAAAGGGAAAACTCAATCCATTACAAGAGAGTAGAGGGGGAGAAACATCATAAGATCCAACTATAATAGCAAAGCTCGCGATACATCAAGATCGTACCAAATCAAGAACACGAGAGAGAGAGAGAGATCAAACACATAGCTACTGGTACATACCCTCAGCCCCGAGGGTGAACTACTCCCTCCTCGTCATGGAGAGCGCTGGGATGATGAAGATGACCACCGGTGAGGGATCCCCCCTCCAGCAGGGTGCCGAAACAGGGTCCCGATTGGTTTTTGGTGGCTACATAGGCTTGCGGCGGCGGAACTCCCGATCTATTGTGTTCCCCGATGGTTTTAGGGTATATGGATATATATATATAGGCGAAAGAAGTCGGTCAGGGGAGCCACGAGGGGCCCACGAGGGGTGGGGGGCGCCCAGGGGGGCAGGCGCGCCTCCCTGCCTCGTGCCTTCCTCGTTGCTTCCCTTACGTATACTCCAAGTCTTCTGGATTGCTTCCGTTCCAAAAATAACTTTCCCGAAGGTTTCATTCCGTTTGGACTCCGTGTGATATTCCGTTTCTGCGAAACACTGAAACAAGGAGAAAACCAGAAACTGGCGCTGGGCTCTGGGTTAATAGGTTAGTCCCAAAAATAATATAAAAGTGTATAATAAAGCCGATAAACATCCAAAACAGATAATATAATAGCATGGAACAATCAAAAATTATAGATACGTTGGAGACGTATCAGCATCCCCAAGCTTAATTCCTGCTCGTCCTTGAGTAGGTAAATGATAAAAACAGAATTTTTGATGTGGAATGCTACCTAGCATATTCCTTAATGTAATCGTCTTTATTGTGGCAAGAATATTCAGATCCATAAGATTCAAGACAAAAGTTTAATATTGACATGAAAATAATAATACTTCAAGCATACTAACAAAGTAATCATGTCTTCTCAAAATAACATGGCCAAAGAAAGCTATCCCTACAAAATCATATAGTCTGGCTATGCTCTATCTTCATCACACAAAATATTTAAATCATGCACAACCCCGATGACAAGCCAAGCAATTGTTTCATACTTTTGATGTTCTCAAACTTTTTCAATCTTCACGCAATACATGAGCGTGAGCCATGGATATAGCACTATAGGTGGAATAGAATGGTGGTTGTGGAGAAGACAAAAAGGAGAAGATAGTCTCACATCAACTAGGAGTATCAATGGGCTATGGAGATGCCCATCAATAGATATCAATGTGAGTGAGTAGGGATTGCCATGCAACGGATGCACTAGAGCTATAAGTGTATGCAATCTCAACAAAAGAAACTAAGTGGGTGTGCATCCAACTCGCTTGCTCACGAAGACCTAGGGCATTTTGAGGAAGCCCATCATTGGAATATACAAGCCAAGTTCTATAATGAAAAATTCCCACTAGTATATGAAAGTGAAAACATAGGAGACTCTCTATCATGAAGATCATGGTGCTACTTTGAAGCACAAGTGTGGTAAAAGGATAGTAGCATTGTCCCTTCTCTCTTTTTCTCTCATTTTTTTGTTTTTTTGGGCCTTGTCTTTTTTTATGGCCTTTCTTTTTTTTCTCCTCTTTTTTTTCTTTCATCCGGAGTCTCATCCCGACTTGTGGGGGAATCATAGTCTCCATCATCCTTTTCTCGCATGGGACAATGCTCTAATAATGATGATCATCACACTTTTATTTACTTACAACTCAAGAATCACAACTCGATACTTAGAACAAAATATGACTCTATATGAATGCCTCCGGCGGTGTACCAGGATGTGCAATGACTCATGAGTGACATGTATGAAAGAATTATGAATGGTGGCTTTGCCACAAATACAATGTCAACTACATGATCATGCAAAGCAATATGACAATGATGGAGCGTGTCATAATAAACGAACGGTGGTAAGTTGCATGGCAATATATCTCGGAATGGCTATGGAAATGCCATGATAGGTAGGTATGGTGGCTGTTTTGAGGAAGGTATATGGTGGGTGTATGATACCGGTGAAAGGTGCGCGGTATTAGAGAGGCTAGCAATGGTGGAAGGATGAGAGTGCGTATAATCCACGGACTCAACATTAGTCATAAAGAACTCACATACTTATTGCAAAAATCTATTAGTTATTGAAACAAAGTACTACGCGCATGCTCCTAGGGGGATAGATTGGTAGGAAAAGACCATCGCTCGTCCCCGACCGCCACTCATAAGGAAGACAATCAATAAATAAATCATGCTCCGACTTCATCACATAACGGTTCACCATACGTGCATGCTACGGGAATCACAAACTTTAACACAAGTATCTCTCAAATTCACAACTACTCCACTAGCATGACTCTAATATCACCATCTTCATATCTCAAAACAATCATAAAGAATCAAACTTCTCATAGTATTCAATGCACTTTATATGAAAGTTATTATTATACCCATCTTGGATGCCCATCATATTAGGACTAAATTCATAACCAAAGCAAATTACCATGCTGTTCTAAATACTCTCGAAATAATATAAGTGAAGCACGAGAGTTCATATATTTCTTCAAAATAAAGCCACCATCGTGCTCTAAAAGGATATAAGTGAAGCACTAGAGCAAATGACAAACTACTCCGAAAGATATAAGTGAAGATCAATGAGTAGCCGAATAATTATGCAACATATGAAGACTCTCTAACATTTAATGATTTTAGATCTTGATATTCTATTCAAACAGCAAGCAAAACAAAAGAAAATAAAATGACGCTAAAATAAAAACACATATCATGTGGTGAATAAAAATATAGCTCCAAGTAAAGTTACCGATGAACGAAGACGAAAGAGGGGATGCCATCCGGGGCATCCCCAAGCTTAGGCTCTTGGTTGTCCTTGAATATTACCTTGGGGTGCCTTGTGCATCCCCAAGCTTAGGCTCTTTCCACTCCTTATTCCATAGTCAATCGAATCTTTACCCAAAACTTGAAAACTTCACAACACAAAACTTAACAGAAAATCTCGTGAGCTCCGTTAGCGAAAGAAAACAAAACACCACTTCAAGGTACTATAATGAACTCATTCTTTATTTTTACTGGTGTTAAATCTACTGTATTCCAACTTCTCTATGGTTTATAAACTATTTTACTAGCCATAGATTCATCAAAATAAGCAAAAAACACACGAAAAACAGAATCTGTCAAAAACAGAACAGTCTGTACTAATCTGTAACTAACGCAAACTTCTGGAACTCAAAAAATTCTACCAAAATAGGACGACCTAGATAATTTGTTTATTGATATACTGCAATTAGAATCAGTATTTTATCACGTTCTGGTGATTTTAAACAATTGTTTTCGTGAACAGAAAATTTCTGGAATTTTCAGCAAGATCAAATAACTATCATCCCAGAAGATCCTATAGGTTTAACTTGGCACAAACACTAATTAAAACATAAAAATACATCTAACCAGAGGCTAGATCAAATATTTATTGCTAAGTAGAACCAAAAAGAAAAAACTAAAATAAAATTGGGTTGCCTCCCAACAAGCGCTTACGTTTAACGCCCCTAGCTAGGCATGATGATTTCAATGATGCTCACATAAAAGATAAGAATTGAAACATAAATAGAGCATCATGAATAATATGACTAGCACATTTAAGTCTAACCCACTTCCTATGCATAGGGATTTTGTGAGCAAACAACTTATGGGAACAATAATCAACTAGCATAGGAAGGCAAAACAAGCATAACTTCAAAAACTTTAAGCACATAGTGAGGAAACTTGATATTATTGCAATTCTTACAAGCATATATTCCTCCCCCATAATAATTTTCAGTAGCATCATGAATGAATGCAACAATATAACCAGCACCTAAAGCATTCTTTTCATGATCTACTTGCATAGAAAATTTACTACTCTCCACATAAGCAAAATTCTTCTCATTCGGAATAGTGGGAGTATCATAAGAGACTTGAATACTATAAATTGTTTCCACATTAAAAGAGTAATGTTCAGAAAAAGGGTAATCATAATCATGACAAGTTTTATAAATATAATCATCACTACTTTTTATAGCATAAGTTTCATCACAATAATCATCATAAGTAGCAACTTTGTTCTCATCATAATCAATTGAAACCTCTTCCGAAATAGTGGATTCATCACTAAATAAAGTCATGACCTCTCCAAGTCCACTTTCATAAATATTATAAGATTCAACATCCTCCAAAATAGTGGGATCGTTACTTCTAAAAGTTGACACTCTTCCAAACCCACTTTCATCAACATAATCATCATAAGTAGGAGGCATGCTATCATAACAAATTTGCTCATCAAAACTTGGGAGGCTAAAAATATCATCTTCATTAAACGTAGCATCCCCAACCTTGGGACAAACATAAATTGCATCAAATATATTCTCAAACATGTCATTCTCATCAAACATAGCATCCCCAAGCTTGGGCCTTTTCATATCATAAGCATAATCACTCTCATCATTAATAGTATGGATAGCACCAATAGTATAGCAATTATCATCATCACAATGAGTAGTAGGAGCAACATCATTTGGGAGGGATACCTTTCTACCTTTACTTCTCCGTCTTTTCTTTTTCTTCTTCACATCATGTGTGGGCTCAATCCTCTTTTTCGAGCTCCTTATTAATGAGATTGGTTGAATAGAAGGCTCCACCTCGTTACCTGATTCATCATAAGAAATAATAGGAGAATATTGGCAAGTATCTTCCCTTTCGTTAGTATTCTCTTCATCTTATATTTGTTTTCTTTTCTTTATTTAATTGGCAATATAAGGATTTTCGATGCAATTCACCGCACAATACATATAAATTTCCTCTAGATCAAAATCAAGAAGTTTATCACGGGCAAATACTGGAAGATAGTTAGTTATACGTTTCATTTCTTCATAACCCATAAGAAACTAAGTTCATTATGATGTGCAACGAAAATCAAGTCATCACAATTTTTGGACACGATTAGATCATGAAACAATTTGCATCGGATAGTTAAATGACCACGTTCATTGCAAAGTTCACAAGTACGGCTAAGAAAATTTAAATTTTCAGCACAAACATCTAGCCTTTCTTGCAACCATTTAGTTTCTAAGTACTTATGCCTCTTACAAAATCTATCTTCCCTTTTTGGTATGTATTTGCAAACTCTATGCACTCCACAAAAATCGACATGCTTATAAGAGACATATTCATCATGACTAGTGCAATCATCATTAGTACTATGGATATTCAAAGAGTTCATACTAACAACATTGCAATCATGCTCATCATTCAAAGGTTTAGTGCCAAACATTTTATAGACTTCTTCTTCTAGTACTTGAGCACAATTTTCCTTTCCATCATTCTCACGAAAGATATTAAAAAGATGAAGCGTATGAGACAAACTCAATTCCATTTTTTTAGTTTTCTTTTATAGACTAAACTAGTGATAAAACAAGAAACAAAAAGATTCGATTGCAAGATCTAAAGATATACCTTCAAGCACTCACCTCCCCGGCAACGGCGCCAGAAAAGACCTTGATGTCTACTACACAACCTTCTTCTTGTAGACGTTGTTCGGCCTCCAAGTGCAGAGGTTTGTAGGACAGTAGCAAATTTCCCTCAAGTGGATGACCTAAGGTTTATCAATCCGTGGGAGGCGTAGGATGAAGATGGTCTCTCTCAAGCAACCCTGCAACCAAATAACAAAGAGTCTCTTGTGTCCCCAACACACCCAATACAATGGTAAATTGTATAGGTGCACTAGTTCGGCGAAGAGATGGTGATACAAGTGCAATATGGATGGTAGATATAGGTTTTTGTAATCTGAAAATATAAAAACAGCAAGGTAACTAATGATAAAAGTGAGCACAAACGGTATTGCAATGCTAGGAAACAAGGCCTAGGGTTCATACTTTCACTAGTGCAAGTTCTCTCAACAATAATAACATAATTGGATCATATAACTATCCCTCAACATGCAACAAAGAGTCACTCCAAAGTCACTAATAGAGGAGAACAAACGAAGAGATTATGGTAGGGTACGAAACCACCTCAAAGTTATTCTTTCTGATCGATCTATTCAAGAGTCCGTAGTAAAATAACACGAAGCTATTCTTTCCGTTCAATCTATCATAGAGTTCGTACTAGAATAACACCTTAAGACACAAATCAACCAAAACCCTAATGTCACCTAGATACTCCAATGTCACCTCAAGTATCCGTGGGTATGATTATACGATATGCATCACACAATCTCAGATTCATCTATTCAACCAACACAAAGAACTTCAAAGAGTGTCCCAAAGTTTCTACCGGAGAGTCAAGACGAAAACGTGTGCCAACCCCTATGCATAAGTTCACAAGGTCACTGAACCCGCAAGTTGATCACCAAAACATACATCAAGTAGATCACGTGATATCCCATTGTCACCACAGATAAGCACATGCAAGACATACATCAAGTGTTCTCATATCCTTAAAGACTCAATCCGATAAGATAACTTCAAAGGGAAAACTCAATCCATTATAAGAGAGTAGAGGGGGAGAAACATCATAAGATCCAACTATAATAGCAAAGCTCGCGATACATCAAGATCGTACCAAATCAAGAACACGAGAGAGAGAGAGAGAGATCAAACACATAGCTACTGGTACATACCCTCAGCCCCGAGGGTGAACTACTCCCACCTCGTCATGGAGAGCGCTGGGATGATGAAGATGACCACCGGTGAGGGATCCCCCCTCCAGCAGGGTGCCGGAACAGGGTCCCGGTTGGTTTTTGGTGGCTACAGAGGCTTGCGGCGGCGGAACTCCCGATCTATTGTGTTCCCCGATGGTTTTAGGGTATATGGATATATATAAGCGAAAGAAGTCAGTCAGGGGAGCCATGAGGGGCCCACGAGGGTGGGGGGCGCGCCAAAAGGGGCAGGCGCGCCTCCCTGCCTCGTGCCTTCCTCGTTGCTTCCCTTACGTATACTCCAAATCTTCTGGATTGCTTCCGTTCCAAAAATAACTTTCCCAAAGGTTTCATTCTGTTTGGACTCCGTTTGATATTCCTTTTCTGCGAAACACTGAAACAAGGAGAAAAACAAAAACTGGCACTGGGCTCTGGGTTAATAGGTTAGTCCCAAAAATAATATAAAAGTGTATAATAAAGCCCATAAACATCCAAAACAGATAATATAATATCATGGAACAATCAAAAATTATAGATACGTTGGAGACGTATCAAACCCGCGCTACTGCTAGGCTTTCCCTAGTAGTGCTTCCTCGTGCCACTAATGCCAGTCCCCCATTGTTCCATTTTGCTTAAAGCTTGTTAGCGAAAATTCTTCATTTATGTTTCTCTAACATTTACCCATCTCTGTTAATAGGTCCTCCTGTCATTGTGTTCGTTGCTGACGGACCCCAACCCCGATGATCCTCTGGTGCCTGAGATCGCTCACATGTACAAGACTGATCAGGCCAAGTATGAGTACACAGCACGCTCCTGGACACAGAAGTATGCCATGGGTGGATGTATAGGCAAGCAATGTCGACAGAGGTATTCTTTTGATTGTTTTATTTTTAGGGTTTGCTGAAATGCATTTTCCCCCTCCGTGCAAGACAAACAGTGGGATGTTTGCTAATTTCGAAACACACTGGTTACTTCCATTTGTGTACTTCTATTTGTTTGTTCTTGGTTCTTCTCATCTCACCTAATAGCTGAAGTCAAAGACGACAAACCAGGTGAATCATTGGAGTTGCAGGACGATAAATCATCAGTAAGTTTCTATGCTTTCAAATGGCCAGAGTTTGAATTTGATCAGTTTGTCTGGCTTGTTTTATGCTGAATCCTTGATTCCTTGATAACTTTGATATACACGCATGAATAATTACTTATGTTGTTATGATCATAAACTGATTTCTAAGCATCTTTGACTCATATGATGCTTATTACATAACAGGTCATCTGAATCTTCATTTGTAAATATGACTGCTTGTGTTGTTGATGATGTAAGCTACTTTTCTTGCTTCAAGAATACTATAAACATCATTTACATCACACTCACATTTTAAGTTGCTCATTTGATTACAGGCTAGCCATCGGCTTGGAACTGATGAGAGGCAACCGCTGTTACCAACTTCAAACATATATTTTTTAGGTATGAATGGCTTACCTTAGCCAGAATTTCTATAAGTGTTGCTCATGTTAGCTTTCTCTAGTAAGTAGAACAAGAATACATTTAACATTTCTTTTTTGCCATATGCGTACGCTCATGATATTTGAATTACGAACCAAATTCTAAACAAATAAGCATATGTCTCTCCACCCACAAACTTGCTGGTAGTGATGAAGATAGTCACTTAATCAACCTCTAACTAGCTTCCTATTTTCAGGAATGAAGATCTGAATGACCCTCACTCCTCTAGAGAAATCATTTTACTCATTCAGGTTCTAGAATTTCTTTATAGCTTTCTGAATTTACTTCGTTCTTGCATGTATTAGCTTTCTGTCTGTGCCCAAATAATCTATGTCTATTTCCTTTTGTTTCTTGTGTGCAAGTGACCATTGTGTGTGTGACTCTGTGCGTGTGATGTGCCCCTATCTATCTATGTTTCTTGTGTGGAAGCGCCCCACTGTGTGTCTAACTCTGTGTGTGTCTGACTGTGTGTGTGACTGTGTGTGTGACTGTGTGAATGTTCCATTTGCATGTGTGTATGTGACTCTGTGTGTTTGTGTGAATGTTGCATTTGCTTAATGGTGTGGCCTGTATGCTTTGCTGAATGATTGGTGTTGGTGTGGTTTAACACTGCCTTTGCCGGTCCCAAGCCCGGATGTGAAAGTGTGGAGGGAGCTGCATTTACCTCCTTTTGAATTTTGTGGCTGATGGAATTCTAGTTTACTTAGATGGTTAGGTTGTTAATTAGTTTTGTGCATGCAAGACTTGAAATCTAGCCGATGTGTTTAGTTTCTGTACATGATAAATGGTTTTATTGTGCACCTTTTTAAAGGTGTCGCCCGTTTTCTACTCTTGGATGTTAACTTGCATTTCTTGTGTTTCTGAATTGATTATCTGTTGTAAGATATGGTCAGCATATATAGTTCATAGATAAATGCCTTTGTGTGCAGCATGTCATACATTTTATTCATTCCAATGGTGATTTTACTACTAGTTTTTGTGTGTTGGAACTCTTGTGGAAGTTCTCTGTACCCCAGTACTAATGTATATGTATTTCTGTGTCATTTTGTACTATAACATCACTGAAGCCAGTGGTTTATTTGAGATGAGTGATGTGATTACATTGTACCAGACATGCGACTGCAACAACTTAGTGTATGAGTATGCGCCCCGCGACAACAATTATCTAGTTACTTTTGAACAATCAGGTAGTTCACAATATGCAGTTTTACTTGTATTCAGGAATGGAGCTTCTTCACTTCCTAGATGCAGCAGGTTGTCCATGTTGTGTTCAATTTCTTTGATTCACCTTTATTTTCATTTCAGCAGGTTGTCCATGTTGTGTGTTCCATATGGATTAGACGCGGTCGACTACTTTGTCTTCGATGCCGTGGCTCCTCGTTGGGTCTTTAGTACTTCTTCTGTGTGTTCAATTTTTAATCCCCATTACGTGTGATGCTCTTTGTTTCTGTGTAATTTGAACCTCGGGTTGCGCTCTTGTGAGCGGTGTCTCTGCTCGTGTGGACACACATGATTTGAACCACGACTTTGAGCTGTGATTCTGCTAGTGAGGCAACCATGCTGGTAAGCATGATTTCAGCGGTGTTTCCATGCGATTTTGAGCCATGTCTGTTATGATCTTGTGAAAACGTTGCGTGAATATTTATTGCCAATCGTGTGTCGTGCCAATGCTGCCTTTGGTTGATTGTCTGGCTTGTTGCTTAGCTGAATGATTGGTTTAGTAGTTTTGTGGTTTAGCACTGCCTTTGCCGGTCCCAAGCCTGGATGAGAAACTGTGGAGGGGATTGCAGTTTGCTCCTCTATTTAGAACTTTCATGGTCTCCAAATATTATTTCTCAATAGTTGCACAAACTGTCCTAGTCAAGTACGTTTTACTTGTAAGTGTATAGGAAGCCTGAAAGGCCTCCTGTACCACAATTCTCTAGAAAGATGCAGTTCAATTGTTGTGGGTAACCGCTTCCCTAGAAAGTATTGTGGTATTTCTGGACAAGAGATACGCAGTAGGGTAAAGTGTGCTAAACTTTTATCCTTCTTTAATTTTGTACAAGTATAGGGTACGATTAAGCCCATGATGATTACCTACATGTTGGAAATACAGGCAGTGACGACATTTTATGGGCATGTCTTGCTTGGAAACCCTTTTCTTGATTAGTTATTAATCTAACATGGGCCTAATGGGGAATTAAACAGGAGCACCTAGGTGCTCCACCCACCCAAATAAGTACCGATGCAGTGTTATTTTTACTAAATAACCCCTCGACGTCCTTATTTTGCCCACTGACCCCCTCAAAAACTTATTTCGTCGCCTGACCCCCCCATTCGCGTCGGGCCATAAGACGCTGCACTTGCACGTCGCTGCGCAGGCCGCCAAGGCGCCATTGACCGACGACGACGACCGGTCGCTAGCGTGGCAGCCATCAAGCGCGCCTAACTAGAAGGTGCGACACGTCTGGATGAGCCGGACTTGTGAGCATTACTTAGTTATCGCGAGGTCAGACTGCTTGATATATCCAAGTACCGGTGGGTGTGGTCCGGCTAACATATCGGATAGTCTGATGTGCTCCCTCGACACGCTCGTGTTGGGGAACGTAGCAGAACTTCAAAATTTTCTACGCATCACCAAGATCAATCTATGGAGTAATCTAGCAACGAGGGGAAGGGGAGTGCATCTACATACCCTTGTAGATCGCGATGCGGAAGCGTTGCAAGAACGCGGATGAAGGAGTCGTACTCGTAGCGATTCAGATCGCGGTTGGTTCCGATCTAAGCACCGAAGAACGGTGCCTCCGCGTTCAACACACGTGCAGCCCGGTGACGTCTCCCACGCCTTGATCCAGCAAGGAGAGAGGGAGAGGTTGGGGAAGACTCCATCCAGCAGCAGCATGACGGCGTGGTGGTGATGGAGGAGCGTGGCAATCCTGCAGGGCTTCGCCAAGCACCGCGGGAGAGGAGGAGGGAGAGGGGTAGGGCTGCGCCAAAAGAGAGACGTTCTCATGTGTATGGCAGCCCCAAAACCTCAAGTATATATAGGGGAGGGGGAGGGACTGCGCCCCCATCTAGGGTTCCCCCCCCCAAGGGGTGCGGCCAGCCCTAGATGGGGCTTGGGGCGGCCAAGGGGGGGAGAGAGGGGGGCGCCCCACTAGATGGGCCTTAGGCCCATCTGAGCCTAGGGTTTCCCCCTCCCCCCCTTCCTGCGCCCTGGGGCTCTTGTGGAGGCGCACCAGCCCACCTAGGGGCTGGTCCCTTCCCACACTTGGCCCACGCAGCCCTCTGGGGCCGGTGGCCCCACCTGGTGGACCCCCGGGACCCTCCCGGTGGTCCCGGTACATTACCGATAGCACCCGAAACTTTTCCGGTGACCAAAACAGGACTTCCCATATATAAATCTTTACCTCTGGACCATTCCGGAACTCCTCGTGACGTCCGGAATCTCATCCGGGACTCCGAACAACATTCGGTAACCACGTATATCTATTCCCTATAACCCTAGCGTCATCGAACCTTAAGTGTGTAGACCCTACGGGTTCGGGAACCATGCAGACATGACCGAGACGTTCTCCGGTCAATAACCAACAGTGGGATCTGGATACCCATATTGGCTCCCACATGTTCCACGATGATCTCATCGGATGAACCACGATGTCGGGGATTCAATCAATCCCGTATGCAATTCCCTTTGTCTAGCGGTATGTTACTTGCCCGAGATTCGATCGTCGGTATCCCGATACCTTGTTCAATCTCGTTACCGGCAAGTCTCTTTACTCGTTCCGTAACTCACATCATCCCGTGATCAACTCCTTGGTCACATTGTGCACATTATGATGATGTCCTACCGAGTGGGCCCAGAGATACCTCTCCGTTTACACGGAGTGACAAATCCCAGTCTCGATTCGTGCCAACCCAACAGACACTTTCGGAGATACCTGTAGTGCACCTTTATAGCCACCCAGTTACGTTGTGACGTTTGGTACACCCAAAGCATTCCTACGGTATCCGGGAGTTGCACAATCTCATGGTCTAAGGAAATGATACTTGACATTAGAAAAGCTTTAGCAGACGAACTACACGATCTTGTGCTAGGCTTAGGATTGGGTCTTGTCCATCACATCATTCTCCTAACGATGTGATCCCGTTATCAACGACATCCAATGTCCATGGTCAGGAAACCGTAACCATCTATTGATCAACGAGCTAGTCAACTAGAGGCTTACTAGGGACATGGTGTTGTCTATGTATCCACACATGTATCTGAGTTTCCTATCAATACAATTTTAGCATGGATAATAAACGATTATCATGAACAAGGAAATATAATAATAATAACCAATTTATTATTGCCTCTAGGGAATATTTCCAACAGTCTCCCACTTGCACTAGAGTCAATAATCTAGTTCACATCACCATGTGATTAACACTCACAGGTCACATCACCATGTGACCAACATCCAAAGAGTTTACTAGAGTCAACAATCTAGTTCACATCACTATGTGATTAACACTCAATGAGTTCTGGTTTGATCATGTTATGCTTGTGAGAGAGGTTATTAGTCAACGGGTCTGAACCTTTCAGATCCGTGTGTGCTTTACGAATATCTATGTCATCTTGTGGATGCTACCACGCGCTACTTGGAGCCATTTCAAATAACTGCTCTACTATACGAATCCGGTTTACTACTCAGAGTCATCCGGATTAGTGTCAAAGTTCGCATCGACGTAACCCTTTACGACGAACTCCTTTTCACCTCCATAATCGAGAAAATTCCTTAGTCCACTAGATACTAAGGATAAGTTCGACCGTTGTCACGTGATCCATACCCGGATCACCATTGTACCCCTTGACCAACTCATGGCAAGGCACACTTCATGTGCGGTACACAACATAGCATACTGTAGAGCCTACGTCTAAAGCATAGGGGACGACCTTCGTCCTTTCTCTCTCTACTGCTGTGGTCAGGTCTTGAGTCTTACTCAATACTCACACCTTGTAACGCAGCCAAGAACTCCTTCTTTGCTGATCTATTTTGAACTCCTTCAAAATCATGTCAAGGTGTGCGTTCTTTGAAAGTATCATCAGGCGTCTTGATCTATCTCTATAGATCTTGATGCCCAATACGTAAGCAGCTTTATCCAGGTCTTCCTTTGAAAAACTCCTTTCAAACAACCCTTTATGCTTTCCAGAAATTCTACATCATTTCGGATCAACAATATGTCATTCACATATACTTATCAGAAATGTTGTAGCGCTCCCACTCACTTTATTGTAAATACAAGTTTCTAACAAACTTTGTATAAACCCAAAAACTTTGATCACTCCATCAAAGCGTATATTCTGACTCCGAGATGCTTGCTCTAATCCATGGAAGGATCGCTGGAGCTAGCATACCTTTTAGCTTCCTTAGGATCGACAAAACCTTTCTTATTGTATCACATACAACCTTTCCTTACGAAAACTGGTAAGGAAACTTGTTTTGACATCCATCTGCCAGATTTCATAAATGCAGCTAATGCTAACATGATTCCGACGGACTTAAGCATCGCTACGGATGAGAAAATCTCATCGTAGTCAACTCCTTGAACTTGTGAAAATACTCTTTGCCACAAGTCGAGCTTCATAGACGGTAACCTTACCGTCCACGTCCGTCTTCTTCTTAAAGATCCATTTATCTCAATGGCTTGCCGATCATCGGGCAAGTTCACCAAAGTCCATGCTTTGTTCTGATACATGGATCCTATCTCGGATTTCATGGCTTCTAACCATTTGTCGGAATATGGGCCCACCATCGCTTCTCCATAGCTCGTAGGTTCAGTATTGTCTAACAACATGATATCTCAGACAGGATCACGTACCACTCTGATGTAGCACGCATCCTCGTCGTCCTACGAGGTTTGGTAGTGACTTGATCCGAAGTTTCATGATCACTATCATAAGCTTCCACTTCAATCGGTGTAGGTGCCACAGGAACAACTTCCTGTGCCCTGCTACACACTAGTTGAAGTGACGGTTCAATAACCTTATCAAGTCTCCACCATCCTCCCACTCAATTCTTTCGAGAGAAACTTTTCCTCGAGAAAGGACTCGTTTCTAGAAGCAATTACTTTTGCTTCCAGATCTGAAATAGGAGGTATACCCAACTGTTTTTGGGTATTCTATGAAGATCCATTTATCCGCTTTGGGTTTGAGCTTATCAGCCTGAAACTTTTTCGCATAAGCATCGCAGCCCCAAACTTTTAAGAAACGACAACTTAGGTTTCTCTAAACGGTGTCGTCTCAACGGAATTGCGTGGTGCCCTATTTAAAGTGAATGCGGTTGTCTCTAATGCCTAACCCATAAACGATAGTGGTAATTCAACAAGAGACATCATGGTATGCACCATATCCAATAGGGTGCAGTTATGATGTTCGGAGACACCATCACACTGTGGTGTTCCAGGCGGTATTAATTGTGAAACACTTTCCACAATGTCTTAATTGTGTGCCAAACTCGTAACTCAGATACTCATCTCTGTGATCATATCACAGACATTTTGTCCACTTGTCACGATGATTTT
The DNA here is from genome assembly GCF_018294505.1 of Triticum aestivum. Lineage (NCBI taxonomy): Eukaryota > Viridiplantae > Streptophyta > Magnoliopsida > Poales > Poaceae > Triticum > Triticum aestivum. The sequence goes on from NC_057811.1 coordinate 90,612,070, forward strand.
CAACTTCACTCTGAAATTACTTGAACCTTTCAATAATTCAGACTTGTGTTTCATCAAGTAAATACACTCAGCATCTACTCAACTCATCTGTGAAGTAAGAACATAACGATATCCACTGCATGCCTCAGCACTCATTGGACTGCACACATCAAATGTATTACTTCCAACAAGTTGCTCTCTTGTTCCATCTTACTGAAAACGAGGCCTTTCAGTCATCTTGCCCATGTGGTATGGTTTGCATGTCTCAAGTGATTCAAAATCAAGTGAGTCCAAACGATCCATCTGCATGGAGTTTCTTCATGCATATATACCAATAGACATGGTTCGCATGTCTCAATCTTTTCAAAAACGAGTGAGTCCAAAGATCCATCTACATGGAGCTTCTTCATGCGTTCTATACCAATATGACTCAAATGGCAGTGCCACAAGTATGTGGTACTATCATTACTATTTTATATCTTTTGGCATGAACATGTGTATCACTGCGATCGAGATTCATTTTAGGTGCAAGACCATTGAAGGTATTATTCAAATAAACAGAGTGACCATTATTCTCCTTAAATAAATAACCGTATTGCGATAAACATAATCCAATCATGTTTATGCTCAACGCAAACACCAATCTCGATGGTAGAGGGAGCATGCGATGCTTGATCACATCAACCTTGGAAACACTTCCAACACATATCGTCATCTCACCTTTAGCTAGTCTCCGTTTATTCCGCAGCTTTTATTTCGAGTTACTAACACTTAGCAACCGAACCGGTATCTAATACCCTGGTGCTGCTAGGAGTACTAGTAAAGTACACATTCATATAATGTATATCCAATATACTTCTGTCGACCTTGCCTGCCTTCTCATCTACCAAGTATCTAGGGTAGTTCTGCTTCAGTGACCGTTCCCCTCATTACAGAAGCACTTAGTCTCGGGTTTGGGTTCAACCTTGGGATTCTTCACTAGAGCAGCAAATGATTTGATGTTTCATGAAGTATCCCTTCTTCCCTTGCCCTTCTTGAAACTAGTGGTTTTACTAACCATCAACAATTGATGCTCCTTCTTGATTTCTACTTTCGCGGTGTCAAACATCGCGAGTTGCTCAAGGATCATCATGTCTATCCCTGATATGTTATAGTTCACCACGAAGCTCTAATAGCTTGGTGGCAGTGACTATGGAGAACCATCACTATCTCATCTGGAAGATTAACTCCCACTCGATTCAAGCGATTGTAGTACTCAGACAATCTGAGCACATGCTCAACGATTGAGCTTTTCTCCCTTAGTTTGCAGGCTTAAGAAACTTGTCAGAGGTCTCATACCTCTTGACGTGGGCACTAGTCTGAAATCCCAATTTCAGTCTTCGGAACATCTCATATGTTCTGCGACGTTTCAAAAACGTCTTTGGTGCCACAATTCTAAACCGTTAGCATTACGCACTGAACTATCACGTAGTCATCAAAACATGTATGTAAGATGTTTCGCAACATCTACAGACGACGCTGAGGTTCAGCACACCGAGCGGTGCATTAAGGACATAAGCCTTCTGTGCAGCAATGAGGACAATCCTCAGTTTACGGACCCAGTCCGCATAATTGCTACTATCAACTTTCAACTAAATTTTCTCTAGGAACATATCTTAAATAGTAGAGCTAAAGCGTAAGCTATGACATAATTTGCAAAGACCTTTTGACTATGTTCATGATAATGAAGTTCATCTGATTATTTAATGAACTCCCACTTAGATAGACATCCCTCTAGTCATCTAAGTGATACATGATCCGAGTCAAACTAGGCCGTGTCCGATCATCACGTGAGACGGACTAGTCATCATCGGTGAACATCTCCATGTTGATCGTATCTACTATACGACTCATGTTCGACCTTTCGGTCTCTTGTGTTCCGAGGCCATGTCTGTACATGCTAGGCTCGTCAAGTCAACCTAAGTGTTTCGCATGTGTTCCGAGGCCATGTCTCTACATGCTAGGCTCGTCAACACCCGTTGTATTCGAACGTTAGAATCTATCACACCCGATCATCACGTGGTGCTTCGAAACAACGAACCTTCGCAACAGTGCACGGTTAGGGGGAACACGTCTCTTGAAATTTTAGTGAGGGATCATCTTATTTATGCTACCGTCGTTCTAAGCAAATAAGATGTAAACATGATAAACATCACATGCAAATCATAAAGTGATGTGATATGGCCAATATCATCTTGCGCCTTTTGATCTCCATCTTCGAGGCGCGGCATGATCACCTTCGTCACCGGCATGACACCATGATCTCCATCATCATGATCTCCATCATCGTGTCTTCATGAAGTTGTCTCGCCAACTATTACTTCTACTACTATGGCTAACGGTTAGCAATAAAGTAAAGTAATTACATGGCGTTATCATTGACACGCAGGTCATACAATAAATTAAGACAACTCCTATGGCTCCTGCCGGTTGTCATACACATCGACATGCAAGTCGTGATTCCTATTACAAGAACATGATCAATCTCATACATCACATATATCATTCATCACATCCTTTTGGCCATATCACATCACATAGCATACCTTGCAAAAACAAGTTAGACGTCCTCTAATTGTTGTTGCATGTTTTACGTGGCTGCTATGGATTTCTAGCAAGAACGTTTCTTACCTACGCAAAAGCCACAACGTGATATGCCAATTTCTATTTACCCTTCATAAGGACCCTTTTCATCGAATCCGATCCGACTAAAGTGGGAGAGACAGACACCCGCTAGCCACCTTATGCAACTAGTGCATGTCAGTCGGTGGAACCTGTCTCACGTAAGTGTACGTGTAAGGTCGGTCCGGGCCGCTTCATCCCACGATGCCACCGAATCAAGATAAGACTAGTAACGGCAAGTAAATTGACAAAATCGACGCCCACAACTACTTTGTGTTCTACTCGTGCATAGAAACTACGCATAGACCTAGCTCATGATGCCACTGTAGGGGAACGTAGCAGAAATTCAAAATTTTCTACGCATCACCAAGATCAATCTATGGAGTAATCTAGCAACGAGGGGAAGGGGAGTGCATCTACATACCCTTGTAGATCGCGATGCGGAAGCGTTGCAAGAACGCGGATGAAGGAGTCGTACTCGTAGCGATTCAGATCGCGGTTGGCTCCGATCTAAGCACCGAAGAACGGTGCCTCCGCGTTCAACACACGTGCAGCCCGGTGACGTCTCCCACGCCTTGATCCAGCAAGGAGAGAGGGAGAGGTTGGGGAAGACTCCATCCAGCAGCAGCACGACGGCGTGGTGGTGATGGAGGAGCGTGGCAATCCTGCAGGGCTTCGCCAAGCACCGCGGGAGAGGAGGAGGGAGAGGGGTAGGGCTGCGCCAAAAGAGAGACGTTCTCATGTGTATGGCAGCCCCAAAACCTCAAGTATATATAGGGGAGGGGGAGGGGCTGCGCCCCCATCTAGGGTTCCCCCCCCCAAGGGGTGCGGCCAGCCCTAGATGGGGCTTGGGGGCGGCCAAGGGGGGAGAGAGGGGGCGCCCCACTAGATGGGCCTTAGGCCCATCTGAGCCTAGGGTTTCCCCCTCCCCCCCCCTTCCTGCGCCCTGGGCCTCTTGTGGAGGCGCACCAGCCCACCTAGGGGCTGGTCCCTTCCCACACTTGGCCCACGCAGCCCTCTGGGGCCGGTGGCCCCACCTGGTGGACCCCCGGGACCCTCCCGGTGGTCCCGGTACATTACCGATAGCACCCGAAACTTTTCCGGTGACCAAAACAAGACTTCCCATATATAAATCTTTACCTCCGGACCATTCCGGAACTCCTCGTGACATCCGGGATCTCATCCGGGACTCCGAACAACATTCGGTAACCACGTATATCTATTCCCTATAACCCTAGCGTCATCGAACCTTAAGTGTGTAGACCCTACGGGTTCGGGAACCATGCAGACATGACCGAGACGTTCTCCGGTCAATAACCAACAGCGGGATCTGGATACCCATGTTGGCTCCCACATGTTCCACGATGATCTCATCGGATGAACCACGATGTCGGGGATTCAATCAATCCCGTATACAATTCCCTTTGTCTAGCGGTATGTTACTTGCCCGAGATTCGATCGTCGGTATCCCGATACCTTGTTCAATCTCGTTACCGGCAAGTCTCTTTACTCGTTCCATAACTCACATCATCCCATGATCAACTCCTTGGTCACATTGTGCACATTATGATGATGTCCTACCGAGTGGGCCCAAAGATACCTCTCCGTTTACACGGAGTGACAAATCCCAGTCTCGATTCGTGCCAACCCAACAGACACTTTCGGAGATACCTGTAGTGCACCTTTATAGCCACCCAGTTACGTTGTGACGTTTGGTACACCCAAAGCATTCCTACGGTATCCGGGAGTTGCACAATCTCATGGTCTAAGGAAATGATACTTGACATTAGAAAAGCTTTAGCAGACGAACTACACGATCTTGTGCTAGGCTTAGGATTGGGTCTTGTCCATCACATCATTCTCCTAATGATGTGATCCCGTTATCAACGACATCCAATGTCCATGGTCAGGAAACCGTAACCATCTATTGATCAACAAGCTAGTCAACTAGAGGCTTACTAGGGACATGGTGTTGTCTATGTATCCACACATGTATCTGAGTTTCCTATCAATACAATTTTAGCATGGATAATAAATGATTATCATGAACAAGGAAATATAATAATAATAATAATAACCAATTTATTATTGCCTCTAGGGCATATTTCCAACAGCTCGGCCATTCGGTGTGCTACATAAGGCAGATAATCCGGCATGTTAGGTTGGCGCGGTTGGGTCGATGTGGGCCATAGCTACACGTAGCCCCGCCTAGTAAGTAGGCGTTAATGCCAAAATTAAAGAATACCTTGCTAGGCGCTTAAAAAGTCAGCCAGTCTGGCTCTCTGTTAATGTGTAACTGTTGTGTGGGTCTACGATGGCATTGGAAGCGTCGTATTTAGCCGCCGTACCCCGGTGAAACCATCTGCCATTTCTCCCCCGCTGCCCCCTCGTCATCCTCTTCCCCGTCACCTGTCCTCCTCTTCCCCATTGTCGCTCGTCCTCATGTTCCCCGGCGTTGGCCCCGGCCGTGTAGGATTTGTTTTCGATTGCCGATAAGCCAAGGAAGGCTATGGTTGATGAGTACATGGAAGAACTGGAGCGGCAAGTTCGTGCGAAGATTGCCGAAAAGCAACCTGTTGGTGGAAAACACATTGAGGGAGGATCCAGCAATCCTTGTCTCGTGTAAGTAATCCCGTGGTAACATATGTACCGTTGGTTGATTTTAAATCTGTAGGATCTATCCTTTGTGGGTGGTTACAAATTTTGATTTATGCATGTAGCATTACTGATTGAATCCTAGATTTGCGGGACAGTTTAGATTCATGCGTGGGTTCAAAACGTCCAGATCCGTAAAAATTTAATTTAGTATTAGGGTTTTCTAATGCGCAGAAGGCTTCCTAAACCAGTAGTAATAGAATCCGTCATTATAGTTGGGATTTGATATATAGAATCAGTAAAGCTGGAGGACATGAAAATAATAGGGGGTGGTGTTAATTTATGGTTCTTTGATGCGGGAATAGGAAAAGTCGAAGAAGAGGGAATGTGTGTGCAAACTTGAAATGGTGCGCGAAACTACCATAGGTAAAGACTTGTTGAGAAACATATCTAGTTAAAGAAACTGCCTAATGCTTTTATCAATTGATTCTTTTGGAATAATAATAATAATAATAATAATAATAATAATAATACATTAGTACCGGTAAATTCAAAACCAGTGGCATATCAATGCTTAATGACCGTAATATATAATGATCTATGAACCCGATTTCATGCAAAGATGGTTTGATCTGATCATCTCTTCTCATTAAATATGTGCTATGTAGATAAAGTTCTAACGTGGCATGCTAAGAGACGGCGGCAAAGTGGGGTGAGAGGTCTATGCTTTTGCAGTAGTCTAATTACTGCACTCTCATCATTTTGAATCTATGAATATGTTATACATACAAGTTGGTAAATAAAGGCATGTTTTGTGTTGTGCATTACAATGAACCTAGGGTGTTTCCTTTCTTGCAGCAATCATCACGTGCAACCTTATAGGTGAAGGTCTTGATTGCTAGATGCGAGGGCATTGAAGTATGTTGTGAAGATTTTTCTCCCTAGTAATACTTGGCATGTCTTGTAATTGCCGTTAGATCAAGTTAGCTACACACAATACATTCTCTAGATGCAACAAGTGGCATTATGGATGCATTACATATTACCTAGTTGACGCATGCCTAAATGATCATGAATGGACGAATGTAAGAACACCAAATAAAAAATTAGTTGATGTCTAAACAAAAGTGGGTTTATGCCACAAAATAGATCATAATGTTAGATTGCAAGTATGATCTCCAAAAAATTAGTGCTTCTTTGATTCGCAAGATTCTAGAAACGCATGAATAGGAAAAATATAGGATCGCAATGGCATGCCTACTTGAATCCTACATGATTTTTGTTTGTTTGATTGCATCACAGAGAAAACCTTTCAAGAGTTTTGCGTGGATGTTAAAATTCCTATGGAGTACAAAGGAATCCTTAGGAAAGATTCTTAGAGGATTCAATCCTACAAGTCAAACGACCAATATAGGAAGAATTTCCTAAGGTTTTCAATCCTTCAAATTCCTATGAAAATTCTTTTGAATCAAAGAGGCCGTAAATGAGAACTACTTTAAATACAACACTTAAAATACAATACATCAAGATGGCTGCCTTCAAAAATGCATTATCTCTTAGGAGAGCACACTAAGAGACAATGCATTGGGATATTTGTGTTGGCGATCCTCCCCTATTGATAATAATATTATATCGTAGGTTATAGTCAAAGAAAAAAGAGACCACACAATCATGTCCATTACTACTTTAGATTGGGGTGGGCCCACCAAACGATTGAGAATTTTATTTGAGATCTACCATTTCTATAATTATTTCATGGGACCAAAGGCCCCACACATCATACACACTGTACTTACCACCATCAAGCACATGTTGTACACAAAAAATATCATGGGACTGGTTCTCATCTGCAACTCTGTTCTGATACGCCATCGAAGGGGGAATTCATCGCCTTCTTCACCAACATCAATCATCGCTGCTCCAGTATGAGTTGTGAGTAGACCACCCCCTGGACTATGGATACGTGGGAGTAGCCAATATGTAATGGCCACTTGAGTCGACTATCATGATTGTGGTCCATATGATGAATACTTTGCGATGATGTTCATCACGTGATGAATTATTCCTTTATGTTTAGATTGTGTGAAGCTTATGTATGGTTTATAGATGCATATTTCTCGCTGATTAATTATCTTTTCTTGGTCAGTTTAGATGTGTAATCGGTAGAGGGAGCGGTGTGCATTGGTTGTGTGTAACCTCTTGCAAGTGTTATTGACGACGAGGACAATGGTATAATAAACTTGTTTGTCCCGGGATGAGCTGGAGGCTTAGTGGAATATTATTGAAGTGTATGTCATCTTGCTCAAAGCAATTACCTGTTGTTATTACTTATACCTGAATGATGTAGAGGTATCTCGGTCAGCGAGTGGACTATCAGCCATAGATGTAGGGAGGGTCTCGGTCTATAGATTTATAGACATACTACCTATATAATATCAACACATCTTACATAATCTGCATAAGCACGAAATATTTCATTTTTCACATGTTTATGTTATTACCGCACTTTATCTTATGGAGAATTACTATCGGTGAAACTATGAACCTCGGTCTATTTTTTATTATAAGAAAACACTTCTAGCAACTTTCGCTTGCACTTTTATTTCTGGTTATTATTTATTCCAAAAATTCAAAAAAAATTACCTGCCTTGTACAATTGCAAAGCGTGTAAGGTTGACATCCTTGCTAGAGTTGTTGGGGGCACAAGTGAAGTTTTACTAGTTAATAATTGGTGATACTCTATGAATTTATACCTTGGTTCTCAACCGAAGAAACTTTTTTTGCGGGAGCTCAACCGAAGAAACTTGCTACTTGCTCCAAACTCATGCAGGCTCAACTACCTTACATCCTAGTAGACCTGGTGTAAGAATCAACCTCCAATGCCGTCGAGGAGGAGGAGGAGAGAGAGAGAGAGAGAGAGAGAGAGAGAGAGGTATCTCGGTCAACGAGTGGACTATCAGCCATAGATGTAGGGAGGGTCTCGGTCTATGGATTTATAGACATACTACCTATATAATATCAACACATCTTACATAATCTGCATAAGCACGAAATAATTCATTTTTCACATGTTTATGTTATTAATGCACTTTATCTTATGGAGAATTACTATCGGTGAAACTATGTACCTCGGTCTATTTTTTATTATATAAGAAAACACTTCTAGCAACTTTTGCTTGCACTTTTATTTCTGGTTATCATTTATTTCAAAAATTCAAAAAAATTATCTGCCTTGTACAATTGCAAAGCTTGTAAGGTTGACATCCTTGCTAGAGTTTTTGGGGGCACAAGTGAAGTTTTACTAGCTTATCATTGGTGATACTCTCTATGAATTTATACCTTGGTTCTCAACCGAAGAAACTTTTTTTTTTGCGGGGGCTCAACCGAAGAAACTTGCTACTTGCTCCAAACTCCTGCACTTGAGGGCTCAACTACCTTACATCCTAGTAGACCTGGTGTAAGCATCAACCTCCAATGCCGCCGGGGAGGAGGAGGAGGGAGAGAGAGTGAGAGAGAGAGAGAGAGGGGTTCTTGCATCCCGATATTCCTCCAAAACATAGGAATTTTTAGACATCCACCCTCAAAACTCGATATGAGTGTCTACCCTAAAAAAAGACATTGTGTTTATTATAAAAAAAACAAAACCTACAACTAATATATTGGTGGGCCCCATCCGATGTCCTTCAAAGATAGCATGTTATATGTACACCTTGCCATGCACGTTCATTGCGCGGTAGAAACCGAAATAGAAATCCGATTATGATCTCCTGCCTTTTAATCCGGCGTATTATTCTTGTATCTGTAGCAGCCATGAACGGTTTGTACCCAATATCTAGCTCTCTATGACTCAACCTTTGGTTGGATGGTTAGGAGGACAGCAGTATCCCGAGCCCACCAGGTGCTCGCTTTTATCCTGAATTTATTTCAGGATTTCTGGTTATGCACACGTTAAGTGGGAGGAGATGTTCCAGTCGACTACGACGCGCCTATGGTGACTTCGTAAAATATCAAGATGATATGCCGGCTCAGTCTCTCAGAGGTGCTCATAGGCGTAGGGTGTGCGTTCATAGGGGCGAGTGTATGCGCATATATATAAGCGCTTGCGTCTATACCGTGTTCAAAAAAACATCTAGCGCGCTCTCTTAATATTTCCCCAAATGATATGTTCCACACGTGTGGCACAAAGCACTCCGACCCTGATATTTTTTACAGCTAAAGTTGCCATCCGAAAAGAAAAAAGAAACCTAAAAAATAAAACCGAAACTTGCCTTCCGAAAAGAAGTTGTCATGCTTGACAACTAAAGTTGCCATCCTTGCGTTACTGCCAAAAAGAACGTTCCATCTGTTCATGTCACACGTGTGTCATTTATTAGAGTCCTAATATTTTCTTGACAAACAGACTGATATGGACATTATTAGTATGGAACATTACATGCATCGCCACTAGTATTTTTCGTGCATGTACGTAATCCGAAGCATCCATAATAACCATGTGTGCATACGCTCATAGCCAGTATTGGCTTCTCTAAAGTAATGTGCTATCAATTTTTCTTTAACCTGAACAGACTTCATGTCACGTACTGCAGTTGCATGATAGCAACCAATGCATCGACCTTTTATCATCAATTTTTGTCGTGGCCGTACCAGAGGCTCGCCGCAACCAGCGTTGGGGAGAGGTGGGTGGTTGGAGTAACGGGGGCTACCCCCCCCCCCCCCCCCCCCCCACCCCTAGTGCCATATCACTAACTTAAGGTGTTGTTCTGCCATGGGTAATGTGATCCACCATTCTATCTATTTTGTTGGTGTTGTGTTATAATGTATTTTTGGTACAAATATGCAAGTACTCAAGTTTTAGTTAGTGATAGTGAAATTAACCATATGTCCATGTTTCATGGTTGCGCACACTTTTCATAATGGATTATTGTTTTCTTTCTTATTGCACTAGTACACAACCTTGCTATATTTCCACGTCTTAATATAATCAGCACATTGGTCCCTAGCATGAACTTTTATTAACAAGATATAATTTCTTGTTAAAGATGAGCAGACGGGTGACACCCGAATCGTTAGTGTGCTACCACATTTGGATTCCATCACCCCCGAGCAGCAACATCCGAGGACCAGCGAGGCCCACGCAGTGGTCACCGTCGTCTGGACTTTGTGTTCAAACTTTCAAACTTTAATATTTCCAAAACTCAAACTAAAACAATTGATGCATCTTGTAATAGGAGAGACACACACAATCCATCTTCGCCTCTCATAGAAAATTTTCATTCACTCCAACCACCTCCTTTGGTCCCCCGGAGGACCAAGACTTTGAGTCTTTCTTTCACGTTGGTGTTGTCTTGTGTCCTTCATGGTGTTGCCCCGCTGAACCTACTCGCTGTGCTAGCGATGCTCATCGTGAAGATTGTGTATGAGCCAATGTTGGCTCATATTTTTGTTGAATCGGCGCACCTTGACCACCCCATCTATGGGGATTGGCGTCCAACTCTCCATGGGACCGTCATGGAGAACCAGAAACCATGGAAGGACACTACTTTAAGTGCCCTCAGCCTTGACTTGGTGTTTCATGACACCCGGTGGCGGATCCAGGATTGGCTGACGCCCCAGGCGAGAAACTAAGGCTAAACACTACCTGAAAAAACTCCAGTTTCAAGGCATACAAAAGTCAAAATATGTTGCATGTTGCATAACTACCAAGAAACCAAGCATATAATATTCAATGGCAGCATTTGTTCCATGATGGGACAACTAGTAAAGCAAGACAAATCAAAAGACAATATGTAGCATATATAGATGATACAAAGGATTGATATCAAATCAAAGAATTGGTTGATCTGAGCCTCCCATGACTCATCTTCAATAGCAGAAGAAGCTAAACCTTCAATCATAAATTTCGAAATGCAAATCAGTGCGTATTATAGCAGGTAAAACTAGTTAATAACAGATGCAAAATGTGAAAACTTATGTCTAGGACGAGGCAAAAGGCCTTTGCGTGTGCGATAACCTTGAAATCGTTCAATGGTCTTTGATTCTTCAATACTAACAAATACATCTCATTCAATGTAACATACCATTTTGTTATGCATCCACTCATCGCCCATTTTGTTTCTCAATCCAGTCTTGATAATGCTCATTGTTTAGAATGCCCTTTCCACCGCTGCAGTTGCAACAGGTAAAATCAATGCTAACTCAACAAGACAATAGGGATACTATCAGTTGTTTGAGTTGAAGGACCCGTTTCCGTAGTTTCGGTGGTTCAAACTTATAAAAAAGTATTAATGTCTTGTTTCTTTTACTCATCTTGCCTTCCTGTAAAATTTTAGAGAAATAAAAATTACTCAATGTCTAAATCGGTTTTTACATCTAACAAACAGTGGCATCTAACAACTAAAATCATCATCAACTAGTGACAATGTGGCATCTAGAAACAAAAATAGGGCATCTTGAAATAAAAACAACACTGAGGAAGTGAGGAGTGAGGTGAGGACCACCTCGCCGGACGCCGGCCAACCTGTAGGCTGCAGCCTCACGCGGTCGCGCCCTAGCCGGGGTCGCCGCCTCGCTCCCTCGCCGGCGGACAGGGGCGCTGGAATTGGGGAACTGGGGGCGCTGTCGAAGGATCTGACCGGCGGCTACGGCCGGCGGGCGGCGCCGACGGCGCCTAGCTGAGGGTTCGTCAGGTCTGGGGAACAGCCGAACAGTGGAAGAAGAGCGGCTGCGTCTGGTTCGTGGTGAGCGGGTGAGGGTTGCGAGTTCGTGCGGGTGCGGGGAAATCGGCTTGGGCGGCCGGGCCAGTTGGCCTAGGCTGCCTTGGCTCGGAAGTGGGCTGCGCCCCAGGCCATTTTTTTTATTAATCTAGGCCGAGAAAACTTCCCACACCCCAGGCAATGGCCTGGGCTGCCTGGGACCCAAATCCGCCCATGTCGACACCGTTGTCGTCGCCCTGGCCAAAGCTTCAATGTTTGCGCGCGTACAAGCTTTGCGTTCTCTCAACTACATGAATGCTCTTTGACACTTGTTGTGTCGGTCGACGGTACCGAGCGGGCGAAGTTGGTGGACACGCTCAATAGCAACATCACAGGTTTCAACCTTGTCGGGTGGGCGAGGACGAGCTAGAAGGAGGGAGACACAATGGTGTTCAAGTAATGGACGCAGCTCGAACGCAAGACCAACGTCTGTCCAAGTTCTTCCGATCCATATATTACTGGCTATTTCAAGTATGTACAGTGGTGGTGGTGGTCGGTGGGGGTGGGGGAGGGGGGTATGGGCCCTCATGGTACCCAGTGATATATCAACCATAGGCGAACTTTGTGCACCATATATTAATTCATCTCCTTGGATTATTTTGTACTGAACCCTTTGACCGTTTTCTTACTCTCATGTTAATGCATACCACAAGCAGGGGCGAGCCCAGGCAGACACACGAAAAACGTACGAAGCATGCAGACACATAGAAAACGTTCGATGGCGACGCGTAGACTGTGGAATGGCCAATGCAGCCGGCTAGCCGCCGCCGAGCACGGGGCCTGTTTTATTAGTGGCCCTGCCTCGGGCAACGGCAGTCAAGACCAGTCGATCGACCGGGCGTTAGTTGGTTCCTCACCGAACCCAACCAACACAATTGAGCTGTAGGGGTAGCTCATCGTGACGGGTTGGAAGCAGGGAAAACGTTGGGCGCTCGATGGCGACGCGTTCATTTTGGAATGGCCAGCATGAGAACCAGTCCTTGTGTACTGGATTGCTCGTCGTTGGATGTGACCGCACGCATTGGCACGCATGCTCATTTCTTGTTTCTGATCGAGGGAGAACTAGTGAAACATCGAGGCTTACAACTGATCGGGATAAACATGGAGAGCAAATCATGCAAACACCACCGCTGAAATGAAAATTCCGCCACCACCATGGAGCCAGCACACTCGGGAAAAAAGTAAGCAACCCACGTAGGTTACCATGCCCCAACTGCACAACCCGGTTGACACAAGGTTGATCGTTCAGTCTTTGCAGGTTCTCGCTACACAAAGTTCGTCCACACCCGGTTGGCCCCGTTGCCAGATCTGGACGCTCGCTCAGCATGCACATGCGAATGATCAATGTGCAGCGCTTTGGGGAAGTTCCAAACCAGATGTTTCGAATTAATTAAATTTAAACTAGTCTGAAATATATGCATGATTGGTCTCGTTCTAAAGATCTTATCCCTAGAATTCTATATCTATATCTATACCTCTATATACCTACTAATAAAGCAAGGTGCGTTTCGTCGATTTTTTCATCCGTTAGTAAAGCCAGCCCACTTATTTGCCTTCCCATGTAGCTTCAAAAAGCCTATTTCTCGCGCTGAATCCTATTCGGCGCCTTAAGCGCCGAATACAGGCCATTTCATACAGGGCGCACACCCCGTTTACACTTGGTTTCATAGCGAGCCGGCCCATCCAGCTTTGCTGTTTGTTTCTTGAAAACCAAGAAAAAAAGGTGCACCTGCCGCGACTCGAACACCGCGCATTCATTTAGCTAGCGATCGCACCAACCAGTTGGACTAGTTGACCTCATGTGGTTGAATCGTTCCTTTTCTTTTCTTTATAAAATGAGAAAAAGGCATCTGTTTTTCCAGTTTTCTTTCTTTTTTTCTATCTTTGTTTTTTCTCTTTCTTAAAATTCGTGAACTTTTTCAAAGGCGACCAAAAAAACCGGTGAACTTTTTTCAAATTCGATGAACTTTTTCCAAAAATCGGTGAACTTTTTTTCAATTCGATGAACTTTTTTTAAAACTCGATGAACTTTTTGTCGAACTCGATGAACTTTTTGTCAAATTCGACGAACTTTTTCAAATCCGATGAACTTTTTTTCAAATCCGATGAACTTTTTTTCAAACCCGATGAACTTTTTTCAAATACGATGAACTTTTTTTCAAATCCGATGAATTTTTTCAACTTAGATGAACCTTTCTCAATTTTTGTGTTCAAATTTTGATTAACTTTTCTTAGAATTGATGAACCTTTTCAAATTAGTGAACTGTTTTTGAAATTCGTAATTTTTTCAGATCCATGTGTTCTTGAGATTTGTGAACAAAGCAACAGAAAAAAAAGAAAAAAAAACAACGAAGGAACAAAAGGTGTACGAAGGAAAAGGAGCTAGCGATCAACAGTTGACCGGTCAACCACGATGCAATCGTCCTTTTTTGTTAGAAACAGGAAGCGATGGTCGAAAGGCGCACGTTGAACGAGCTGCGCGGCTCGTTTTTGGGCCAGCCCACGTAACCAGGCGCGTGGGCGCTGGGTTCGTTTGCTGGCGCATAAGGCGCCAGCGAGGAGCTCTCATTTCTCGCCCAGGGCAGTAGATAGTTTGAGTTCGCACGTGGCATCCAAGACTGGGCCGGCCTGTTTTGTTTTTCCGTCTAATTTTTCTATTTTTACCTTATTTCGTAATTCAAAATAGTTGAGATTTTAATTTTTGTAGAATTTTAGAAAATTATTTGAATTACAATATAGTGTTCACGTTTTCAAAAATATTTGGAACATTAATTCATTTTCTTGTTCTGATTTTTTTTTTCAAAGTAAGAAATATTCCAAAATTGTTTGTGATTTAAAAAATGTATTTTAAAAAATATCCGAAAAATGAAATATATTCTTATTTTAGTAAAATGTTCACAAATTCAAAATGATGTCTGAGTTTAAGAATACATTTTGTTATGAATGTTGAAATCCTGTTCCGTTTTCAAAAGCCGGTCACAAATTTAAAAAAAGTTTGGGTTTTCATAAAAGGTTTTTGTGTTCAAAAAATGATGTTATTTCAAAAAAAGCATGTTTTTTCCAAAATGGACGGAATATTAAAAACATTGTTTGTAATTTAATAAAATGTCATGTTTCGAAGAATATTCGGCAATTCATATTAAAAAAAAGTATTTTATATCCGACGTTGCACTATGGTCTTAAATATTCACGCTGACCATTGGTTAGTAGTAGGCGTTTGTTGCCGTGGCTAGCGGCACGTGGTCCGGTTTTTAAGGTCATGTGTTTCAGTGTTCCACACGTCGTTTTTTGGATTATAACTCGTGCCTTGCAAATACAGGTTATTGGCCCAGACGCGAACTGTTGTGTGTCCCACGTGCTATTTGAAGCAACTAGCCATCATATAGTAGCTCCCACACATCTGCCCTAAGAAAAGAAAAAAAAATATGTTTATAGATTTTGTTTCGTCCATTCCACACGTAGCTCCCCAATTTTTTCGGTTATCCCCCAGGTGGGCCAAACTGGACCTACCATACATTTCTTTTTCTGTCGGACGGACGAGTAGCAACAAAGAGGGGTGCGAGGGGATTGAACTATGGACCTTCCCTATTGTGCCCACGGATAAAACCAACTCAGCTAGCTTGCAATTACTATAGAAACAGTCTCATCTTAAAATTTTATACTAAATAACACCAGTTTTTATGTCCATAAGTTGTCTGGAAATAAGGAGGTTATGTGAGAATAAGGAGGTTGTTTCGAGAATTATGAACAAAACGAGGGACTCCATAAATTATTGCTGGAGATAACTTGCACGTGCCAATAAAAGACAATATGCTGGTTGGCTATAATGGGAAAAAATTGTGGGCACGTGCTAATAAAAGAGAATAGGCTGGTTTTGCTCTAATAATAAAACTTATGGGCACGTGAGCGCAAAAATAGTTGAAGAAAAGAAACCCTGATAATGATGGGACATTCATGTCTGGTTATGCGCTGGTTATGCTAATGAAACATAATTTATGCGCTGCAATTAGTAATCCATCCGGTTACGTTGTCGTAGGAGAAAGTGGTCGAAGTAACCGTGCCTCGAAGGTCGCCTGCCGCCCAGCAACAAAATGAATACGGAACCACAACTCCGAGACGGAGGTCGACCCGGAGGAAAAAAAGGTACAAGTTGGGTGCTCGCTGAAGGAAATATGCCCTAGAGGCAATAATAAGTTGTTGTTTATATTTCCTTATATCATGATAAATGTTTATTATTCATGCTAGAATTGTATTAACCGGAAACTTAGTACATGTGTGAATACATAGACAAACAGAGTGTCACTAGTATGCCTCTACTGACTAGCTCGTTGAATCAAAGATGGTTAAGTTTCCTGACCATAGACATGATTTATCATTTGATTAACGGGATCACATCATTAGAGAATGATATGATTGACTTGACCCATTCCGTTAGCTTAGCATTTGATCGTTTAGTATATTGCTATTGCTTTCTTCATGACTTATACATGTTCGTATGACTATGAGATTATGCAACTCCCGAATACCGGAGGAACACTTTGTGTGCTACCAAACATCACAACGTAACTGGGTGATTATAAAGGTGCACTACAGGTGTCTCCGATGGTACTTGTTGAGTTGGCATAGATCAAGATTAGGATTTGTCACTCCGATTGTCGGAGAGGTATCTCTGGGCCCTCTCGGTAATGCACATCACTATAAGCCTTGCAAGCAATGTAACTAATGAGTTAGTTGCGGGATGACGCATTAGGGAACGAGTAAAGAGACTTGCCGGTAACGAGATTGAACTAGGTATTGAGATACCGATGATCGAATCTCGGGCAAGTAACATACCGATGACAAAGGGAACAACGTATGTTGTTATGCGGTTTGATCGATAAAGATCTTCGTACAATATGTGGGAGCCAATATGAGCATCCAGGTTCCGCTGTTGGTTATTGACCGGAGACGTGTCTCGGTCATGTCTACATAGTTCTTGAACCCGTAGGGTCCGCACGCTTAACGTTCGGTGACGATCGGTATTATGAGTTTATGTGTTTTGATGTACCGAAGATAGTTCGGAGTCCTGGATATGATCACGGACATGACGAGAAGTCTCAAAATGGTCGAGACATAAAGATTGATATATTGGACGGCTATATTCGGACACCGGAAGTGTTCCGGGTGGTTTTGGAGAAAACCGGAGTGCCGGAGGGGTTACCGGAACCCCCCGGGGAAGTATTGGGCCCTAGTGGGCCTTAGGGGAGAGAGAGGGCAGAAGCCCAAGAGGTGGCACGCCCCCTCCCATGGGGAATCCGAATTGGACTAGGGGAGGGGGGCGCGACCCCTCTTTCCCTCTCCCTCTCCCTCTCCTTCTTCCCCCTTCCCCCTTCCTAGTAGGACTAGGAAAGGATGAATCCTACTCCTACTAGGAGGAGGATTCCTCCTCTCCTTGGGGCACACCAAGGCCGGCCGGCCTCCCCCTTGCTGCTTTACATACGGGGGCGGGGGGGGGGGGCACCCTAGGACACACAAGTTGATTGTTCCAAGCCGTATGCGGTGCACCCCTGCGTCGGTAACTTCATCATCACCGTCGTGCTGACGGAACTCTCCCTCGAAACTCTACTGGATCGTGAGTTCGTGGGACGTCACCAAGCTGAACGTGTGTAGATCGCGGAGGTGCCGTACGTTCGGTACTAGGATCGGTCGATTGTGAAGACGTATGACTACATCAACCGTGTTGTCATAACGCTTCCGCTTACGGTCTACGAGGGTACGTAGACGACACTCTCCCCTCTCGTTGCTATGCATCACCATGATCTTGCGTGTGCGTAGGAATTTTTTTGAAATTACTACGTTCCCCAACAGTGGCATCCAAGCCAGGTTTATGCGTAGATGTTATATGCAGGAGTAGAACACAAGTGAGTTGTCGACGATACTAGTCATACTGCTTACTAGCATGTCATACTTTGATTCAGCGGTATTGTTGGATGAAGCGGCCCGGACCGACATTACGCGTACGCTTATGCGAGACTGGTTCTACCGACGTGCTTCGCACACAGGTGGCTGGCGGGTGTCAGTTTCTCCAACTTCAGTTGAATCGAGTGTGGCTACGACCGGTCCTTGTGAAGGTTAAAACAGCACATACTTGACGAAATATCATTGTGGTTTTGATGCGTAGGTAAGAACGGTTCTTGCTCAGCCCGTAGCAGCCACGTAAAACTTGCAACAACAAAGTAGAGGACGTCTAACTTGTTTTTGCAGGGCATGTTGTGATGTGATATGGTCAAGACATGATGCTAAGTTTTATTGTATGAGATGATCATGTTTTGTAACAAAGTTATCGGCAACTGGCAGGAGCCATATGGTTGTCGCTTTATTGTATGAAATGCAATCGTCATGTAATTTCTTTACTTTATCACTAAGCGGTAGCGATAGTCATAGAAGCAATAGTTGGCGAGACGACAACGATGCTACGATGGAGATCAAGGTGTCGCGCCAGTGACGATGGTGACGTGACGGTGCTTTGGAGATGGTGATCAAAGGCACAAGATGATGATGGCCATATCATATCACTTATATTGATTGCATGTGATGTTTATCCTTTATGCATCTTATTTTGCTTAGATCGACGGTAGCATTATAAGATGACCTCTCACTAAATTTCAAGGTATAAGTGTTCTCCCTGAGTATGCACCGTTGCGAAAGTTCGTCCTGCCGAGACAACACGTGATGATCGGGTGTGATAAGCTCTACGTTCACATACAACGGGTGCAAGCCAGTTTTGCACACGCAGAATACTCGGGTTAAACTTGACGAGCCTAGCATATGCAGATATGGCCTCGGAACACTGAGACCGAAAGATAGAGCGTGAATCATATAGTAGATATGATCTACATAGTGATGTTCACCATTGAAAACTACTCCATCTCACGTGATGATCGGACATGGTTTAGTTGATATGGATCACGTGATCACTTAGATGATTAGAGGGATGTCTATCTAAGTGGGAGTTCTTAAATAATTTGATTAATTAAACTTTAATTTATCATGAACTTTACCTGATAGTATTTTGCATGTCTATGTTGTTGTAGATAGATGTCCCGTGCTATTATTCCATTGGATTTTAATGCGTTCCTAGAGAAAGCTAAGTTGCAAGAGGATGGTAGCAACTACACGGACTGGGTCCGTAACTTGAGGATTATCCTCATTGCTGCACAGAAGAATTACGTCCTGGAAGCACCACTAAGTGCCAAACCCGCTGCAGGAGCAACGCCAGATGTTATGAACGTCGGGCAGAGCAAAGCTGATGACTACACGATAGTTCAGCGTGCCATGCTTTACGGCTTAGAACCGGGACTTCAACGATGTTTTGAACTTCATGGAGCATATGAGATGTTCCAAGAGTTGAAGTTAATATTTCAAGTAAATGCCCGGATTGAGAGATATGAAGTCTTCAATAAGTTCTACAGCTGCAAGATGGAGGAGAATAGTTCTGTCAGTGAGCATATACTCAAAATGTCTGGGTATAACAATCACTTGACTCAACTGGGAGTTAATCTTCCGGATGATAGTGTCATTGACAGAATTCTTCAATCACTGCCACCAAGCTACAAGAGCTTCGTGATGAACTATAACATGCAAGGGATGGATAAGACAATTCCCGAGCTCGTCGCAATGCTAAAGGCTGCGGAGGTAGAAATCAAGAAGGAGCATCAAGTATTGATGGTCAACAAGACCACCAGTTTCAAGAAAAAGGGTAAAGGGAAAAAGGGGAACTTCAAGAAGAACGGCAAGCAAGTTGCTGCTCAAGTGAAGAAGCCCAAGTCTGGACCTAAGCCTAAGACTGAGTGCTTCTACTGCAAAGGGACTGGTCACTGGAAGCGGAACTGCCCCAAGTATTTGGCAGAGAAGAAGGATGGCAAGGTGAACAAAGGTATATGTGATATACATGTTATTGATGTGTACCTTACTAATGCTCGCAGTAGCACCTGGGTATTTGATACTGGTTATGTTGCTAATATTTGCAACTCGAAACAGGGACTATGGATTAAGCGAAGATTGGCTAAGGACGAGGTGACGATGCGCGTGGGAAATGATTCCAAAGTCGATGTGATCGCGGTCGGCACGCTACCTCTACATCTACCTTCGGGATTAGTATTAGACCTGAATAATTGTTATTTGGTGCCAGCGTTAAGCATGAACATTATATCTGGATCTTGTTTGATGTGAGATGGCTATTCATTTAAATCAGAGAATAATGGTTGTTCTATTTATATGAGTAATATCTTTTATGGTCATGCACCCTTGAAGAGTGGTCTATTTATATTGAATCTCGATATTAGTGATACACATATTCATAATATTGAAGCCAAAAGATGCAAAGTTGATAATGATAGTGCAACTTATTTGTGTCACTGCCGTTTAGGTCATATTGGTGTAAAGCGCATGAAGAAACTCCATTCTGATGGACTTTTGGAATCACTTGATTATGAATCACATGGTACTTGCAAACCATGCCTCATGGGCAAGATGACTAAAACTCCGTTCTCCGGAACAATGGAGCGAGCAACAGATTTGTTGGAAATCATACATACTGATGTATGTGGTCCGATGAATGTTGAGGCTCGCGGCGGGTATCGTTATTTTCTCACCTTCACAGATGATTTGAGCAGATATGGGTATATCTACTTAATGAAACATAAGTCTAAAACATTATAAAAGTTCAAAGAATTTCAGAGTGAAGTTGAAAATCATCGTAACAAGAAAATAAAGTTTCTACGATCTGATCGTGGAGGAGAATATTTGAGTTACGAGTTTGGCCTTCATTTGAAACAATGCGGAATAGTTTCGCAACTCACTCCACCTGGAACACCACAGAGTAATGGTGTGTCCGAGCGTCGTAATCGTAGTTTACTAGATATGGTGCGATCTATGATGTCTCTTACTGATTTACCGTTGTCGTTTTGGGGTTATGCTTTAGAGACGGTTGCATTCACGTTAAATAGGGCACCATCTAAATCCGTTGAGACGACACCTTATGAACTATGGTTTGGCAAGAAACCAAATTTGTCATTTCTTAAAGTCTAGGGATGCGATGCTTATGTGAAAAAGCTTCAACCCGATAAGCTCGAACCCAAATCGGAGAAATGTGTCTTCATAGGATACCCAAAGGAGACTGCTGGGTTCACCTTCTATCACAGATCCGAAGGAAAGACATTCATTTCTAAGAATGGATCCTTTCTAGAGAAGTAGTTTCTCTCGAAAGAAGTGAGTGGGAGGAAAGTAGAACTTGATGAGGTAACTGTACCTGCTCCCTTATTGGAAAGTAGTTCATCATAGAAATCTGTTCCTGTGACTCCTACACCAATTAGTGAGGAAGCTAATGATGATGATCATGTAACTTCAGATCAAGTTACTACCGAACCTCGTAGGTCAACCAGAGTAAGATCCGCACCAGAGTGGTACGGTAATCCTATTCTGGAGGTCATGTTACTTGACCATGACGAACCTACGAACTATGTGGAAGCAATGATGAGCCCAGATTCTGCAAAATGGCTTAAGGCCATGAAATCTGAGATGGGATCCATGTATGAGAACAAAGTGTGGACTTTGGTTGACTTGCCCGATGAGGCAAGCCATCAAGAATAAATGGATATTCAAGAAGAAGACTGACGCTGACGGTAATGTTGCTGTCTACAAAGCTCGACTTGTTGCAAAAGGTTTTCGACAAGTTCAAGGAGTTGACTACGATGAGACCTTCTCACCCGTAGCGATGCTTAAGTCCGTCCGAATCATGTTAGCAATTGTTGCATTTTATGATTATGAAATTTGGCAAGTGGATGTAAAGACTGCATTTCTGAATGGATTTCTGGAAGAAGAGTTGTATATGATGCAACCTGAAGGTTTTATCGATCCAAAGGATGCTAACAAAGTGTGCAAGCTCTAGTGATCCATTTATGGACTGGTGCAAGCATCTCGGAGTTGGAATAAACGTTTTGATAGTGTGATCAAAGCATATGGTTTTATACAGACTTTTGGAGAAGCCTGTATTTACAAGAAAGTGAGTGGGAGCTCTATAGCATTTCTAATATTATATGTGGATGACATATTGTTGATTGGAAATGATATAGAATTTCTGGATAGCGTAAAAGGATACTTGAATAAGAGTTTTTCAATGAAAGACCTCGGTGAAGCTGCTTATATATTGGGCATTAAGATCTATAGAGCTAGATCAAGACGCTTAATTGGACTTTCACAGAGCACATACCTTGACAAAGTTTTGAAGAAGTTCAAAATGGATGAAGCAAAGAAAGGGTTCTTGCTTGTGTTACAAGGTGTGAAGTTGAGTCAGACTCAATGCCCGACCACTGCAGAAGATAGAGAGAAAATGAAAGGTGTTCCCTATGCTTCAGCCATAGGCTCTACCATGTATGCAATGCTGTGTACCAGACCTGATGTGTGCCTTGCTATTAGTTTAGCAGGGAGGTACCAAAGTAATCCAGGAGTGGATCACTAGACAGCGGTCAAGAACATCCTGAAATACCTGAAAAGGACTAAGGATATGTTTCTCATTTACGGAGGTGACAAAGAGCTCGTCGTAAATGGTTACGTTGATGCAAGCTTTGACACTGATCCAGATGACTCTAAGTCACAAACCGGATACGTGTTTTTATTGAACGGTGGAGCTGTTAGTTGGTGCAGTTCTAAGCAAAGCGTCGTGGCGGGATCTACGTGCAAAGCGGAGTACATAGCTACTTCGGAAGCAGCAAATGAAGGAGTCTGGATGAAGGAGTTCATATCCGATCTAGGTGTCATACCTAGTGCATCGGGTCCAATGAAAATCTTTTGTGACAATGCTGGTGCAATTGCCTTGGCAAAGGAATCCAGATTTCATAAGAGAACCAAGCACATCAAGAGACGCTTCAATTTCATCCGCGATCAAGTCAAGGAGGGAGACATAGAGATTTGCAAGATACATACGGATCGGAATGTTGTAGACCCGTTGACTAAGCCTCTCTCACGAGCAAAACATGATCAGCACCAAGACTCCACGGGTGTTAGAATCATTACTGTTTAATCTAGATTATTGACTCTAGTGCAAGTGGGAGACTGAAGGAAATATGCCCTAGAGGCAATAATAAAGTTGTTATTTATATTTCCTTATATCATGATAAATGTTTATTATTCATGCTAGAATTGTATTAACCGGAAACTTAGTACATGTGTGAATACATAGACAAACAGAGTGTCACTAGCATGCCTCTACTTGACTAGCTCGTTGAATCAAAGATGGTTAAGTTTCCTGACCATAGACATGAGTTGTCATTTGATTAACGGGATCACATCATTAGAGAATGATGTGATTGACTTGACCCATTCCGTTAGCTTAGCATTTGATCGTTTAGTATATTGCTATTGCTTTCTTCATGACTTATACATGTTCCTATGACTATGAGATTATGCAACTCCCGAATACCGGAGGAACACTTTGTGTGCTACCAAACGTCACAACGTAACTGGGTGATTATAAAGTTGCACTACGGGTGTCTCCGATGGTACTTGTTGAGTTGGCATAGATCAAGATTAGGATTTGTCACTCCGATTGTCGGAGAGGTATCTCTGGGCCCTCTCGGTAATGCACATCACTATAAGCCTTGCAAGCAATGTAACTAATGAGTTAGTTGCGGGATGATGCATTACAGAACGAGTAAAGAGACTTGCCGGTAACGAGATTGAACTAGGTATTGAGATACCTGAGGGAGTCCTGGACTAAGGGGTCCTCGGGCGTCCGGCCTGTTATCTGTTGGGCCAGACTGATGGGCTATGAAGACATGAAGGCCGAAGACTATACCCGTGTCCAGATTGGACTCTACTTGGCGTGGAAGGCAAGCTAGGCGATCGATTATGAAGATTTCCTCCTATGTAACCGACTCCATGTAACCCTAGATCTCTCCGGTGTCTATATAAACCGGAGGGCATAGTCCGGATAGGACAGATTCATTGCCATATACTCATAGGCTAGACTTCTAGGGTTTAGCCATTACTATCTCGTGGTAGATCAACTCTTGTAAACACTCATATTCATCAAGATCAATCAAGCAGGAAGTAGGGTATTACCTCCATAGAGAGGGCCCGAACCTGGGTAAACATTGTGTCCCCCGTCTCCTGTTACCATCGATCCAAGACGCACAGTTCGGGACCCCCTACCCGAGATCCGCCGGTTTTGACACCGACATTGGTGCTTTCATTGAGAGTTCCACTGTGCCATTGACGAAAGGCTCGATGGCCCCTTCGATCGTCGGTAATGGCGTCGTTCAGGGAGAGACTTTTCTCCCCGGACAAATCTTTGTGTTCGGCGGCTTCGTACTGTGGGCCAACTCGCTTGGCCATCTGGAACAGGTCGATAGCTACGCCCCTGGCCATCAGGTCAGATTTGGAAGCTTGAACTACGTCGCGGATATCCGTGGAGACTTGATCTTCGATGGATTTGAGACCGCGGCGATCGCTCTCCTTCTCTCCGATGAACATGACCTAAATCTGTCATCAGAGCACACCCAGGAGATGGATCCTGTTGTTGCAACGGCCTCAGTACCAAAGCAGATCGCGCCCTCCGAGGCCATAAAGTCCGCGGTTTTGGAGCCGCACACGGACTCGACATCCTGCAATGCTCGCGTCAACGGAACCCTGGACTCGTTTACGGCTGCACGTTCCGGACCGGATACACCTGCAGACACCGAGCTGGATCGGCTGTCGATTTTCGAATTTGGCGCTGCAGACGTCTTCTAGCATTCGCCTTTGGGTGACGTACTAAATTATTTGAAGAACTTGTCCTTGGAGGAAGACTCACAGCCGAACTATGTTCGGTTCGAGCTAGAGGCGGACGATGAGGAATTTTGCTTCCCACCCGCCACCCACTTCATAGCCACCGTCGATGACTTAACCGACGTGCTTGACTATGGCTCTGAAGACATCACCGGTGTGGACGACGATGCCGACGATGAGCAAGGCCAAGACCCGCCATTCACTGGACGTTGGACGGCCACCTCTTCGTACGACGTATACATGGTTGATACACCCAAGGGATCTGGCGACGACAAAGTAGAGCCAGATAAGAATAAAACTTCCGCGACGCAGTCCAAGCGCCGGCGCCCCAAACGCCGTTCTAAGCCTCGCCGCTCAAAGGATAACAATACTGGTACCGGAAAAATAGCACTCCGGGCGACGCCGAAAACAATGAAGACCCTGTCGGAGCTGCATCCAAACAGGAGGAACACGACGACAGGCAAGACAACCCTGATGAGCAGGCCATAGAAGATGACTCGGGGGACGATAGTTACCGTCCACCCTCCGAAGAGGAGACAAGCCTCGGCAACGAAGATTTCATCGTGCCCGAGGACCCTCTGGAGCAGGAGCGCTTTAAGCTTCAACTCATAGCCACTGCAAGGAGCCTGAAAAAGAAGCAGCAACAGCTTCAAGCTGAACAAGATCTGCTCGTCGACAGATGGACTGACGTCCTGACAGCGGAAGAATACGGCCTCAAGCGCCCAACCAAGAGCTACCCAAAATGCAGACTGCTACCTCAATTCGATGAGGAGGCACCGGAGCACACATCTCCCTCGCGTAATGCGAAACGACCACCACGTGGTCGAGACAGGGCGGCCGACCGGCCACCACGCGGTCGGGATAAAGCGGCAACTCAGGCCGAACAGCAGCCTGCCCAACCACCCCGCAAAAATAAAGATGAAAGAATTCGGGGTCACACGTATGACCATCGGCAGACCCTGGACAGTAGAGCAGGACATACAAGATCGATCTACGGATCGCGAGAATGTGCCTCGAGGCACGAAGACGGCTACCCATCCGGACGTAACAAACCTAACCATGCCCGGTCCGAATGCCGCAGACAGACTCCATCAGAGCTACGCCGCGACACGGCACGGTACAGAGGTGCCGCACACCCTCTCTGCTTTACAGATGAGGTATTGGATCATGAATTCCCCAAGGGATTCAAGCCCGTCAACATCGAATCATACGACGGCACAACCGATCCCGCGGTATGGATCGAGGATTTCATTCTCCATATTCATATGGCTCGAGGAGATGACCTCCACGCCATTAAATACCTCCCACTCAAGCTCAAAGGGCCAGCTCGGCACTGGCTTAACAGCCTGCCTGAAAATTCTATCGGCAACTGGGAGGACTTGGAAGAAGCTTTCCTAGACAACTTCCAAGGAACATATGTCCGGCCACCAGACGCCGACGATCTAAGCCACATAGTTGAACAACCTGGAGAATCAGCCAGAAAATTCTGGACTAGGTTCCTAACCAAAAAGAACCAGATCGTTGACTGTCCGGATGCCGAGGCCTTAGCAGCCTTCAAACACGGCATTCGTGACGAATGGCTAGCACGCCACCTCGGCCAAGAAAAGCCGAAGTCCATGGCAGCCCTCACGGCACTCATGACCCGCTTTTGCGCAGGAGAGGACAGTTGGCTGGCCCATAGTAACAACACAGCCAGCGAGACAGGCCCCTCCGAGGCCAAGAATAGCACTGGCAAGCTCCGGCGCAATAGGCACAAACGCCGAAGCAATGACAACAACACCGATGACACCACAGTCAACGCCATATTCAGTGGCTCCAAGTCCGGCCAACGGAAGAAGCCCTACAAAAGAAATAACGAAGGACCTTCCAGCCTGGACCGCATACTCGACCGTCCGTGCCAGATACACGGCACCCCGGACAAGCAAGCCAATCATACCAACAGGGATTGTTGGGTTTTCAAGCAGGCTGGCAAGTCAAATGCCGAAAACAAAGAAAAGGGATCACAAAGTGAGGACGAGGATGAAGAGCCCCGGCAGCCGAACACTGGGGGGCAGAAGAAGTTTCCCCCCTCAAGTCAAACGGTGAACATGATATATGCTACACACATCCCCAAAAGGGAGCGTAAGCGTGCACTCAGGGACGTCTATGCGGTAGAGCCAGTCGCCCCCAAATTCAATCCATGGTCATCATTTCCGATCACCTTTGATCGTTGAGACCACCCAACCAGTATCCGTCATGGCGGTTCAGCCGCATTGGTCCTCGACCCAATCATTGACGGATTTCATCTAACGCGAGTCCTAATGGACGGTGGTAGCAGCCTGAACCTACTCTATCAAGACACAGTTCGGAAGATGGGCATTGACCCCTCACGAATCAAACCAACAAAGACTACCTTCAAAGGAGTCATACCAGGCGTCGAGGCCCGCTGTACGGGCTCAATCACGCTGGAAGTGGTCTTCAGTTCTCCGGACAATTTCCGAAGCGAGGAGTTAATCTTTGACATTGTCCCATTCCGCAGCGGCTACCACGCACTGCTCGGACGAACAACGTTTGCTAGATTCAACGCAGTGCCACACTACGCTTATCTCAAGCTCAAGATGCCCGGTCCATGCGGCGTCATAACAGTCAATGGCAACACGGAACACTCCCTCCGAACAGAGGAGCACACCACCTCCCTAGCAGCAGAAGTACAGAGCGGCCTTCTCAAACAGCACCATAGTGCGGCTGCCGAGCCCCTGGACACCGTCAAGAGGTTCCGAACTACACTGTAGCAGGACAGCAAGGCTCTTCAAGAGCTCGACTAGCAATTCGGCCTCCATCCCAGTCCCGATGAAGCAGAGGCATTCGTACCACGCGTACATAATTATGCACTCGAAATTCCATGGACATCGACGGAGGCACAAGCCAACCTGGGAACTACAGTTCGGCTAGACCGACCCCGGACACACTTTTTTATTTCTATTTCAGGTTCATTTTCCCGCGATCCTGATCGCCAGCCCCTTTGAAGGATCGGCATACAAAGGGGGCATGCAGCATAGGTGCGTAGGGTAACCTCCATACGTTCTTCTTGACGGTATTTTTACTTATTTCCCAGGACCTTCACACTGCTCCTTCTTGATCCCGTCATGTTAAATAGTCCGGGTGCTTATCGCACTATTTGTATAAGATATGCCTTGACGTATCCATTCAGTTATAATAAAAAATGATTTGCGGCCCAGTTTCTGTGGTTTTCGCTTCTTACTCCATTTCATTTCGATCTGCTTATCACACTACAGGAATCAGCTACTTTGCCGTCTGCCACGGCGGACGGCAAAGGCATGAACGGCGGACGGCAAAAGCCTTTGCCGTCAGCCGCGGACGGCAAAAGGCTCCGGCAAAGTAGGCTACGGCAAAGACCTACTTTGCCGTCTGCTTTCGGCGGCTGACGGCAAAGGCGCCTTTGCCGTCTGCCGCGGACGGCAAAGAAGCGGACGGCAAAATGAGTAGTGTTAGTGTCCGTTAGGTGGCTAACGGCAGCCTTTGCCGTCCGCCAGCTGACGGCAAAGGCTGCAGGCTCTTTGCCATCTGTTGGCAGATGGCAAAGAGACCAAATAGGCATTAATTCTGTTTCTTCTTATATCAATTCATTTTCACAGAAAATCAAACACAGATATATATAAGACCAATATAGCATATCCAACACATATTACCAATACTCATGAACACATATATATCCAACACATGTTACCAATATATAGTCACAGTGGAATCAAGTATTCCCAGGCTACTAATTACCAGAAATTAGAATTGCGAGGTCCACACGGAGCAAGTATTCTCAGGTTACCAATAACTAGAAACTAGAATTACAACTGGCTGCGCCTCTTACAGTCATTGCTCAAGCTGCGGCAAGCCTGCGAGCATTACGAGACCACTAGCATTCCCTGACCATATCCATCAACAGATAATTATCTCCACAGATGAGGATGATCCATGTGTGAGTTGCTCCTTAATCCGATGCCTGCTAGCTTTTTCCGCCTTGGATCTTTCAAGACTGGTGGCATCACAGTATGTGCATGGGCTTTCACCATACAACTGGATTTTCAACAACCCCACAGCTCTTTCCATGACGAGCCTCATATAGTTTGTCACCTTGTCTTCATCCTCACACCCGAAGATCTGCAGCACCTCCAAGTTCAGGTGCTTCAAATCCTTGGATGGCTCCCACACCATGTTGGTCTTCTCGGCACTGTTCTTGTGCGGCTTGGCACATGAATGTCGAGATAACTTCAAGCAATGATATAGAAAGTAAACAACAAGTGTTAATTAAATTTGCCCACCAACCCATGAAGGACAAGGTGACAACAATTGTAATTAAATGTAAGTTTGGCCTCGATAGAGATTTTCGAGGAAGTTGCATGAATTAAATCCTAGGTTCATAAATATGTTTCCAGGGTTCCATTGTAAGTACAACCATATTCCTCATACTATTTCTTTTAACAAAGATACTTTGTAATAAAGAATTTTCATCAAGAGGGCAATGCGCATCACTCGATGCAGAGGCCAGGGATTTCCTCCTTTCCGAAAAAACATAGGACGGATTTTTGGAGAACTCTAGCATCAAATACGATCATACATTATAGTAGGATTTTTTTTGCCTTGCATGGACATTGTCTCGCTGCAAAATGACAATGCGGCTTGTATGCACTACTTATAGTATTTGTGATAAGTTGGTGAGTGGTTGGAAATTAGATTAACTTGTTGGTACATTTTAAATGCTGAATATCCGAAAAACATATCATCATAAAAATGTAGAATGAGTCATGTACATGCTAAGATGTGGACTAAATTAGAAAGAAGGTTAAGTAACACTTACTGCTAAATCATGTAGGGCAGGTGCAGCTTCAAGGATAAACAGTGTCCAGCTCAGATCACACTCACTGAAGATACCGAAAAGACGCACAGAGGTCAGGTTTCTGAATATAGCAATGAGCTGCTTCGGAGGTTCTGGCTGAATCCAAATCTGCAGCAAGAACATACATGCACAACTGAAACTGGTAGAGAAGAACACATGGTATGACGATGCAGAAGATTTATATTTAAGTGGTGCACAGAAATTAAGTATACCATTTGGTACCCAAAACACAGAGTCAGTGTTGACAGGTTCCTGGCACCAACACT
This sequence comes from Triticum aestivum, assembly GCF_018294505.1. NCBI lineage: Eukaryota > Viridiplantae > Streptophyta > Magnoliopsida > Poales > Poaceae > Triticum > Triticum aestivum. The sequence continues at coordinate 90,642,018 of NC_057811.1, forward strand.
CGTTGACAGGCATTCGCTGAGCGCGAATGGCTCTTGCCATGCCTTGGCTTTAGAAGCAAGTACTAAACCGCGAAGCTCAGGAACGTAGCCAAAGTGCACTGGAGGGTTATTGAAGAGCCAACATTTGCACTCCACTTGTCTAAGCTTGGGGACAGAGACGAGCTCGATCCGTGTGCACAAAAGGCCGATGAACTCAAGCTCCTGGAGCTCAGAGCACGGCACATCGATCTTGAGCGTGGAGTGCAGATCAAGCAGTCTGTAGAATCTCAAGCTGAGGTGCCTGAGCCTACTGCAAGTGCTAATGAGGTCAGTGATGTCTGAATGTCCAAAAGCATGATATTCGAGCGTAAGCGTCGTGAGCCACGAGAAGGCAACTGGGTAGGCACGGGAGAACGCCATGAACTCCTGCCCAATCTCAATGCTGATGCCCAGCGGGTCAGTGCCCGGCGGGGATATGCAAAACTCAAGGCATTGGGTCTGGCCCAAGCTCACAATGTCCTCGATGAGGCGGCCTATGGAGCTCAGGTGAGGGGAAGACGTGTAGAAGCTGAGGACGAGCACCTTGAGGGCACCACTCTCGCACACTCCCTCGGCGGGAGGCACCCGAGTGAGCAAGGCCCGCGCCGCGCCCGTGAACGCGTCCATGACCTGGAGCGATGTGGCGCCACGGAAGTGACTGGCGTCGAGGTGCACGAGCGAGAGGTGGCTGGGGAGGTGCCGCCACCGCGTGGAGAGCGCGCCGGCGCGGACCGCCTCACGCAGGTGGAGGCGCTCGAGGATGTCGAGGAGGAGGTGGTCGGGGAGGGTGCTGATTCCGTCCTCGCCGACGTGGCCGGCGTTGCGCTTGGGCGGCGGCGACTCCATGGTCCCGACCGATTGACTGAAACCCTAGCTCGAATCAATGCGCCCCAGGCGGCGGCCTCCTGTTCGAGGTTGCGGCTCCCCCACCTTGTGCCTGCCACGCGATCCGGTGGCGAGGCCCGCTGGGAGGTCCGTGGCGCCGCCTGCGGCATCCCCGGGGCACCGGTCCCAGGCGACGGAGACGGAGAGCGGGTGCGAGGAGTCCGGGCAGCGGCCCCGCGGGGCCTCGGCGGGCGCCCGGGAGAGGGAGACCGCGGCGGCGAGGAACCCGGCGAGGCCGAAGAGGAGGCAGGCCGCGGAAACGGCCGGCGAGGAGAGGAGGCGGCGGAGCGAGGAGCGGCGGGGGCGGCTGTGGGTGTGGATCTGGTGGGCGTCGGGGAGGGG